>NC_082663.1:164489775-165110087 GCF_025265405.1 Mesoplodon densirostris
AGCAAACAAAGCATCTCACTGCACACTTAGGTTCTGGCCCATCAGGGACATTGGCAGGGGCAAACCTGATGAAAAGCAATTTTTCAGACCCACAGAAATATTTGCTTGGAGAGAAAAACCCAGTAGAGCAAGTGGGGCTCTGCTGTCCTAACTGTTGCCTCCTCTCCAAGGGCTCAGAAGACGGGTGGAGTCTCAGGTCCCTCCCGCCAGGAAACACAGCCAGTTCGGACAAACCTCTCAATGACGTGCCATGGATTCACAATGGCCTGTGTGGACAATGCACCGCCCAGGATACATCTGAACACAAGGAGTCCTTCCATATCTTTCATGTTAAACTGATACCAGTGCCCTCAAAACCCCAGAATAACTAAGTGCTTTTCAAGCAGTGTTAAAGTTGAAATTGCTGCCTCTTTTTCTATGCTGTTCTAGCAATACAGACTCACCGACTATCAGAGATGGACAGGATCGTAGAGATTCAACTCTCTAATGACATACATGAGAAATGGAGCCCAGAGAGGTTAAGTGGTTTGTCCAAGGTCACGCAGCTTGTTAGTAGCTTTCCTGGACTAGAGTTTAAGTCTTCCCACTCTTAGTACAGTGTTTCCTCCAATAGATTATGTTACCTTCCTCAGTTAAGGCTCTTTCATCCTTTAAACACTTATTGAGCACCTACTCAGAGCCAATTCTTTGGAATACAGAGAAAACACTCTTTACCTGAACTCAAGAAGGTTGTGCTGTGCAAATGCAAGGAAAATCTCAGAGAACCATCAGGAAGAGGAGAGCCTCTCAGATGCAGAACGTGTGGATTCTCACTGCATTTGTTTGACTTATGATAAGGAAGAACCCCCTATGTGGCCAGAAGCTGCCAGCATAAGATGCCCAAAGGTACTCTACTGGGTGCCAAATTCTTTTACCTCATCATCATGGGAGGAGGAGTTCATGACCTTCCCATCTGTTTGGGGGAGCCAGCAATGATTCACTAGAGGAAGGTGTGTTAGAATTACCCAACACACACTTAACAAAAAACAAAAGTACACTTTTGGGGGCTTCCCTGGTGGCGCAGTGGTTGAGAATCTGCCTACTAATGCAGGGGACATGGGTGCGAGCCCTGGGCTGGGAGGATCCCACATGCCGTGGAGCAACTAGGCCCATGAGCCACAACTACTGAGCCTGCGCATCTGGAGCCTGTGTTCCACAACAAGAGAGGCCGCGATAGTGAGAGGCCCGCGCACTGCGATGAAGAGTGGCCCCCGCTTGCCACAACTAGAGAAAGCCCTCGCACAGAAACGAAGACCCAACAGAGCAAAAATTAATTAATTAATTAATTAATTAACTCCTACCCCCAACAACAAAAAAAAAGTACACTTTTATTTGGGGGTGTGGGGGGATAGTGGTGCTTAAAATTTAAAAACCTAATCAGAGCTGATTCTGTCCCACCTGGGTAACAAAACCAGTTGCAACCAGAGTAGAGTGGCAACTGTCAGGACAAAATGGGCTCAAGCTGGGTGGGGAAGAGGCAAAAAATAAATAAATAATGCTCACCTTGGCACAGTGTGCCCACATCTTAGATGACCCAGAAAGAAAATTCGCTGTAGCTCCCTCTGGGAGGGAAAATGGCATAGGATGACTTCCTACAGTCCACGCTCTCTCTGTGGGGTTTATAGTCCATCACCACCCCTACCTTACATCCTGGAACTCCAGGGGATGGGCGGAGGAGAGCTTCCCTGAAAATCAGTTAACGCCCAAAGCAGGCTTAAAGAGAGGGCAGGGGGCAGGGCTTCCCTGGTGGCGCAGTGGTTGAGAGTCCGCCTGCCGATGCAGGGGACAGGGATTCGTGCCCCGGTCCGGGAGGATCCCACATGCTGTGGAGCGGCTGGGCCCGTGAGCCATGGCCACTGAGCCTGCGCGTCCGGAGCCTGTGCTCCGCAACGGGAGAGGCCACAACAGTGAGAGGCCCACGTACCACAAAAAAAAAAAAAAAAAAAAGAGGGCAGGGGGCAAGGTGGAGTTTCTTCAGGATGGTGCTGAAGGCAGTGGATTTGAAGAAGGGACTGCATGGGGGAGATGTGGGGATGGGGTGGGAGGCAGAGACAGAGACACAGAGACACAGACAGGGAGGTGGTTAGACCTGCACAGCTGGGAGCTAGTGGGCAGTGGAGTGGGCAGTGCGCAGCCCGAACCACCACCTAATCATTCTGTGGTTCCTCCAGAGGTAGCCTTGGGAAGTGATCCCCAGGCCCAGCGCACAGGGTTTTGCTGCAGCACGGTGATACTTGAGAGCCAGCAAAGACAAAGTCCCGCGACCACAGGCATGGGCAATGAAAATGAACTAATTCCCTTGCTACTTCCCTAAGGCACTGACATGCGTCCTTGAACCAGAAAGAAAAAGGATCCAACCACACTAGAGTCACACTTCCAATGACACAATTGATGTGTGGGCAACTAACTGACCTGAAGGAACCACTTAACCTTTCGGGGCCTTTTCCCCCATCCTCTGCAAAACAGATGGTGGGAAGGGAAGGGCAGGTCAATTAGTGTGTGTGTGTGTGTGTGTGCGTGTGTGTGTGTTCACTGCATTTTTAACATTTTAAAATAGACTTTATTTTTTAGAGCAGTTTGAATTCACAGCAAAATTGAACAGAAGGTACGAGTCCCCCGCACATGCCCAGCCTCCTCCACGGTCAGCATTCCTCATCACAGCCAGATCAGTTTTCCAGACACTTCTTTACACCTAGAATTTTTTGCGCAAGTCAAATTGTCTTGGATAGAGAGAGAGGGTGGGGGGAAGGGGGCGAGAGAGAGAAAGAAAGGGAAAGAGGGAGGGAGAGCAGGAGGAAGAGGGGTGGGGAGTAAAAGAGCAGCTTTTACTGCCCTTGGGGAAGGAGAAGGAGAGAGTAGCTAGCCTGGTAGATGCAGGGGGAAGGTGGCCAGCTTGCTGTACGTGTAAGGGTGACCCCTCTTCAGAGGTTCTCTGAATTGCTGCTTTTGACCATCTCTGGGCAGCGGGTTGTTAACGTCCGTTCCAGCTCAGATGTTCGATTAACCCAGTGGTGCCAAGTTCTTCAATGCACACATGCATACACAATCCTTTGGGTAACTCACAAAATGACCCACTTGCCATGAAGAGCAAGTGTTTAACAGTCTCATTTATGTTAAATAGAGCTGAGGTATCAGGAGCTGCCCCCAAAGTCTGACAAGAGTCTCTTTCTGGACTTTTGTGCCTACAATTTTGGGAGGATTGGGTAAAAGAGACAAGGGTGCGGTGTGAGCACAGCCCCAAGCTTCACCACCATTCCCATTGTTCAGATGCCTGGAGTGCAGCCAACAAATACGTTTGAGCACAAGTCTACCATCAGTCACTACACTGAATGCTGGGACATGCAGACAATTAAGTATAGAATGGACGTTAGGAGCCTGGGGTTGAATCCCAGCTTCCTGTGTAAGTCTCAACTTCAGCACCTTCAAAAAAGGAGATAATAGCACCTATAAGGTAGGGTTGACGTGCGGCTCCATGAAGAGGATGATATATAGTTCTCAGCACGTGTAGGTCCGCAAATCTCCAAATGAAAGGGACCTGATGTATCCCCTGATCCAAGTTTCTCATTTGAGAGACAAGAAAAATAAAACTCAGAGATTTATTCACTTCTAAGTTGCAACAGAAAACTGCAGAACTGAGAATTCAGGTCTCCTGAGCTCCAGTTCCACATTCTGTTCCACTATCAAATGATTACAAATAATAGTAATACTAGTAAGAGTTACCGATGACGATGATACTCCATTTATGAGTCCTCACTAAATGTCAGACCCCTCCTGGCCTCTCCCAGGCATTATCCCATGTCATTCTCACAGTAAACCAATGAGGTAAACATCCTAGATTGTTCCCATTTGACAGATGAGGAATCAGATGCTCCTAGACATGAGGTGTCGTGGTTAAGGCAGCAAAACCAGGACTTGATCCAAGTCCTTGTTCTGAACAAGTGTCCTGGGCTGTGCGTACTTCAGAAATGAGACGTCTCTCCTCAAATAATTTTACCCTCTTTAGCTAAAGCCATAATTAGAGCCTCATTTGCCTTTGGATTATTGGCTTCCCTCTTTGCTCTGGTGTCTGGTTCCTCTTGGGCAGCCGCTCCAGCCTGGAGGGTGTCACACTCAGCAAATCCACTGTGGCTGCCCAGGGCTAATGAGGGCTCTCAGTGTGGTTGCATTTAAGTGCCCGGTATTGCAGGGAAGGTCCATGCACAGACATACCCCCTACCATCAAGAATGACGGCAGGGGGCTTCCCTCGTGGCACAGTGGTTGAGAGTCTGCCTGCCGATGCAGGGGACGCGGGTTCGTGCCCCAGTCTGGGAAGATCCCACATGCCGCAGAGCGGCTCGGCCCGTGAGCCATAGCTGCTGAGCCTGCGCTCTGCAACGGGAGAGGCCACAACAGTGAGAGGCCCGCGTAATGCAAAAAAACCAAAACCAAACAAACAAAAAAGAATGCCGGCAGGGCTGTGAAAACATGTCCCTCCCAAATGGGAACATGCCGCTCCAGCTCTTTAAGAGAGGACAACATAGTCCGTTTGGCGCTGAGCCTATCACACAAGGAGAAGCCTGTGGGCGAGTGTGTGTGTGTGTGTGTGTGTGCACGGGCGTGTGCCGCGCCCCCACACGTGTGTAAAGAGGAGGAAGGGAGAATAAGAATCCTTGACAAGCACTAGAAAAGCTGGATGAGATTCATGCCCAACAGTGAAGAAACAAGGAGCACAGAGGACAACCATTTGTCTATTAAGACAATGAATTCCAGGAAGTTTTTCTTGCATAAAATTAAATGAATCCAAATGTCCCTAAATAGGAAAACAGTGAAATCAGTTATAGCCCATCTATACAGCAGAGTCCTATGAAGTCCTTAGAAATGGCATGGGAAAATGTTCCTAATGATTCTCAGTGAAAGAAGCAGATTACAAACCTGGCAAAACATTATTCCAGTTATATATAATATATGATACAAAAGAGAGGAAGAATAACAATGTTTACCTCTAAATCATGAGATCACAGGTGCTTTTATTTACTTCCAAATATTCTACAAAAACACAATATTTTTATAATACTAATTTCTATGAACAATAAACGTCATTTTTTCCAACAATGGTCCAGCATTCCCAGGGGAATGCCTGATAGAGGTTATGGTGTGGTCTGAGGCCCTCATTAGCAAGGGAGTGTGTCAGGCAAGGATGAACCCTGAGTTCTCCTAAGGCTTGAAAGGCAGTGGTCTTCAGTGAGACAGTGCTCCAGCCCTGACACTACAAGTTCTCCCCAAGAACTGTTCTCTGGAGAGGGCCTACATCATACTCACTACCCCTCAAAGTTCAGCCGACATCCTACCTCTTCTTGTCCTCAACATTCCAAAAGCACTTTCTCACTGAATTCCAATAGTAGTCATTCTTATGGGATTATTTGTAAATAACTCTATAAATTTATAATACATTTATTAAAACCCTATAAATTATTTAAAACCCTGTAAGTTATAAATTTACACCAGAGGCTGCTGTGCTGGGTCCATATGCAGATTTTATTCAGCCTGAAAATATCATTTAAAACCTAAATCAGCAGGTTTCCCATAAAAAAAAATTTGTGGGACTTCTCTCTCAAAAAAAAAAAAAAAAAAAAGAGATCGGGTAGCATTGAGCCCACATATTGACATAGATAGTAACAGTCACTTAGCATTGATTCACAGCTGTCCCATATACCCAATGACAGGGACTTTGCCCCAGTCCTCACTGCTCCATATTGCTCCCCACTCTGAGCTGAGTGTGGACTGATCATTTTCACTCTTGTTTCCTTAGTAGAAGAGAAATATTTTTCTGTATAGGGGAAATGAATGACTGACCAAATGGCACTGTGTTTTAGGGAAAAAGTGAAAGGAATCACATTTCTTTGTGAAGTGAAGAAAGTTCTTACATGTTTACTAGGCAAATGGAAAATCTGTTGTAAAAAATATAACTGAAGATGACATTAAGTGTGCTCGTGTGTGTGTATATATGCATAATATATTTGCTTAGGTTATTATATATACTATATACTATATACATAATATATATTTAATATATTTGCTTAGGTTATTATATATACTATATACTATATACATAATATATATATATATATATTTTTTTTTTTCTTTTTGTGGTATGCGGGCCTCTTACTGTTGTGGCCTCTCCCGTTGCGGAGCACAGGCTCCGGACGCGCAGGCCCAGCGGCCATGGCTCACGGGCCCAGCCGCTCCGCGGCATATGGGATCCTCCCAGACCGGGGCACGAACCCGTATCCCCTGCATCGGCAGGCGGACTCTTAACCACTGCGCCACCAGGGAGGCCCCATAATATATATTTAATATATTTGCTTAGGTTACTATATATATTATATACTATATACATAATATATATTTAATATATTTGCTTAGGTTACTATATATATTATATACTATATACATAACATATATTTAATATATTTGCTTAGGTTATTATATATATTATATACTCTATACATAATATATATTTAATATATTTGCTTAGGTTTCTATATAAAATGGCATAATAACTATCACTCTGTACCTTCATTTCTATTACCTTCATGGCCTATGTGGGCTCAAGTTTGAAGATCTTTGGGGTAAGTTTTTTCTCTCCCAACTGTAAGCTCCCTGGGGGGGCACTGAAAACTTTCTGTTCCAGATGCCATATTGCACAGCAGTTTAGAGAGTGGATGTTGAAATCAGACAGACCCCATTTGGAATCCTGGCCCTGCCATGCTACTTGATCTATGACTCTTGGCAAGTTTCCCGACCTCTCTAACCTTCAGTTTCCTCACCTGTAAAATGGGGATATTAATATCTACACTTTACAGGGATGTCATGATAATGAAATGAGCTGATGTGTGAAAAGTCTTAGCATAGTGCCTGCCACAAAATAATAGTTAAATAAATGGCGACCATGAAATTATGTATTACTGTATTTCTTTCACATTTCCCATAACACAGTGTTGCTACATTTTTAGCTTTTCAATAAATATTATTGAATTAAATCTTCAGCTGGTCTTCGATCCAACTGTATCATGGTCTTAAGGAAGCTTTCTCCTATTCTAGGAAGATGTGGAGAAAAAAAATCAGCAAAATCAAACTTAAACAGGTCAACATAAAAGTCTCTGAACATTTTAAAACCTGCCTCAGTATAATTCAAACCATCTATAACTGTAACTTCACAATGAAAACAAACAAAAAACTTGGGGTAAACACAGAACCTTTTAAAGATTTATATAAACTCTATCCTTTTATGTGTTTCCACTGTCATTCCAAAATTGGAAAAAATCCCATGGAACATGGATTGAAAGGTGTAAGAACAGCCTGATTTTGCTCTTCTCTAGTTTTAATGAGGTAAATTGTTTTTAATTGCACAAGAGTTGATTTGGTTTCCCACTAAAGAAGTAATCTGGGATTCTCTGCCCCACACTCTGCCCCCAATTAAACTGTATTCTGTAATGTCATTAAAAGCTGTTATTCTAATTATTTGAGGAGGTTCAAGAGGGATTCTTTTCTTTGATTGTATGCCAACTTTTTTTTTTAACTTCAGCCAAAAAAAAAAAAAGAGGACAGTTTAATAAATCTCTCTTGGATTTGTTCTGCAGCTTATTAAATCACTGTCTTCTCTGATTCTGGATCTGAAGGTTTCTTTCTGAGATTGAATTCTGAGATCAGTCACATCAAAAAGGCAAGAGATGTAAGGAACAGCCCCTTCTCAGATCTGCAAGTGTAGAAGGGACATTTTGGAACTGGAGGTAGCTTTGTAACACTGTAGGTGGGAGAGGCAAGCCCCTATTTGAAGAAAGATCTTCGATGCCTCCAAGTGCTCTGAGGAGAAAAATCCTAGATTCTCAAAACTCAACAGCTCTTTCTGGAAGAAAATAAATTGGCTCCAGTAAGTATATCCTTTTACCTTTTCCAGGGTTCTGAGCCTTGCTGTGTGATCTTGAGGGCATTGTGCCATTTCCCTGCATCCATTTAACCTTCTATAAAATATCCTCATTCCTCACTCCCAGCTCAGGCAGGACATTTAGAAGTGTTGGGGGCAATATATGGGAGAAGGTGTTTTTAGGTACTAAATGGTGTTAGAAAGATTCAGCAGTATTGCCATTCTCACTCAGGGAATGATTTTATAAATCAAAGATTTTCATGTTGGTAGAGCTCTGGAAAATCTTGCTCAGTCTCATGATTTTATAGTCGTTCTACAGAGCTTAAGTGACTTGCCGAAGATCACACAACTGTGCAGTAAATGAGATAATGTACATCAGTGTTTGTCGCAGTGCCTGGTGTATAATAAGCACTCAGTAAACCTCACCTACAGTTGCTACTGCTGACATTATTGTTGTTGCTATTATTCAGGTCTCCTTACTCTCGGTTCAGTGCTCTTTCTATCAGATACATACAGAAATTACAAGAAGCTTGCCCCATGGGCCCAAGAAATTTCTTGCTATAAGAAAAATGATCATTCCAAGAAACCATCTCATTTTTTTCATAACTGAGAAGGTCCAAAACCTGGAGAAGTGTTATTTCTTGGCACATAGTTCCCAGGATGCTAACATAACACAGGAGCCTAATTTGGGGTCTTGCTTGAGAGGGAGAGGCTATCCCTTTCTCCTGACCCTTCTGACCCTTCCACCCACAAGTAACACAGAGAAACTGCACACTGTGGACCAGGGATTGAATCCAGGCTCCAGCAACCCTGCCCTCAAGTCCCCAGGGAAGAGCAATGTCCTGGAAATGGAAAATGACACTGACTTGGAGAAAGGAAAGACTGCCCAACACTTGAAACTAGGAACGCTATGTGGCCAAATGGCAAAAAAGACAAAATCAGACTCCTACCTCACACCATACATAAAACATAAGCTCTATAGGTTGATTAAAGACTTGTGTATCAAAAACAAAACTATGAAATTCTTAGGAAAAATATAAATGAAAATCTTTCAGACTTTGGTATTGAGAAAGATTTCTTAAAGATGACACAAAAAGATTTGACTGTTAAGAAGATGGATAGGGCTTCCCTGGTGGCGCAGTGGTTGAGAGTCCGCCTGCCGATGCGGGGGACACGGGTTCGTGCCCCGGTCCCGGAGGATCCCACATGCCGCGGAGCGGCTGGGCCCGCGAGCCATGGCCGCGGAGCCTGTGTGTCCGGAGCCTGTGCTCCGCAACGGGAGAGGCCACAGCAGTGAGAGGCCCGCGTACAGCAAAAAAAAAAAAAAAAAAAGAAGATGGATAAATCTGTACAAAGAGTAAGAAATGAAAAAAATACATCTTAAGTAAAATGAAAAGACAAGCTGTAAGTGGGAAGAAGATTCTCATAATACATAAAATCAGCAAAACATGAGTATGAAGAATATATAAAATATCCTGCAAGTTAATAAGAGAAATACAACCAACCCAAAAGAAAAATGGACAAAAGTCATGGACAGACATATCACAGACGTGAAACACAAGTGACAAAGAAACACAAGGAAAGATTTTCAGTGTCACTGGTGATCAAGAAACTGCAAATCAAGACAGTGATGACATATGTTACACCCATTTTATTGGCCAATTTTTAAATTGGGACAATATCAAGTGTTGACGAGAATGTAGATCCACATAATCTCTCATCCATTGTTGCTGAGAGAGCAAATTAGTGCAACCACCTTTGGAAACCCATTTAGCAGTATCTCCTAAAGTGAAATATTCAGATCTCCCATGACCAAGCAAATCTACTGGTAGTTATATGCCCCACAGAGACTCTTGAACATGTACAAAAAGAGACATGTACAAGAATATTCTTAGCAGCAATGCTTACAATTAAAAAAAAAAAAAATCCGAAACAACCCAAGTGCCTAAAATTGAAAGCATGAGTGAATAAACTATGGCTTATTCACACAATATAATTTTCTACACTCATCAAAAAAATGAACTCCAACAGTTTGTAATATGAATGAATTTTAGTATAATATTATGTGAAAAAAGTAAGTCCCTTCAAATTACTCATAGTTCAATACCCTTCTTTATAAAGCTAAAATAACCAAAACACGAGAAATATGTATAGATGCAGTAACACTGCATTAAAGCAGTGGAATGATTAATAAGAGATTCAAGAATGGGTTACCTTAGGTGGGGAAAGACACACATAGTTACAGGTAGTTGACTGTTCAGTTTCTAGTTTTTGGTTTGGGTGGTGAATGCAAGGATGTTTAATTTATTATTAAAAATAACTAACTAAATATGTTAATAAATAAAAGCAAGCCCTTGTGTGGACCAGTGATGAGCTAACTTATGAATTGAGAACTATGACAACCCCTGTTCTCTACAACTGAGGTCCCATCTTCCCTTTTCCTTTTTTTAAAGGGGCACTGGCCACTGAATAATGGTATATTGTACTGCCCAGGTGCACAGACTAGTTTCTGAGAGTGGATATCAGTGAGGCCCTAGGCAGACTAGGCACATAAAGAAATAATATATATCCCTTATCCGTAAGGAGTTCTCTCCATCAGCAATAGATAGTCGCATCAACAGACAATGAGAGAGAGAAATGCCAAGTATCAGGGTGAGGTCTCTGCCATGTGTTGTGGGATCTGCTCCTTTGCTGTACTGCTCTCCTTCCCCCACTCAGGCTCTAGGAGCTCCGCTTGCCAACTAGACAGGGTCAGTCAGGGGGCCACCTGCATCAGAATCCCCTTGGAAGGCGGATACCATGCACATCCCTGGCCCCTCCCCAGATCTGCAGTGTCAGAATCTTTGGGGTAGGGTCCAGGATTCTGCAATTTTAGCAAACTTCCCAGATGCACTTAAGGTCTGAGAAATCTTCCCCTCAGAGATTCTACGTCTTGCTTTATCCCCTTTGAGAATCCAGGATAATATTTTGAATGTGCTACTCTCTACTGTCACACTTCCCCCCATTGGTCAAGAACCCTGGCAGCCATGCCATTTTTATAGCCTCTGGGAAGAGAGATGAGGAAGGCTTCCTCAGAAAAGAAGATATTATAGAGCAAAAAGGTAGCGGCCCCTGAAGCCACAAGACATGTGTGTCCCAACATGCCCCCATTGGGTTAAAGTCCCAAAGAGAGATATTTTAGATAGGTTGTGGGAAAAGGCAAAAGCAGAGTCTCTCTTCCCTTTCCTAATTGGGTCCCTGGGACCTGGTCCCAGACACTATTTTGGAGAGGGAAGGGGAACTATTTTGAACCAGAAAGACTTGTTAAATCTGAAGCCACAAGATGTCATTGACTGAAAATTTTAAGTTGCCACAGTACAAAGTGAGGTGGAGACTCAAAAAGATTAGATTAGATTTAGAACAAAAAAAACCCAAGAAGCTTCATCATCTTTGCACATTGAGTGTGGTACAGAAATTTGCAAACTGGCACCAGCTGTATCCACACTACCACCCCAGGGCCTGTCCTGCAGCAGGGACTAAGTAAATGCGGAATGGGACTAGGCTGAGATGCCTGAGACATCAGGGAAGACGCACTGCACACTTGACCTCGGGCCAGGGTCTTAAAGGGATGAGTGGAAGTTACTAGTTAATGTGTCTAGGGGTGGGAGTAGGGAATGGGGCGGGGGGGTGCTGCAGTAGAAGGTATTCCAGGCAGAATTCACGAAGAAAAGAATTGTGGAAGGTCATGTATGGTGCCAGGAGAGATGAGGAGCCAGCCAGGAGCCTAGAACATGTCCTCGGAGGAAGAGGACTTGTTCCTTTACCGCCTTGTCTTTCACAGCAGTCTTAGTACCCAGCCTGATGTGGACATCCCAAGTCCCAGGCAGCCTGCTTATACCACTTCTCACTGCAGGAAAGCTGTGCTTTAAAAACCTGCAGTGACATAGCAACCACTGGCATCTAGGGTCCCATCTCCTGCCCAAGCAAAGGTCCCCGTACACAGCTGTCAGAGAGTTGCCCAGTATTTGGAACAGGGGCAGAGAGTGAGGAAGGAAGAAAAAAATCTCTCAGGAGGAACAATGTGGCACTTTTTTCTAACTGGAGAAGGAAGCATTTTCAACAAGAAAATAAACATATCTTCTTTCTATTCATTATAAGAACAAAGCATGGTGTAGTGGAAAGAACAGGAGTTTTGTTATTCAAAGGACTTGTATTCCAAATCCAGCTCCACCACTGCTACCTATGGGTAGCAGAGATGGTCATCAAATATTCTATGCATTGCCCTTCAGTTCCCAGATTCCCTTGCAGCTAGGCTGGGAACACGTGATGGGGTCTGGCCAGTGGACTGGGGGTGGAATCTCTGGGTGTCACTTTCAGGCTGAGGTAGTTGAAAGTGGTTGTACTTCGTTCCTCGCTCTCTTCCCTGCTGCAAAGAGGCCATGGGTACAAGCTGGCATAGCTTCACAAGGGACAAAAGGTGTCCGACCTTCCTGACCTTTATCAGACTTTGCACAAGAGAGAAATAAACCTTTACATGGTTAAACCACTGATATTTGGAGGTTGATTTGTTACCCCAGAATCACATAGCCAAATACACTAATGCGCTAATACATTGTAATATAACCCTTGGTCTCATTGGGATGAAAGTTACTTGACACTCTAGGCCTTGCTTTTCCCATCTATAAGATGAGAATAATTATACCTACGTAATTGGGTTGTAAGAATTTACTATATGTTTATGTCCTATATAGCAAATAATATATAGCTGGCATTTAATAAATGTCTCTTCCTTTAAGATGCAGTTGATGTAATTGTTATTCCTGTGGTTATTACTGCTATACAGTGGATACAATAAATGTCTTTAAATAAGCAGCAACTGTGTCAGGCACTCTACTAGTTGTTTTACATGCATGATCTCATTTTTGTAGCTAAAGAAACCAAGCCTCAAAGAGGTTACTTGTTCAAAGGAACACAGAGCTAGTAAGTGATCAAGTCCGGATCAGAAACAGGGATTTCCTAAACCAAAAGTCCATACTCTAATGGCAACATTCCTACTCACATTTTATAGATGTGGAACCCCAGAGGCTCATACATGTTACATAAGTTCACCAAGCAAAGCAATAACTGTTAGAATGAGAGGACTTTTCTCTATTCCAGACCAGTGTTGCAATGATGGGATGATTAGAAAAGATAATCCCCCGCTAGGGCACTGGACAGTGATGTCCGTGCCCCCTCACACCACAGAGGCCTAGCCCACTGTGAACTGAGGTCCTAGCAGATCCAGATACTGTGGGCAACAGATAAGAAGAGGGGGAAAGAAGGAAACTACATCCTGATAAAAGGAAAACTGGATGCCTTGTGTTCAGAGAACCGCTTCTCAACAAAGTTTCCAAAGAAAATGCCGCTAGCTGAAAATAAACATCGAAAGAGTTTCCAAATCTCTGTCAGATCTCTGTCTCTGTCTTTGTCTCTCTCTCTTTCTCTGTCTCCCTGTTGGTCCCTCTCTCTGTGTGTCTCTCTCTGTTTCTCTCTCTCTCTGTCTTCCCCCCGCCCCCTGTTTGTTTTGGAAGTCGAGAAAAGTGAGCAGTGTGGATCCTAAAGCAGTTTACACTGAACCAGATGGCACATGTGATTAGCATCAGCCTAAAAAGACACATTACTTAGAGATTAGGTTCTAAGTAGGGACAAATCTGTTCCAAGGGAACAGAAGGTTTGGTTTTCTCGCAGACTCCCCTCAAGAGCTTCCTCGGGGCATACCTATTCATCGCTTCTCCCATCATCACCACCAGGCAAGCCTGAGCTTGGGCTGGGGAAAACAGGAAATTCGTCTCCATAGATGTCCCAGTTCTCCTCCCGCTGAACCCGGAAGTCATTCACACGGGGCAAGCCACTCCCTGCGGGACCTCAGCTGCTGGTGACCCCTGACTCCCTCATACCCCAGGCGAACAAGTCACATTATGCCACTGAGTCTGCACAAAAACCCAATGAGACTCGTTCTGTGGTTATTCCCACTTTACAGCTGAGGAAATTGAGACGTATAAGGATTAAGTACTTTACTCAGGATCACAGGTCAAGTAAAAGTTGAGGCGAATGGAGGCTAATTGCCTCCATGAAAGAAGAAAGAATTAAAAAGTGTGTGTGTGTGTGTGTGTGTGTGTGTGTGTTTTAAAAGAGCCCCAAGGAGCAAACCATCCTAGAGGATGTCTGTCAAGTGTCCCAAACTATGTAACTATATTGAGGCCCGCAGCAAGGTAAACAATGAGGTGAGAAACCACAAACATCTCACCCTGACCTGTTCTTCTGGGCTCACATCGCACAGGCCCTATGCAAAAACACTCTAGGGAAATGAAATAAAAATTGGAAAAACCATTCAAAGCAGGAATGGGACATGGATACAGACCAAGGCCTATTTGTTCCTTAAGTCCTGTGCTTCTCAGACCCTGGAGAAAAACACACAGCTTTCAGGAAAACAAGGAAGCTTAGCTTAGGGTTACGTGCAACTATCAACTATGAGGGGATGCCCTTATTGCAAAGAACCTGAAGGTTAGGGCAGAAGTCGGGAAAATGAAAGGAGCAGCAGAAATAATAACCACAACACCAGCAATAACAGTGATCACTTAGTATGGGATATTATATTGCTCTGATAAGCACTTTAAATGCACTGTTGGTCTCATCATCCCACACAACAACCTTCTAAGACAGACATTTCTATCATTTTTCCCATTTTACAGATGAGCTTACTGAGGATCAGAGAGGTTAAGTAAATTGCCCATGGTCACCCAGCTGAAAAGGGGCTAAACTAGGAATCCAACCCAAGAACCAGTGCCCTTAACCAGTAAAACTTTCTCCCCCTTCTGCATAGGACCCTCCTGAAGAGAGGCCAATAGGATAGTCTGCCAACATTTCGGAAAGTGCTTAAAAGCCTTCTGGTTCCTCTGCTTGATGTCAATACAAGTGTTCAAGGCTGTGAGTACAAGCTAATGTCACCGACAATACTCCAGGCAATTTGCACATCTGGCAGTTAGATAAGTGCAGACTTAAAGCAAACTGCATCCCTGAGGCACAGGACAATTCACAGGGAGAACAACAGAAGGGATTTCATTATAACTCAGACTTGGCCAAGGAATCAAACTCACCTTATTTCAGGGTATAAAGGAGACACTCACCCAAGAGCCCCAGACACCCAGTAAGTTCGTGCGTATGAACTCAGATTGTATTCACTTGGAACTTGAGGATTTAAGGAGAAGGCTGAGCTGATGTTTCCCTTGGGGTGTTTTTTTAATTTGTTTTTTTAATTGAAGTATAGTTGATTTACAATGTTGTGTTAGTTTCAGATGTACAGCAAAGTGATTCCGTTATACATACATACATATATATATATATATACATATATATATATATACACACATATATATATAGATAGATATATGTGTGTGTGTGTATATATATATATGTATATATATATATATATATATATATATTCTTTTTCAGATTCTTTTCCTCTTTTGGGTTACTTTTGTAAGAGGGTTCACTTAGCAAATAAATAGTGGGAGAAGAATTACCTTTAAGCTGTGCATAAGAGCATACTGCTTTCACACATGAACCAAGGATGGATAGACTAATTATACATTGCAGCCTCTTTAAAATGGGTCCCCAAAGGGCTCTCTGTTCACCTACTTCTAGTCTCTGTACGTATGTAAAGGTAAGAATTTTGCATTTTTTTGTAACTGTGTACAACACTGGGGCTGGCCTTCTATCAATTAATATTAATCAGAGGGTTTTTACTGAATCTGAAACTCAAAGACGCAGCAGGACTGGTGAGCAGCAGCTGTCTGGCCTGCCCTGTGATTATGCTAACCCTCAGAGGCCACCGTCAGCCCAGGAGATGTGACTCCAGTAAGGGAATCACTCCTACGTCGACCAGGCTGGAATTGACACCGCATGCCCAATCCAGGATCGCGCTAACACTCCATCTGGCCTCGATGCTGAGCTGGGCCCCTGACGATGACTGCCGCTCTGAACAATGAAAGGGAGCCAAGCAGCCCTTGCTCTCTGCTGCCTGCTCAGCACCACATGCAGCAAGAGTCGCCCTTGCCACGCCCCTAGGATGGGACTCACTTCACTTCTACAGTGACACCACCTGCAATCCAGGAAGGGACTGCCAGGGCAGGAAGGGGCAGGCACATTTCAAAGTTTTCAGAGTGAGGGTAATGTATTCCGACGTGGAAATCAGAAGGTGAAAACCGAGGAAGGCTCACTTAAAAAACCCCAGTAATACAAGGCATACAGCAAGACTTAACCAGGATTAGTTTCTAATCACCTTACACAAACAACCTTGCACAAACAAACCATGTATATATACTACATTAATCTGCTGTCATACATCTGTCTAAATGGTCAGGAAACTCCAGGCATGAATGTAAAATCACAAGAACACTTTTCTTCCCTTGGCCTTCTGCTAACTTTAATTCCATGGGATGGGATTCAGACAGCACTTCTGGATGCACCATGTTAACCAGACATTAGGGGAGAAAATCTTTACAGTGAAGTGGTTCCTGAATCTTTAATACATAAATATTCAAGCTTCATTCTGAATAAATCCCGGGTGGGTGATGACTGATCCTCTGCTTTCTAAGACTTCTTATTTCTTGCACAGTTTGCTTCTCACAGAGAGGAGTGATGTAGGAAATGGTGAATATTGACATTTAAGTCCTACCTGCTCGTAGTTGGAGGACGTGTGGCCATCCAGCCCACTGATCTCAAAAACAGGGAACCGCAAGGCTCTTGACTGTGGGATGCTGGCTGGGGACTGGTGGTTACCAGAGATCAGTTTGGGTGAGCAGAAGCTCTGACCACAACCATTGCCCAAGTCCACTGTCATTTCCTGCTCTCCAGGAAATACCGTTACGTGAAGAAAGGCAACGTCCAGAGCAGTTGTACAACATGCTACTCTGAGAGTAGTAATAAAAGACCAGGGGAGAATATATAGTAAATGTGTGTTTGCTTGCTTATATAGTGCGTGCCCCTGGAAGCAAACACAACAGGAGGCTGAAGCCACCGGTGCCCCTGTGAAGGGATCAGACCTTTGCCTACTCCTCACATAGAGTAAAAACCTCACAGCAAAATGACTCCAAATTTAGCCTCTCAGTAAACTTTCTCAGGAAAAACAAATAGTTCAGCCTATGTTTTCCTTAAATTAGTTTAGATTCTGCTATCTAAGTTGTTAGCTACTTTCTGCTTTTCCCCTTCATTCAGACCAAGGGAGTTGTTAGAGAAGAAACATTTCCTAACTGCGCAGCATGTGATGAGTACGTGGGGTTTCTGGCACCCCCAACCGGCCAGGATGCTTTGCACTCACCTTGCTTTTTAAAGAGGTTGCTCTGGACTATCTCATTCATGGACTGGACTTTCTGCTTCTGGAGTTTCTCAGGAGGGATGCAGGTATAGAACTCATAGAGGAGTTGGCTAAGGGCAGGAAAAACCAGAGCACGCAGAGCTCGTTAAACCAATGTCTGCCACCTCCTGGCACTTACAGTCTGTCCATCCCCAGCCTGCCAGCTCTGCGGGGGCAGAAACAATGTACCTCTTGCTCCCTTCGCCCCCCATCTCCATGCATGATAAGCCTTCAGTAAGTATGCATAGTTGGTCTTGGTGTTGAATACTGACAGCGTTCAAAGAGATGTGGAAATCTGAAAACAGTATCAAGAAACCCAACCACTTACTGTGTGTATCAGGCACATGTTTTGCACTTGACATCCACTGTGCCATTTAAGCCTCACAATTCTATGATGTAGATCCAATGCTTATCTCAATTTTACAAGTGGGAAATGTAAGGTTTATAAAGGTTAACTAACTTTCCCAAAGTTACACAGCTAGGGAGGGTCAAAGAAACAAGGGTTCAAAACCAGATTCTAATTTCATTGCCATGCCGTTTTATTCCCTAATGTTTTATGCTTAGTAATGTTTTATGATAAATCTTAAGATCAAAAAAGGTCCTTAATTTTTAAAAAAACTCTGAAAAGTTGTGGGTTAGAACCAGTTTGGGATATGAAAAAGGAGATAGCTCTTTCCAAATAGAGTGAAAATAAAAATACCACTGAAACAAAATTACAGCTCCTGTCAGCTTTCCAAAATAAGCTCATTGTGTTTATTCATTCTTTCAAATCCTTATGAAGCATCTACTTAATATGTGACAGGCAATGTGCAGGGCAGTGGGATATAATAGGAACAGACTTGGTCCCAACTGGCATGGAACTTACATTCTCATGGAGGTCAACGTACAACACAAAAGCAAGCAAATCAATACAAGGCCATAGATGCAATGAAGGAAATGAATAGGGAGTTGTGTCAGAGAGTAATGGTGCAGGGGTTGAGGGAGGAATATAATTTATTTACAATGCTCAGAGGTAGCTTCTCCAAGAAGGTAACATTTAGCTTGAGACCAGAAGAATGAGAAGAAGCCAGAAGAAATCTTCATATGAACAGTGGATAAACTGATGAGAGCTGAATAAAGTTTGGAATGCACTGAAAAGAACTGTGCCCATGTTTATTTCTTAGTTTTGATAGCTATGCTGTAGTTATCTAAAATGTGAACATTAAGGGGAGCTGAGTGAAAAGTATGCAGGAACTCTCTATACACTATCTCTGCAGCGCTTTTCCAAATCTAAAAGTATTGCAATATAAAAAGTTTTTAAAATCTTCTAGAGGTTATCTTGGAACTTAAGTGAATTTAGGAAAAAGAGGAAAAGGGCGTATCTGGCTCAGATGCCCCTATTCTAAGAGCATAAGCACAGTAAGATAATGTGTTCCTCCCATGAGAGGAATGGGGTGAAGAAGGAGAGAGCAAAGGGGAGCCCATCTCATTATCCCATTACGTGTCCATAGGTTATTCTCCATTTGTAACTACAGGGCTTACAGAGCAAAGACTGGAACCCCAAAATAACCTTCAAGCCCAGGTGAAATGGAGACATTTACACCAAACATCAGTTTTTTCACCTACATGTTCATATTCTGCATCACTGATATTGTCAAAGAAGGATGTTTACTTTATAGTTGGTTTTCACCAAACCTGACACAACCCAATGAAACTGTAAAAATCCCACACCAATATCCCTGCAGGAAGCTCTGACCATGTGTCCTCCCTGTCCCCACGCTGAGTGCCCGTCTGGAATTCTCCACAAGAGCTCTCCTCTCCCTCTGAATCCCTGGCTTGACAACAGAGCCCAGGAAAGTACACACCATAAGCTCACCTGAGTAACTTTGCATCAAAGACGGTTTCCACATCATAGAGGACAGATGGGATGTATTTCAAAGCTGCCACCTAGGTAGAAAGTGAAATAGACATGAGCGGTGCCCACGGCCAACAACTCTGCCTGGTGGTGAGAATACTTTGCAACATAACACAGATCAAGGGAAAATGATCCTGAATCCTGGGCACTGCTACAGTGATTTAGACTCTGCATGTAGATTGAAACACCAGGTGTACTTCTTTCAAAAGTTTCTTCTGTCTTCAGGGGAGCAGAAATGTAGAGTGGAGCCATCAAAACCTTTGAGGTTATGCACACTTAGTCAAATCCTGGGTCTGCCCCTTAGTGGCCAGGTGACTTTGGACAAAACACTTAACCTCTCTGATGTCTCAATTTCCTTATCTATAAGATAGAGGAAATAATGTCTGTTTTGCAGGATTGTAGAGATTCAAAATAATAGAAATGTGGCATCCAGCAGAGAGCCAGACGTATGTGTGTGCTCAGTAAAGGGTAACTTCCATCTTCATTGGAAGGTGGTATGCTTGAATTCTTTTGTTGGTGGCAAGGATGACACGGACTGAGTTATTTCTATTTTTCCTCCCGGGCCAATGTGTGAACAATTGTCAGCATGTTTTGGTCCACTAGCTGGGTTAGGAAAACTGGGCACTGTGGTGGATTGTATCTGTCCTCTGTGCAAGATAACTGATACATCCAGAGGTGGGAAAAAGACCCAGGCCCTTGCAAAACAGCACCATTTGCTAAACAGCAGAGTAGACCGTAATTTCCACAGGAGGAGTTGTAAGTCACATAGTTGGAAAATAATGTTTAAAAATCTGGTAGATGTATCCATTTTATGTTTTCTTTTTATTTTTCTGTATATTCTAAGTGTTCTATAGTCAACAAGTATCATCCTTTTACAAACAGACCAAAATTAAAATAGAGAAAATTCTTTTTTTAGAGAAAATCTTATCCTAGCCATATACAGTTACACTTGTTAGTTAATATAAACAACAATTATGACTATCCTCTGAGGATGTTCAGTGGAGCAGACACCATGCTGTTAGATTATTTTGCTAAACCTTATTTCAGCCTACAAGGGATACACTCTTTTCACAGATCAGGAACCACTAGGTCATCAAGATTCAATAACTAACTAGGTCACAAAGTTAGCAAGTGGCAGAGCCAGGATTCAAAATCAGTTAGGCTACTTACAGAGCCACTCCTTGGAACCCTCAAATAGCACTGTGTTTCTCCATGCCTCCATGCTTTTTTTTCTTGTTAGTTATGATTTTTACAAGTCAGTATTGTATGTTTGATATTAAAAACTTCATACAAGTATTAGGGTGAAAATTGTCCCTGAAGTCCCACATCTCCGCCTCAGCCCCAATCCCTGCTCCTCAGAAGGGATCACTGTCAATACTGTGGTGAGTCCCAACTGTTTTCTGTGCGTGAACAAGTATGTGTTTGTGTGTGTGTGCATGCATGTGCATGTGCACATCTATGTGTGTGATTATACAGTTCTGTAACTTGCTTTTTGCACTTAACCATGTTATCACCAGTATTTCTGCACATCACTTCATAGAGTGCACTCTTCATTTCTAATCTCTGCACAGCAATGCTCACACGGGTACACCAAATCCTCCTTACTGATGGACTCCATGCTATCTTTAGTTTCTCTTTATTATAAAATAAGTGGTAAGAAGCTATTAAAACATACATCTGTGTATCTGTGAGAATCCCTGTGTGATGGATGGGCTGCTTGAAGAGAAATTAGTGTGTAAAATGTATGTACACATATGCAAATGTACATACAAACGTATACACATACATTGTAGGAGATAATGTCATATTAACTTAGAAAGAAGCAGTAATCAATTTCCTTCTACTCCTTTCCCTATAACCTTGCTAATACTAGTATACAAATCTGTCTCATTGTGAGACATAATTTGCAAACTGTAATCTGTGAATTTTTGGATCTAGTCCAGGTGGGCACCTTTCCTATACTTATTGAACAACTGTATTTACTATATATAGCTTGTTTATATTCTTTCCTCATTTTTCTTTTGGGTGATTTCTTTTCTTATTGGTGTGGAATTCTTTATATATCATTAATATTAAGCCCTTTGCACAGCTACATGTAAAAGAATGAAATTAGAACACTCCCTAACACCATACACCAAAATAAACTCAAAATGGATTAAAGACCTAAATGTAAGACCAGACACTATCAAACTTCTTAGAGGAAAACATAGGCAGAACACTCTATGACATAAATCACAGCAAGATCCTTTTTGACCCACCTCCTAGAGAAACGGAAATAAAAACAAAAATAAACAAATGGGACCTAATGAAACTTAAAAGCTTTTGCACAGCAAAGGAAAATATAAACAAGACAAAAAGACAACCCTCAGAATGGGAGAAAATATTTGTAAATGAGGCAACTGACAAAGGATTAATCTTCAAAATTTACAAGCAGCTCATGCAGCTCAATATAAAAAAAACAAGCAACCCAATCCAAAAATGGGCAGAAGACCTAAATAGACATTTCTCCAAAGAAGATATACAGATTGCCAACAAACACATGAAAGGATGCTCAACATCATTAATCATTAGAGAAATGCAAATCAAAACTACAATGAGATATCATCTTACACCAGTCAGGATGGCCATCATCAAAAAATCTACAAACAATAAATGCTGGAGAGGGTGTGGAGAAAAGGGAACCCTCTTGCACGGTTGGTAGGAATGTAAACTGATACAGCCACTACGGAGAACAGTATGGAGGTTCCGTAAAAAACTAAAAATAGAACTACCATACAACCCAGCAATCCCACTGCTGGGCATATACCCTGAGAAAACCATAATTCAAAAAGAGTCATGTACCACAACGTTCATTGCAGCACTATTTACAATAGCCAGGACATGGAAGCAACCTAAGTGTCCATCGACAGATGAATGGATAAAGAAGATGTGGCACAGATATACAATGGAATATTACTCAGCCATAAAAAGAAACGAAGTTGAGTTATCTGTAGTGAGGTGGATGGACCTAGAGTCTGTCCTACAGAGTGAAGTAAGTCAGAAAGAGAAAAACAAATATCGTATGCTGACACATACATATGGAATCTAAAAAAAAGAAAAAAAAATGGTTCTGAAGAACCTAGGGGCAGGACAGGAATAAAGATGCAGACATAGAGAATGGACTTGAGGACATGGGGAGGGAGAAGGGTAAGCTGGGATGAAGTGAGAGAGTGGCATGGACATATATACACTAACAAACGTAAAATAGAAAGCTAGTGGGAAGCAGCCGCATAGCACAGGGAGATCAGCTCGGTGCTCTGTGTCCACCTAGAGGGGTGGGATAGGGAGGGTGGGAGGGAGACGCAAGAGGGAGGAGATATGGGGATATATGTATACACTGTGCTGATTCACTTTGTTATACAGCAGCAACTAACACACCATTGTAAAGCAATTATACTCCAATAAAGATGTTAAAAAAAATTAAGCCTTTTGCAGTAACACACTTTGCAAGAATTTTCTCTTGCTTGTCCTCTAGTTTGCCTGTTGCGTGTCGTTTAGCTTCGTCTATCGTGTCTCTCATCGCACGGCAGGATTTTAATTTGTATGTTGTCAGATGTGTCAGGCCTTTTCTTTACATTATTGGATTTTGTGTCCAGAGATTTATTCTTTATTTTTTCAAATCAAGGTGGCAAGAGATAACAAGATTCCACAGTGAATGCTTCTAAAACTAGGGTCTATTGGGACACCCTTTTCCCATAGGATGATGTTAGGTATTCTGTGGCGGGAAGTGGGGGGTAAGGATTTGCAATCAAATAATTAGGGGAAAGTTTGATTTAAGCAAAGACAGACCAGTAAGGTGTTTTTGGAGGGGTTTTTTGGTAGAACTTTTCAGAATTTTAATATGCTAAGATGCATTATGACATTCTTCCAGGCAACTATAGTATACAGTACATTCCAGCCTAGTTGGTCAGGCCATCTGTAACAGGAAACATCAAGATGTGGCAAAAGCAGATGCCTGCAGGGCTGGGAAAGCAGCAGAAAGAGTGAAATGAGAAGAGCACAGGCCAGTGGGAAGTGAGGAGGTATGTGGAACCCACACTCTGTCTAAAGAATGAGCCATTCTTGTTCACTTGTTTTAACACTGTGCTAGCCAGATCAAACACACCTGCAGGCTGCACTTCTCCCGTGGGCCGCCAGCTTACAGCCCCTACATTCTAAAGAGACATCATACGCTGAGGCACACGCCCTGATAAAAGCCCATCTAAGCATTCTAGCAAACTGCTCCTTCCTTCACTCTTAGGCTGAGAAACATAGAGCTCTGGGCCCACAGGACCTGGGGCGGGGGTCTGGGGGGAATCCCAGTGCTCCACCCAGCACTTGCATGCTCCGAGGCCCATTTCTTCACCCCCTGAGCCTCAGCATCTTCATGTGGGGCAGAGAGGAATGATGCAAAATAAAGTATATCTTGTAGCTACTGTAATGCCCAGCATGCAGCAGGCCCCCAGAAGTGCGTGTGCTGGATCTCTCCTTATCTCATCTCTCTGACACCAGCCCTCATTTACCCAGCACCTGGACAAAGTGTAACATGGACTCATCATAATTAAGACCAAAGTGAGGGAACAAAAACAGAAATGAAATCCTCGGCGAGTTGGGGAAAGCCGGGACTTCAGTGTATGCAGCAAGTTGCTGGCCTCCAAGGGCTGCATGTCATTCCAGGGCTTCAGAGTGATGCTGCAGAGTACTAATCACCAGGTGTCTACATGGACACTCACACCTAAATGCTTCAGCTCTTAGTAAGGAGGAGCTGGGCAAAGCTGGGACAAGGGCTGCTTCCGAAGGAGCCAATCTTCCCAGCCTCCCAGCCCCGGGCTGGCAGTAAAGTAAAACAAACTGAGGGGTTGTCATGCTGAGACTCAAAGGGTGTTATCACCTCGACAGGCGTATTAAACTTCCATTTGGTCCAGGGGGCCTCACAGAGAAATGGCAGGCCTGTGGTTTTCTTTTCCAAAGGGGACAGGAAGTTTGCCAAGTCTGTTGTCACAGCCAGCACTGGCCTCAGGGGGCCTGTCCACAGTCCTCACCTTCACACAGCCCTAACACACCTGAGTGGAGTGACAGCATGTGGGTTCAAGCAGGAGCTACCACCAAGCACTCCCTGGAGGCAGAAGAGCTCAGCCATAAGACCCGCTGGAGACCTCCATTCATTGCAAGTTTCTAAGGTCTGGGACTAGAAACAGCTTGGCTTTCTAGACCTGTTGGCCTCCTGCAAACTGCGCTGCTCTACTGTTGTTATTATCTTTACTCTCATTAATATTACTAATGCACATAAACTTATATTCCTGTGTTATTACTTTCATCCCATAGTGTATACCCCTATATCATATATAATATTTAGTAAAAACAAACAGATGTTTTTACATAGGTGTGTATGTGTATATATTAGGATTAAAATATATTAATCAAAATAGCAAACCATTATCGGAAACTTTATACATGCATGATCTCATTTTATTTTTACAACTGCTCTATGAATAGACACTGTCATCCCACTTTACCAGTGAGGAAAATGATAGCACAGAGAGGTAAAAATAACTTGCCAGAGGCAACATAACTAATAAGCCACATACACAGCAAAGATATGTACCTGATTCTGTCCAACTGGCTTCGGACAAGTATGCTCTGCTACTGCCTACCCTGCTTTAGGAAAAGTTTCCATCTTGCTAAGTGCGGAGGTTTCAATACAGGAGACAAGGCTGAAGTGGGGGAGGAGGTAGATAAAGAAACATCTCCCCTTTAGGAGAATGGCTTTTGAAAGAAGGTACAGTTCTTCTGATATGCCTTCACCACATATATGAGGGTTGCAAGAATGGTCACCAGGAAAACATTCTCCAGCTCAGTCATTAGTTTATAATGTGGCACCGAGTGAATTTCCTAGATGAATCATCAATTCCAAGCCCCTCTGCCAGAAGCCAGGTGCAGGCCACAAGAAGAGAGCCAGACCCAAACCAAGGAATACTGATTTTACTGGCCCTAAGAGAAGTCACAGGAAAACACTTGAAGTGATTGCTATCCAGATGGACTTCACCAGAGCTGATAATCCTGGGCTGCTAGCACACAACAAATGTTTTAAAATAGCAACAAAAATCAAAACCACACAGTTGCACTCCCTCAAGCTCAACGGGGATTTGTCTTCTACTTGTTTCCAGGGTTCCTTATCTCCTCCCGCCCTCTCTTTTTCATTCTAACCAAGACTGCACAGTATTGGTGCCAGCAGACACAGCCTTCTGGGCCAAAAGAACACATCCTGCAATGATGCAAGGTTATACGAGAACACTAGACATCTTCCTCATTCAAGAGCTCTGACAATATTCCCATCCCATCAATTTTCAACGCTTTTATTTTAGCCAAGCAATGGACAGTCAAGGTATATGGAAACTGGACAAACACTGTTACAGGGATTCACCACAGCTGACCAGAAGCAGCAACTTCCTTATAGATGCTAAGCTGTCCCTGAGGAAAATAAATCCACTCTCCCCAGACTTTCACCCTAGTCACTGGTCTTTCAGTGAAAAGGAAGGGAACAGGGACCAACAGGTTCTGGGATATGTATGTCTCTGTGCTTTCTGTAACCCAACAGTGTGCTGGTCCCTGAGTCTTGGCATGAGGCAGGAGAATTCAGTGTTTAAAATGGCTGGCTGAAGAGGCCAAGTTCAACTCTAGGTGGGTCCCTTTTATGTGAGTGTCCTTGGGGAAGTTAACTCTCTATGCTCCAGTTTCCTCATCAGGAGAATGAAGGGAATAAAGTCACCTACTTTATAGGGTCGATGTGACGATTAAATGAAAAATATGAGCTATCAGTGGGACTGCAGCACCTCACTGGAACAAAATTTCATCCTACCCTCCATAAATCCAACATTCCCAAGTACTGCCCTTAAGTATGGGGTAGGTGGTTAAGAAGGGGACAGTAAAGAATCATTTAACAACTTGAGATGAAACTCCAGCTCTTGCTGTTAAATATGAGTCTCACCTCTGCTACCTCTGGGGGCAGCCTGTAGGCCACTTCTCAAGAATGAACCACCTTCTTCCCTTACTTCGGACATCTGGATGTTTTACAAAAATTAACAATGAAAAGAGAGGAAAGAAAGAGGCCTCCTTAATTAGCCTAACTTCATAACTACAGACCAGACATCTGCCTACCTGTACTGTTGTTTATGTTGCTTATTGCTTAGCCACCTAGCATTTTGCCTGAAGACTCGGCTCTTCAATGAAACCATACTTTGCCTGGTGGTGATTAGGAACTCAAACTCTGGGCTTACACAGCCTGGATTCAAGTCCCAGCCCTGCCACTTCTCAGCTGTGGTTAAGTTACTCAATCTCTCTAAGCCTCCACTTCCTCATCTGTAAAGTAGAGATAAGAAGAGTATTTGCCTAATAAGGTGGTTGTTATAAAAATCAAATAAGCTAACAGTATATGTAAAGGTTTTAGCTCAGCATGTGACACATAATAAGTGCTAAAACATAAAATAGTGCAAACTAGTATTCATTCTTTCATTCACTCAGACAAAAGATATTCAAGTACCCACTATGTGACAGCCACTGTTTCAGATACTGGAGACATAAAAGACAGAGCCCCCTGCACTCCTGGACACTCTAGTGGCTATATTAGCAATCATGTGTGGCGATCATAGTGGTCAAGGGAGCATATCATACAATTATGAGTTGCTTATTTATTTCCACTCATACCACCAACTTGGAGAATTATAAAGAATCATGACCTAAAGGAGACTGGGTCTAAAGGGTCTGCACAACGTCACCTAATGGCTATTACTCACATTCGAGCTACATCCAATTCACAACTGTCTGGTGTTGACTGTCTCATTCTGCCATCAGCTTTATCAACAATATTCACAGGGCTGGCACACATGAGGACTTCTGAGCATACGGTCCATTCTTGAAAACACGTGGAAACCCCTGGCCATACCCATTCTTTGTGGCTTAGAGAAGAATATTAACTTTGGAGTTAGAAGAGCTGGGTGGATTGAAATCCTAGCTCCACCACTATGAATAGGTATAATTTAGGATGAATTATTTAACCCTATGAGCCTTCTGTGGACACTGAAGACAGCGATTCCTTACAGACCTTTGGTAGGACTAAAAACACTGCAGGTGAAAGCTCAGCTGCATGCCTGACACACGGTAAGGACTCAATCAGTGGAACATGTTTTTAATGCTCCCTCTACCCTCTTTGGATAGCTAGTTTTAAATTCTCCATAGTTTGTGTGAGCTACTGCCATGCCAGCTCTGAGCAATAAGGAAAACCACAGAAAGCAATTCACAAAAGCCAGATGAGACTCAGATATTGAGAAATAACTTGCTTGGGCCCAAAAACTCACAATGGGCAAAGCTGAGATTGAACCAGATAGGCTTTACTCTGAACTGAGGCAGGCATGAATTAGGGTTTCCACCTAAGCCACTACCCAGCTGGAAGTAGAAAGTTTGGACTAGAATGTCAATCACTGGCATTCTTACTCCGTGCTCTCACCCAAAACTTATGGCAGACATTACTAATAGATCACAGCAATCTTTCCTACTGTACCCCATGCGGGCTCAGAATCAAGACTACAGTCATGTTGGACTATTTCACTGGTGAAACTTTCCCTTCCTTTTTTATTTTTCATAGAGTCAGTTCTTGTGAGTTTATCCTCCTTGAAATTTATATCTGTTTCTTGATCTAATAGAATAACTGGATGACCTAACACTGTTCGGCTTCATGTGACAGGGTTAGAAACACAAATATTCCCTTCCAGATTCCACTCTAGGAAAATGCCCTCAAGACTTCTGTTTTACGATGAGGTAAAGGAGGCAGAGATATAAATGACTAAAAATTATTTAAATGGAACTATGTAACAGGCTTTACACACCATGCTTTACATGCATTACTTTATTTAATCCTCTCAATAATCCTCTAAATTAGACTTCCCATTTTATAAAAGGATAAACGAGGCCCAGGAAACTGAAGTGATTTGCCCAGTGTTACCTGCCCAAGAGTGCATGCCCCATTTCCCACCCAGATCTCTCTGGCTTGAAATCCAAAGCTCCTTCTCCTGTAGCAAATGTCAAAGTCTGCAGAAGATCTCTTGTGTGGGGTTTGCTAACATCAAATGGCCTTGACTCCTTTCCCCTCATCGGCCCATTCCTGGCACCCTAAACAGCATTCAGTTTTTTTCAAATGGTATTGCTCTCTGTATTTGAATATGACTTTACATTCTTCTTTGACAACTTTTCAACAACCACAGGAAGAGATGGAAAGCATCACTGATTTTCTGTAACTCCTAGAAGCTAAATTTGACCCTTAAAGTAAATTTAAAAAGAGACAAAGTCCCTTTCCATGACTTCAGGGTAGAAATCCATAAGGAGAAACCAGCATAACCTGGAAAACAAGACATTTCTAACACAGTTACCCAGACAATAAGAACCTGGGTTCTTACTGACTCATGCCAAAGCCATAATAATCCTATCAGCTCTCTGCATTTGCATAGCATTTTATAGTTGGCTCTTTTGCAGACAATGTTCATCTGATCCAAACAGTGAAGTTTTATAGATGAGGAAACAGAGACACTGAGAAGTTAAATCCAGGGTAAAATCATATTGCTGACCAAGAAGAACATTCTGTTGACCCAGGTCTCCTCAGGACCAGAAATTCTCCTGGCTCATCTTTTTGCTTCCTTGCTTCCTTCTTTTTTTCCTCCTTTCTTTCCCTACCTTCTTGTTCCCTCTGCCCTTTATTCCTTCCCCCCAAATACCTGTAGTTCATCACAGGGAAAGAGGTGCTGAAATCGGAAAGGGTGGCTCTAGGATGGCTTATTCCCTTGTCTTTCTCAAGGTCACGCGGTCTCTCTCCTGGCACCTCTGCTTCTCTGGGGCATCTACTCCGTTTTCCTCCCCACCAACCAGCTTCCTCTGTTTGTGCATCGTTTCTGCTCCCTCACACTTCAGCTTCCTTGGAGCCTATTTCAGACCTGATACAATGCCACAGCCTCTCATTGCAACCGGGCATCCTCAGCTCTCGCCCGATATCCTAACACTCATTGCGTGGCCTCTCACTGGAAATCAGCTGCTTCCACTGTGATATCAGTGTGAAGAGGTGTGGAAATCACTCTGCCTCCAGGGTGATTAGGCTCTGGCTCTTGTCATATTTCTTCATGCTGCCCCCTGCTCCCGTTCTTCCCTTTGCTTTGAAATGATGAGGGTTTGAGG
This sequence comes from Mesoplodon densirostris, assembly GCF_025265405.1. NCBI lineage: Eukaryota > Metazoa > Chordata > Mammalia > Artiodactyla > Ziphiidae > Mesoplodon > Mesoplodon densirostris. Next base: position 164,519,222 of record NC_082663.1, read on the forward strand.
AATAGAGGGAAGACTTTTAAAAAAAAAAAAGACTAGCAAGAGGGAAGAGAAGGTGAAAACTATAAGACTGCAGTCCCAACTCATTTCAGAGAAAACCACCATATCCCCAGTAGGTGCTAAATAAAGAACAGTGTAATGTAGCAGCTCAGAGCATGGTTTTAGAGCCAGGCAGAAAGAGATCCGGATCCCAGCTACACCCTTTAGTGCATAGGAGCCTTTCAAGTTCCGTATCTGTAAAACGGAGATCTTAACACCTACTCCGAGGGTTATTCATTCAACAGATATTTATCAAGCATCAACTATGTATTAGGACTGTTCTAGGTGCTGAGGATACAACGAATGAACAAGACAAAGCTCCCCTCTAAGGAAGCCATTAGCAGAGTGATTCCCAAACTTTCCTTCATACTAAAATCAAGTTGGGAGATTTTTAGACTCCCTTTTCCCTAGTCACAGTCCATACTAATTAAATTAGAATGTTTGCTGGTGGTAGTCAGTCATCAGCATTTATTCAAGATCCTCAAGGGATTTTAATATGCAAAGTTTGGAATCCATCACGTTAGCAGCAAACACTCCCCAGACAGACCTCTGCCTTTGCCTCCTCACCTGCATTCTGGCTGAACTAGTACCTCATTCATTCTAACTAGAGGCTGGGCAACCCCAGGCATAGCTAGCTAGTGAGTATTTAAATTAGCAATTAAAAAGAAAACTCTGATCAAAAGAAGAGGAGGTACTCTGCATTAACTCACTGGTTTAAATCAATGTGTTTGGGTTTTCTTCCTCCTAACTCATGAGGCAGCCCTTCCCGAACACTTGTGAATAAATGCTGTGAAAGTCAGGAAGTCTCCCTGAAACAGCCTCTGCACTCAGCCTCTTGGCTGCTAAACTCATTCTCAAACATAGGGTTAGACCTCAAGGTTTCTCCAAGATTTACAGAGTTTGTAGATCATGGACCACTAAATTAGAGGACCCATTTTCTCCAAAGTATCTCTTGTTTATTGAGGACAGTCTCACCCCAAAAGGGGAGCTCAGTTTATGATGTGGAGAATAAAAAGTGGACGACTTAAGAGACTGCCAACTTAACTACTCTCATCACTAGAAGTGGATCGGGTTTGACCTACTTCCTTCCAGGGAGCAAAAGCTTCCGAGTTATTTAAGAAGAGGCACCACTACCTTCATGGGAAACGAAAAATAAATATGCCATCTCCTGCTCCGAGGAGCCCTTGGTGTTCACGATCCTTACACTACAGGGCCAGCCCAGGCCTTCAATTAACACACGGCTGCATATTCAAGCAAAAGTAGACATTATCTCACTATGCTGTTATCTATCAGATGACCAAGGGAAAAGAGATTTTTTTTTCTTTTGTAGTGTAAACCAACCTGCAAAAGGATGGTTGTTTTATATTGACTTTTCATCAAGTTGTTGATGGATTCAAAGAGCCGTCTCATGGATTCTTCAAACTCCATCTGTTCCTTGCCTTCGTAAAGCCTGAAAGAAGACACATCTGAGTCATTTCTCAGGCCAACAGGCAATACCTTTGAAAGCATGTGCCAGCCACAAACTTCATTTGAAATTGAGAAGAGACAGGGGTGGAGATAGGGACTTAAGGGGAGGGGGGTTGTCGCTGCTTGCATAAGCCACTCAGGGGAAACCCAGGTCCACACCCAGAACAGTTACCATCCAGCTGACTTGGTATAATAAACCGCCCCCTCCTGCCTTTTTTTTTTTTTCCCCCTTGCAGTATGCGGGCCTCTCACTGTTGTGGCCTCTCCCGTTGCGGAGCACAGGCTCCAGATGCGCAGGCCCAGCAGCCATGGCTCACGGGCCCAGCCGCTCCGCAGCACGTGGGATCCTCCCAGACCGGGGCACGAACCTGTGTCCCCTGCACCGGCAGGCGGACTCCAAACCACTGCGCCACCAGGGAAGCCCCCTCCTGCCTTTTTTTTAAACCCTGAAGGACCTCAAAGGAATGAAACTCATCCAAGCTGAGGGGACCTTAATAATTTCATCCTTCTGCAAGAATCAGAGGGAGACTGTGGTCATCAGATTTTCAAAGTATCTTGCAAGCATCAAGGAGAAATATTTTCAAATACGCTTCCCCTTAGGCACTGCCCGCTTGTCGGATGAATACAGTTGTGTCTGTTCCACATCAGGGGCCGTCATTTTCCCTGCCCTCTTATTTCAGGAGTGTACTTGATAATTAATTTAAAACTTTTTTGCCTCTGATTATAAAGGCCCTACATTGATATTGTAAAAAAAAAAATGCATTACTTATGAAGTGAGACTCCTCATTAATCCTACCATAAAATTAGCAACCGTTAAGGATGGATATCCTTGCAGAGATTTTCAAGGCCTGTCTAATATATATATATACATGTGACTTTTTATAGAAACCATCCCCTTGCATAAAATCAGTCTCCAGGCCCCTGAGTCTCAGTGCCCTCGTGGCCCAGCCTTGGAGTGTCGTTCAGCCCAAGGCCTCTCCAAACAAGCTTTTATTGCCAACGGGTGAAAAATCTGCAGCCTAATCTGTGGCATCCTGGGTGAAACACAGAGAAGGGCACTTCTGTCTCCCATTCAGATAAAGAGGGTCTCCTGTCACAGCCCTACACAGCCAGACACCACTGAGCTGCCAGCTGCCGTGAAGGTGCTCTCCGCAGATAAAACGCCGACACACTTAAGGGGTTTATTTGCTCCATCAATCACCGGTCGAGCGGTCCATCACGGCCACCTCAGCGCTGTCTCCACTCAATCCCCCACCCATGCTCTCACCCCTCTTTTCTTTCGGCTTCTCTCCTACCTCCTTTCTCTGTCTTTAAGTGTGTGTCTCTCTGTTTTTCTTCTTCTGAGTATCAGCCACTGTGTCTGTCTGTCTGTCTCTAAGTGTACCTCTGCCTTTCTCTCTTTGACTTCATCTCCTCTTTCTTCTGTCTCAGTCACTCTCTGTGTCTCCTTCTCTTCTTTTTTCCTAAGTAGCCCCTTCCTAAAGCCTCCTGAAGTAAGAAGCTTAAGGGGAAGTCAATGCCGGATGTTTCAATCCATTACAGGGATCCGGAAATTGCTGCTGACTTTCTGGGTATCTACTTCAAGGTCACGGAGACAAGGCTGTGAGAGGAGCCAGGAGTCCTAAGGCTTCTCTCCTTCTCTGTCCCCGCCCGTCCCACTCCTCCTTCTCCTCTTCCCTTCTCCCCTCTCCTACACCACTCAGTCCTGAACACAGAGATGTTCTGCCATAGACGATGTGTTTGGGAGTCAGCCTGGGTTCCAATCTCCACTCTGCCCAGTACTAATTGAAGACCTTATAAATAACAGCAAACATCACAGAGTATCACTCTGCCCCAGGCACTGTCTGTATTATTAAATCACATACCCTCATCACCACACCATGGTAAGGGGCCCCATCTCTATCCCCATTTTACAGATTGGTGACTTCAGCAACATGCCCAAGGACTCCGCACTGGTAAGTGTTGGAGCCAGAATGCAAACCTGGCCGTTGGCTCCTGAGCCCGCCCTCTCACTCATCTCGTAGACCACTGTGCTCAATGCTCTACTACCTCTCTTAATTCCTGTAAGCCTCAGTTTCTCACTTGCAAATGCAGGCTGTAACAGCACTGTGTCCAGGGATTGTGAGGAGCCCAGCTCACACGTGACAGTGCTTGGCACAAGCTGGGCCCTGGTAAATGCTAGCCATTGTCTTGTTGTTGTTAATTGTTGGAGTATTATACAGATAAAGACATAAAAAACTCTCAACAGGTTGAGACTTGCCCAAATCCCATCAAAGTGGGAAAGATGAGAGCAGGTCTGGCAGGGAGGAAGGGAGGGTCTGAATTCAAAGTGGTGATTCTTTCCCTGTGAGACGGTGCTGTGAGCTTTTCTTTGTGCCCAAAGCTAAGCTAATGGACGGTCCATCCCCCAAGGCTTTTGCCTTGAAACGCCTTGCTCTTTCCTCTAGCCACAGCCACCTGAAAACATCTAACAAGCGACATCGTAATCCCTGTTCCTGATCTATGGTGTCTCCCTCCCACATTTAACAGCCAGACGTGGCTGCCCATGGTAAGCTCATCATTATTTACATCATTATTTACCGTGTATGGACTTTCTCTGTAAGGCATACTTATTTGTGTATTTGTGGCCTTATGTGTGTGTGGCTTGGGGGGTGGGCGGAGGGGATCCCACCAGGTCCTCTTCTTGGGAACCACTGGTACTGCCAACAAAAATGGTCTCCAGCAGCTTTCTCCTGCTGGTGACCCTACCCCACCCCCACCCCCAGCCCACCTCCCATAACTGAATAGTCCCATGGCAGCTCCCTCCTGGAATTCATCATTCTTAACAGAGAAACACAGAAATGGGCTTTGCTGGGAGTCATCTTAAGGCAGTGCTCCAGGAGGAAAGTTCATGAACTCCCGCTGAAGAGATCTTTGAGGCTACCCTAGTTCCTGACATCCCTGTGTCTGGTTGTTTAACTCTTCTTGGATTTTATAAGCTGCACAAATATCCCTCCAATAGACTCCCTTTTTTTTTTTGCTTAGACTAGCCCTGGTTGGATTCGTTGAAAACGCCTGTCCAGTCAGAACTCTGCAGGGTGAGACGGGCTTCTTCCTGCAGCTCCCTGGGGTTCTAAACCAAGAGCTGCTGGGAACGCCAGTGAGCACTGGGTCCGTGCTTCCTATTGTACAGATGAAGAGACTGAGGGCCTGAGTGTGGAGGTGACTCGGCTTCATTACCATCTTTTAAAGGTTATTTGACTGAGGTGGGAAGGAAAAGAGACTTTTAGGCGGTAAAATCAAGTCGAGGCTTTCCACTCAAATTTAAACTTAGGAAACTGAATTTAATTTCTGCCAGCAAGACATGTGATTTGCTCTAGGTCACAGACTGCACCAGTGGCACAGCTAGACCCAGAACTCAGCATTCTTCTCCTTCTATGCTCTGAGACCCTAACAGCGCAGCACAGGTGACACAGATCTTATGAGGCCAAGACTGGGGTACCTGCCTCCCTGGGAATCCAAGCTGTTCCCTGCTATTCACGTCACAAGCTAAGTACCTTAACACCATACTCTAGTCAAGGGAAGGAAATACATTCTATACCTGCTGAAGTTTTATAGAGGGGAAAAACAATTCTGTTGGGGAAATGGCTTGCATTTTACAGTTGACTACAACATTAAGCAAAATCGTTGCAGTCTTATCGGGGGGGGGGGTGGTGGTGGTTGTGTGTGTGTGTGCGCGCGCATGCGTGTGTGTGTGTGTCTGTGTGTGTCTGTGTGTGTGTGTTTTAATTTTTAAGCCTGGGCTTTTATTTGCTGGGAATGGGAAGAACAGTTGAAGAAAATGACTACAGTTGGGAAGAAGAAAGGAAGCAAAAAACTATTTAGTGTAAAGAGCTTTGCTGTCTAGCTAGACTCCTCCATAGACTGGCTGTTTGGCCTCAGACAAATTACATCTCCGAATCTTACTTTCCTTGTTGATAAAACAGAGATGTAATGCTCATTCGAAGGGTTATTTTAAGGTGAAAAAAAACGAGATAATGTATCTCAAGTGCTTAGTACTATAGCTGGCACTTAATAAGTGTTAAGTAAATATCAGTAATTCTTGTTGTTGATTCCTAAGCACAGAAGTGATCATACTGGCAAACTCTCTGATGTGAGTGTACGTAAATAAAAGGAATATTTCTTAGAAGGAGTGATTAAGGGAAAAAAATACATAAAGCCTTTAGATTATGTGGAAGAAGTAAACTGATGGTGGCGGGGGGGTGGGATGAGGGGGGCACTCAGCACCATGGGACCTCCCCTGAGAAGCATAAGGAGAAAAGAAAAATAATGTCTTGTCTATCTGCAAGGCTTTAAAATGTGGCCTTGAAGTCAAGGGCACAGCTGATGTAGTTCCAAGGTCCTTCTTTAACACTTGTTCTCTGTATATAGCTTCAGGAGGGAAACATTTTTTCTGGCTTCAGAGCACCTAGAAACCAGCTGATTCTGCCAGGGGACGAATTATTGAAGGGCTCAAAGGCCCTAACCACATGAAAAACTGGGACAACCTGCGAGGCGCTGTTCTGGGGCGTGCAAGTCCAACCACGGCAGGCACTCAGCTCCCAGGGCTAGGATAAATACAGCAATGCTCAGCTGGCATGTGATTCATTAAGGAGACACTGTGCATAGCTGAGCACTCACTAACTGCAAATGGGGCCCCACATGGAGTGTACAATGCCTTGCACCACCTTCTCTGTGCAGGTACATAAAGCCTCAGCCGAAAACAGAGACGCCAACCTCAGGCCAGCAGCCCAGGGAAGCAGAATCGAACCAAGGCAACCTCAGGCTGCAGAAAGCCAGGAGGAAGATTCACCTTAGAATCCAGGGTGGAGTGTTTCCTGAGTACCGGCCTCTTTACATTTCTATACCTCATACCTCGGCAACTTCCAGCTCCCCTGAGCCACTTTCCCAGGCATCCTCCTGATTTCCTACCCACCTCTTGGAGGCAACACAGACATTTAAGTAAGACTGTGTCGCTTCCAAACCCTGCTGTGACACTTGTCAGTTGGGTGATCTTGGCTCAATTTCTTCATCTCTAGAAGGCTCAGTTTCATCACTAGTAAAATGGTACTAGCCCCACACAGTTGTCCTGTAAAGCAATTAGCACAGTGCCTGGTGCAAAGTTAACACTCAATAAATATTAGCTATTGTTATATAGTACCACTGTTTTCTTCTGGATCCACTCCTTTTTGCTTTCTAAAGTCTTAAGAGGAAGAAATCAGCCACTTCATTTATTGAGCACCCACTGTGTACCAGGCACTGCAGTGGAGGTAAATAGGAGTAAGACTCAGTCCCTATCCCAAGAAGTCATGAGGCAAACCGATAGGTAAATTATATATTGCCGTGTGGCGAGAAAAGCTGAACAATAAAAGTTTAATATTATTGTTGAGTGATTCCTAAGGTTCAGGCACTGTGCTCAGTTCCTCACATGGATTAGCTCATTTGATAGAGGCTCTTATTATCTACGTCTTACATATGAGAAAAGAAAAACAATTAAAGAGGCATGAACAAGGGGAATGGAAGCTGAGGGGAGGGAGCAGGGGCGCCGCTGACGCTGACCACAGTGAGCCACCTACCTGAAGGCCCCTCTCAGCCCTCAGCACCTTGCCCCCCTCCCATGCCACCACCTCAGCCTGTCCCCCACCTCCCCGCTTCCTCCCAGAAGTCCTGGAGAGGCCCCCAGGATTAGACCTGGGCCTGGCTTGCCTCTGTCTCCCTTACCTGGTTACGTCTTTTGCCTAAATTTGCTCTTGGCAAGACACACACCTGACTCATTTCACAAGTGCCTGGGAGCAAGACCAGATTCACGGGAAGCTTTTAAAAATGAAAACTCTATTTTAAATGTCTCCACGATCTTACACGGAACTGAGCAAAATTACTTAAATAATGAGATCTCACCACACCACTTTGTTACCTTGCCATACAAGTCAAGATACTTTGGTGCGTCCAGTGATGCCAGGACATGAGGAATACTGTAGAAGGGAGGCCACTCACCCAGTGAATGTCCTTAGATGAATGATATGCACTGCACACAGCATTTAATGCAGACTGTCACAATGACTGAGGCTTCCCTTAGAATACTAAGTCTTCCCCTAGAATACTTCATTCTTTATCATCACCACTTACTTGCCTGTCTTCTCCACTGGAGTACAAGCTCCATGCAGGCAGAGATCAAGCCTATTTTTTCACAATATCCCCACATCTAGCAAGAGGCATGGAACATCAAAAGTGAGTTTTAAGCAAACGCATCAACAAATGATAAATTATTAAATGAATCAACTTCAGCACCTTCAACGTGGATGTACAGAAATGTCTTAGGAATCCACAGAACTCTAGCTAATTCTAACGGTACGTAAACAACATCGTGAGGATGGTATTAATAGTCATCTTCAGCTCTTCCACCTTTATGTTTTATCATAACTTTTACCACTAAGATGACTAATACTGTTAACAGCTGCTACTTGTTAAGCATTCACTATGCACCAGGCACTATGCTAACTGCACAAGTTCACCCAGCTAGTAAATGGCAGAGTCAGGATTTGAGCCGAAGAGTGTCTGGCTGCAAATTTCACTCCTTCAGCCACTAAACAATACTGCTTCCTGGAACAGAGCAAAGTAAGAGCAGATCACTGGGACTGGAACAAGTCAGGTGGATAGGAAAGCATCATTTGCCCCTGGGATGATACTCTGCAACTGTGTAGGGAAGTGAGATGGCTAGCTCTCACCTTTTTTTGTTCAGGCTCTAAATCCACGGTTACTTGGCTGGTATTCCTACCCCTGAGCCAATAATTCGCTCTATTACAGGAGGTGTAAAGTAGTGACTTTACAAAGAGAACCATGAAGCCATTCGTGGTTTCAGAAGAGTAATTACTCTGGAAAATTCACAGCAGTCTAAGACCAGAACCTACCTACCTCTCTATTACCTCTCTGTCTCTGTCTCTCTGTGTGTCTCTCTGTGTCTCTTTCTATCTCGTCTCTGTCTCTTTGTCTCTCTCTCTCCACATCCCTACCATTTGGGATAAAGAATAACTGTGGCCAAACCAGGAGCTGAGTCTGTCTGAAGATCATCCTTGCATTTATCGATCCTGCTTACAGAAAGAAACCCTTCAGTGCACTCAGGAGGCACATTTAAATCAAAGCAATAGGGCTGGAAAGGGATGATGAAAGAGAGGGTCCCCTCTCTGGTTCCGCGTGCTCATCGTCACCATCGCCACCCCCTCTCCCACCACCAAGGTCTATGGACCTGAAATGAAATCAGAAATTGCAGATTAAGACATGGAATTTTGGTGCAATGAGCCTGGAGTGAGCTGCCCAGCTCAACGGTGGCCAGTGAAAATTTCATTTGAAGGATAACAAAGTTGAAATGTAAGGAGTTATTCTCAGAAGAGAAAGAGTAAAGTTGTACCCTATTAGAAAGGAACCATATAAGGAAGGGCTAGGATAACTACAAAGTTGCCAGTGTGAATTGGCAAGCAGCTCTGGTGGCCAGAGAGTATTTCATGAAGACTTGATTGAATTGAATGCTACCAGCAGTCCACAGGGAGGGCTCAGACCAGTTCCTGGTGCCAATCCTTTTGTAATTGACAAAATTATTTCTACTTGAGCTGCTACTTCTCCAGAATCTGACATTTGAGGTGGGATTGCCCCTTAGGGCTAACTGCAAAGAAGTTTCACTAAACAGTCTTCTTCCTGTAAATCACCCCAGAGAAGAAAGATTTGTAGATGAGAGAGGAAAAAAAGGCAAACTCAACGTGTGGGTATCCTGTCTTGAAAAATGTCTAGAATGAATGCATAAAAATTAATGCAAGCACTGAAGAAAAACTGCCTCAGGTAGAAGTGTAAACAGCTTAAATAAAAAAAATAGAAGTTAACAATATGGAAGAAATGAAAGAAAAACAATCCACCTAAAACATTCACTTTACTTTTAAAATACGGCAACCCTGTAAAATAAATTAATAGTAAGTAGGTAATGAAATGCAGGCAAAAGCTAAGTTACGAATAGAGTGTGATGTGTGCCCTGTGCCATCCTTCATTCTACTGAGAGGAGCTGCGACCTTTATGTAATTTGTCAGGAAGAACTAAGTTGCCTAAGTCTGCACTTAGGTAAATTTCTCCGTTAGCATGAAAAATGGTATTCAGGGTCTTTTCCCTTAATATAATTAGAAATTGAGTGTTCCCAAAACAATGTTCCTAAGGATAGAAACACACACACATACATACACACACACACACACACACACACACACACACACTTCCACGGTTTCAACACATATAGAGAAAAATACAGATTACATCATCTACTTGAAAAAGAAGCTAATACTCAGCAAAGTCCTTCCAGCTCTTTCTCCTCTGGCCAAGTTGGTCTAAAAAGTTTAGGTACTAAAAAGAAACTAGGTCTTGACTGCTTCTCTTACCATTTCTTCCTTTAGTTTTTTAATGACCTGGGAGGTGTCCTTGATATCTTTTTTTTAAATTTTATTGAAGTGTAGTTGATTTACAATATTGTCTTAGTTTCAGGTGTACGGCATAATGATTCAGTATTTTTGCAGATTATACTCCATTAAAGGTTATTACAAGACAATGGGTATAATTCTCTGTGCTATACAGTATATCCTTGCTTCTTATCTATTTTATATACAGTAGCTGTACCTGTTAATCTTATACCCCTAATTTGTCCCTCCCCCCGCTTCCCTCTCCCCTTTGGTAACCACAAGTTCGTTTTCTATATCTGTAAGTCTGCTCCTGTTTTGCAAATACATTCATTTCTATTATTTTTTAGATTCTACATGTAAGTGATAACATATAGTATTTGTCTTTCTCTTACTTATTTTACTAAGCATAATATTCTCTACATCATAACAGAAAAAAATTAAGTTGCAGAATAATTACACACATGTGCACACACATACACGCACATACACACTTTGTAAAATCTGTACATTAAATTGATCATTTTATTACCTCTTAGAAAAGGGATTGTGTCAACAGTCCCCTTATACACTTTTATATTATATTCTGATTTTATAAGAAGTAAATATTGCCTTTAATTTTAAAAAGATCTTTCTACTCTTTTTTGGGGGGTGGGGGTGGGGAGTGAATGTTTCTTGGCCTCCAGTTCCTTTCTACAACAATCCTTTTCCCCAGGGTCTTTCCTGAACTCTCTCATTCTCATCGTGGGAACTAGAGCTGGAGCCAAGAGGTCTAGCTCAAGGCCATACAACTGGAGGCAGTTTTCCCTCTACAATCATTGAATCAGATGCTGACTTCTCACCTACTTCCTGGTTCTTGGCATGGACTGCAACTAGAGAAACACTTCCCTAAGAAATGTCAAGTTAGTATTACTCTAAACGGTGGTCATGCCAAAACCATCTAAACTTTGCCCTTTCAGTCTGTGGTTTCCCAAGAAGTATAAGTAACCCCGGGCTACATGATCTTGTTCCATTGCGAGCCTTGACATTTGGTGTGTAGAATTATTAACACTTTCTTTACTAACGGTGCTGGTTTGAAAATGCATGTGCAGTAAAACTCTTTGTTTTGAAATCTGGGAATACATGAGGAAGTGTCAAGTCCAAACACGGTAAGGTTTGCATTACTGGAATCGTCAGTTGAGTGGTAGGATGGCTGAGGGCTAGAGACGTTGCCAGGAGAGGGCAGTGTGGCAGAAAGACCAGTGGTCTGTGTCCCCAGACTGAATTCTAGAACAGGTGTCAGCACCATTGTGTGTTGTCACCTTTAGGAGGCACATCACTCTGGGCACTGGGTCCCTCAGCTCTAAGTAGACCACATTATCACTGAGGGAAACCTCCAGGATTCCTAATTGGCTTCTATTGTCAAAGAGTCAGGATGGGGGGCTTCCCTGGTGGCACAGTGGTTGAGAGTACACCTGCCGATGCAGGGGACACGGGTTTGTGCCCCGGTCTGGGAGGATCCCACATGCCGCGGAGCGGCTGGGCCCGTGAGCCATGGCCGCTGAGCCTGCGCGTCCGGAGCCTGTGCTCCGCAACGGGAGAGGCTGCAACAGTGAGAGGCCCGCGTACCGCAAAAAAAAAAAGAGTCAGGATGGGGTATGACAATCATCCAAGGCCAAGCCTGCTCACACTGTAGAGTTCCCCAACATGACATGGCCTCCTAGCTGCCCAAGCCAGAGCCTGGGGTAAGTAGGGGTGGATCTTGAAGAGCCTGAGGGTCATTCAGTCATCAAGCCCCATTAATTCCACCTCCCCAAACCATTTTTTTCCAGCTTTACTGAGATATAATTGACATAGGATACTGTGTAAGTTTAAGGTGTACAACGTGATAATGTGATACAAGTATATGTTGCAGAAGCATTGCCACAATAAGGTTGGTTAACACATCCATCACCTCACAAAATTACAATTGTGTATGTGCGTGTGTGTGTGTGTTGAGAACGTCTAAGATATACTCCGTTAGCAGCTTTCCAGTACACGATACAGTATTGTTAACTACAGTCACCAAAGCCATTTACTATCCTTCATCCTCAACGGCACCATCTTTATCCAGGTCTCCATCACCTCTCACCTGTGGAGGTTTCTGAACCACCTCCTTTCCTTCACTCTGACTTCCTTTCAATCCATTTTCTACACATTGGTCAGAGGGACCAATTTAAAAACACAAATGTGATCATACCATTCACTTGTTCACAATCCCTGTTTTTTTTTTTTTTTTTTTTTACTGTATAGCACAGGGAACTATATTCAATATCTTGTAATAAACTATAACAGAAAAGAACTGGAAAAGAATACAGAGATATACATTATATATATATATGTATAACTGAATCACTTTGCTATACACCTGAAATCAACACAATATTGTAAATCAACTACACTTAAAAAAAAAAAAAAAGAGGGCTTCCCTGGTGGCGCAGTGGTTGAGGGTCCACCTGCCGATGCAGGGGACGCGGGTTCGTGCCCCGGTCCAGGAGGATCCCACGTGCCGCGGAGCAGCTGCGCCTGTGGGCCATGGCTGCTGGGCCTGCGTGTCCGGGGCCTGTGCTCCGCAACGGGAGAGGCCACGGCAGTGAGGGGCCTGCGTACCGCCAAAAAAAAAAAAAAAAAAAAAAGAGTCAGTATAGCTCCCAGTTTCCCTCAGGATATTGTCTAAATGCCATGGCCTGACCTTCAAGGATCATCAAGATCTGTCTCTCCCTGTCCCTCCAGGCAATCTACTGCTGCTCTAATCCCTCCATCACTGAATTCCAGTCACTTCTGCCTTTCCACAGCTCAACTGAGTCAAGTTCTCTACTGTCTCGGGGACCTCCCTCCAGCTTTCTTTTCACCAGTTACACCCTCCTCCTCTTTACCTGCCAACTCCTACTCATCACTCAGGTCACAGATGGCACTTCCTCCAGGACACCTCCTTGACTTCATGATGAGATATGATCTCCTTGTTACATGCTCTCAAGGCATCTCACACACACATCTCTCTTAATTTCATATGCGCCCACATGACTACCTGCTTAATGACTCCCTTCCCACCTAGACTAAAAATCCCATGACTAGGCTTGAGTCTCTCCAATTCACTGTCGTATTTCCAGTGCTTAGCAGAGTGGTCTAGTGGCTACTCAATAAATATTTGTCGGGTAAACACTTGATTGCTAATGCAAACCAAAACCTTGACCACTAGACAAATACTTCAACGACACTTTTAGAAACTTTCATTATCAAGTCAAGGGCTTAAAAAGAAGGACCAAGTTTTAGGGCTCAGTGTGCCTGGGACAGGTATACAATGTGTTGATGCTTAATGTAAGGAAGAATAAATGCTGAGTTACAGGCCTTTTAGAAGCTGTATGCTCAGAGGGAAATTAGATTTCCAGGCCTGGGATGACCGGTGAATTAGTTAAAACGCACACATTCCTCCTGCCCCATGGATACCTCCAAAATGGAAAATGGCACAGTTCCAGGTTCAGAGAAGCAGGACATGCAGTGTGTGTAGCGGACCAAAGCTCCCAGGCAGGGCCCTCAACAGGCTCTCTACTGGTTTCTGGGGTTTGGGAGAGGCCACCTTCTAACATGTATTACAATGGAGGAGGCACCGGATTATCACATTAAATCATATCAGAAGAGGAAATGTTGATCACAGAAGAGGGGTCCTGATCCAAAAAGGTGAGCTTTAAAACCCAGGGCTGCATTTCAGTCACCAGGCTTTAATGACCCAGTTGTGCATACCTGGTTTAAAACCAAACACAGAGAGCAAGCCATGAGGGACGAGGGAAGGGAAAACTAAAAACTAATGGACTCTCTGAAGTCTAGGAGAAGGACACTTCTACTTGGCTTGAGCAGTTGTGTTTAAGGTTTCCATTAGATAATTACTTCAACTAATAAATATTTGTTGATCACCTACTACGCACCAATCATTGTGCTATCAAGGAATTTATAAGGAGAAACAAAAATCAACCCCCAAATATGTAAAATGGCGGCTATGGTATGTATTTGGGTGTCAATTTTTGTTTCTCTTTCCAAATTCCTTGAGAGCACAATAATTGATGTATAATAGGTGATCAACAAATATTTATTTGTGATACATACTTGAAAGACAAAATACATGGGCAATGAGAATTTAAAGAGATTGGACCTAGCCAGAAAATACACGGATAGGTTCCCTGAGGGAGTGATGCTTGAGGTGACCCAGGAAAGGAGAATAAGAAAGAACTAGGAGAAAAGGAGAAGAAAGGGCATTCCATCCACAGGTCAGCAAGCACACAGGCCCTGCAGCAGAAGGGAGCCGAGTGGGTCAGAGGGACTGAATGAAGGCCCCTGAGTCTGGAGTGGAGAGAATCTGGGTAAGCCGGGTGAAAAGAGGCTGGCGGGCAGCCAGGACCGGACCCTCGCAGGTCACGTGAAGTTTTGCCTTCATCCTAAGAGCAATGAGAAGAAATTAGAGGATTTTAAGAAGGTGAGCACCTCAGTCAGACCTGAAGTGTGGAAAGATCATTCTGGCTGCAGTGAAGTTTAAAGACGTCCACTTCTGACACTGTGGTAGACACAGTGCCCTAGAAAACCTCTCAATAAAAATGACTCCCAGGGCTTCCCTGGTGGCACAGTGGTTAAGAATCCACCTGCCAATGCAGGGCACACGGGTTTGAGCCCTGGTCCGGGAAGATCCCACATGCCACGGAGCAACTAAGTGCATGCGCCATGACTACTGAGCCTGCACTCTAGAGCCCGTGAGCCACAACTACTGGGGCCTGCAAGCCACAACTCCTGAAGCCCGTGTGCCACAACTACTGAAGTTAACTGCTTGGGAAGAGAAAGAATGAGATCAATCCTGGGGCCTGCATATTGGAGACCCTTGCAGTAAGCTGATACCCCAAATTGTTATACCTTCCTATAAAGGAGGGTGAGAAATAAATCTACTGCATGAAGGAAAACTTGGTGCTGGGTGAAGAAGGTAAACACATCTCCACTGAGACTTCTTAACCACAAGCCAGTCCTCACCTGGATTTTGTTTGTTTGTGGTTTTGTTTGTTTTTGTTTTCTCCAAATTCATGTACCTCACTTGGATCGACAAAGAGAAATTTTAACTTAAAGAGGTCCCTGGTTGTTAGTGATCCCCAGGTGAACAATGGAAAGAAATTCTGATTTTCTCTGGAAGAAAATAAAGAACTTTAATTCAAGACTAAAAATACACAAGAACTGATAAAGTTGAAAGGGAAATAAGCTTTAAAAAATAATAAGTGTAGGGCTTCCCTCCCTGGTGGTGCAGTGGTTGAGAGTCCGCCTGCCGATGCAGGGGACACGGGTTCGTGCCCCGGTCTGGGAAGATCCCACATGCCACGGAGCGGCTGGCCCCATGAGCCATGGCCGCTGAGCCTGTGCGTCCGGAGCCTGTGCTCAGCAACGGGAGAGGCCACGACAGTGAGAGGCCCGAGTACCGCAAAAATAAATAAATAAACAAATAAATAAATAAGTGTAAAGTGAACATAAAATGAATATAATAATACCTATACCTTGCAGGGTTGTCGTATTAAGTGAGGTAGTGCACAAAGTGATACAGGGCCATGCAAAGAGGAGAGGCTTTTATAAATGGTACCTCAGAGTAAGTTCTATATCACGTGTTGTCCCCTCTACTTGGAATTCCCGATCCTCTTTTCTTCCACGGCCAGGCTTCTTAAATATCGTTCAATGTTTAGTTTAAAAGATCACCTCCTCTGAGAAGAATGACTCACCCTCCCGAGGTGGAGTCTGTCATTCAAACCCGTCTGCCCCCGGGGGAACCCTTTGTAAGCCTCCACTGAATCATATCACTGATCACTGCTTATCCCAGGCATGCTGGCATTTGACTGCTGGCATGCGTGTCTTTCTTGCCCACTAAACTGCCACGGCTTGAGGAATTCTGACATTAATTTCAGAGTTCTCAGCACTTAACAAAGTCCCTAGCACATTAACAGGTGCTCAATAATAGTTTATCACTATTTCCATATGCAAAGGGGAAAGAAGACTGTTTAAAAGTGCACGTATATGCACAATTTCATGTTATAATAAGGATGACTTACTTAAAGATTTACAAAGTGCTTTCACATGTTTGTAAGAAACAGGTGGTTACCTCCCCCTCTGCCCTGTAGCAACTCATAAAATAGATAATAACTTAGAGAAAAGTAACTGTTTGACTATATCCCTTTGATGCGTTTCCTCTTCCATCCTGATCTGATGCCAAGTTAATGTTATCATAAAATAATTCCATTAAGTGCAATTGTGCAGTTTACTGAGCCATTACTGTCATCAAAAAGTGAAATTACATTCAAAGCCTAAAACAGAGGTTGACACAGGAATAAATGTCATTAACATGGCAAACAAATTACATGCAGGAGAAACAGAAACAGCAATATGACCAGAATTCCAACCCATCCTCAGCATAAACAGAGGATCTCATTTTAATATTTATTCATACATGAACAGTGAAAACAAATCACACTGGCAAGTACCTTCGAGTTACATTCATATTTGTTCAAAAAGGCCGAGGCTTATGTATTCACTCTGACTGCAGGCTACCCTGGGCATGCCTGAGCTTTATGCAGACAACCTTGCTGCCTAAGATATTCATGACCTGCAGGATAAACTAGTATATAATATTTACATAAGAAGAAATTGAACTGGTGGAAAGATGAGGTGGAGGCCAGGGGAGGGAGGGCAGGACAGGTAGAATAAAGCAAGACGCAAAATAAAAAGGCAAAAGCGAGCATCAGAGAGCATCAAGTCATCTGATGCTGAAGGCAATTAGAGAAAGGGCAATGATGTCTGGCCCTGGGTGACCAGAGCCAGATTGGGGGTGTCTGCTGGAGGTGAGAACCATGGTCCTTGGAGCCTGTGCTAATTCAGTGGCAGCCCCAGTGCAGGCAAATGGCACTGTGCATGCCATGGCCAGCCTGCCCAGGTCCCAGGAGCAGGAGGACTCCTGGAGATGCGCTGCTCCCATGAGGATACTGAGGGCATTCCTCTCTCCCTGACCAGTGACTTGTTTCCAAGGGGTGTGAGCTCACCTGGACCGGCCCCATGTCAGCTTTTCTTGGTTCATTTCTTGCGAGGATATGAGGACAAAGTCACTGCTGCCGGGACAGCCTCGCCATGCTGGTGAGGACGCCCTTCCTGGCAACTCCTGCTCCAAGTCATCATGCTCTTCACTGAAGTCCTACTGTGCTTAGGGATGGATGGCAGCACCTAAACCCACACAGCCTCGCACCTCTCAGCAGCCCCAGCAGCGCCCAGCAAGTGGACCCTTCCAGCTGGAGTTGCTCCCTCTCAGGACAGCCCCTCCTCTCGGCCAGCCAGGCTTCCCACTTGCACAGCCTGGAAAAAGTGCCAGTTCTCAAATCTGCTTAATCAGGTGAGGTAGAATGCAAAGATTGCTCTACTGAGTCTTAGCTGTGTGACCTTTGAGCTTGAATCGAAGCCTCAGCCTCCTCATTTGTGAAAGGGGGATAGAAGTGCTGTCCCACTGCTTACTGCAGGAGTGCCTACTGTGTGCTGGGTGCTGTCCTCAGCGCTTGGAATGCAGCACAAAATAGTCAAAGACTCCTGTCCTCGTGGAGCTGACATTCTAGCAGGGAGAGTGCTAAAATGTCATAACTTATTATTGTATGTTAACATGTGATTAGTTCCATGGGGAGGAAAAATGACAGAAAGCAGGGTGAACGGGAGGGCAATCAGAAGTGCCAGGGGCCAGGCCCAGGCTGCTCTCTGGGAAAGGCTGGATGCTGCCTTATGCCCCCTTCCAGCCCCTCCTCCCCCACTCACGCACTCAGGCACCCACCACACCCTGGTCGGCTTGTTCCTCACCACATACAGGGAGGGCGAGACCAACCCCTTAGGGTCTTTTGAAATACAAAGAAAAATGTGTGATCAGGAGCATGACTCCTGTGCTGGGCTCTTGGGCCCACTTCAGTCTGTCTGTCTCAAATCTAGGTATTTTTGCTTCAATTTTATTTTATTTTTAAGAAAACAAAACAAAAATCTGCACTAATTTACCTGGTTTCATAGGAAAACTTTTTTTTAACTTTTTACATTTTTTGGTGTCCGTTTGTATAGAATAATTTGCTACATTTGTAAAATGTAAGAGGTATATAGAATATATGTATATTTCTAACGTAAAAAACATAATTTTTTTCTTCTCAAGATTTTTTCTTAAGAGGAGAGAAAGATATTTTTTCAGGAAAAACAGACTTTAAAATAAAAGAAGGGGAGAATAAAATCTACTTCTCCCCTTTCCCCAACCTCTGTCTACCCCTCTTTCCCAGGAACAAATCAAAAGGTGGATCGTCTTGTAAGGAACATAAACTTTTAGTCCAGGATGATGTCTTTTTCTCAATGCAGTGAGCTGTAGATTCTCTAGTTTGAGTCCTGCGCGTGGGAAGCGGGGCACTGAGGTAACATGGAGAGGAGCTGCGGGGGGCGCGCGGCAGGGTAATGAATTTGTTTTCTTTAGTGAAGGAGGAATACAATCAAGCGTTTTGTATTCAGAATGTTGTGCAATATTTTGGAATGGAACATTGGTGTGTTTAGTTTAAAATTTAGATTTAGTTTAAAAACAAAACAAAAAGATTGATCAAATCTGTACAGTTTATATTGTTCCAGATTTTTTTAAGTTTGTATTAAAAGCATGATATATAATAACAAAAAAACAAACCAAAAAAAGAAGTGCCAGGGGCAGGGGTTGCCACTGTACATAAGGGAATGAAGGAGAAGTTTGAATAAAGCTGTAAAAGAGGCGAGTGGGTAAGCAAGCAGTTGTCTGGGAAGGGGCGCAAAGGCCCTGCACCGGGAATTTGAGTCACAGCAAGGAGGCCTGTGAGGCTGGCACAGAGTGAGAGAGGAGTAGGAGGAGGTGAAGTCAGGAGATGAGGGTCTCCACCGCACTTTTGTGAAGGCTGATGGAGATAATGAGTGAAATGCACTGAGCAGGACATCCTAACCGTGGGCACTCGCTATGTGACAGGCACTGTGCCACATGCCTGATGTCCATTAGCTCAGTGAGTCTGCACGACCACCCTGCAAGGCTTGTTCCATACTTGCCTGTTTTACACACAAGGAAACTGAGCTTTGGGCAGATTATTTAATCTGCCCAAGGTCATAAACCTTCGTAACTGGTAGTGATAGGATTCAAAGGCAGAATTCAAACCCAAGTAGCCTCGCTCCAGAGACAGTGCCTTTACCCCCTGAGCTGACTGACTCACAAGCAAAAGATGTGGATGAGTGTGGCCAAGGAGAAGCGTGTGATGGCAGAGCAGCCCCAGGAGAGGGATAACATGGAGAAGGAGGGGAAGCAAGAGCTAAGCAGGACTGTAACAAGAGCAGAAGGCATGAGGCCAAAGAAAAGACAGGCAGAGCAAGCAGGGAACAGAGGGAGAGCTGGGTACACAGCTGCTTGGGCCACAGGGGCCTGACCACACACACACAGGGGAAGTGGGAGCCACAGACAAAAGCAGGGCCCATGCAGTGGGCCAGCAGCAGACCCAGGTGAATTCATGGAGCCATAAAAATTCCCTACATTGAGGTCCTCTAAATGCAGACACCTGGTAAAGGTGTCCTGTCCTCCTAAAAAATAGAGAGCAAGAAATGTTTTGTATAGCATGAACAGTAAGCCAGATTGTGAGCATCAATCAAGACACTAAAACTTTCTCTTTCTAATCTGAGTTTTTGAAACAAGTACCCTTTCTGTCTCTCCTAGGTGAAAACATGATAACAGCTAACAGATTTATTTTGCTCACAGAAAAAATATCAGACACTACATGGAAGCTTTGTACCTGTAACCTCATTTCACCATCAAAACACTAAAAGCTGGTTTATCCTCATTCATGGGTGGGGAACCTGAGGCTCAGAGAGGTTAGGTCACTCACTAAGCCAGGTGCTGACAGGGACAGGAAGTGTCCAGTGTGAGCACTGACCATCACTGAGCCAACACTGCCCAGTACAGTGTGAACATAACCATGCCCCACACTGTCCCCTATACTCCAGCCTACGGCAGCACCAAGATTTACAAGGAACACAGACAAGCAGGAGCAAACGCTATTATTGCAGGACAGAGCTCTGGATCGTCTCTCATTCGGGAAGTCATCCTGACAGAAGCTCTGCAGTCTCATTACTATGTGCCTGGCCAGCAGGCAGGGGAGCTCTTCCTGGACTGTCTACCACGTGCATCAGGGAAGCATGGACTACCACAGACTCTGAGTAATTCCACAGGCTCAGAAACCTTGGGGACCAGATCAGCTGGTTGTCTGAGGTTCAGGAAGGGGGGTTTATAAAGAAACTCAATGCCTAGAACATAATCACTTCGGCTCCTTCTGAATGTTCCTCACTATGCTGTATACCTCCCAGGGGCTCAGTCAATCTAGAAAAGCCCAGTGGATATGGGTCATAGTTATGGCCACTCAGCATCTTTTGGACTCACTTCCGACAAATTAGAATTCCCCATATTTTGAAGCCTGCCTCCCTAGGACAGAAGCTCAAACCTGCTCTGCCAGCTGCCATTGCAACTATGGTACAGGTATGTGCCCAGAGACACCTGTACAGACTTTGACTCAGGAGCTACTGACATAAGAAGAGGGGACAGGAAAATCATTTTCTCTGGCTATGTGACAAAAATGAATGATTCTTACAAAAATTCCAATCCCGTACAAAATAAATGCACAGAAATCTCTTGAATTTCTATACAAAAATGACGAAAAATCTGAAAGAGAAATTAAGGAAACACTCCCACTTACCACTGTAACAAAAAGAATAAAATACCTAGGAATAAACCAACCTAAGGAGACAAAAGACCTGTATGCAGAAAATTATAAGACCCTGATGAAAGAAATTAAAGATGATACAAACAGATGGAGAGATATACCATGTTCTTGGATTGAAAGAATCAACATTGTGAAAATGACTATACTACCCAAAGCAATCTACAGATTCAATGCAATCGCTATCAAACAACCAATGGGGCTTCCCTGGTGGCACAGTGGTTGAGAGTCCGCCTGCCGATGCAGAGGACACGGGTTCGTGCCCCGGTCCGGGAAGATCCCACATGCCGCGGAGCGTCTTGGCCCGTGAGTCATGGACGCTGAGCCTGTGCATCCAGAGCCTGTGCTCTGCAACGGGAGAGGCCACAACAGTGAGAGGCCTGCATACCGCCAAAAACAAACAAACAAACAAAAAACCCACAACCAATGGCATTTTTCACAGAACTAGAACAAAAAATTTCACAATTTGTATGGAAACACAAAAGACCTTGAATAGCCAAAGCAATCTTGAAAAAGAAAAACAGAGCTGGAAGAATCAGGCTCCTTGGCTTCAAACTACACTACAAAGCTACAGTAACCAAGACAGCATGGTACTGGCACAAAAACAGCAATACAGAATCAATGGAACAGGATAGAAAGCCCAGAGATAAACCCACGCACATATGGTCACCTTATCTTTGATAAAGCAAGAGTATACAGTGGAGAAAAGACAGCCTCTTCAATAAGTGGTGCTGGGAAAACTGGACAGCTACTTGGAAAAGAATGAAATTAGAACACTCCCTAACACCATACACCAAAATAAACTCAAAATGGATTAAAGACCTAAATGTAAGGCCAGACACTAGCAAACTCTTAGAGGAAAACATAGGCAGAACACTCTATGACATAAATCACAGCAAGATCCTTTTTGACCCACATCCTAGAGAAATGGAAATAAAAACAAAAATAAACAAATGGGACCTAATGAAACTTAAAAGCTCTTGCACAGCAAAGGAAACCATAAACAAGACGAAAAGACAACCCTCAGAATGGGAGAAAATATTTGTAAATGAGGCAACTGACAAAGGATTAATCTTCAAAATTTACAAGCAGCTCATGCAGCTCAATATCAAAAAATCAAACAACCCAATCCCAAAATGGGCAGAAGACCTAAACAGACATTTCTCCAAAGAAGATATACAGATTGCCAACAAACACATGAAAGGATGTTCACCATCACTAATCATTAGAGAAATGCAAATCAAAACTACAATGAGGTATCACCTCACACCAGTGAGGTGTGGGCATCATCAGAAAAATCTAGAAACAATAAACGCTGGAGAGGGTGTGGAGAAAAGGGAACCCTCTTGTACTGTTGGTGGGAATGTAAATTGATACAGTCACTATGGAGAACAGTATGGAGGTTCCTTAAAACACTAAAAATAGAACTACCATGCAACCCAGCAATCCCACTACTGGGCATATACCCTGAGAAAACCATAATTCAAAAAGAGTCATGTACCACAACGTTCACTGAAGCCCTATTTACAGTAGCCAGGATGTGGAAGAAACCTAAGTGTCCATCAACAGATGAATGGATAAAGAAGATGTGGCACAGATATACAATGGAATATTACTCAGCCATAAAAAGAAACAAAATTGAGTTATTTGTAGTGAGGTGGATGGACCTAGAGTCTGTCATACAGAGTGAAGTAAGTCAGAAAGAGAAAAAGAAATACTGTATGCTAACACATATATATGGAATCTAAAGAAAAAAATGGTTCTGAAGAACCTAGGGGCAGAACAGGAATAAAGATGCAGACGTAGAGAATGGACTTGAGGACACAGGGAGGGGAAAGGGTAAGCTGGGACGAAGTGTGAGAGTGGCCTGGACATATATACACTACCAAATGTAAAACAGATAGCTAGTGGGAAGCAGCCATATAGCACAGGGAGATCAGCTAGGTGCTCTGTGACCACCCAGAGGTGTGGGATAGGGAGGGTGGGATGGAGATGCAAGAGGGAGAGGATATGGGGATACATGTATACGTATAGCTGACTCACTTTGTTATATAGCAGAAACTGGCACACTATTGTAAAGCAATCATACTCCAATAAAGATGTTAAAAAAAAAAGTTCCAATCCTTCTCAACAAGTTTTCTTCCTCTCTTACCCAAGTGCATCCTGCGTACTGATACAGGAAAATCCCTAGCCCTTGTAAATGCTCATGTGCAGCATGCCCAAAGAAAAAATGGCAGGGAACAATTAATGGGGACTGGATCCGCTGTAAGTATGCACACGAGGAAAGACAAAGGAATAACAGGAAACGGAAACACAATACCAGACACAATAAGCTCCCAAAGCAATAATTATATTACAATTTCCCACCAGCTGGCTTAGAAATCTCAAAGCACTGAAACGTCTATCTTCCATTCCCAAGGAAAATTCCCTTCTAGTTTGGGGTAATACTACCATCACTTCCCAATGTCCCTGAGGCTCCACTGAAGAGAACCCATTGTGAAAGATTCTAGAATGAACAAGACCTACTACATTCCTTCGGCACTCCTTGCAGGTCAGCCTATATTTCTGATCATGAGAAAGGATTCAAGCTTATGTCTGGATTACCTTCGAGACATCTCCTCTGACCAAATGACTTCTCCTAGGCCCCAGAATGCACTTCATCCAACAAGCATTCTTGAGTGTCAGTGATGTTCTATATATGCTATGCTGGGGGTACATAAGAGAATAACAGATTATCCCACTCCTTAAGAAGCCAAAACTCACTTAGAGTTCCCGCAGCACTGAATTTTTACTGAATGAAGAGCTGGGGGCACTGCAAGATGACATGCCCTCAGGTAGAAAAGAAGAAAGCAGATGTACAAATGCTCTTTGTTCCAGTGGAGGAAAGAGACGAAGACTAAGAGAGGTAAGACAAGGAGGAAGGAAGGAAAGGAAGAGAGGGAGGGAGGAAGGAAAGAAATAAGGAATGGGCGGCGGGAGGGAAGAGAAATAAATTAAAAGGACAAACTGAGGCATAAGATATGATACATGGAAAAGATATGTTCTTGTAGATATGAAGTTCTCGCTTGGAGATGGGATAAGATATCATTGCCTAATCTGGAATTACAACGTTTGAATCCTTGAACCTCTCCAAGAGTTCAACTCTTAGGAAGACCCATAATTGTCTCTTACTGGTTTTCAAATAATTCAAATATTCTTTCAAGTTCAAGAATACCCCTAAGACTTCAATACACAGTCTCTGCCTTGACTATCTGACAAAAGAGAGGAATCGAAACAGGTATTTCACCTTTAGAATAGCCTAAGTGACATATGTTTTGTGACATGGTTCAAGACACTCATCTCTTTCTGTTCATCAACTGAAATATCAAAGAATTCTCCTACAAAGGAGAATCCCAAATAATTACCCATTTCAGCTGCCTCTGAGTATGAAGCTTTCATAACTCATCCAATGTCTTGATCAGAATGATGATTTACGGACTTCTACTTTTTTTTTTTTTTTTTGAGAAACCATCCCTTCAAGTAAACAAGTTCACACCATAACTTGCTGACCTGACCCATGGCTCCAGAGGGGAACATGTGACCATAAGTACACAATCTGCATATTCATTCTCCTGGTCACACTGTTTAAGACCTTAGCACATGACCCAAGATAGTTCTTGGCATAGGATTTTGGTCGAACAACAGGGAACCTAGAGTTGCTTAAGCTAGTAGAATATGAATCTGAGTTTCCCAGTGCCTTCCCCATTGGAAAACTTGCCTCAGAAGGCAGCCAACAAAAGGAGAGCAGACCCAAGATCTAGAGAGACAGAGACTATCCGAACGACACTAAGTATCTGGATCCAGCCGTACCGAAGGCTAAGTACCCCCAAGATTTTTCAATAATGCGAAATAAAATAAAGTCCTATTTCCCCGAGTCAGCTTGAGCTGCATGCTCTTCCTCTGCACCAATAAGAATCCGGACAATACATTTCCTGTATGCTTATTTCCCGTCACACACAACCAACCTGGTCACACACACAACCAATTCCCTGCCTAACTCTGCCTTGTAGCCAGGAGACACATAAATTGTTATTTTGCAGGTTGCATTGGAATGACTCCACCTCTAAAGCCTTTTAAATGGGTAGCTAACCTCTGTGATGCTGACCATCGAATATCAAATCTCTTAGGTGCTCTAAAATGTCAGCTCACTTTTTGGCCACTAGGATTTCACGGACAGGAGGATCAGCTGCAAATACCTGCTCATCTGTCATGTGCATCCTCCTAGAGCCAAATAAATGTCAAATTCTCTGAGTTCTGCTTCCCCGTCCCCATGGAATACAGATTCCTGGAAGGTTTTCATCATATCTCAAATCAAATGAAGAATGTTAGATGAAATGCAGAAGAGCCTCAAATCACAAATCATAGTCACTGGAGGAGACATAACTCTTCAACATATGAAGATTTCTTCTTTTTTTCCCCAAATGAACTTGGAACAATTATTACCTATTCATAACTCTCTAAGTTGGAATTTTAAGCTGTTTTTGATCAGCAGCTGGTTATAATTTTCTAAGAGTTTCTCCAATGGCACAATACTGCTGTACCCCAGAGGAATTGCAGAGCTAATCAATCACTCTTACATAACTAGTACTCACTGTGAAAATAATGTCCTTGACCGAACAATGAACTTGAACACATATTCCAAAGCTTTCAGCGTTCTTAAAATTGGCTCACATTGCTCTCCTCTGCTGGAGGTATCCAAGTAAGTCTTCAGCACCATCATCAATTTCCTGAATAAGGGATTGTATTTTCAAAATACATCTCTTTTCAGCCCACAGCATGGTAATTAGTTTGTTTACTAAATTATAAGGCATTCAATCAAAGGTTAGAGGTGATGGTATAGCCAAGCTCACTTAGTCATTTACACCATAAAAATAACTCTGCCTAAAAATATATGTTTAATACAGGGAGTGAATAAGTATTTCCTGTCCATAAAAAGCCAGCAAAGGAAAAAGTAGTGAGAAAAAAATATTTTGACTGGGAAAACTAGTCACAGTGAGGATGTGAGGAGGGATGATGGTGGTGATAATGTTCTTTTCAGCTTCTTCTTCCCACAGAAAATGTTCTTGTAATATCATGGAACTCCGTTGCCTGGAAACTGACCATGTTTCTTTATCACCAGCAGGGTAGACTTCGAACTACTTGGCCTGCTTTTCCAGGTCCCTTCACAAACGGGCCTCCACCAACTTTTCCAGCATCATCTCTGATCTCTAACCCTCAGTTCTCTATACACAAGCTGTACTGAGCTACCTGTCATATGCACTTCCTTCTCTCTAGCCTTTGAATCCCAGTGTGTATCGCAAGTAGCTGTTCAATAAATGATAGCTGACGGACTTACTGACTAAATGAATGAATGAATGAGCAAACACTTCCATGTACTTCTGCCACCATAAAATATTCATACCAACCTATGAGTTTGCATATTTTTATTTAATCCAAATAATACAGCCAGATTGGGTTTCGTCAAAAAAGGTAGAACTCACACAGGCTGGTGACCAAAAGAAACTACTCAAATTTCTGTGCCCTAGGCATCCTGGCAGGGCAAGCAGGAAGTACACAGTTACTTACTTGTAAGCTAGGGTAGCACTGAAATGCTGTTGAATGTAAGCCTCCAGAACGGTGTTGAAATGCTGGAACTTCCGGTCGGCAATGAGTCCTATTATGTAGATCTTGAGGAAGAAGCAAGGAATCAGTGTTTTGTGGGCAGACCCAGGACAGGAAGCTGTATTCACATGGCATAACTGAATCCCTATCAAATTCTGTTGCCCAGGAATTAGGTCACTAATATAGCTTCAGTCCTTTTCATTAAGGTAGTACCCCTCCTCAAAAGTATTTCACGAAGTATGCTAAAGGGTTTCACGATCAGATAAGCTTGAGAAATCTCAAGTTATCAAAACCTTAGACTGCCTTCTTTATTGCAGGCCTTATCAGAGTCTTCCATATGCTTATGTGCATTGTAAATCTCCAAGAGAGTCATGCAATGGTCAACACTTCCCTAAGTTCTTTAATCAAAGGATCTTTTCGTCAGGAAGTATTTTTCCTTAGACACAGCTTTCTAGGAGGCCCTCTTGGGAAGCACTGGATTAACTCACAGTTGTCTCCAAGTAAGCTCTATAAAAATGTAAATGTCACTGACACAAAGGGTTGACACATTCATACTTTATTGGTCACTGATACCTTAATGCAGATTTTTTTAATGTTTATTTTGACATGACATTGAGAAGATGTGAGTTGGGACAAGAGGAAGAACTGACCATTTCGAAAGGTGGAAAGGAGACAGATCTGCCTGGTGTACCACCCACTCTAAAATGTTCTGGGGTGGGCAGGAGGAGTGTAACAACTGCTGAGTTGGAGACTGAGCAGGAGGAAGGTAAAAAAAGGGTTAGGAAACATTTTGGGTACTTTACAGCCTGGCCAAGGACTCACTCCCCGCATTCATGGAAAGCCAAAGCGACTATTCACGGTATCCAGCTTCATGTACTTTCAACCAGGGCCAATCCACCATCAGCACTTAAACACTCCCCTTTTAATCACCCTGCCCATGCTTTCAAATGAACTCGAAGCAAACGAAGGGAAACAGCAACTCGTTCATTGGTCTGGTTGCCAAATGTTACAATGCCTCCAAAAAATTCATGAAAAGGGCCATGTGGGCCATAAGTTCTCTGTGTTCTCACAGTGAGACACACGTTAATGCCTAATGTCACTAAACACTGGCCCCCTCTCTCTTACCAAAGCATCAAAGACGAGGATGTCATACTCATTACTTTGAGAATGTTCCATCATGATGTTGAAGAGGGCATCCAGAGTATCCTGGAGAAACTGGGAAAAATAATGAAGGTCTTGTAAGAAAGAGTGTAGGTGACCCAGCAGTCCCACTCATCAGTGCTTACCCAAGAGAATGAGGGCACACATCCACCATGTGCCATGTTCAGGAGGGCCAGGTACTTTACTCACAAGAGCCAGAACTTGGAGCAACCCAGTTGTCCATCTTCAGCAGAGTGGATAAGTATAGGGTGGCATTTTCACATTATAGAATACTCCACAGCAATAAAAGAAAGAGCAAACTACTTCAACGTGGAATGACGAATATAACTCTTGTGAGCATTGTGCAGGGTAAGATAAGTCAGACACAGAAATGTTTATTCATTACCACTCTCTTTTTATGAAATTCAAGAACAGGCAAAAACCCCATCTATAATGATGGTAGTCAGCTTAGTGGTTACCCCCAAATAGGTTACTAACAGAGAAGGGGTAAGAGGGAACCTACTGCAATGCTAAAAATGTTCTGTATCTTGACCTAGGTGGTGGGTACACAGTTGTGTACATGTGTAAAAATACACTGAACTGTACTCTTAAGATAAGTGCTCCGTACATATGTTACTATATGTAGAGTATACATCAATAATAATTTTTTTCTAAAAAAAAGAGAAAAAGAATGCAAAAGGGAGAGAACAGAATGCCCTTTCAGATGACTTTTCCAGGCTGCCAAAGGTGACAGGCCTTATAAAAGGATGTCTGGGGAATTTCCCTGCCATTGTTGAACCAGGTAGGTGGGTCAACAGTGCAGTTAAAGCACTGATCTGGAAATTCGACCATTGCTTCTCCATGTATGGGCAATTAACTAAAATTTGATACCCCTCCCTCCTAAGAGATGGGTCAATATTTCCTATAGTCGAAACACAGAGCTACTACATAAGGATGTTCAATCTCAGAGTTTCTAGCTGTACCAGGTTCCCAATGGAAACAAGATCACCAGGACCTCTGGGAAACACTTGTCCCAATTCATAGTGCTGGAGAGACAGTTGCTTTCATTAGATCTGCGCTTCAGACACTATATTCTCCACCACCATGTGGACACAACAATATGTCTGACATTTGCATTGTTTTCTGCTTGTTTCACCTAAAACATGAGCTCTGATGTCTTTCCTTTCCTCATGTTTAATACATAACATTCTCGAAGCAGCAGAGACCAAGAATACTTTTTATTTCTAACAGCAACATGTAGATAATACGAAGAGCTCATACTACTATAGCAACTTACAACAACAAAAATAAATAATAGTTACTATTTGTTGAACTTTGTACATTTTCATAAGTGTTCGTTCAATTATTGTGCATTATGTGTAAGAGACTTGCTGAGTTAATTTTTAAATATTTATCATCTTGAATGCTCACAACCCTGCAAAATATGTCATATTGATAATACTATCCCATAAAGTTGGCAAGCAGTTGTACTGGGATCTACACCAAAGTTGATCTATTTCCAGAGACTGAGCACAACCATACTTTTCTCCTG
Organism: Mesoplodon densirostris; assembly: GCF_025265405.1. Taxonomy (NCBI): domain Eukaryota; kingdom Metazoa; phylum Chordata; class Mammalia; order Artiodactyla; family Ziphiidae; genus Mesoplodon; species Mesoplodon densirostris. Next base: position 164,548,315 of record NC_082663.1, read on the forward strand.
CTCAAGATTCAGCATCACTGAACCTTATCATCCCCCAGATTTACCAATAAAGGCTTCTAATGCCGACTTGGGACACTGTATCCCATTGTCAGAAGCAAAGTTGTCCTATCTCCCTCAGCACTTCATCTCTCCCCTGAAGCCACCCATGATTTAAAGCTCTGTCACTTTAGTGGATGCATACAGGCAAAATGAAGCCCCACTGACCTTTACTACTTCTTCTCCATCGACAATCTTCAATTTTTCTAAATTCTCCTGTAGCAGTTGTGGCTTCATACGCCACTTCAGCAAACCCAGCAAACCCACTAAAATAGAGTCCAGACAAGCAGAATTACTATTACTGGTCTAAACTGTCTGTATCAGGACCTCCCCTGGCCCGCCCACACATAAACACACACACACACACACACACACACACACACACACACACACACACACACACACACACACACACACACACACACACAGAGCTATCAATGTTTCCGATACCATTCTGGGTGAGCTTTGTGGAGCACACCAGCGTAGAAATGGAGAATACATCCCGGGAGCTGACAGAGAGCCCCCCAACACTGCTGGAGCTTCGACTCAAGGTAGCCCCCTTGTTTTCCACATGGTGTCGGTAAGAAGGAAGAGTCAGGTAAGCACTGGCATCCTCCATCTTCTTGCTGTCCCCCTGGAAACAACACCTTGGTTACTTCCCCAAGCCAAGGGTATGCACCCAATGCTACATAGAGTTTGCAGTGGCCAGATTACACACTGTAGGTAGAGAGGATCAGCAACAGTGAGGGACATCGTAAGAGGAGCAGTGAACATCAGCTGGTAAGGTAAGGCTGTTTTTCCACAAAATAGGCGAGAACCCAAGGTTACGTTAATGGGAAAGGGGTTGATCAACCACCTGAAGGCTCTGTGGACTTCATTAATGGCACAGAGGGAACTGAAGATTCGCAAACAGGATATTTTAATTCATTCTAAGTTTTATAAGATCTTAACACAAACAAGCCCACCAGCAGGATAAGGAATCAGCTTAAAGAAGAAGTTAACAGCAAAGGCACTAGATTCCGAAAGTGATGGTATTTAGACCCTCTTCTACCATTTACATGCCTGTGTCATTTGGATACATTCCTTGGTCTCTCTGTGTCTCGTCCTTCTCATGATTCAACTGAGAATTAATCATATGACCTAATTCTAGAAATCTGGAGCAGACTAGATGGCATAATGCATATAGAACACTTAGTAAAATGACAGACACATAAGTCCCTTGGCATGCTGAAATGAATGGCTAGAGGTAGGCATTACAGCAGTCAAGATTTACTGAGCCCTTACTCTGCACTAGATGCTGCACTAAGTGCTTTGTATGCCTTAGTTCATGTCATTTAAGCCTCACAACAGTTGTTACTGTTGTGTATACTGTTATCATCTCCAGTTTACAGATAAGGAAACTGAGGCTTAAGGAGGGTGACTAAATTGAAAACTGACTGCAGCTGGGACTCTGCCCCCAGTGAGTTCACAACCTTTTAAACCAAGAACTACCTTGATGCGTCAAAAATGAGAAAACAGAGCCTGTACGGAAGGAAAAGGGGTGTTCTGGAAAAGCCAAAGAGACTCAGAGAAGAGTAGTACCATGTTATGAAGCTTTGGTGAGGCTATGTTTGTCATGCAGACCACAGGCAAAAGGGCAACTCCAGCCTCCAGTGCTGAGAAAGTCAAAGGCAAGGGTTTGATCCCTGTGCTGACCACTTGGGCTTGTCCCGTTTCACAGCCATACCCTTTGCCTCCAGCCAGGGGCTAGCTAGAGACACGCCACTGTCACGGGAGTGGTTGTGGGAAAGCACGCATATAAGATCAGGAAAATACTTCCCCACTTCTAGAGAACAGTGCAAGTCTCATGACGTAAAAATAACAGCAGCTGCCATCTATACTCTTTTACATGGTCCTTTTGCGTGGGTCATCTTATGGTCATAAACATGGCCATCACCACTTAAGGAAAAGGAAACAGAGACTCAGCAAGACATGTGAGATGACTCCAATTTAGTCAACAGCAGGATCGGGACCCTAAATTGTGATATTTTTTCCATTAGCTACAGTGAGGAATCTCTCAAATATTTCTTGCTGGTCTTCTGTACATCCCACAGGTGTCTTAACAGAGTCAAAGTCCACTCTGTATGTAACAATAACCTTCCATTTACTGAGAATTCCATGTACCCATCAACGTCATGTTTACATGCACTGACTCATATAATCCTCACAATTACTCACTGAGAGCTCACATATGAGGACACGGAGGCCCAGAGAAGTTAAGACTTTGTACAAGGCCTCACACCTGGGAAGCCCCTATGTGTGTGACTCTGAGGTCCCTGCTCTTAATTACCAAGCCATCCTGCCATCTCCCCTTCACTTCCTGCATGCTCCCCACTGCAGAGTTCATCCCAGCTCACGGTACCTTTAGGACAACCAAGTCATGGCATCCGTCATGCAGAGTGGTCCCATCTTCCTTCATCAGCTTCACATAGGACATGGCAAAGTTCTTTTCTCCTTTATCCTTAGCTGAAAATAGCATTGTTGAGGTCAGGGGGAAAAAAATGATACCTGGGCCACCCAATGATCCCACCCCTCTCCCCTTAGGGGTTTTGCAGAGATGCCATTTGGTTGGGCACTCACATTCCAGAGATGACCGATGTCGAAACATGAATCGCAGGTGGATCCTCTGCATGTCTTCGATAGGGACGGCCACCTCAATAGGCAGAAACCATAGCTCAGGAGACAATGAGTTAAAGAGCCCTCCCCACTCCACCCCGCCCCACCCCCCGCAAAAGGCAGCCTGACCATTTAACTTAGAGTGCTGCGTGCTGATTTATTACCCAGCCATCAAGCCTGATGAACTGTAAATACATTACATAAGAACTGGCTATGAAGAGAAAATAAAGTACCAAATGTAATCCATTTGGCAAATTGCATTCCCAGCCAATGAAAAGAGATCTGTAAATTATAGTGAGGAAAAATGAATCTCCCCAAATTGATATAAAAGTCACATAACTTTAGCGCAGGATTTAATGCACTGCAAACTGCACAGTGCACATTTTCCTTACACACTCTAGGAGTTTGGGCAGTTGCAGCAGGGCTTAGAAAATTAACAGTGCCCATTAGGGGGCTTGCTGGGGGACTGTCATTTATGTAAATTAATAAAAATGCTTGAATCCAATCATATTCGGGAAAATCCTAAGCCTCATTCCCATCTTTGGTTTTTCCTCCAAGGACACTGGGCCAAGACAATCACCCCTTGGTCACCCAGTTTCACTGTCCAGTGAGTGGACTGCTGTACCCTTGACTGAGGTGCTTTTGGCCTGTCTCTGGACTACCCCACCTCCCAAAGCCCCACAGCAATCCCTGTATTATACAATTCAGGCCCAGACAGAGAAGCTTAGCTACCTGTGAGAAAACCACTCAGATTTTCTGTGGATACTTTCTGCTCCAGAAAATGAAATTTGAGCCCAAAGAGGTCCACCACTTGTTTGTGTGTCTCAGAGCACAAGAACTGAGAGTCACATGGGCAGCTTTTGTCCAATTCATTCTTTCACTGCATATTGAATCAATACTATAAGCTACAATCATGTGAAGCACGGGCCATGCTGACATAAGGCAGGGTCCCACTCAAAGAGCTCATGGCCCACACAGGGCAACACATAATTATCACCATGTGATGAGGGCTAGCAAAGAGATATAACTGGGGTACAAGAGAGCACAGAGAAGAGAAAACAACCTGGTCCAACACCTCTCTGACCCCAAAGTTGGGTAGGTCATCACTTTTAAGAGAGTGAGTACAGGGAGACCCACTGAGGAAAACAGGAATATGGGTGACAACGCAAGAACCACTGAGGTTTGAAGAGCTACCTCTGAAAGGGAAGTCTTATGAATATCTTCAGTTTGGGTTCAGAGCACAGAGTGAAGACTGCTATTAATTACAAGGCAGAGACATTTGAAGCTGTGATCAAGCTTCACTGTCCACTAAATTAATTCCAAACTCCACTTCCAATGCACGATATTCCCTTCTACTTTAGTGTGACAATCTGGTAATGCAAATATTCCATCTGAGGTACCCTCCCAACAGGGTATCTACCAGGCATTAAATAGCTTTTTATAGTCTCACATTTGCTCCCAAGCTCTGTCACTCCTCACTGCTGAGCAGAACGACACAACTTGATGGCTTGGGCACAGTCCACAAGATCATCTGACAATGCCATGGTGGCTGGCTGCTGGGCCGGTGAAGGGTGATCAAGAGAACCGGGCGTTCGCCCACTGGGCCACTATTTCCACTGCCTGACACACCACCAGAGACATGCTAGGCTACTGTTTCAGATCTTAGGGAGTCTTAGAGTCCCCCAACTATTACCATCATCATCATTATTATTATTACCTTGACTGTTTCCATCCACCGTGGCTGTTTGACTTGATAGTACACGACGGACCGATATTCATTCATAGGTTTGTCCCCAGCTCCCACGCAAATTGCATTCTGACCCAAGAAAAATGAAAAGAGAGACAACACTATAGAATTGCCATTTTCTATGCTTGGGCAATTTTGGTCCCGAGGCCAAGCCTGGCCACAGGGCCTGGGATAACCCTGCCTTCTTTAAGCGTTCTGCCAGGTACCCTTCTACATTACGGATTTATACATGAATGTGCCCGGCCCTGGGAGTGACAGCTGCTTAACTATAGAAATTCTATTACTTGCATTCTGGAAACCACTGGAGCGCAGTAGGAGCTGATGTGGCTGCCCTATTGTCAATGGTAACCAGCCTTGGAGTTGCTGCGCGCTGCCAGTCTTATTAATTTTATTTGTTTCCTACATCTGAATTGCACAAAGTTACCAAACAGGCTCAGATCAGCCAAGCAGCAGCCCGTTCTGATGGATTTCTGATGCTAACACACCCAGGTGCTGGCGGGAGCTGGGGAAGGGGAGGGAGCTTGGGTTTCAGACAGACACATGGGCAGAGGGGGCTAAAGGAGCCCACAGTTAGGGAGCATCTTCCAGGTACCAGGCCCATGCTAAGCACTGGGATACAGGCATGAGTCAGAGAGTAAACCTGACATGAGGGCTCACAGTGCAGTGTAGGAATCATTATATGAGCAGACAAATCACTAGGCAATGTGAAGTGATGACAGATATATGTATCCAGTTGTCACTTGGTATCCACAGGGGCTTGGTTCCAGGGCCCTCCCTTCCCTGCCACTGATTAAAAAAAAAAAATCCACAGATGCTCACGTCCCTTATATAAAACAGTGTAAACAGTGTAGTACAGTCAAACTTCTGCACCTGCAGATGCAGAACCTGCAGATACAGAGGGCTGACTATATAACACTATGGAGCACAGAGAAAGGACACTTCAGTGTCCCCTAAAGACCCAGGGAATATTTCTTGGAGGTGATGACAGTTGAACATCTTGAAGAAAGGTTCCAAGTTGGCTTTGAGCAGAAACACAGGAAGGACATTCTGAGAGAGGGTGAGCACAGAGCAAGCATATCTACATAGGATATTTATTCTTAAAAAATCACCCTCAGAGTAACAAGGAATTACCTTGCAATAGAGTATGCCAACCCCTAATTCTACCTCGTGTTCATTCTAGTTGTTTGGCCCCAAAACAAGATCTAAGGTAGGGTCACTCAGAAGGGGCCTAAGTTCGGTTTTTATACCAGAACAAGAGATTGCAACCTCAAGTCTTTAGAGATCTAGGGACATGAGGATTGGTTTTGCAGCCCCAAGCCCCCAAACTACAAAACTGTGTGCCTCTGGGGACTTTTATGGTGAGAGAATCCATGACTCTCACTAGATTCCATCACATTCTCCAGTGGATTTCCCACCAGGCTGAAGGACCAAAGCTGGCCACTCTGGGCCCCTGGGAAAGCAAGCTAAGCTGTGGGGAGGATAATTCTGTCCCTCTGTACTTCTGAGCTATAGGGAAAGAATAAGTTCAGTTTCAATATTGACTGATGCTACATATGGCCAGATCAAACCCATTTGAAAATAAGGCTACAGCATCCTTTCAAAACTTATCTCTGAAAAAACAAGGACAACCAGGGAACTGCAAATGAGGGAAGACATACAACTCTCTTAATTTTCAATGGTATGGAGCCTTTCAGAACTTCTTGGGGTGCTGAACTAAAAACATGCTTCCAAAGTTGTCCTAACCATTTAGAGAGTGCTTTGTGTCCAGCATTATGCTAAGCCCTTTACACGAACTGCCTCACTTAATTCACTCCTCACAACCACCTCTGATGATTACCGTCATTATCCCCATTTCAAAACTGAGTAAACTGAGACCTTGAGAGGTTACGTCACTTGCCCCAAAAGGTACCAACGCCCGGACTACATCTCAGACCCTCTAACTCTTTGCCCAGTGTTCCCGCTGTAACAACCTAGATGGCTTCCAGTCTCCTAAGATTTATATCTAGTGACAATGATGGGCTTAGCATTTCTGTAGCTCAGCTGAATCCCACATAGCTTATAAAAACTGAAAATACACATGTATCTCTGGTGAAAGTAAAGCTGCTGTACAGCATGCAGCTGAATCCCACAAAACTATCTTGATGATGAAAATTTTTGATTGCCTAAAGCTGGAGAAAACAGTCTCAGTATTATTCTGAGAAAGACCTAAGACAGCTCCCTCCCTCTCAACACTTCAGAGATAAAACCAAATGTCGCTGGGTGTGTAGAAAGAGCACTGTGACCAGGGACAGGGCCGGTTTTCGGGAAAATATAGATTTGTGCTTGTCTCCAGTGAACCTATTCAGTAATTTTCCCCATTGCCCACCCCCATGGCTCCCTGTTAACAACGAGGGCCCCTAATTGGCTTCAGGTCAGTAGAAGGAAGCCTGGAAACTTTAATGCCGACTTGGCCTTGGTGGACACACTTCAGTAGGAGGAAAAATCCGGCTCCAAACACAGGTCTTGTTTACCTCGTAGGAATCATCTGAGGAATAAATGACACCAGGGGTGTGAACGCATTTCGAGAGCCAGGAAGTGCTTTAGGCTGACAAGGTTGCTCTTATCATGGGAAGATGCCAGTTGGTGTCCACGAGGCAGTAACCAAGCCTGCGACGGCTCTACCTTTCTGGAAATAGTGAACTTCAATGAACACCTGTCATGTCAATTACCTCAGGTGGCATTCACAAGAGTAAGGTGCCACTGCTGGTCTCATTTTCAGACAGAGTCTCCTAGGCGTAGAGAGATTATGTAATTCGCTCCAGGTCATCCTGCTAATCCGGGCTGAGCTGGGCTTTTGGCCTGGATGCCTGGCCCCAGAGGTCATGTCTTAACCACTACACAGCACTGCCCCCCATGCCCTACCTCCAGCCCTGTAAACTGGCTGGTCTCAGAAGAGCAGAGGTTTCTCAGCCCTGCATCTGAGCATTTTTACTTCTTGAACTTGCTTTAGGTATCCCCGCTGGGTTGTCTGTTTGACCCCCTCAGATCCTTTCCAGGGCTTCAACCTGAAGTTGGTCTGCTTTTCCTAAATGTTACCTCCTTCCTGTTGCTGAGTATTTACTACATACCAGGTGCCTTACACCTACCATTTTGTATAAACAGCAACCCCACAAGGAAGCGATTATTATTCCTCTTTCATAGACATGTAAACTTGCCCAAGATCACACAGCTAATAGGAGGGGAGGGTGGGATTTGACTGCTGTCAGTTTGATCTCAGAGCCCAGCCTATTAGCTTCTCTGCTATGGGTCATCCTGAGCAAGGTCGTTGAGACCCCAAAGTGAGCCAAGGACAAGTCTATCTAACCTACTCTATCTTCCGACCCTGCTCTTCCTAGGAGCAGGAGGACAAATCGATACCCCTAAAGGGGACTGTTCCCACCAACATCAAACAGGAACGTTTAAGTGTGCTGCCTGACACTTAATCAGGCAGTAATATTTATTTCTGCAAGTAGAGAAAGACAAGCCTCCCACAGGCTTCCTTAGCAATTTGCAATAGTCAGTCAACTGAACTCCCCCTAACTTCCCTCATAGATGAAACTGCAAATTATCACTGTGCCCCACAGTTACCTCTCCATTTCTGCCCCCAAATTCCTGCCTATATAGTCATCTTTGATAAGTGCGTCTGTTCAGCCTGGTTGGGTGTGACACGAAAGGATGGCAGCGTCAGAAGTACAAATGGTTCAGAAACGAGATAAGAGGTCTGCTTTCCCATTAACTGTTCCTTCTAATTTGTCCTTCGGCAGCGTCGAAGGCAAGCACATCAGTGTTTTAAAAAATGAGGCTGAGGTTAAAAAGTTCTCGAACAGGTAGTTGGATAAAAATGACTTCAAAGCATGGTCTATACATTTGTGAAACCCAATTTCCCTTTCAGATAAAAACCCTCTGCTCTTCCTTTGTGTTTCTTTGAGCAAAGTGTTTCTTACTTATTTTATTTTTCGGAAAAGTTTCAAAATCCAACAAAAAGAGGATTACGTTAAATCCTTGGATTTTGCTCAACTAGATATTAATTAATGGGACCAGTCTTTTCGAACAAAAAGGTAATTGCGATTTCTTTAAATTTAAAAAATAATTACGAATCTTCCCAGAATTTGATGGGAGTGGTTATTAGCCTCATTTTTTAAACAAGAAATAAACTGGAGGATTTTTTTTTAATGTACAGGCATTCGAGTGAAGTGTTTAATAAGCGGGACTGGAACCTGATATCAAACCCCATCTCTGCCATATACTAACTTTATGACCCTGGGAAAGTTGTTTCACTTGACAAAGGTTTAGTTTCCCCCTTTGTAAAAATGGGGAAAATAACAGTCATGCATCATACTTATCACAGTGCCTGGTATGTAGCAATGCCTCTGTGAGTGCTAGTTATTCGTAGGTAGAGGGTAGCAAAATCTGCCTGAGCTCCAGGCCCCCAGGCTAAAGCAGAAGATCTATCAATATTCACACCCCTACCCTCCCGTGCTATCTGATCACCTACTGCGGCCTAAGAGGAGTATCTGCCCACGCTGAAACTTCTGCTGAGAGCTGATTTTATTTTCAGCTAAGTACTCTGAAAGGAGAAATTGAGAAGCAAAACCCTCCCACACACTGGACACAGCTGCTGACAACCTTAAAGGAAATCTAAGTAAATAAATGTAAACACACATGACAAATATTGTACAGGACATATGCTGTATGAATACAGCAATATGCTTTGCATTCTTGAATTCACTCTGCTGGTCCTCTGGAGACCAATTGACGGATAAGGCTTTCCACCAGGATGTCTGGCTGAGTGCTAGGGAGTTAGATCAAGTGTTGGGAATGTCTGTTTTGAGGACATCCTGAGTCTTCACACCAACCCAAGGCTCTGTATTGATCCTTTTTCTTGCCATGGAATTTTGCCTGAATCAACCAGCTCAGGTTTCGATGAGAACAACATGTTAACTGTGAAAAGCTAACCTATAAACTGAGGTGCCAGGCAAAAAAAAGGAGGAGAGGTCATGAAAGGAAAGGGATAGACAATGAAAAGCCAACCGCTTTGGTGTGAAGAAAGAACACCACCAGGTCTTATTATGGGCTACTGTGCCAGCCAAGCTCTAAAGGTGTACATCACCTTACCCAACACCACCCTGCAGGCCCCTGGCATTTAGAGAGCAGGATCGGGAACGGGAAATGAACATCTTTATGAACAGAGGCACCCCAGGGGAGCCCTGTCACCCGGAGCAACAGCAGAGGGTCCCTTACAGGAAGCGTTTTGCCATCCTCCGCGCACACACACATGATCACTTCCACATTCCTCTGAGTGGTCTTGTTGTACTTGTCAAAGTCACCTTGTAAGAGAGTGATGTAGATGTCGTTCCTGACGTCCCCTGTGGCACAGGGAGAGAGACAACAGTTGGAGTCTGTGTAGCAGGAGAGGCACTGACTAGAGGGCGCGGGGAGTTGGGGAGCTGGTGGAAGTGCCACACCTTGTCTGTTCATGGAGTTAAAATCAGAACAATTTGGAAAAGCATTTTTACTTCATCAGGGAGGCTGGAGCAGTAGGTAACGAGAGGATGGAGGAACAGTAGGAAATTAGTTGCAAAAAGGGAGGCAGGATGGTCACGACTGGCTGTATTTTTTTCTCCATTAAAAGTCATTTAATTTTCATGCTCTAGTGACACCTTCTGGGAAGGCAAAGGCAAACTCCAATTGGATTGATCTTGGTGCGTGAATAACAACCACAGACGGTTCCCTCCGCAGATCTCTTACTGTGCAGAAGCAGACAGAATGACTTTCTGTGTCTGAGGAACACGGATGGGGTGAGGGACAAGGTGTGGAGGGTCTTCAGGAATGGGGGGGTGAGAGCTGAAAACCCTACAGGGGAATGCACAAGGGACTGATGTCTCAGTAAAGCAGGCATAGATAAATTACAACACCAGTGGACCACCATGCGACTGTGGAAAGGGGTAAGTCAGCGAGAGTGGTTATGGACACAAGTCCTAGACTCAAGTTTAAGGCAAAGAGGGAAGTTTCAAAAGAGTGTTATCATGCAGTCCCATTTACTTTCTTTCATTACATACACATTTGGAAAATACGTATCGTGGTTACTTCTGGAGACAAAGATTTGAGAGAGCTTTTAAGGTTTCACTTTAAACCTTTTCATGCCCTTTGGACATTTTACAATGAGCGTGGACTCTTCTGGTAATAAAAAAATAGCTTAGCAATTTAAGAGAATGTCAGTATTCACCCCAGAAGGAGTGAAATTATTCCACGTGTAGTAAAGTGGAAAGGATGTCCATGATAAATTATTAAGTGAGAAGTGAGCTGCAGAACGCTATGTGAAGTATAATAAGTAATGGTATATAAAGTATATGAAGTGTGATTCCCATTTGTGGGGGGGTGCATGTGTGTATATTTATGTGTTTGTGTTTATTATGTGAATGCATAGATTTTTGGATATACAATTGTTTTCAGTGGTTACCTTCAGAGAGAGAAATAGAGAAAAGCAGTAGAAAAGAAGTAGTTGACTCTTTAAAAAGAAAATGGATCACACCAGCTAGACCACCCCCAGCCCCACCCAGGGGGAAGGAGAACCTGGCATGATGATCTCCGGGAAGCCCAGCTTCCTGGCCACCACGGTGGTCCTGTCCACCAGGTGAGGGTAGTCCTTGCGGATCTGAATGATGTCACCCACAAGCATCTTTATGGTCACCCAGAGGCCTGGAAGGGAACACTCATGGTGAAGAGTCAACTTCAAGGTGTTCCCTCAGCCTCACCCTCCCATCACCTCTCCCCTTGGTCTCTCTCTGGAGGAGACCATGGAAGCAGAGACAAGCGGCCACAGATGCAGCGACCCAGCCCCGGGGGAGGATGCAAGGCAGGATGCAGAGGGGCTCTGGAGCAAGACACCTCCAACTTAAATCCCACAGGTTACTTCTAGCAGGGTCAGCTTCTGTCAAATCATTGCACCCCTCTAAACCCAGACTTTGTAAAGTGGGTTTGATATCATCTATCTCACAGGACCGTGGGAAGGATGAAATTGAACAAGGAAACATTTTACAGTGCTTGACACATAGGAGATAGGCTATACCAATTCCCTTCTTCCTTCAGGCACTAGGACATGCCTCCTTCTGTTTCCCATTTAGAGATTTCCAGCTCCCCCATTCCTCACAATGGTCCGTCTGGAAGGAAGGCTGTGTTTCCCAGGGTTTAGGAGTTTGATCTGTTTGCCACAGAATCAAGGGATCTCAAGCTGAAGTCAGGCCCAGCCCACTTGGCCTGTTGGCACTCTACCTTGCCCTCCGCTGTCTCCCTTGGAGGCTGTGACTTTGCCCAGCAGGCTGTGCAGGAAGTCATTCTCAGCTGTCACCCTAGAAAAGAAAAGAGAGCACAAAATACGTGCGTGGTACCCTCATGGAGTCCCTACCTTGTGGTTCCAGGAGCTCCAGAAAGCTGCCCAACCCCTCCATACACCTTAGGTGAAAAGTGAGCCTGCCCACGTCAGCTCAGAGAGTGTACCTGCCATCAAGAAGCACATCTCTCTTTTTCACAAAGCAACATGGCTCTGAAATTAGGGGAATACCAATGCTACAAGTAGAGGCCATTTTTATTCCTAGGAAGACTCTTAAAAAGGAAGGATTCCCAAGCCCTCAAAATGAGTATCTGCTCAGCAAGGTGGAAAAGGCTTTAGCTACTCATGCTAAGTCCTAATCACATGACTTAGAGTCACTGACCTCATTATCTGTAACAAAACACCATCCTCCTTAGACAAACAAGGACAAAGTTCTCAAACTGGGGGTCCTGCTTTCTCAAACTTGTTTTAGGTCAAGGAAAGGATATTCACCCTCATTACCCTCCTCTAAAGTCATGGATATTTCTACCCGCAAGAATTAGGTTCTGATTTCCTATTATATGCTCCTGATACGCTGCTGCTTCACAGCTTCGTGGTCCCTGTCATACTTAATCTTTTGTTCATTTAATTCTGCATCTAAACATAAGCTTCAGGAAGACAGGGCCACGTCGACCTTGTTCCCCACCTCATCCCCCAAAGCCTGGCACAATGCCCGGCCCTCTGCCAGCCTTCAGTCAAAGTCCGTTGAATAAATACCATCTGATGAACGAATAGGTGAGAAGCTGGTTGGTTTTTTTTTTCACCCCAAATTCATAGTTTATCTAAGGGTTCAATCTTGGTGGTGTACATTCAATAGGTTGGGACAAATATATAATAACATAGGTCCATCCCTCCCACACTCCTGATAACTACTCATCTCTTTGTTGTCTCCATAGTTTTGCCTTTTCCAGAATGTTATATAGTTGAAATCATACAGTATGTAGCCTTCTCAGATTGGGTTCTTTCACTTGTAATATACATTTAAGGTTCCTCCATGTCTTTTCGTGGCTTAATAGCTCATTTCTTCTTAGTTCTGAATGGTATTCCATTGTCTTGAATGTACCACAGTTTATTTATCCATTCACCTACTGAAGGACATCTTGGTTGCTTCAACGTTTGGGCAATTATGAATAAAGCTGCTATAAACATTTGTGTGCAGGTTTTTGTGTGGACATATTTTCAACTTCTTTGAGTAAATACCAAGAAGCATGATTGTTGGATCATATGGTAAGAGTATGTTTAATTTTATAAGAAACCAACAAACTGTCTTCCAAAGTAGCTGTACCATTTTGCATTCCCACCAGTAATGTGTAAGAATATCTGTTGCTCCACATCCTCACCAGGATTTTGGTGTTGTTAGTGTTCTGGATTTTGGCCACTCTAATGGGTATGTAGTAGTTATCTCATTGTTGTTTTAATTTGCATTTCCCTGATGACATTTGATGCGGAACATCTTTTCATGTGCTTATTTGCCATTTGTATATCTACTTTGGTAAGGTGTCTGTTAAGGTCTTTGGCCCATTTTTAAATTGGGTTATTTTCTTATGGTTAATTTTTAATAGTTCTTTGTATAAGCTGCTTGGTTTTGAATGCCTCAGCACTGAGACCATCATTCTCAACCTGCTCTCCTCCTGGGAGGTCCTACCTGGGCTATCATCAACTCAGGGAATCAGTTCACCCTGCTTTTGTGTGGCCCTCAATCAGAAAGGATGTGGTTTCAGAGAATGGAAAGAAATGGGAAATCTCTCACGGGTGAAAAGGGATGAAGTGCTGCTTTTCTTCATCACTCTCTGCTTTCCCCTTGATGATGTCTGTTATATCCATAACTAGAAAGAAAAGAGAAATGAATTAATGGTTTAAGCCCTCTTGCTCCCAGGAAAGAGTAACAATGGGATGAGCTTGTAGGGCAGGAGGCTGGGACAGGAAAGCCTAAAAAGGCAAGCAAGCCAGCATGAGACAATACACAGACAGCAAGGGTTCATCACAGGCAACAACTGGCAAACGCCTCTGGGCAAACCGGGCTGGGAGGTCAACAGTCAGGGAAGCATCCAAGAACCCAGGGCTTGGCGGAGGCCAAAAGGAAAGAGTCAGAGCCGTGCTTATGGAATTAAGCTTATGGAATTAATTAGGTTTGGATCTGACATATTTGTATTGGATGTTTACTGTGCTGACAAAACCCAAGCGCGGTGACTCCCTGTGGGATCTGAAGACTTATTCACCCTCTTTTCGTAAAGGTGCTCATACGCACAGACACGTTATCTGTGGATCCTTGAACCCTGCATTTCCAGAGGGATCCTAGCTCCTCTGAAACTTCTCCTTAAATCAGCCACTGAAGGTCCATAAAAAAACAAGATAAAGAACTCCTGCACTAGAGCAGGGATTATAGAAATGGGGGCAGGAGAGGAGCACTGAGACATGCTAGCCAGATAGAGCCAAAACCCTAGTAGCATGAAATTCCTCAAACACTCCAGGTCCCAGTCAGGGAGCCATTAAAACTGCTTGGGTAATAATCAACTAGTGATTGCATCTAGCACAAGAGAGGAGTTAGGGAACTGAGAGAAGGAGGGGAAACTGTTATTTGAACCTGACCAGCATCCATTCTCTCTGATGAACAGAACCCCCCTTGCCCATTCTCAGTGAGAACGATTTGGGTAGAACCATCTCCCTCTGGCTCCAGAGTTTTTCATACTGTAAATTCATTTGAGTTCCTGGATCCAGCTATGCCTGAAGCAATCTATTCCTAAACCTTTCAGTTACACCAGATTGCTGTCACCTGAAACCAAAAGAGAGAGCCAGCTACACTTGGAGACAAAGACACACTTTGTAGTAAGGCTGAAGGACCCTCACTGCCCTAACAGGGACATTGTGATGCCAAAAGTGTCCCTCATATAGAATCAGAGAATTTAGACCAAGTCATGGATCAACCAGGTCCAAGTCCCTCATTTTGCAGATAATGAAACTAAGGCCCTGGGGAATATGCTTGTCCAAGATCGCCTAGCTAGCCAGCTAGCAATAATGCTAAGTTGAAACACCAGCTGGCTCAGTATAAGCTAACTTCTTCCGCTTCGCCACTTTGCAAGCAGTGCCAGGGGACTCACTGGACAGCCAGCTGGTTTGTGATAACAGAAGATCAGCATGTCCTGAAGTGAGAAACCTGAAACACTCGGTTTAGATATAGTATACAAGGATTATGAATGGTACACAACTAAAATGTTATACTTTAATAAAAAGTAAAATTCGCATATCGAATTGCTATTTCCACAGGTATTTAAATTGTCTTTTAAGAAAACAAAATGTACTTCAGTTTAAATAAAGAAGGTTCCTTAACAGAAAATATATTGGGTAAATAATAGTGCAAGTGATAGTCAAATATAACAAAAACTGTAAAAGTGGGGCAAGAATGATGAAGTCTTGGGAACCCCCAAGATAGTTAAGGCTTGGAAAGGAACGTGGAGGTGCTCTCAAGCAGCCTCATTCGGTTATGCCAGCTCTCCACATGTCCACTTCCAGCTGCAATTTATATGTGTGGTGGGTGACTCATTCTGTGTAACTGCATTTCCTGTCCTGGATATTTTTTTTAAAATGATTTGCTCCTCATAATTAGATCCCACCCATATTGTTCTTCCTTTTTCACTGTGCTGGGGAGGGAAAGCGCCGACTGCTCAGACTGCACTGTGGTCCCAGCACTCTGCTCCAGACACGGGGATTCCATTATTCACTGTCTTCATCATAAATCTAGACTTAGTTACCAATTATTTTAATTTAGTCACAAGAAATGTAGGTATTAGGGGTTGTCTGGCCTAAGTTTTTGAAGGGGGGAGGGCAAGGAGGAGAGCAAAAGAAAAAAAATCTTCAAAATTCAGTCACATGAAATGTGCACTCCAGTAACAGTTAGTGCTGTGTGGTGTGTCATTACCTGCCACCCCAAAAGGCCGCCTCAGTCCCTGCGTGCATTTCTTTGTGTTCGTATCCTTAAGATCCATCTTCCCAACTCGGACTATTTGACAAATCAAGTAAATTTTATCCCTGTTGAGGTCTTTGTTTCCAAGATCCTGTAAGGCAGGAAACGAATAGTTACACATCATGTGTCTAATGAACAAAAAGTAGAAAAGCAAACTCAGTAATAGTAAATTCTGGGGGTGGGGGGAAGTTGGTGCTTAGCACCTAGCATACACGGACCAATCATACAATTAGTCCTGGGAAAGGTGGAAAACAAAGCTATCACCCCCGTTTCACACATAAGAAAGGTGAGTTTTGGAAAGGAAACTGGGTGACAGGGCTCTGGTGTTCAGTCCTGATTCTTTCACCTCAAACTGATGGGAAGAGAAAGACAGAGGTACAGTATCATTTGTATAGGTAGCCGTCCCTATATACCAGCTGATGTATCCAAAAATAGCATTTGTTGCAAATGACTCCATCCACCTGGTCATTGCTCAGCACCTCTGAGGGAGAAGGCGAAAGGAGGAAGGAAAAATCCTAACGATCACCGTTTACTGAGCACCTAATGCATGTACATCACTCGGGGTTCGGTTGTTGTGACACCAAACAACCCCAATATCTGAGAGCTTCTAACACAACAGGGTTTATTTCCAGCTCAGGCTACTGGTCCAGTGCAGATGGGCGGGGGCTCCACTCACTCACTGTGGGCCCCTGGCTGATGGAGGATCTATCCTGTCACAATAGGTGCATTCACCGTCCCCAGCGCAGGGGAAGGTAACGGGGCAAGTCACTCACTGGCTCTTAAAGCTCCCACCCAGAAGAGAGGCATATCACTTCCGCTTCCATTTCAGTGGCCAAAGCAAGGGCCGCGGCCACACCTAACTGCAAGGGGGACAGGGAATTACACTCAACTGTGGGCTCAGGAGGAGGAACGCTGGAACCGTGAACTAGCTGACTTCTCAAGCCCTGTGCCCAGTGTCGCACACATCATCGTCTTAGCTGACCTTTCACAACACTCCAAAGTCCCATCACTAACACTAGTACTGCAGCCCCATTTGACATATGGGGAAACTGAGACACAAAGAAGAGAAGGGTCTTCCCCGAGGACACGACCTCAGTCCTTGCAGACACCGTCCGGTCACTCTGACCCCAAAGTCCATCAACCTAACCACCACAATACATTTCTTTCACCATCCAAAGGCACACAGGAGGGGAAACCACCTGGACGACCTCAGCATTCAAGTGCCCTGCTCAAATCTAAAAGCTTCAGTGTTCCTGGCACCCCCTTCCAGCTGAGATCAGCTGGAGAAGGGATGTCAAGGCATGTTGTTGGCATCAGAGCAGAGATCCCTGGGCCTGGCCTCACTAGAGAATAGTCGCTTCTCTTCTGAGTTAATCCTCACGCAGGCATACGTACTGGGAGCGGCCTGTCAGCTGACATCAGAGCCAGGGCCTGGGGAAAGCAGCCATCCCCAGCCTCTCACTGTGGCTGGTGTGGGACGAAGAGGGAGGGGTGTGCGGAGTCTCTGGGAACAAGACATGGCCCCAAAGTGGTCCACACCTTCCTGCTTGGGGGTTTAGGTGTCAACGTGGACAGGCTATGCCGCCTAGTTGCCTGATCAAACACTAGTCTAGGTGTTGCTGTGAAGTATTTTGTAGGTCTGATTAGCATCTACAATCAGTTAACTTTAAGTAAAGGACACACCTTCCATAATGTAGGTGGGCCTCATCTAATCAGCTGAAGGTCTTAAGAACAGAACGCGAGGTTTCCCAGCGAAGAAGGAATTCTGCCTCAAGACTAGAGTATAGAAATCCTCCCTGAATTTCCAGCCCTAGAGATTTCAAACCTGTCAGCCCTCACAATCACATGAGCCAAATCCTCACAACAAATCTACCTATTTACGTATCTTCCTGGTTCAACTTCCCTGGAGAATCTTCACTGATACAAGGGCTGTCCTTTCAAAGCTGGAGGAACGGACAGCTGCTTCTCCACTCTCCCGAGTCTCCCCACTGGGCAGGGAGAGAGGGAAGGGAGGGGAGAGGCGGCTTTCTGACCGAGGAAGCCCCTCCACTCATTTGCATTTCCCACCTTGCCCAGCAGGCAGAGTCTGAGATTCCAATTGTCTCACATCCAGATGGTGGGACAGCCTCTTCTCTGGCCTGCCTGACTCCTTCCTCCAACCCACCCTGAAATCCCCCTGAAACTCATCTTTAGGAGCCATGTTCATCATTTCATTTCTCTCCCCGCAACAATGTTAATAGCTCGCTATTTGCTACCCTGTTAGTGCTAGTTTCCCCCAGCTGACATGAAATGTCCTGGACAAAATATATTTCCAGCTGTCCTATCCCACTGATTCCCCACTATTCTCTGCATTCAAGTACTCTATTTTTGTCACAAAGATTTCTTTATTGTTCCACAAACACACAATGTTCACTTTCGACTCTAGATCTTTCTTCCTAAGCCCCCCACCTGTACCTCCACCTCTAAAGTTTACCCCTTATTCCTCTATATATCCAAATCCTTTCCATCCTTAACAGCTCAAGTCCTGCTTCCCTCACAACGACCTCCATCCCTAATTACTTCTCTCCTCCCATTAGGATTTTTTATATTTTTGAATTATCTATATTGGTATCTTTCAGAGGCATTCCAGAGACACAGAAGCCCTGCCTCCTGACAGGTTCCTTCCTAAATGTTATGGGATGAATTATGTCTCCCCCAAACTCATACGTTGACCCCTTCATGTCTCAGAATGTGACTGTACTTGGAGACAGGGCATTTACAGAGGTGATTAAGCTAAAATGAGGTCATTAGGGTAAGCTCTAATCCAGTATGACTCGTGTCCTGATAAGAAGAGGCGTTTAGGACACAGACACGCAGAAAGACGGTCACATGAACACACAAGGAGAAGGTGGCCATCTGCAAGCCAAGGAGAGAGGCCTCAGAAGAAATCAAATCTGCCAACACCTTGATCTTGGACTTCCAGCTACTGGAACTGTGAGAAAATAAATTTCTATTGTTTAAGCCACCCCGTCTATGGTACTTTGTAATGACAGCTCTAGCAAATTAATACACTAGATAACCATTTAAGATTCCTAGGTAAGTCCTTTTTCCACTCCTCTTCTCTGAAAAATTTTCACTTGCTCAAAAGAAGACACCAGATCTTTAAGAGCTTCCTCACCAGAGGCCCTTGGTACTAGAGAAGCTTATTGCTATGAGAGCAAGTAAAAATGCTTGAACATAGGTCATTCTCTGGAGAGTGTATAAACAGGCAATCTCAGAACTAGGCTTCAGTCTGCGGTGTCTCCCAATCATTCTCACTTGGGCCTCACAAAACTCAGACGTTTGGGGAAGCTGAGACACGAAACTTAAAACACGTGTGACCTGATTTAGTAATTCATTAGTGTTCCGTTTACTGTTCAGTCTTGTCCCCCATGTGTTAGCAGCAACCCCCAAACTGGGCAAAGTCTTAGGAAGCCTCGCGGTATATGTGCTTTCCTCTTACAGGGCCACGGAGGGTGAATGCTCATAAAGCAGAGAGAAGGGAAATCCACCATCAGCCCAACCCACGTGCCAGCTCCTTGGGCTCTGCCTCCAAAGAGGCAACTAGGAAGTGCTGACATCCAGAGACAAGAGAAATGAGGCCAGCAAGGCATGTGCCTGCCAAGTCGTATCTCATATTTAACTTAAACATCACCTCAATGCCCAATTGAAAGTAATTCCCAGTCAAACGCCATCACATCACCCTGTTTTAATTATCTGCATTGCATGCATTGCCTTCTGAGATCTCTCGTTTATTTACTCCTTTAATTATTTTCTGAATTCCCCCCATCACACCCTGAGGGCAGGAGCCTATCAGCTTACTCACTGCTGGATCCCCAGATACAGCACAGAGCTTACACACAGTAGGTGCTCATTGGGTAGCTCTTGAATCAATAAAAGAAGCTAGAGCACCATGACGTGCTTTGTCCTGAAATGAAGATTCCCATCATTTCAAGAGAAGGAAGTGTCAACCCATTAAGCCAGTCAACCAAGGCTCTCAAGTCCGTTTGCTGTGTGAAGAAGAGGTGGTGGCACAGGCAGAATTCCACAAAGGCAGGATCACACTCTCATTGTTCTTGAGCGACACCAATTTACTGATGACCTTTCCTGCACGCTTACATCATGAATGGGTTCTCTGCAAGATGAACCACTGATTGCTTCCCTGTCCCTCTCCCTCTTGTGAAACATCTGTCTCTTGGTTTAATCAGGAAGCCCCGTGGGACTCTCCTATTTATCAAGAAAATAAATAGGCTCCTCCTTCTAACTAATAATAGACAAACGGCACTGAGGCACATTTATATATGCCAAGAAAACTTTGTCTAAGCAATTAGGACCTATGATCTTATTCCATGCCTCTAGCCCATTTTTCAGGAAATAAACAAAATAAATCAGCTGCACTCCAAACTAATTGTAACATAACAAAAGACATAGAACTTAATGGCCTGTAACTGGAAAATTATTGTGGGGCAAGGCAGGTTACTCCAGCACGTCAGTCACTCGGTAATGCCCAAACCCCTCCCTCGCTCCTCCTCTGTAATCTCCCTTGCTAACACAGGTGACACAGTGAAAAATCTCATAAACGCTCTTCTCCCCAGAGATGCTTGCAGAAAACACCAATATCCTCAGATATCTTAAGATCATACTCTGAACACAACTCGGTGAAAACAGAAGAGAGGGGTTTCTGCTGGAAATGATAACTCTTATCTCCTTCCTTCCACTGTTTCTCCTTTCTAGAACTAAAAAGCCAGTTCACTCTCAGAAATAAGTCATCTAGGGCTTCCCTGGTGGCGCAGTGGTTGAGAGTCCGCCTGCCGATGCAGGGGACACGGGTTCGTGCCCCGGTCTGGGAAGATCCCACATGCCGCGGAGCGGCTGGGCCCGTGAGCCATGGCCGCTGAGCCTGCACGTCCGGAGCCTGTGCTCCGCAACAGAAGAGGCCACGACAGTGAGAGGCCCGCGTACCGCAAAAAAAAAAAAAAAAGAAAGAAATCATCCAAATAGCAATTGATTTCAACATTTCTGTGTTATGTCTTGCCTGGTGAGTGTTGCTATTTAGAAGGATGATCCCAGGGAATCGTAAGATCTTTAGTCATCTATGACTTAATTATGTTCAGAATGTCTAATTTACCAAGGCAGTCAATGTTCTAGGGAGGCCTTTTTTAATCTGATGTATTTTGGAAAGGTTTTTAGACGGTCTGAACCAAAGTCAGGAACTCAAGTTAACCATGAATTAACCAGAAAATCAGAGTAGCTGCTGTACCTAGTTCACCTCGACATTATTGCTGGAAGAGGTTTGTGCTTGTTTACACAGTGTTCTGCATTGTGTACACATGAGTGAGAAAGATAGGGAGCAAGGAGGAGATCCATCTTCCCAATAGCTTCCTTTTACAAAACGCCCAGAACACAGCTCTGCACCAAGGCCACGCTCCCTCCTGACCACCTGACCAGCCCCATCTCCAAGATCCTGTCCGTGAGTATGGGATGTGGTACAAGAGGACAGTGCACACCTACCGTGAAGACCACCTTCAGGTTGTTGAGCATCTCGATCTCCTTTGGGAAGCCCCTGCTGCCCCATCGCACCAGGTAGTTCTCACTGTGGGAAGAGGGGTGGCAACCCATTACTGCTAGGGGTCTCAATATTCATAAGGTAAAAATATTCACCAAGCCTCTGCTATGCGCCGAACACCAGGCTGGCAACTGGGGACATGGGAGTGTCTGAGACAGGCTCTCCCTGTCTGTCCCTCCCTCCAGGAGATCACAGCCCCGTCAGGGAGACAGACGTTAGACAAGCAGGGGTAAGGAATTACTAACACTTGGTATTCACAACCTCTTTCCCTCCGCCAGCTAGTAAGCAAATTCTAACCCAGCTATCTAATGTTTTTGAAGAGCGGCAGCATTCTCTGTAGAGGTGATAAAGAGTGGCAGAAGCGAGAGGGAAAGGATGTTTGTACGTTTTGCTGGGCATTAAGAATGTATTTGTCCTTCCCACCCTATTCCCCTTTCAAGATCGAGTAAACATTTGAATTATTCTAAATTATCCATTAGATGTCGGACTGTTTCCTTGAAGGAATGTCACACTGTGATGGACCATAGAGGGCCTTAGCCATTACCTGAGATACACTTAAGTAATGATTTAAATGCAGTCGTGGCAACTATTTATATGCAATCACGCTACAGAGAAAAAGTTCAGGATGGTGTGAGAATGTATATCAGAAGAACCATGCCTAGCCTGGGTGGTTAGGGAAGTCTTTGCTGAGGATGTGACATGTAAATAAAGTTGCTCAGAAAAAGAGAGTGGGAAAGGGAAATATGTCAGGCAAAGCAAACAGGCGTGCAAAGGCCCTGAGACAGGACGGAGCTTGATGCACCTAAAAAACAAATCCAAGGGGAAAATGGTAAGAGAAAAATCAGAAAGATAGGCCAGCCCATGTAGGCTTTATAGGCCATTCAAGGATTTTGACTTGATCCTGATGGTAATGAGAACCCACTGACAGGTTTTATGAAAGGCAGACACACAGTTCTGACATCTGATCATTTATCAACACACATCTTCTAGCAATCATACACACACCCCTGTGCGGTTCATACTTGTCAGCCTAGCTGCATCGACAAGATCAGGAAATGTGGCATTCTTTGACTTAGGAGAAGCTTGGTATAGTTTGCTGAGTTGAGTCATTCAGTTTTCCATGCCATCCAGGAGCACAGAGTTGGTTCTAAATAAATGCCCGTTATCTTGAATCAGGATACAAACAAAATAAAACTCAAAAACCAAGTCAGCCCAAAAAAGGCATAATAAGAGAATTCAGCAAAGTTAAAGGGAATTGCCTGCTTTTTAGAGGTTTGTTCTCTCTGATGCCTTGTTTTTTTCTCTCCACTCACCCGTGGAAGACTATTAAAAGCAGTCTGAGCAAGGTTCAAGGGGGAAATAGAACTTACAACGGAAAGAAAACTGTCCCAGATTAACCAATGGTTAAAACTTAATCAAGTTAAATGTACTTTTTTTTTAGTAAGATCTAAAATTTTTAGTGGAATTTTCAGCAAAATAACCAAGAAGCCTCCAAGGCTCCATCCCCAAAAAGATTTGTTTTAATTATTTTCCATTGGTTATTTCTGGACTGTCATAGTGAAGTACCTGGGTATTTCCCAGGACCTTTAATCACATGTAGCATGTCCAGTAGAGAACTAGCCTGCTAGGTCTAAACACTAGGCACCAGCAATTTTCTTCTAGGGGAAAGAGAATCATAAATCAGAAAAGCAATTTAGAGGGCTGAGTTGGCCCCATCCATCTTTGCCCAGGAAGACCTGGGTGGTAAATCTGAAGGCCTACCTGGCACCAAGACAGGTAAGACCTCTTCCACATGACACCCTCCTCAGGGGAAGAGGGAGAACCATTCCAACTCTTTCTTGAGCTCCTTTTGGAAATTAGCCTTGCCACTGGCCTGATGCCTGAACTGCTTCTTTTCCATACTACCAAAATTTATCTTAAGTTTCCCAAACCAAATCTCTGCAGGCATCCATTGGAATCGGACCAGCGTACATCCCAATACTGAAAGGCTGGTCCCAGCCAAATTCTCCCCAGCTCACATCTGGACCACACTGAGGATGCCCTAACTTGCCTGTGGCCCACTGTATGCACACGCTGGCTAGGGAAGGCAGGAATGGAGAAACTTGGTTTCTTAGGGAGAGAACAGCTACCCAGAGTCAGACCGACTGGGGGAGTGCTTCCAAGTTCCCCTGCCCCTTTCCCGTATCATGCCTCTTCTCTTCTTTCTTTGTTTTCTACTCTTTTTTCTGGCGGGGTTCTGCCCCTTTGTCCGCCTCCTCCTCAGCCCTCACTCTCCCGAGGGCTTCCCTGTGTCTCTGGCACTCTCAGAGGCATCACTCAGGCATGCCCCATCGAGCGCATCATTTGGTGTGGCGCATCGGGGAACAGAGCTGCCACCTCACTGATCCACTGCTTCCCTCCACAGGGCTGGTTCAGGCCATCCATCACGTAGATGAGCCAGCAGGCCAGGCACGCTTGTCAGTTCAGCCATGAGGAATCCTTGTGTTTTCTGAGAGGCAGGGAGTGCTTTCGGGATCTCTGTCACAGGTGCCTTGGAGCAGCTGACAGGGAACAGCAAGGGGCCTATGACACGCAGGCCATCTCAAAGTGGGTTCTAAGGGAGCAGGAACACTTGTTCACAGTGTCTGCTGAGGCTTAGCCAGATGAGCTGGGCTGATTCTTTAAATTAGAGATTTAAGTTTGCTATAAAGAATAGCTTTCCACCGTAACAGTGCTAAGACCCTGGTGAGAACCACTGAGGATATTTGATACAACTCTTTCCTTGGTGACAGATTAAACTGGAAACTAGCTTATCTTTGGAGTCAGATGGACTTGGGTAGACAGCTCAGCTCTGCCATTTATAAATATATGTGCCTTTGAGCAAGTCACTTGACCTCTCTGAGCCTCATTTTCTCACCCAAACCACATAGAGTAATGATGATTATGTGAGATCACATACAGACCTCAGTTCCGTCTTCTTAGGTGGATAGCCCCTTCTATGTTTAATAAATGTCTCCAAGAGAGCCATTATTTTCTAAAGTGAATTTTATAATTCAGTAGGAACTATATGTTATCTCCTTTAATCATCAATTCAAGCAAGGTAAGAAGATATCATTTTCTCCATAGAAGCAGAAGGATCATGCTCCAGCTCCACTGTACTGCGTTAACTGGGATCTCAAATACAGGACCACGTGTTGGCTCAGAACCCCACTGGAGGGGACAGGCAGTGGTCACCTGGGAGGAAGGATGGACTGAGCCACAGGCAGACGCCAGGGCTGGCAGTGGGGGCCAGAAGTACATCAAGGTCTTTCCTCTGGAGATTCCCAAACGAGTTTTCCCTTCTTCGAGCTGAGGTACCTGGAAGTTCCCTTACTTTTTCCATTTTCAAGAACAATTAATTAAGATAGTAACAATGATAACCACTGCCACTTGGAGCACCATGTGCCAGGCCCTGTGCTTCCTGTGCTTTTTCCTATTAAAGTCTAACTAAAAGAAATGACCCCGTGAGGTTGACACTTACATTTTGCAAATGGGAAACTCAGGCTTAAGAAAGATTAACAACGTGCCCAAGGTTAAGAAAGAGTAAATGGTGGGGGCACGATGTGAACCCACGCAGATTCCAGAGCCCACACTCTTAGCCTGCTACTGCCATTGAGGACAGGGCGTTTTCACCATTCATTTCTTAACTCTCCTTTTAAAATAGGTATTTTTATTCTATTCAGTGCTACCTGTCTGAATCTTGTTATTTCTGGTTGTTTTCCAGTAATCAAAGAACTGTTTACAAAACCCTATGGTGTAACCATAACCCTACTCTGGGAAAAAAAAGTGGTGAAAGTAACATTTCCACCTGATTCCCACACCCTAAAAGAAGAAGTTATTTCCACATTCTCAGCTAGACTGTTTCTCTACTGGGTGGGAATTTCTCCACAAGTGATGGTGGAAGGAAAAGGCACTCTGAGCTCTGCCAACTCCAATCTCCCAAATACAGAGAAGTCAGGCAATGTTGAACACTTACCTTATGACCATTTGCTTGTTGGGGTCATAGAGGGACATGAAGAGCTCAGCGTCTTCCCCAATTCTGCACACAAAGTTTCTCACAAAGACATAGAGACTGTGGGTAGGGGATGAGGAGATCCGGGAATACATTCCATAATCAGGCTGATCTTTTGACTGAGAGGTGGAAGGAAAAGGGAGGAAAATGGAGAAAATTAGCCCAGCACCACTCAGGACAACAGAAAGACAGCCCTGAATATTAAGAATCCTATAAGTTTCAAGCCTAAAGATTTCAGCATTATATCCAGGCCTTCCACCAAAAGTTCCTGTTGTCTGAGCCAAGTCACTTTGACTCTCTTGGCCTTGATCTTGGGAAATAACACAAATGACCCAGACTTCCACATAAAGTTTAGTGTCATAAAAAGCACAAACTATAAAAGAAAAAAATGCTTAAACAGACTATATCAAAACTAAAAATTCTGCTTTTTGAAAGACACATTTAAGAAAATGAAAGGCCAGGTACACACCAGGAGAAAATTTATTTGCAAAACATGTATCTGATAAAGAATTTGTATCCAGAATATACAAAGAATTTTTACAACTCAATGACAAGTAAATCAACCCAGTGAAAATGGGCAAGGTATCTGAACAAACACTTCACAAAAAAAGATACAAATGGTAAATAAAGGCCAGTAAGCACATGAAGAGATGCTCAAAATCGCTAGTCATTCAGGGACATTCAAAACAACAGTGAGATACCACTACACAACCACTAGAATGGCTAAAGTTAAAACACTGACAATATCAAGTGCTAACAAGAATGTAGAGGAACTGGCACTCCCATAGATTGCTGATGGGAATGCAAAATTGTACGGGCCTTTTGGGACATAGTATGTTGGTACCTGAAAAAGTTAAATATGTACTTATCATATGCTCCAACGATTATTATCCAGAAAGAATAAAATCATATGCCCACACAAAGATTTATATGAAAATGTTCATAGTGTTATTAGTTATAATAGCCCTGAATTAGAAACCACCCACATATTCAACAACTGATCAATGATACATACCACTGGCAACTGGTCAATGGTATAGCAACTCAGCAATGAAAAGGAAAAAACATTAATACATACAACAACACGAACTTCAAAAACAGCATACTGAGTAAAAGTCAAACACAAAAACCATATGGGACTTTCCTGGTGGCGCAGCAGTTAGAATCCGCCTGCCAATGCAGGGGATGCAGGTTCAAGCCCTGGTCCGGGAATAACCCACATGCCACAGAGCAACTAAGCCCATGCGCCACAACTACCAAGCCCACATGCCACAACTACTGAAGCCCATGCACCTAGAGCCCGTGCTCCACAACAAGAGAAGCCACCGCAATGAGAAGCCTGCACACCACATCAAAGAATAGCCCCCACTCGCCGGAAATAGAGAAAGCCCACATGCAGCAATGAAGACCCAACACAGCCAAAAATAAAAAATATATATAAAATAAATAAATAAACTTATAAAAAAAGACATATGATTCCATTTATATTAAATTCTAGAAAAGACAAAATATAGTCACAAAAGGGGTTGCCTGGGGCTTGGGACTGGGGAAGGGGGTTGACTGCAAAGGAACTCAAAGAAACTTTTAGGATCATGGAGCTATTCTATACCTTGATTGCAGTAGAGTCTGCCCAACACTATGTATTAATAAGATCCATTAGACTGTAATTTTATTTTATTTTATTTTATTATTTTTTTTTGCGGTACGTGGGCCTCTCACTGCTGCGGCCTCTCCCGTTATGGAGCACAGGCTCTGGACGCGCAGGCTCAGCGGCCATGGCTCACGGGCCTAGCTGCTCCGTGACAGGTGGGATCTTCCTGGACAGGGGCACAAACCCATGTCCCCTACATTGGCAGGCAGACTCTCAACTACTGCACTACCAGGGAAGCCCTAGACTGTAATTTTAAATGAATTAATTTTATTGTATGAAAATCATATCCCAGTAGAGCTAAAAATAAAGTTGCTTTCAAACAATACACAGTGGATAAAATACTTTTTAAAAATATAAATCAGGGCCTCCCTGGTGGCGCAAGTGGTTGAGAGTCCGCCTGCCGATGCAGGGGATGCGGGTTCGTGCCCCGGTCTGGGAGGATCCCATGTGCCGCGGAGCGGCTGGGCCCGTGAGCCATGGCCGCTGAGCCTGCGCGTCCGGAGCCTGCGCGTCCGGAGCCTGTGCTCCGCAACGGGGGAGGCCACAACAGTGAGAGGCCCGCATACCGCAAAAAAAATAAATAAATAAATAAAAAAATAAAAATATAAATCAGATTATGTTAACCTTGTAAAGATTATGTTTCCTTGGAATCTTTTCTTGGCTTCTTACCACAGTTGGAGTAATATTTTAGCTCTTCCCCATGACCCTTAGGTCCTATGAGAACTGGCTCCTGCGACCTACCTCTGCAAAGCATTGCCTTCACTCTTCCACTGTTCATTATGGCCCATCCATACTGACCTTTCTACTCCTTGAACATTCAGAACTCAGTCCTACCTCAGGGTCTTTGCATTTGCTGATCCCCCTGCATTGAACATCTTGTCCCCAGATCTTCCCAGGCCTGCTGCCTTCACATTATACAAGTGTCATCTCAGATGTCCCTCCTGGGAGAGGCCTTTCCTGATGGTACCTTTCAAAATAGCTCCTGATTCACATAACACTAATTGATTGCCTTTTAGAAACTTATCGCCATCTGGAATTATTTACTTATTTACTTTTTGAACATTTCTTCTTTTTTCCTCTCTGGAATATAAAAGGTCCGTGAGAACAGGAAACTTGCCTGGCATTAAACCACCTGGGGGTTGGTTGTGGAATGAACCAAGATCCAAGTACAAAAACACAATAAAATGCATGAGGTTACTGATCATCTCAGGTCATAGGACAGATGTCCCTTTGAATAATATACAGTCTGGTTAATTAGCTTATTATTTTAAACTTATGATGTGCTAAAGCCTGCTTCGCTTGGCCAAGCCTAGTTCACAAAGCTCACCATCTCTTCCTTGATACGCTCTGTGATTTTATCAGTCGCTTCTTCGTGTGCATGGAACAAGCTGATGACGCTGGTATTATCAGGGTCCAAGATATTTCCATCTTCATCTCTGACAATCAGATCAAGTTCAAGGATTCTGAAAAGCAAAAATGTGAGATGATAAATCAAGGGAGGCTGAAGCCTGTAGAACGTTGGTGAGAAGTTTCTACCAGAAAGCTCACCTGATTTCTGAGGATCATAGGCTCCCATAGCACAGCTCTATACAGACAGCCTTGCACACAGCTGGGAGTCACACTGATATAGCTCAGCCTTTCTGGGAGGTACTGTGGTAGTGTGTATTAAGAAAATTTTAATGTGTATTTCCTGTGATACTGAACTCAGAAAAACAACCACACTTGAACAAGGATGTGTGTTACATCAGCAAAGTGTTGAAAAAAACTAAAATGTCAGTCAAAGGGGGAATGGGTAAATAAACTGTCATCTGTAATGGAATTCTATGTAGTCGGGTTTTAAAACTATGATATAGTTTTGATATGTTTAATGGTATGTATTAGTGAAGAAAAAATCAAGCATGGAAAGATGCATACAGTGTGGTTTTTTTTTTTTTTTTTTTTTGCGATACGCAGGCCTCTCACTGTCGTGGCCTCTCCCATTGTGGAGCACAGCCTCCGGATGCACAGGCTCAGCGGCCATGGTTCACGGGCCCAGCCGCACTGCGGCATGTGGGATCTTCCTGGACCGGGGCACAAACCCGTGTCCCCTGCATTGGCAGGCGGACTCTCAACCACTGCGCCACCCGGGAAGCCCCAATACAGTGTGAAGTAAAAAACAAGCAAACAAAGAAACCAAGGCAGGTATGTTACCTGGGTGCAGGTACAGAGAGAAAGGTATGGACAAAATGCACCAAACTACCAACATGCGTGCCTGTAAGGAGAGGTAGGGCACTGGGACTAGGAGGGGTGGAGGGATCAAGGGAGAATTTTGCCTTATCTCTATTTGTTTAATGTTTATATAACATAACATAATATAGTATGATATATAATACATATGCAGAGAAGGTATTCACGTACCACTTATTCAATGATACCTTGAAAATAGTTGTTGGGGGAGAAATCTCAGATATATCCATTGTTACCCACAGTTTGCTCTTTAGCTCTGTGACTTCCAGGTCACAGGATTTTCCCTGTTTGGTATTGACTTGTTTCAACTGCATCTGCCATTCTGATCGGCATCAATGGCACTAGTAACAGTAAAATACTCACACAGCTTGTGATATGCTGTACCTTAAATTCTTCACACATATTAAGGTATTTAACTCTTGTAACAACGCTGTGAGGGAAGTACTATTAATACCTGCATTTTACAGATGAAGAAAAGACTGAGGATCATTTACTCCAGGTCACATAGCTAGTACAAAGCAATATGGCATCCTAGTCTGCACTCTTAACCTTTATGGTATACTTGCAAGATAGGAGGCTCTTAGACGCAGCACTGGGTTTGTGGACAGGGGTTATGTTTGCACAGGTCCTAACCTGAAGCTGCTTTTGCATCTGATCTTGACATGGAGGACCTCAGCTGTCCATACAAAGAGGGGAGGGGGCGGTGGGCTGATGGAGACTCTGAGAGGAACAACGGTGGTCCTGCTTAGGCACCACTACCACCAAGCACCAGACAGGGTCAGGGCACCAAGGACAGATGAAGGAGGCTACGTTTTCATCTCTTATTTGACAATTGGATTGAGAGGCACATCTCTCATGTCATCCAAATGCAAACAGAAGGGAGTCAAAGTTCACCCATTTGTCCACATTCATTAGGAAATTAACTTCCAACTAGATATGACTCATAATGTTGCACAGCCATGCTGCTGAATGGGCAACGCTAAGGGGGAATAAATGTATTCAACTAATGCTGAGCAGAGGCTCTCATGACCTGGGAAAAGACGAAGCATAGCCAATACGTAATTTAATGCCGAGATCTCTCTAGCTCCTTTCTCTTCGAAATTTATCAAAGTGGATTCGGTTCTAAAATGTACGAATAAAACATTCTCCCAGGTCCAGCTGTCTTGGGATTTGAAGGAATCATTTGAGGAGTCTTCACTGCTTGGATACCAAAGAGCTTGTCCATTACCAGTTTCATCTGAAACTTGGAAGCTTTAGTAGACAAGGGGCAGGATTCATGGGATTCCCATGACCCACGATCAGGAGAGGCTTCTTCCCAAGAGGACAGCAAACCATTCATTTTGGAGAACTGAGCATTTTGACAGTTTCTCCTTAGAAGGTAACCCCACTGCTCTCTCTGTTCAAGAAAGTGATAAAATGAACCCAAGACGAGGGCAGGGGAGGAAGTCCTCACTGTATGCCTTTTTCAAAAAAATAAAAAATTTTAAGGCAAAGAAAATAGAAATGGCTTTTTCTGTGGCTCCCAATAACTCTCTGGACAAATCCGAACTTTTCCACCTGGCACTCAGGCCCTCGAGATTCCAGCCCGTCTACCTTCCTCTCCATATTCATGCTCATCTCTCAGCTCCTCTCAGCTTCTCTCTCTCTCTTCCTCTAAATTTCTTCACCTAATAATTCCTGCCAGTCTTGTGTGATGCAGGGCAGGTGTCACCCCCTGCCCTGTCTCCTCCCACCCTCTTGTTCATGCTTCCTCCTCTCATGAAATGCATGACTTCTTACTCAACTGTCTGTTTACTTCTCTTTCTCTTACTATTCCTCATAGTCCTCAGGAGGCAGTAGAATGCAGTGGTTAAGTGCTTGAACTCTGGAGCCAAGCTACCTGGTTCAAATTCCAGTGCATCTTGGGCAAGATGACCTCATCAGCCTGTGAGCCTCCATTTCCTCATCTAAGAAAAAGGGATGATAATAGTACCTGCCTCACAGAGTTGTCGGGAGACTTAACTGAATTAATGCATGGAAAGTGCTTAAAACTGTACCTGGCAGACAGTAAGCACTCAGAAAGTTATTATTAGTTCTCTTTGCCTGCCTTTTGTTGTTGTTGTTGCATAGAGAGGCTGTATTTTGTAAATGTCTGTGTCCTGAGGGCCTCTCGGGTGCTCGACAAAAGTTTGATGGCTGAAGGAAGGAATGAAATTTCTGGGGGAAGAAATAGGCTGATTCTGACCAGTCCTCCAAGACTCAGAGTCCTGCTTCCCTGACTCTCACAGCCTGAGGTTGATGGTCCTCATGCTGTTCCTGACACTCTGACCTGAAATCTGGCCTTCTGGTTTTCAGGAAGCTGCCTATCCCATATCAGAGCTCTGAGCCCCCAAGACACCAGGCCTATATTAATTTAAGGTGCACAAATCTCTCTCACTTCCAGCTGAAGTCGTCAGGGAAGTGAAGCAAGAAACAAGGGGACCCTTAGCTCAGGGCCTTGGTCTCCGAGGATGTCTCTCACTTCCCCAAAGGCAACTGACTGAAACTGAAAGCACGGTGCTGATCCAGGCAATGCTGTAGAGGGAGACTGATTTAGGGAGGATCCTCTTTCTCCTTTCACCACCATTCACCTACTGCATGCAGATCCTACGCCCAGCACATAGAAATGAATCTGCCTTAGAGGAGCTCCCAACACAGCATGGGAGACAGGCCAGTAAGGAGGTAATTACTGGTCAGGGTGCTAAGGGCCTACAAGAGTGCCTAACCCAGCCAGGGTGGGTGGGGGGGAAATCAGGGAAGGCTTCCTAAGAGTGGTGACCATTTTTTCCATCCTTGGTCCTTATTGTCAGAAGCCCCCATGAGGAAACATATGAAGGTCACAGATGCCATTACTGCAAAGCAGCAAAACGCCCTCAATTCCCACGTCCCAGCTGTGACCATGCTCAGCTAAAGATATCACTGTACCAATGGCAGCAACAGCTGCAGAGCAAACTCTTCCTGTCACTTTGGGATGATGAGCATGATAAGCAGATTTGGACTCGCCTGCCAGCTGCCAGCAGGGGAACCAGCAGAGGGACCGTGCTCCTGGGATGGGAAGCAGCCATAAGTTGGACCCATAAGTTGGACCCATTGGCTTTCCTCTTTGGATCATCTTCCTAGTGTGTGTGACAAAGGCAAGGAAGCCTGGCTGCTAGGAAAATTTCTTTTTTTATTCCCACTTAATAGGCTCTTTCCACTTCCCCCTGAGGCCCTATGTTCCAGGCTTCTGACCCACTTTGCAGTCTTCTGAACATGCTATGTTTTCTCATGCACTCCCAGCCTCCCTTTTTTTAAAAACCTACTTAACACTTCTTTATCTTTCAAATTTTAACTCTGGTCACCTCCTCCAGGAAGCCTTCCTTGACTTCCTTCTCCAAATTGAATTAAGAATGCTCTTGCCTCCTAAGCCATCAAAGTTACCACAATACATATCAATAGTTTACTTGTAGCTCACTCTTAACTGGACTGTGGTCCCTTAGTGTACAGGAACTTTTATTTCTGTGGCCTCAAAAAACCTAGCAGGAAATCAGGCTAATCATAAGTGCTTAATACATGTTTGTTGTTGGGATGAATAAACAAATAAGTAGGATGTTTGGAGAGCATTCACATAATCAGGAGAGGGGAGGGCCTTTACATTTCTCAAATGTTATCCAACTAGTATAACGGTGAGGCCCAGGGGCTCTAGAGCCAGACTGCCTGGTCTAAATTCTGGTTCTGCCATTTACTAGCTATGTGACTTTGGACCTGTTAGTTGACCTCTTTAAGAGCCTCAGCTTCTTCATCTGAAAAAGTGAGGATACTAAAACTGCATGCCTCATAGAGTTGTTATAAGAATTAAATAAGAGGGGCTTCCCTGGTAGTGCAGTGGTTAAGAATCCACCTGCCAATGAGGGGACACGGGTTTGAGTGCTGGTCCGGGAAGATCCCACATGCTGCGGAGCAACTAAGCCCATGCACCACAACTACTGAGCTGGCGCTCTAGAGCCCGTGAATCACAGCTACTGAGACCCGCGCGCCTGAAGCCTGTGCTCCACAACAAGAGAAGCCACCACAATGAGAAGACTGCACACCGCAACAAACCACAACTAGAGAAAGCCGCGCACAGCAACAAAGACCCAACACAACCAAAAAATAAATAAAATTTAAAAATTAAAAAAAAAAGAATGAAATAAGACAATGGATGTGAAACACAAAGCTAAAGACTGGTGCATAATGAGCTTGGATTAGGTGTTAGTGTTAGTTATAATGTTATTATTACTATTATTATTAGTGCATTGTCCTGCCTCAAAATATTGTTTCACACTCTCCTTAACTTCACAGCATTCAAACTAACCAATTTCTCCTTCTTTCCCTTTGAGGAAATGCTTTTGTAACTGTGCATATGAGTTAGCTGATGGCATGTGGCTTAGATTAATGTAGGATAGGGAAGGAACATTAAGTCTCACATTGGGATTTAAGAGAGAGCTTTGTAAATGCAGGAATAAAATGACAACTAAGCCGAAAGTGAACCAGCATGACTGTGCTCCCCAGCCCCTTGGAAGTAGGTTAAATGAGTGTCCTAAATCTCTAGCCCGCTAATAACCACTGGATAAGCAAGCCTCTCTCCGCTTGCAGGTCCCTGGGTCCTACAAGGGTGATAGCAAAGGCACACAAGCCCGGTCGTTGGTAACAGCCTTCTCCCAAATAGAAAGTGGCAAACTCGCGTCTAAAAATGAAACCTAGCTTCTCATAGGGAGAAAGGGAAGAAGTGGGGTGGGTGGGGAAAGAAAACATCTTTTTGGAGGTAAGAGACGTTACTTGTTGCCATAGTCAATTCTGGACGTGACTTTCTGCTTCAGTTCCTTCAGCTCGTCCTTGGGCAAAGTTCCTGAGAGGAGCTGTGACCGCCAGTCCATCAGGTCGTACATCATGGACTGCACCTGGAGGAACCGCTCGTTTCTGCTGGCCTAGGAGCAAAAACAGGAAACAATCGCAGTCACCTGCACCGAAGGTCTTGGCCCTCCATCTGGCAAACTGGGCCAAAGTCAAGCATGCATGTTCAGGGGCCATGGCCCGAGTGCCTCTCTTGGCCCCTACTCAGCTGTGAAGGGATTGGGTGGTGGTCTGAGTCATTGACATGTTTCCTCCCCCAGGGCCACAGGGGTTTCTCAAAAGCAAAAGTAATAATCCCAATCACTTCCTGGTTTAAAAAAAGAGGGGTTATTTCTGACTCTTATCCAAAAGGTTACATGTTGAATAGGAACGCCATGAACATCTGCTGCAATGCAGGTCTCAGAGGCCAGGCCCTTTAAGGCTGCGAACCAGGGCCACTGCTCTGGTGCAAAAGGCCTGTTTCTAGGGCAGTTTCCCGCAAGTGTAACATGCGTACAACCCAAGGGACATGAGGTGGGTTTTGGTGGTACAAAGACACATATTAGGGACCCATATGGTGATTCTCCTCTAGTTTCTTCCCATCCTTCTGTTTAAGGGCAAGAGAAAGTTGCAGTTTCATGGCAATATGACTTTAACCCCTCTCCCATTTGTTAATTTCTTTTTTTTTTTTAACAAAAAGAGAGAGAAGTTCTTTGGCTCTGAGCTTTTGACAGGTACTACTTGATGACACTGTTTTGTTTTCATATATTTATTTGAATAATGTTCTAATTGTGCCAAGTGCTTTTGGCTGTGCATCTGGGAAGCACGTGTGAAGTGATAAAAGTATATATACCTATTGGGTCTTTCTCCTCAGTTTCAGGCACAGAGCTCCTAAAATGCTTGGAATTTCCTAAGTGACAGATGTGTCTTTTCTTATTCACAATGAGCGCGTACTGACCAGACCTGAGTCTGTGCTAATGAGATGAGTCCTAGAGAGCTTCAAGGATGGGGGCTGGCTGTCAGAGGGACCAACCATGTGGTTAGAGGGTTGGAACTTTCAGCTCCAACCCCCAACCTCCAGGGAGGTTAGAAGGGCTGGAACTTGATTCAGTCATTCAATCATGCCTATGTAATGAAATGTGTATAAAAACTCTTAAACAACGAGGTTCAAGTAGCTTCCCAGAAGGTAAACATATTGATGTGCTGGGAGGGTGGCACGTCTTCCCTGGGGAAGGCATGGAAACTCTGTGCCCATCGCTACCCCAGTACCTTCCTCTGTGTCTCTCTGCCACTGGCTGTTCCTGAGTTGTATCCTTTATAATAAAACTGTAAGAGTAGTACTTTCCTGAGTTTTGTGAGTTGTTCTAAGGACACACGGAACCTGAGGTGAGGTTGGAGGGGTGTTGTGGGAGTCCCCGAATTTGTACCAAGTTGGACAGGTGTGGGGAGCCTGGGACCTGGGCCTTGCAACTGGCATCTGAAGAGAGGGTAGTCGTGTAGAACTAAGCCCTTAAACTCTGGGGAGTCAGTGTTAGAACTGAATTGAATTGAATTATAGGGCATCCAGTTGGTGTTGGAGAGTTGGAGAACTGTTGGAATGACACAGCATGTTGTAAAGTTCCTTACGTAAGTCATTTAAGTTTACTGAAAAGGGAGACAACTTAGGTTTTAAGTAAATACTTCATGGGTGGTTTGCAGATATGGTAAGAATCATGAAACTGGAGGTTTAAGGATCACTTTACTAGGGTAGAGGGCATGATGGACTTGCAATTCAAACATTTCTTAAGGAAAATGCCAAGCTTCCACAGTGCCTGTGTATGTGATGTGTAAAAGGAGTGGTAGAAATAAATAATAAATCACTTTAGCCTCAAGTCTGCTGTTTGCCCCCTAAACTGTCCTAACAACCTTTGGGAAACTTATAGAATGGTAACTGAATATGCCCATTACCATATATTATGAAATATCCACATGGGAGTCAACATTTATGACCATAAAATGTGACTCTCCAAACAGAACGTGTGCAACAGCAGGTGTACATGATGCTGTAACAAATATGCAGTAAGCCTTGGTTGACATTTTCACTCTCAGTTTAATGGTTTTCTTAGCTGCTCACTTTCATTAGGAGTTTTAGAAACATCAAAGGAGGATTTTAAATTAGATTTACTTCAATGCAGGGAAACCTCGTATAAAACACGCTCTTTGTTTTTCCAGGGTCAAAGCTCCCTCATAGATCTGAGGACAATAGTCATTAGTTAATTAATATATGAGAACAGTATTTCTCAATGTGTTATCGACAGACCGCCAAATCAAAATCTCTAAGTTTATTAAAATGCAGAGCCCCATTGAAGGAAGCTGTATTTTTAATAGCTCTCAAGGTGATTCTTAAGCATACTCAAGTTTGATGACTTTTTCAGTAGTTTAAAAAAAACGGAAGGATCACACCAGATGCCCTAATCACTATGGCTCTGTCACTAGCTCGCTGTATGGCTTTGAGAAAGTCACCTAACTTCTCTGGGCCTTGACAGCCTCATACTGTTTGCTATACTATGTCAAGGCTAAATTCCATATTTGAACCAAGCCAAAAACTGCAAGAAGCTTCCATCCCAGGGAGCAGGGTTTTGAGTCTTACCACGTAGAGCTGTTTCCAGATGCTGCCCCATTCCCAAAGTGTCGTTGTCACTTCTTGTGCCAGAGGAATTTCTGCAGGAATAATGTTCTCGATATTTCTATTTAAGGTGGGGGAGAAAATGGTGTGAAATTGAGACCCAAGTGCTAACAAGATAAGATGTTGGCAAATGTGCATTAAGCTGCAGCTGCTGAGAGGGGCCTTCCAGGCAGGAGACTAAACCGTCTCTAATATCTACACCAATTACATTATGCAGATGCAAGGGACTTCCTTTTTAATGTCCTCCTTCATTGGGTGGGCCCTCCAAGCTCATTATTCAGGAGTAATCTACTTTAATTCAGTTCAAAGGCAGCTGCCAGTGAAAAGTTTGATTCTCCAAATTTACTAATACCCCCTCAGAATCAGATCTGAACACGAATCAATTTGCATTGGATCTCCCATCCAGTGAGGGAAAGGAGATAAATAAACACAGCACAAAGAAGACGGATCGGCTGAGCATCCCTCACATCTGCCAAGTCAGGTTTTCAAAGTAGACAGGACAGTGACATCCACGAGCCACTGGAGGGTCAAGTGTGGGCAAGGATGGCAAATACCTTTTTTTCTCCACTGTCACTTCTTTGATGTGGATAAAGGATTTAGGAAAAATGCCCTGTTGGGGATAAGATAAGACAAGGTGAGTTAGCATGACTTGTCCCTACAGAAAAAAACTGACCCCGGGTCTTCATGATTTTTCCAAAAGCTGCTAGCTGGTAAAAACCTCAAACTTTACAGGAATAATCCCAGTCCAAGAGAACAAGTGGTAGGTGCCAAATCTACTCTTTTAGGTCTGGTTCCTCT
This sequence comes from Mesoplodon densirostris, assembly GCF_025265405.1. Taxonomy (NCBI): domain Eukaryota; kingdom Metazoa; phylum Chordata; class Mammalia; order Artiodactyla; family Ziphiidae; genus Mesoplodon; species Mesoplodon densirostris. The sequence goes on from NC_082663.1 coordinate 164,585,924, forward strand.
CCAGTTCTTCATCAGTTGTTCAGGATCCCACAGTAGCCCTAGATTCCAAAGGATGCTCCAACCCCATTGCGGACACTCACCCTATCAGATGGGCAAGGCTGGAGTGCGTGAAAGGCTCACTCTAAGGGAGAATAGTGTTCTGCCGCTCCCCTCTCCTGCCCGGGACAGCAGCCACCCTTCCCAGTCAGGAAAGGTCAGGTCCTGAGGCAAGTTGCATATGGGTTGCTTTGATTTGAGATCTCTTTCTCTCTGGATTTATATTATTGTTCATGATGGAGGAAGGAAAAAGCATTTATTATTTCCTTGCTCTATAAGCTTAGTTCTGTTAAGAGAAGTTGATCAATTACTTGGAAATTCCTTCATAAATTCAGCCAGCGTGTACACTGGGGACATCCGGTCACTGCGCTAGACACTGTGAGATGTAGAGAGATGAGCAAAGCAGGCGCTTGTTCCCATGGACATGGCGGTGTGCTGTGGGGCTGGGGCAGGGGAACTCCCTGAGGGCGGAGACTGGACCTGTCCCTTCTGAGTCATGTTGCACACATAGGTGAGGAAATGATGAATGCCCCCAAGCAATGCTAAAGAAAGGCAGTAGGAGATAAATTTCAAATAAAAAATGCACGATTCCACGGGACTCGAAAAATCATATGTGACTGACATATTAGGAAAAGTTTCAGGGAGAAGAGAGCTCTGGAGGTTGACCTCAAAGAATGAGTGAAAGGGGAAGGCACTGAGGCACAGCGAGGAAATCACAGGACACGAGGGAGGAATGGAATCAGTCTGCAGAGGAGCAACAGTGGGAGATGAGTGCCCAGGGGCTGGCAGGGTCAGGTACAGACATCCAATATTGTCCCAAATAAAAACAAATTGACCTCACCTGCAACATTTTGTGCTTTACAAGGTATCCCCGATACCAGTCTGCAAAGAGAAAACAAAGAAACAGGTTTTTCATCTATTCGTACAAGTTCCTTGCTGGGTTTTGTTGTTGCTGTTTGTTTTTCACTGGCAAAGAAACTGCTGAGAAGTACTTTAGACCTTAGGTACAGATCAAAGCCCTAGGATTCAACAGTCTCTTGAATTAGTTGCCAACATCTCCAAAAAGCATCCACAAATACAGGGATTTCACATAAAAATGCAAATTTCATCCTTCTTTTGAAAAAACAGGAGGCCCAGAGATGGTGGCCAGTGCTCCCGCATGGTTGCAGTTGGCTAGTGGTGAGAAGCAGCTGGTCCCATCAGACAAAGCAGGCGCCTCCAACTCACCAGCCTCTACCCAGTCCCTCACTTATTTCCATTAACTGCCTGGATCCTTCCCGTGTTCATATGCATGTTTTCAACCTCTGCCTTAGGGACACAGAAAGGCTGAGAATGTCTTGAGGGAGTTTGGCAAACATCCTAAAATAATGGCCGCAGTTCTAACAGCAGCAAATTGTGTCTAAAATGTGATTTGCAGAAGTTAGTCATTACAAAACACACAAGTTCGGGGATGGGTAAAAGGACAGGAATTTTAAGAGATTCTTCCCTTTGCAGGGATATCAAAAATGACTCAATTAACAGAAATCCAAATTATACACAGTCCTCAGACAAAATGAGCCTCAGTATAGCAAGTATTGATGACTATAATGAGCCTACTGGCCTTTGAAATGATTCAAGTACAGCCAAGTAGTGGCATTCGTCATCTTTGTAAATAAAGAGCGTCTGTCAGGAGCCTCATTAGCAAACCCTCATTACTGGGCTGACAGATTGTTGTCGAAATATGTTCTCAACAGACATACATGCAAGCTCCAAAACAAACAACTTAAAATGCAAAGTCACCCCTCGAGTCATGAGCCAGTTTGAGGGTCAGGTCATAAAGAAAGTCCTAAAGAAACAGGTGCCCAAAGTGGTTCCTATTTTGAAAGACAGAAAGGTAGAGGAAGGAGAGAAGGAGAAAAGGAAGGAGAGAGAAAGGAAGGAATGGAGGCTGGAGAGAAAGAAGCTCAGGTTTGGAATAAAAAACCGTTCTAAGCACTCTTCATATATGAAGCCTTTTAATCTTCATAACAACCACATGAGGTGGGAAATTCAATTATCCCATTTTACAGAAGAGTGGCCCACCTGAGGCACAGAGAAGTAGAGTAACTCGACCACAGTTACACAGCTAGTAAGTGACAGTGCCAGGATCTGAACGTAAACAGCCGTCATACTGTGCTTCCTGTCTAATGGAAGAAGGAGCATAGTATTTGCCTAATATTTCCATCCTCCCAACATCTGAATCCCCAAAACTACAACCCCACTAAGTACTTCCAGTGGTGGAAAACTTTCTACTTCATGAAGAATCACATTCTATTTTCACACTCCTCTAATAATTTTCCCTATAACTGTCGGTAATAATTAACTGTGAACAATAATGCTTATATTATATTAACAATAGCGCTTGCTGTGTGCCAGGAACTCTGGTAAAGTTTTTTGTTTTGTTTTTTTCAAGTTATAAATTAATCTTCACAATGATTCTATAAAGTAGGTACTATTATTGCCTCAATTCTGCAAATGAAAATAGAGAGGCACAGAGAGATTAAGCAACTTGCTCATGGTCACACAGCTAGTGAGTAATGCAGTTAAGACCTAAACCCAAGCATCTGACTCTGGAGGTGACACTCTAGTACTGCACTAGAACAACCCCCTTTATTTGCAGTTCTTTCCCATTCAACAAACAAGATATAAGAGCATCTCGGTAACATTACTAGCTACCATTAATTGATCGCTTAATGCACACAAAGCTGTATGCTAAGTGTTGTACACGTATTCTCTCATTCAGTGCTCATATCCATACTGTGAGCTAAGTAATATTCCCATTCTGTAGATGAAGAAATTGAGATTCAAGTCAGTTGAGGTACTGGGCCAAATCACATGCCAGGGTTCAAGGGCAAGTCTGTGTGGCTTCAAAGCCAGCCCTCAAAGCTGTTCCACCACATCGTCCCCCATGCGATGAGCACAAATACAGATAACGTTCTCTGAAAGCACAGATACAGTTAAGGGTTTCTTGGTTGCAGTGACCTGAATCCACCTTATTGGCCAAGGCCACCAAAATCCACCAGATAGTAGGAAAACAACCAAGGGACCACTAGTCTGCCCACATCTGGCTCTCCACGACAGGGGCTCCATCAGGGACCCTTGACTTCCAGTGACATTGCCCTCTCTCACCCTTGAGAATCAGTGACTTGCCACCCCTTGTCGGTATCCTGATTCGCAAAACTTCAACTCACTCCTGAGCAAGAAATCGATTGACACTTACCGCCAGCATATACATTCTGGCTCCCAGATTTAAGTTCAACAAACACTGACTGTGCACCTACTGTGTACATGACATTGGGCTAGGTGCCTTCAGAAATAAATCCCCAGTGATCCTTGATGAGACAGGCTTACCACCATCTCCACTTGCTGGATGATGATAAAGCATCCACTGCATCAGAGCTGTCCTTAGGACTTTTTCTGATATCCCCAACCCTGCTGAATCACTGACCTCTATGACCCCTGATGTCCACTCCCTAGTCTGGTCACTGGTCAGTTATATCTGGCTGTACTCCAAGACCTGACTGGGCAGATAATAATAGTTGGCACACATTGCAAAATCCATGACAAGAGATGCCATGATCAAAACCAGACTCAGGGTAACACAGCATTTACCACACCCCAGGACTTGTCCCCTGGCTTAATGCCCTTTCAGTTAAGTAACAGAAAGCGCTTTTTTTGTCTAACCCTATCCATGAAAACTTTATAAATAGAAAACTCACAAAGTGTATCCTGGGGAATATGAGGAAAGGAAATTTTTTTTACCATTCTTATGGAAAATGATAAACTCCAACTGTCCTCCTCTCCCACATTCCAAATATCAAAATGAAATGTACCTAAATTCTCTAATCACCCAGGAGTTGCATGGGGAGAGGAAAAAGGAGGAGAGATTAAAAGCATCCCAGAATATCAAAAAAGAATCCACATCCTAGAAATCCAGTCCTCTCTCTGCCCTCTCCGGGCACTGTGATCTTTGGTCATGTCACTTAAGCCTCAGTGTTTTCACCTGTCAAATGAGGACAATAACAGCTACCATACACGGTTGTTGCACAAACTATTGTTTAAACAGAATTATGAAGGTGAACACGTCTGGTAAAGGTACAAAACCTTAGACCGGAAGAAGACATACCAATTTCAGGAAGAGTGTTACCTGAAGAATGGACAAAAAGACAAGAATGGAATGGGAGAGGGGTAAACAGGTTGCACCTAAAATGTTTATTTCTTTAAAAATAATATGTATGGGCCTCCCTGGTGGCGCAAGTGGTTGAGAGTCCGCCTGCCGATGCAGGGGATACGGGTTCGTGCCCCGGTCTGGGAGGATCCCATATGCCGCGGAGCGGCTGGGCCCGTGAGCCATGGCCGCTGAGCCTGCGCGTCCGGAGCCTGTGCTCCGCAACGGGGGAGGCCACAACAGTGAGAGGCCCGCATACCGCAAAAAAAATAAATAAAAAAAATAAAAATAAAAAAAAATAAAAATAATATGTATGAACTAAACAAGGAAAAATGTTAATATCTGTTTATTTGAGTGGTGTGTGCCTGGGTGTATTTCACTTTCCTATTTGATTGAAATATCTAATAACATCAAGAAGAATGTAACAGAAGCCAATATCAATCAGTGGTTAAGGGTATGAGCTCCGGAATCAAAACCTGGATTTGAATGAAGATCTGCAACTTCTGCGTGATCTTAGACAAGTTAGTGCATTTCTCTAAGCCTTAGTTTCCCTATTTGTAAAATGTGAACAATAATAGTGCCCGTCTCATAGGCTTAAAATAGACAAGGAATTCAGAGTTTGTACAGTGCCTGGCATACGGTTAAGTGTTAAAAAATTAATAAATACTATTATGTCACTTAAAAATCCATAATCATCATCATCATCATTAACCAGAGAAACTTAGGCATATTTTCTTTTTTTTTTTTTTTTTTTTTTTGCGGTATGCGGGCCTCTCACTGCTGTGGCCTCTCCCGTTGCGGAGCACAGGCTCCGGACGCGCAGGCTCAGCGGCCATGGCTCACAGGCCCAGCTGCTCCACGGCATGTGGGATCTTCCCAGACCGGGGCACGAACCCATGTCCCCTGCATCGGCAGGCGGACTCTCAACCACTGCGCCACCAGGGAAGCCCGGCATATTTTCTATTTTATTTCCAGAACCTACATATTTTGAATTTTTTTTTTTTTTTTTGTGGTATGCGGGCCTCTCACTGTTGTGGCCTCTCCCGTTGCGGAGCACAGGCTCCAGATGCACGGGCTCAGCGGCCATGGCTCACGGGCCCAGCTGCTCCGCGGCATGTGGGATCCTCCCGGACCGGGGCATGAACCCGTGTCCCCTGCATCGGCAGGTGGACTCTCAACCACTGCGCCATCAGGGAAGCCCTGTTTTTTGGTTTTTTTGTGGGATTTTTTGGTGAAGTCATTTCAACATATTCCCATAACAACAAAGTAAATAAAACATTCTTCAAATTCAACATAATGGAAGTTTACTGACGTTTTAGCCTCACCCACAAGCAAAAGGGAAGAAAACTTCACTTACCAATTCCCTACAATGAAACAGCCTTACTTAAGAAAATGGAGTCCCTTTCATACCAACCTGTTTCTAGAGCAGATTTAAATAAAGGACCATCTCCCTGCAAAGTGGCACTTTAAAAAAAATACCCTCTTAAATGCGCATAATGCCCCCCCCAACCCCGCCGTGCCCTAAAAGCAAAGGACTCAGATGGGTCAAGATCACTTTCGGTGGAGTTGTCAGGAGAAAAGAGGCGGCATGGCTCTGGGTGTACCCCACTCAGCAAGTGGGAGATTCGGAACTCTTCATGCAGAGCTCTTTGCAGCTGAACCAAGGTTGAGGTGATTCACAACACATGCCAGCTTAGAAGGAATTCCAGATATTTTTAAGTGAGAAGAACAAGTCTCAGAATGGTATGTAAAGTATAGTCCCATTTTTTAGAAAACAATGACAATAAAAGCTATGCCTTTCCTTAAGGAGGTTAAGCTATGTCAACTTCCTCCCTCATCCCCTCCCCTTGGTTCCATTTTACTGGTAAATGAAATTCAAAAGCACCTTGGAAACCACTGTCTAGAAATCCCATTCCCTTCGCCACTAAGAGTGGGCCCTCATGACCCGGGCAAGTATGTGTATCAGTAGATGGAATGGAACCTTCCCTGTTGTTCTGGAAAGGAAGAGTCAGGTAGCAAATAACTGAGAGTGGAGCAGACATTCCCTCTGAAGGGCTCATAAGGAAGAGTCTAAGTAACCTGGGATACCCCCAAGGAACATCCCCTCACCACTGTCTTAAGTAATCAGGAGATGGGAGTTGGTCTTCGGAGGTAGCTGTTGTTGCCTTAGGAGTGCATGGTAGAGCTCTCTTACCCCCAGACCAAATCCAAGTGTGGTCTTTGGTGGGGTTCACGCCGATGAGTACTTTCCAGAACTTCTGCTGCCAGTGCCCTTGTCCTCACAGTGAGCCACAGCCACCCTCCGCCTCTGCAGGAGTCCCTCCAATACTAGCAGACTTCGGGTAAGATGGCGGAAGAGTAAGACGCGGAGATCACCGTCCTCCCCACGGATACACCAGAAATACAGCTACACGTGGAACAACTCCTACAGAACACCTACTGAACGCTGACAGAAGACCTCAGACCTCCCAAAAGGCAAGAAACTCCCCACATACCTGGGTAGGGCAAAGCGGAGAGATTCCCGCGCAGAGGATCGGTGCCGAGCGGTGCTCACCAGCCCGAGAGGCTTGTCTGCTCGCCCCGGCGGCGCTGGAAGCTGAGGCTCGGGCTTCGGTCGGAGCGCGGGGAGAGGACTGGGGCTGGCGGCGAGAACTCAGCCGGAAGGGGGCTAATGTGCCACAGCTAGCCGGCAGGGAGTCCGGGGGGACTCTGGAGCTGCCGAAGAGGCAAGAGACTATTTCTTCCCTCTTGGTTTCCTGGTGCGCGAGGAGAGGGGATTAAGAGCGCTGCTTGAAGGGGCTCCACAGACGGGCGCGAGTCACGACTGAAAGCGCGGAGCCCAGTGACGGGCGTGGGACGCTGGGGCTGCTGCTGCCACCGCCAAGAAGCCTGTGTGCGAGCGCAGGTCACTGTCCACACCGCCCTTCCGGGAGCCTGTGCAGCCCGCCACTGCCGGGGTCCCGGGATCCAGGGGCGGCTTCCCTGGGAGAACGCACGGCGCGCCTCGGGCTGGTGCAACGTCACGCCGACCTCTGCCGCTGCAGGCTCGCCCCGCACTCCGTGCCCCTCCCTCCCGCCCGGCCTGAGTGAGCCAGAGTCCCCGAAGAGGCTGCTCCTTTAACCCTGTCCTGTCTGAGCGAAGAACAGACGCCCTCCGGCGACCTACACGCAGAGGCGGGGCCAAATCCAAAGCTGAGACCCAGGAGCTGTGAGAACAAAGAAGAGAAAGGGAAACCTCTCCCAGCAGCCTCAGAAGCAGCGGATTAAAGCTCCACAATCAACTTGATGTACCCTGCATCTCTGGAATACATGAATGGACAACAAATCATCCCAAATTGAGGAGCCAGGAGTCAGTGCTGTGCCTCTGAGGTGGGAGAGCCAACTTCAGGACACTGGTCCACAAGAGACCTCCCAGCTCCACATAATATCAAACGGCGAAAATCTTCCAGAGATCTCCATCTCAACACCAGCACCCAGCTTCACTCAACGACCAGCAAGCTACAGTGCCGGACACCCTATGCCAAACAACTAGCAAGACAGGAACACAACGCCACCCATTAGCAGAGAGGCTGCCTAAAATCATAAAAAGTCCGCAGACACCCCAAAACACACCACCAGACGTGGACCTGCCCACCAGAAAGACAAGATCCAGCCTCACCCACCAGAACACAGGCACTAGTCCCCTCCACCAGGAAGCCTACACAACCCACTAAACCAACCTTAGCCACTGGGGACAGACACCAAAAACAACGGGAACTACGAACCTGCAGCCTGCAAAAAGGAGACCCCAAACACAGTAACATAAGCAAAATGAGAAGACAGAAAAACACAGCAGGAGAAGGAGCAAGATAAAAACCCACCAGACCTAACAAATGAAGAGGTAATAGGCAGTCTACCTGAAAAAGAATTCAGAATAATGATGGTAAAGATGATCCAAGATTCTATTTCCCAGATCCAAAATCTTGGAAATAGAATAGACAAAATGCAAGAAACAGTTAACAAGGACCTAGAAGAACTAAAGATGAATCAAGCATCGATTAAAAACACAATAAATGAAATAAAAAATACTCTAGATGGGATCAATAGCAGAATAACTGAGGCAGAAGAACGGATAAGTGAGGTGGAAGATAAAATAGTGGAAATAACTGCTGCAGAGCAAAATAAAGAAAAAAGAATGAAAAGAACAGAGGACAGTCTCAGAGACCTCTGGGACAACATTAAACGCACCAACATTCGAATTATAGGGGTTCCAGAAGAAGAAGAGAAAAAGAAAGGGACTGAGAAAATATTTGAAGAGATTATAGTTGAAAACTTCCCTAATATGGGAAAGGAAATAGTTAATCAAGTCCAGGAGGCACAGAGAGTCCCATACAGAATAAATCCAAGGAGAAATACGCCAAGACACATATTAATCAAACAGTCAAAAATTAAACACAAAGAAATCATATTAAAAGCAGCAAGGCAAAAACAACAAATAACACAAAGGGAATCCCCATCAGGATAACAGCTGATCTCTCAGCAGAAACTCTACAAGCCAGAAGGGAGTGGCAGGACATAATTAAAGTGATGAAGGAGAAAAACCTGCAACCAAGATTACTCTACCCAGCAAGGATCTAATTCAGATTTGATGGAGAAATTAAAACGTTTACAGACAAGCAAAAGCTGAGAGAGTTCAGCACCACCAAACCAGCTTTACAACAAATGCTAAAGGAACTTCTCTAGGCAAGAAACACAACAGAAGGAAAAGACCTACAATAATGAACCCAAAACAATTAAGGAAATGGGAATAGGAACATACATATCAATAATTACCTTAAATGTCAATGGACTAAATGCTCCCACCAAAAGACACAGATTGGCTGAATGGATACAAAAACAAGACCCATATATATGCTGTCTACAAGAGACCCACTTCAGACCTAGAGACACATACAGACTGAAAGTAGGGATGGAAAAAGATATTCCATGCAAATGGAAACCAAAAGAAAGCTGGAGTAGCAATTCTCATATCAGACAAAATAGACTTTAAAATAAAGACTACTAGAAGAGACAAAGAAGGACACTACATAATGATCAAGGGATCGATCCAAGAAGAAGATATAACAATTGTAAATATTTATGCACCAAACATAGGAGCACCTCAATACATAAGGCAAATACTAACAGCCATAAAAGGAGAAATCGACAGTAACACAATCATAGTAGGGGACTTTAACACCCCACTTTCACCAATGGACAGGTCATCCAAAATGAAAATAAATAAGGAAACACAAGCTTTAAATGATACATTAAACAAGATGGACTTAATTGATATTTATAGGACATTCCATCCAAAAACAACAGAATACACATTTTTCTCAAGTGCTCATGGAACATTCTCCAGGATAGATCATATCTTGGGTCACAAATCAAGCCTTGGTAAATTTAAGAAAATTGAAATTGTATCAAGTATCTTTTCCGACCACAATGCTATGAGACTAGATATCAATTACAGGAAAAGAGCTGTAAAAAATACAAACACATGGAGGCTAAACAATACACTACTTAATAACAAAGTGATCACTGAAGAAATCAAAGGGGAAATTAAAAAATACCTAGAAACAAATGACAATGGAGACACGACGACCCAAAACCTATGGGATGCAGCAAAAGCAGTTCTAAGGGGGAAGTTTATAGCAATACAATCCCACCTTAAGAAACAGGAAACATCTCGAATAAAAAACCTAACCTTGCACCTAAAGCAATTAGAGGAAGAAGAACAAAAACATCCCAAAGTTAGCAGAAGGAAAGAAATCATAAAAATCAGATCAGAAATAAATGAAAAAGAAATGAAGGAAACGATAGCAAAGATCAATAAAACTAAAAGCTGGTTCTTTGAGAAGATAAACAAAATTGATAAACCATTAGCCAGACTCATCAAGAAAAAAAGGGAGAAGACTCAAATCAATAGAATTAGAAATGAAAAAGGAGAAGTAACAACTGACACTGCAGAAATACAAAAGATCATGAGAGATTACTACAAGCAACTCTATGCCAATAAAATGGACAACCTGGAAGAAATGGACAAATTCTTAGAAATGCACAACCTGCCAAGACTGAATCAGGAAGAAATAGAAAATATGAACAGACCAATCACAAGCACTGAAATTGAAACTGTGATAAAAAATCTTCCAACAAACAAAAGCCCAGGACCAGATGGCTTCACAGGTGAATTCTATCAAGCATTTAGAGAAGAGCTAACACCTATCCTTCTGAAACTCTTCCAAAATATAGCAGAGGGAGGAACACTCCCAAACTCATTCTACGAGGCCACCATCACCTTGATACCAAAACCAGACAAGGATGTCACAAAGAAAGAAAACTACAGGCCAATATCACTGATGAACATAGATGCAAAAATCCTCAACAAAATACTAGCAAACAGAATCCAACAGCACATTAAAAGGATCATACACCATGATCAAGTGGGGTTTATTCCAGGAATGCAAGGATTCTTCAATATACGCAAATCAATCAATGTGATACACCATATTAACAAATTGAAGGAGAAAAACCATATGATCATCTCAATAGATGCAGAGAAAGCTTTCGACAAAATTCAACACCCATTTATGATAAAAACCCTGCAGAAAGTAGGCATAGAGGGAACTTTCCTCAACATAATAAAGGCCATATATGACAAACCCACAGCCAGCATCGTCCTCAATGGTGAAAAACTGAAACCATTTCCACTAAGATCAGGAACAAGACAAGGCTGCCCACTCTCACCACTCTTATTCAACCTAGTTTTGGAAGTTTTAGCCACAGCAATCAGAGAAGAAAAGGAAATAAAAGGAATCCAAATCGGAAAAGAAGAAGTAAAGATGTCACTGTTTGCAGATGACATGATACTATACATAGAGAATCCTACAGATGCTACCAGAAAACTAATAGAGCTAATCAATGAATTTGGTAAAGTAGCAGGATACAAAATTAATGCACAGAAATCTCTGGCATTCCTATATACTAATGATGAAAAATCTGAAAGTGAAATCAAGGAAACACTCCCTTTTACCATTGCAACAAAAAGAATGAAATATCTAGGAATAAACCTACCTAAGGAGACAAAAGACCTGTATGCAGAAAATTATAAGACACTGATGAAAGAAATTAAAGATGATACAAATAGATGGAGAGATGTACCATGTTCTTGGATTGGAAGAATCAACATTGTGAAAATGACTCTACTACCCAAAGCAATCTACAGATTCAATGCAATCCCTATCAAACTACCACTGGCATTTTTCACAGAACTAGAGCAAAAAATTTCACAATTTGTATGGAAACACAAAAGAACCCGAATAGCCAAAGCAATCTTGAGAACAAAAAATGGAGCTGGAGGAATCAGGCTCCCTGACTTCAGACTCTACTACAAAGCTACAGTAATCAAGACAGTATGGTACTGGCACAAAAACAGAAAGATAGATCAATGGAACAGGATAGAAAGCCCAGAGATAAACCCACGGACATATGGTCACCTTATCTTTGATAAAGGAGGCAGGAATGTACAGTGGAGAAAGGACAGTCTCTTCAATAAGTGGTGCTGGGAAAACTGGATAGGGACATGTAAAAGTATGAGATTAGATCACTCCCTAACACCATACACAAAAATAAGCTCAAAATGGATTAAAGACCTAAATGTAAGGCCAGACACTATCAAACTCTTAGAGGAAAACATAGGCAGAACACTCTATGACATAAATCACAGCAAGATCCTTTTTGACCCACCTCCTAGAGAAATGGAAATAAAGACAAAAATAAACACATGGGACCTAATGAAACTTCAAAGCTTTTGCACAGCAAAGGAAACCATAAACAAGACCAAAAGAGAACCCTCAGAATGGGAGAAAATATTTGTAAATGAAGCAACTGACAAAGGATTAATCTCCAAAATTTATAAGCAGCTCATGCAGCTCAATAGCAAAAAAACAAACAACCCAATCCAAAAATGGGCAGAAGACCTAAATAGACATTTCTCCACAGAAGATATACAGACTGCCAACAAACACATGAAAGGATGCTCAACATCTTTGCTCATTAGAGAAATGCAAATCAAAACTACAGTGAGATATCATCTCACACCAGTCAGAATGGCCATCATCAAAAAATCTAGAAACAATAAATGCTGGAGAGGGTGTGGAAAAAAAGGAACACTCTTGCACTGCTGGTGGGAATGTGAATTGGTACAGCCACTATGGAGAACGGTATGGAGGTTCCTTAAAAAACTACAAATAGAACTACCATATGACCCAGCAATCCCACTACTGGGCATATACCCTGAGAAAACCATAATTCAAAAAGAGACATGTACCAAAATGTTCATAGCAGCCCTATTTACAATAGCCCAGAGATGGAAACAACCTAAGTGTCCATCATCAGATGAATGGGTAAAAAAGATGTGGCACATATATACAATGGAATATTACTCAGCCATAAAAAGAAATGAAATTGAGCTATTTGTAATGAGGTGGATGGACCTAGAGTCTGTCATACAGAGTGAAGTAAGTCAGAAAGAGAAAAACAAATACTGTATGCTGACACATATATATGGAATTTAAGGGAAAAAAATGTCATGAAGAACATAGGGGTAAGACAGGAATAAAGACACAGACCTACTAGAGAATGGACTTGAGGATATGGGGAGGGGGAAGGGTAAGCTGTGACAAAGTGAAAGAGCGGCATGGACATATATACACTACCAAACGTAAGGTAGATAGCTAGTGGGAAGCAGCCGCATAGCACAGGGAGATCAGCTCGGTGCTTTGTGACCGCCTGGAGGGGTGGGATAGGGAGGGTGGGAGGGAGACGCAAAAGGGAGGGGATATGGGAACATATGTATATGTATAACTGATTAAATTTGTTATAAAGCAAAAAATTTTTTAAAAAGATGAAAAAAAAAATCCAAGTGTGAAGGGTGCAGTCCAGAAGATTCACTCAGAGATATAGCGGGCATTTGGCATCTTGTTCCCCAGCTACATGGCTATTCGTGCAGGGTACTGGCTGAGCTTTTGGCTTATCTGATCAGGAAGTCAAAGAATCAGAGAGAAAGCACCCGAAACTCCCTCTACCCCCAGGCTTGTTTAAGCTAGGAAAAGGGAAAGAGGAGAGGAGCATTAAACTGCATATGGAATTGAAGCCTTCTTTTGAGATGCTGTTAAATATCAGGGAAGATGTCAACCAAATGTAACTGAAGGAAGTGACTGGGGAAAAACAACACTCCTTTTTCACATTCATTCCCCCATGAGGAGTTCTGACTACTTAATAAACACATGTGTTTTCCACGTCTGAAATCAGGAAGCAGAATGTTTATGCTGCCTCTGGGTAGGAGAGGCAGTCTGAGAGATGTAATATGGACAAAGAAATAGGCATTAGGATGTCTATTAGGAAAGCTTAGCAATGGGCACCCTTCTGAATTGTTTGAGTTTTTATCGCAACAAAATATTATCTAAAAGGAAATACTAAAATCATTAGAGCTCTAGTGAAAGGAAATTCATTCATGCCTCAGGTTTCAGCTCAGATGTTTGTTTCCCCCATTCATCTGGCTGAGTAAGTTTAGTGCATAGGCAAAGAAGGGCTAGCCTCACCCACTCCAGGCCATCAGAGGGCCATCTTCTGTGCTCCCTGGGCGATATTGCTAAGATAGATACATACCTGCCAGTCTCAGTGTAGCTCTGTTTAATGGGGGGAAGACATGGAATTCAACACAGAGCACCTAGGAGCCAGGCATGATGCTAAACAGCTTCTCTACTTCTCCCATTTTATCCTCATAACACACCCAGAAGCAAGGTGATGATAATCCATTTTTGCAGGTGAGAAAACTGAGGCTTACTTCCCTAAGATCACTAAGCTGGTGGGTAAGTGGAGCAGAGAATAACTTTCTGATTCAAAAGCCCATGCTTTTTCTACTTCTTTTCTTTCCCTTTCTTCTTTCTTTCTTTTCTTCCTTCCTCTCTTCCTTCCTCCCTCCCTTCCTTCCTTCCTTCCTTTCTTTTCTTTTCTTTTTGTGGAGTAGAGGGGAGAGTTTAAAATTATTGAAAAATACAAAATAAAAATATTCACATTCCTACCACCTAGAATTAATCATTGCTGATATCTGGAGAAATGTGCTTTGAATCTTCAAGACTATATCTATTCTATTCCATTCCCCTCTCCACTTCTCAACTGTATTCGTTTTTTTTGCGGGGGGTGGGGAGGTGGTTACATTTTACAGTTTTCGAACAATGACGTTCTTTTTGGTGGTCGTAACTATCATGACTTTTAACACTAATTTTGACAAATCAGTTCACTTGGACTCAATGCTCACCAGTATTTCCTCTTATCACAGCTTTTCAATTCCTATATTTTAACATTTTGATTCATCTCTCAATTGGCTGGATTTTATTTTTTGAGTAGGTTTCTGCAAGACAGTGATATGAGCACACCCATATTTTTTCTACTATGTCATTTCAACTAATTTTTGACTAACACTCTGGTTTTCACTTTTTTATATCTGCAGAGGAACTGTTTTTCAACTGGAATCATAAGCAGAACTCCCCGCATGCAAAAAAGATAAGACCAGGCCTGATCTCAGAGCCCTTAGCCATCTAAGGCCCTCACGGGCTCTTAGGATCCTATAAATTCCAGTTTGAAAACTCTATATGGGTATGAGTGCAAGCATGATAAATCCTAATAATTTTCATACCAATTCCTCAGATATCTAGAATCAGTCTAACAGACTTCCAAATGTATTTTCAAAGTATTCATGAACTGGCAATCACTTGCTAAATTAATATGTCCAGCTCTTTCCAGAAAAGTACTGTGGCTGCTTATTACAAGGATGCATTAAAATTAGACTGATAAAACAAAATTTAAAATGGGAAACCAGAACTAAAGAGCTTAGGAGCAAGGAGGTTAATCCCTAAAACAAAGGTGACTTGAGTCAGCAAGTGCAGTCTTTTTGAAGGTCAGGCTATAGGTCAGGCTCTAGGCCAGGCAAAAGTAAAGAAAGGCTCTGACTGTATGCAACCTATGTGGTCAGTTTCCTTCCCTGAAGCACTTTCTCCAGGGAAACTGCATGAAAAGAAGAAAAAAACACTCATCTGAATTTCAAAATGTAGGACACAGAAAACATTCTGAGGCATTTTCACTGCCTTGGTAGGCATGGGGTGGAGAAAAGGGAGCAGTCTTAGGAGAGTGGAGAGAACAGCAACTGGCTCACTGTGTGAGCCTAGGCAAGTCATTTCTCTTCCCTGAGCCTTGCTCCTTCACCTGCAAATCTGAGGTCCCTGCCTGTTTCTCAGGATTAGCATCCAGTAGCACAAAAGTGACACTGAGGAGAGTTGTTTTGCTTGCTGTTTTTATTTTCAATCTTTGCCCTTGGTAGACACCTAGAGTTTGCTTATCTGCCACTGAGTAGAACTACATTTGTAAAGGGTAGGATTGCACTGTGGGAGGAGGCAAGGTGTCTGGAATCAGATCCCTACCCCTACCCCAGTCCCACTCACTCTGTCTGTAAAATAGGGCCAGACTGGGCACTATAGAGGCCTGGACACTGAAAAGTGCATGATGTCCAAAATAACAACAGTGGGCTTCCCTGGTGGCACAGTGGTTGAGAATCTGCCTGACAATGCAGGGGACACGGGTTTGAGCCCTGGTCGGGGAAGATCCCACATGTCACGGAGCAACTAAGCCCGTGCACCACAACCACTGAGCCTGCACTCTAGAGCCCACGTGCCACAACAAGTGAAGCCCACTCACCTAGAGCCCATGAGCCACAACTACTGAGCCCACGGGCCACAACTACTGAGTCTGAGCTCTAGAGCCCACGAGCCACAACTACTGAGCCCGTGTGCCACAACTACTGAGCCTGCCCTCTAGAGCCCACGTGCCACAACTACTGAGCCCATCAGCCACAACTACTGAAGCCCACTCACCTAGAGCTCATGAGCCACAACTACTGAGCCTGAGCTCTAGAGCCCAAAAGCCACAACTACTGAGCCCGTGCGCCACAACTACTGAGGTCCACGTGCCTAGAGCCCATGAGCCACAACTACTGGATCCCGCGTTTCACAACCACTGAGCCTGCGCTCTAGAGCCCGCGAGCCACAACTACTGAGCCCATCTGTCACACCTACTGAGCCTGCACTCTAGACCCCGCATGCCATGACTACTGAGCCCACATGCCACAAGTACTGAAGCTCGTGAGTCTAGAGCCCATGCTCCGCAACAAGAGAAGCCACCGCAATGAGAAGCCTGCGCACTGCAATGAAGAGTAGCCCCTGCTCACCACGAGGGGAGAAAGCCCATGCACAGCAACGAGGACCCAATGCAGCCAAAAATTAATTAACTAATTAATTAATTTTTTTAAAAAAATAAATAAATAGCAACAGTATTAAAGCACAAAATAAATGTAAGGAAGGTGAACAAAGTTCTCATTTCCCCCATGATGATTCCTTTAAAGCTGCTTTGAAATATCAAATATCAAATTCTTTCTCCCTCCAAAAAGTGTTTTCTGTTTGTTTGCTTTTTGGTTTGCATTTGTGTGTGTGTGTGAGTGTGTGTGTCCGTGTGTGTATGTGGACACACACTCCTTCACGAATCTGCAGAGGTGCTCTGTTAATTGCATATAGCTAATCTAGGGCTGAAGATACCACCTGTCCTGCAGGTCGCTGTGAGGAGTAACTAGACTAACATGTTATGGAAATTTAGCACAGTTCTCACTGTGTGGTTAAGAACCCAAAGACGGCTAGCTCTGTAGGCAACCTCCTTTCCTCGGGCCCTCTATTTCTCCTTGAGGGGGCCTCCTTAACAGTAGCACACCTGCCTCCTGCCTACCCTCACCCCCATCCCAGCACAGGAGAGCCCAACCTGAGGGATTAGCTGGGAAACAGGGACACAGCCCCCTCTGCCCTCCTTTCTCTCTGCTCTGCCTGACCACAGGAAGGACACACTACGCCCTCCACACAGCGGGATTACAGTCAGGCCCAGGCAGGGGGAGATCCGTGGTGGCCCAGCTGGGCAGAGAGGGCTGGGAGAGCCTGCCTGAATGTAGTCAGCCCATGAGCAAGTTCATTCGACCCTTACACCCAAGCCGTGCTCCCAATGTCAATTTTATCAGTGACATAGGTGATACATTGATTTCTAACGGCCTGACTCATGAGTCCACCAAGGCCATTAACCTTTGTGCAAACTTTAAAAACCACCACCATCGCCACGATAGTGGACACAGCCCAACAGACACTTGGCTTCACAAGAGATGACACCTCTGTGGGAAGAAAGAGATGCCATTTTGCCCAAGACAGGGCACCCAGCTTGCTGAAGGCCCAGATGCAGTGCCCAAACCACACAGCTATGTACAGCAGTCCTCCTGGAATCAGGAGTATAATTTACTGGACCCTTCAAACCCCTAATAATGCTGATATTCCTTTATAATGGTGTTGAAACTAATAAAGAAGTGTATCTAGAAGGTGTCATAGGGCCCAACAGCTCCATGGCTGGGCAAATAGAGAGCACAATGAACATCAGACCACCCAGTTTGGCTTTTGTTTCTAAGTATGAATTCCTACAATAACAAAGCATTATTTTCAGTAAATCTGAAATACTAATATTAGCAAAATGTATTTAAATAGACCACACAGAGGTGCAAGTTCCAAGAGAGGGCTGGAGGTGCTGGGTATGTCCTGGGGGTGTCCCAACACCATCAGCAAGCTCCTGGCATCCAAGGGTCGCCTGGGCCAGTGACTCACCTCCACAGGTCTCCTGTATTCGCACCACATCGCCAATCTGCAGGGAGAGCTGGGGGACTCCGCTCCCTTGGAAGTTGTATATGGCTGTGAAATGGAACAGAGAGGCAGCCTGGTGAGACCTCTGGATACCAAGAATCTCTGCTCCTTCCTGCCCTTCCTTTCTTGACTTTATCTGTTGACCATGTAGCCCACATGGCTAAACAAAACCAATGTAGAAACCACTGCCTGCCACAGGAGTCAATGCAGGCCCAGCCTGGCTCCCAAAGGCCCCCATTCATTAGTCAAACATGACCTCTCCCTAGCACGGGTCCTGCACTCCAGTCTGAGTGACAAGGATGGCATTTATGTCATCTCCCATGGTTGACCTCCCACTGTACACCCGGCGTGTGCTCAGCACATCCTCTCATTCCATTCCCACAGCAACCCTGGGAGGTGTAAACTGTGATCCCATTTTGCAGATAAGGAAATGGAGGTGCTGAGAGGTTAAACAATTTGGCCAAAATCATCAGGCTAGGAAGTGACAGGAAAACCAGTATCTAACTTCCATTCTCAACTGCTATGGTGGGCTACCTGCTGCTCCCCAATTACTCCATCCTGGTGACAGCGGCCTAAAATGCCAGGCTTTCTACCACTCCTTTACACTGTCTACCTTCCCATTTACACTGTCAGCTTCTGGGGAGTAGCAGTTGGCTATGAAAACACCCAGAGTCCCCTGTGTGGTATGGGAGCCTCTGCTAATCCCCTGGAATGTGAGATTACACCGTATCATTGCAGTGCTCAGCCCCTGCTCAGCATCACTTGCTAAGTGTTAACCTAGGGATGAAGCTTGTTTAAGGAATATCCAGCTTGGAAGATCTTCAATAACAGAATAGGACACAATGATGTTTGATGTTTGATGTGAATCAAAACATAAGTGTTTCGATTTAAGGAAAGACCCTCAGGAGGATGGATGGTATGATCCTACAAGGTTGTCCTCATTCATTCATGCAGCAGATATTCAGTAAGTGCCTGCAATATGCCAGGCACATGCTAGGCACTGATCTTGCTCTTTTGGTGAATACACAAAAAAATATAAGGTTACAAAATATGATACATGTGATGTAAGAAACAAATAGGGCCTGATAGAGGAGGCATCAATTTTTGTTGGGGTAGTTAAGAAAGGACCCCCTGAGCTGATTATGCATGGAGGATGCAAACAAGTCAGCTATGGGAACAGAAAGGGGGGAAGGGCATTTCAAGAAGTGGGAATAGCATACGCAAAGGCCCCAAGTAAGGAAGACACTTGGCACATTCAGAGAGCAAAAAGGAAACTGCTGTGCATGGAGTATAAGGGAGGAGGGGGGTGACCCAGAGGAGGCTGGAGAGGCAAGAACCAGGTCATGCAGGGCTTCACGATGACTTTGGGCTTTACTCCAAGAGAATGGGAAGCTGGATGGATTTTACTTAGTTATTTGGTAATAGCTTTATTTAGATACAATTTGTCCACTTAAAGTATATAATTCAATGATTTACTCACAGAGCTGTGAAACCACCACCATGATTAATTTTAGAACATTCTCATCACCTCAAAAAAGTCCCCTGAGCCACAATCGGCCACTAATCTACTTTCTGTCTCTATAGATTTGCCTATTCTGCACATTTCGTACAAATAGAATCATATAATATGTGGTCTTTTGCAACTGGCTTCTTTTACTCAGCACAAGATTTTAAAGATTCATTCATGTTGTAGCAACTACCATTACTTCATTCATTTTTATGGCTGAATAACATTCCATTGTATAAATACACCAGTGGATAGAAGGCTGAAGGCTGTTAAGCAGGGGAGTGATGTAACCTCATCACGCCGACTGCTGTTGGGGGAGTGGATGGAGGGAGGCAGAGTGGATGTGACGGAGCCCACGAGGAGACGCTTGCTTTGTCTCCCTAATCCCAGAGGTCTTTGAACCAAGGAGAGACTTGCTGCTGATGAGACATGTGACCAAGCAGTGCAGGAGGTAGATTAACCAAATGAGAGGAATCCCGAGTCCTCTTGGTAGTCTTACCACTGATTCAGTTCATTCCCTCTCCCTTTGCTCCTCAGTTTCCTCATATGTCAAAAAACAAAATGCATTTAAAAACTACTTCTTCGAGTGAAATCAGCAAAACTGGTGAAGTGGGGAGTTCCAAGTGCCTGTCCCTCCAAAGAAGCAATTAAAAATCCGGCAAAAATGGTCAGAATCAACTTTATCAGAACTCTGAAAAATAGTCAAAAGTTTACCAGCAACCAAGCAAATGCTTACTCAAGAAAAGGCAACTGAAACCTGGTAAAGTTTTGTAGCATTTTAACTTATCCTTATCCCATTCCCTACTCCCCATCTTTTTTTTTTTATATAAAGAAGACTAATCATAGAGATCAGAAAGTAACACTGTACTTCCCCAGAAAATAAATAAACCATTTCAGAAAGTGGTGGAATAGTTCACTTCACTCAGGCAGAGAATTCTAAAATTTAGAATTTTACCTTTCTTGTTTAAAACTCATAGATCCATTAACTCAAAACAACTTTCTTGAGGAATGTAAAGAAGCTACATCTATGTGAACAACGTGAAGAAGGCAAATGAATTTCACAAATTACTGACAAGTATTATGTTTACTTAATGAGAAGTTACAATTTGACTCATGACTGAGATTCTGTAACTTGTTGAAAGGGTTTAACACAAATAGTGAATTAATTGCTTTCATTTGTTTCATTATTGTTACACATGATATGTATCCTGGGAGCAGAATGGACTGTCTACTCCCCATCTTGGTGGCAGTCTTGAAGATGGTGTTCCATGTTCCTGTGGGTCCCTGGGGCTGGAGGAAGCAGAGCAGGCCTTGTCCCAAGAAACTGTACAGTAGCTGCTTGGTTTGACCTGTCTGTGGGCTCCCTGAAGGACCAAAGCCATGAGCTTGCCTGTATTTCCCTGACTTGGGACTCTCTTAAGGGAGAGAAGCAGCTATGCAAAGGGCATTGATCAAAAACATTGAAAGTCAAAAGAACTACCTGCTTCCACACAGGGCAAAGAATAGAAGTTTGGTCAAACAATAATACCACTAATAAACCTGGAAGGAAAGGCTTAGGAGTGGAATGCTTTGGAGAATAAGAGCTTTGAAGAATACCACCTATTGCAGGGGATCTGGAAGGCCATGCAGAGTTGGATGCATGTTGAAAAAGGATGGGAGAAAGCCCAAAGCTCTCAGCTCTGGTTGACCTTCAAGCTCCATACAGGGAGAAAACGCAGGCTCTGGCAGAGCTGTAAATGGCCTGGCTAAGTGTTGAACGTAAGCCCCAACACACACGTGCAGCTGCAAAAACTAGGGTTTTTTTCCTCTCAATTCCAGGCCTTTAGAGACTTCAGTGACCACGTGCAACAAACAATACAGTCTTAACAAAAATACTTTAAAAAAGTCACTAAACAAACAAACTACTACAATCTATATCAAGCAGTGACAATAGCCCTGGCAAGGAGGGAGACTCTGACGTCTGAGTTAGCACATCGTAACATTCAAGATATCCAGTTTTCAGCACAAAATTATGAGGCATGTAAGAAACAAGAAAGTACGGCCCATTCACAGGAAAAAGAGAATTTAATAAAAACTGTCCCTGAAGAAGGACAGACACTGGACTTGGGCGACAAAGACTTTAAATCAATTATCTTAAGTATGCTCAAATATCCAAAGGAAACTATGGACAAAGAACTAAAGGAAACCAGGGGAACAATGTCTCAGAAAATGGAGAATATAGTCAAAGAGAGAGAAATTATAAAAAAGAATCAGATAAAAATTTTGGAGCTGAAAAGTACAATAACAAATGTGAAAATTTTATTAGAGAGGTTCAACGTCAGATGTGAGCAGTCAGAAGGAATCAATGACCTTAAAAATAGGTCTGTTGAGGGCTTCCCTGGTGGCGCAGTGGTTGAGAGTCCACCTGCCGATGCAGGGGACGCGGATTCGTGCCCCAGTCCGGGAAGATCCCACATGCCGCAGAGCGGCTAGGCCCGTGAGCCATGGCCGCTGAGCCTGCACGTCCGGAGCCTGTGCTCCGCAACGGCAGAGGCCACAACAGTGAGAGGCCCGCGTACTGCAAAAAAGAAAAAAAAAAAAAAAGGTCTGTTGAGATTAGCCAGACTGAGTAGCAGAAAGAAAAAAAATGAAGAAAAATTAGCAGATCCTAAGGGACCTGTGGAACAATGTCAAGCACACCAACATCCACATAATGGGAGTTCTATAATAAGAGGAAAGAAAGAGAAAGTAGCAGAAAGAAAATTTGAAGAAAGAATGTGACCATTATTGTGGTAGAAAACAAATGGCAAAATGGAAGAAGTAAGTCCTTCCTTATGAGTATATACTTTAAATGTAAATGGATTAAACACTTTTTTCAAAAGGCAGAGATTTACAGAAAAGATTTTTTTAAAAATCCACCATGAAATCAATCAATCAATCAATCAATCAATCAATCAATCCACCATGATCCAACTATATGTCGTCTACAAGAGATTCACTTTAGGTCCAAAGATACAAATAAGTTCAAAATAAAAGAATGAGTGAAAGAAGTTCCACACACATAGTAACAAAAAGAGAGCTTGGTGGGTATACCAACATTAGACAAAATAGACTTTAAGTCAAAAATTGTTACAAGGGACAAAGAAGGACATAATATATTGGCAAAAGAGTCAATACACCAAGAAGATATAGCAATTATAAACATATATGTACTTAATAATATAACACCAAAATATATGAGGCAAACACTGACACAATTAAAGGGAGAAATAGATAGTTCTACAATAATAATTGGAGACCTCAATACTCTGCTATCAATAATGGATAGAACAAGTAGGCATAAAATCAATAGGGAAACAGAAGACCTGAACAACGCTATAGATAACTAGTCCTGGGACTTCCCTGGTGGCACAGTGGTTAAGAATCGCCTGCCGATGTAGGCGACACGGGTTCGATCCCTGGTCCGGGAAGATCCCACATGCCATGGAACAACAAAGCCTGTGTGCCACAAGTACAGAGCCTGCACCCTAGAGCCTGCAAGCCACAACTACTGAAGCCCACATGCCTAGAGCCCATGCTCCACAACAAGAGAAGCCACCACAATGAGAAGCCCGCACAACACAACGAAGAGTAGCCCCAGCCTGCTGCAACTAGGGAAAGCCCGCATGCAGCAACAAAGACCCAAAATGCAGCCAAAAATAAATAAAATTTTAAAAAATAATAACTAGTCCTAACAGACGTATACAGAATACTCCATCCTACAATAGCAGAATACATTCTTCTCAAGTGCACATGAAATAGTCTCCAGATAGATGACATGTTAGGCCACAAAACAAGTCTCAATAAATTTTAAAAAGACTGAAATTATACAAAGCATCTTTTCCAATCACAAAGGAATGAAGCTAGAAATGAAAAACAGAAAAAAAAAACTGGACAATTCACAAATACGTGTAAATGGAACAACATACCCTTAAACAACCAGTGGGTCAAATGAGAACTCACAAGCGAGATCAAAAAATATTTTAAGACAAATACAAATGAAAATACAACCTATCAGAACTTATGGATGCAATGAAAGCAGTGATCACATCAGTGAAGAGGCTTGGAAAGAAATGAGGTCAAACCCCTTCTCAAATATAAACAAGCAGCATTTATAATGTTCCTCCACTATATCACAGAGAAGCATATTCTCAACTGCCCTTTCATGTTGTCATCACAACTACTGCATGAGGTAATACTATCCCCACTCTATAGAGGAGAAAACTGAGGTTCAGATGGTTTGAGTAGCTTACCCAAGACCCACCCACAGAGTGGTAAATCACAGAGCCAGGACTTCCACCCTGCCCTGTGCCTTGTTCATTCCCTGCATCCACTGCCTCTCCACAGCATCTGATGGCAGGTGTTCAGGTGTTCACCAGACCCTGCTTCAGGCTTCTGTTTGCCACACTCTCTGAGCTGCATTCTCTGCGGGAAAAGTAGGAAACCTGTAGGCTTTTTAGTCCAAAGACCTATACAAATCAGCCCTTTCACCAAGGGACCAACTAGTCTTTGTGAGTATTCATAGGGGTGGAAAGTCTCAATCCTGAGAGATAATAAAGCTTGGGAGTTATGAGCCAGTGTCTCTGGAGTAAGACAAATGTGGCTCCTAAGCCCAGTTCTGCCCTTTGCCAGCTCTGGTCTCAAGCCCAGGGGTGCAGAGTATGATTGTGCAGGCTTTGTCCAGCACAAGGCCACCAAGCCAAAGACAGCAGTAGAGGCTGCCCCCCCAACCTCTGATCTGCTTGCCAAGGCCTGGGCCCTACCTAGGCACTGTGTCCACCAGGGGAGGGGTGTATCTTTGTAATTCACACAGAGGCACTGTAGGGGCCAGCGGCAGCCTGCTTGAGCAGCAACTTCACCTCCCCAAGCCTCATTTTCCTCAACTATAGAAAGGAGGAGATGATGGTCCCTACCTTGAAGAGTTCCTTGGAAGCTTGGCTGAGATCAATACACAGAAAAAGTCTTTACTCTGTGTCTGGCCAGAGTAAGTGCTCAATAAAAAGTAGTCACTTTTCTCTTTATTAGCACTATAATACCTCCTAAAGCAATCCATTCAGAGGAACTCCTTCAGAGCTCTTCTTTGTGTCACCTTTAAATCTGCTTCCTCGCAGTTTGCATTCAATGGCACTGGCAAGCAACAATGAATAAAATTAAACCTTTGCCCAAAAACAAACCTTGAGAGGACTCTCAGGGGACTCAGAGCTCTCTTCTCCTGCATAAAGATACCCCGTTTCTTCATTCCCTCCACACTTGGCCTCATTTCAAATCCTGTCCCCACAAAGGCTGCTAGCATTTGGACCCACTCCAGCTTGCTGATGCCCTAATTCCGCAGACTCTGCACTCCCTGATCCCTCCAGCTCCAGAGGTCTGGCTGAGGACGTGCCTGCCAAGGAGCTGGGCAGAGCCACAGAGGCAACTGAGGTTTCTAACAGAAGAAAACCATCCATGATATGTGTTTGCCTCTGGAGCACCAGCAAATTAGTTTTGTCCATCAGGTATTGAAAGGGCAGGGCAAGACTCTGTTCCCAGACTATATCCTTCCCATCTTTCCTTAGGAATCTCTTCCTCACCCTCTGCCCAGCTCTGTCAGGTGAGAAGGTACCAACCCATTGGCTTAAGAAGATATCTTGGACAGATCTTGAAACTTCATATTCAACATGGAGGTCTGTGTGCATTCCAAAGACTCACATCATATGAAAATGAAAGTAACTGACACTGCCATTTAATTTATAAATGTATTTCTGCCTTTGCATGAGGACCTTTGTTCTCAAGGCTCCATTTGGGGAAAAGCAGACATTACTGACAAAGGAAGTGGCTTTGCATACCAGTACCCAATTCTGTTAAGTTTTCTAAATGACTAACAGGAAACTTTGAACCAGAATGCCACTCTTTGCTAAAGTTTGATTGCTTATCTATGAATCTCTCCTGAGTTGTTTCTGACCAGTGTCAGAACAGTTCATCTTCTTCCCCATTCCCTGCAGGCCTAACCACCCTTGAGCTCTGAGTGAGTGATGGAAAGGGCCGGAAAACATGAGGAAGGTACAGGAATAAGTAATAAGTAAAAATCACTGAAATCATAGCCTGCCCCACCCTGGCCATGCCCATCATGGAAGATAAACAAGTGGTGAAAGGATTCCCACAGATACCCGTTCCAGCTTCCCCTTTCATACGAGGTCTCTGTGCCTTGGAGAACACTGGCACATCCCAGTGAAGGATCTGACCTCTCCTTGTATCAAAATACTATACTCAGGAGCCAAGGCAGCAGCTGGTCACTGATAAGCCTAACCAGACCGAAATACTTATGACCAAAGATCAAGGGGGTGCTTCAAGTACCAGGGCCATCTGAGGTCACTGAAACCAATGAGGACTCTAATGTTGGAAATCCTAGAGTGTCAAGCCAGTGGGAGCTTTTGAGACAGGTGGGACTTCCAACAACCCTGGAAATCAAATCTACTGATTAGCCACCAACTTTACTTAAATGTATTGAAATGCCCTGCTCATCAGGAGCCCAAATCAAGAGAAATAAGGAAAAAGTAAACATACCATTGCTACAGCATGCAACTCACAGAAACAAATAGGGTTGGGGTCTCTGTGCTTCGGGCTATGTTAGGAGATAAGTACAGTATTTCACTTGGATTTATACATGAGGAAACTGAGGCAGAGAGAGAATAAACAACTTATTCTAA
The DNA here is from genome assembly GCF_025265405.1 of Mesoplodon densirostris. Taxonomy (NCBI): domain Eukaryota; kingdom Metazoa; phylum Chordata; class Mammalia; order Artiodactyla; family Ziphiidae; genus Mesoplodon; species Mesoplodon densirostris. The sequence goes on from NC_082663.1 coordinate 164,612,156, forward strand.
TATCTATAATAAGAGAGTTATCCAGAAGTCTGGATTCTAACCACTTCATATACTGCTTGACGCCCCACAAATGGTAAACACACATACTATGTACCAAGCACATGTTATTTTTCAACAGATACTCATTTGAGCACCTATGGTGTGCCAGATACTGTTCTGAGTATTGGGTAATAGTGATAAATAAGACAGACAAAATTCCTCATATTTTACTTGTACCAGCTCATTTAATCTTCGCAGTAACACTCCAAGGTATTCCCCTCCACATAACATATGAGAAACTTAAAGAGAGATTAAGGAACTTGCCCATGGCCACACAGCTAGAAAGTGGTAGAAAGTGGAATCAAACCCATATTGGAGTCTAAAGTCCTTATTTCCCTGACTAACCCATTGCTGATGTCACGATTTATTGTGTGTGTGTGAGTATATATGTATGTGTGTGTGTGTGTGTGTGTGTATGCGTGTGTATGTACTAGACTTGTTCATTTCCCGTCTCCTTCAGCCTCAGCGAGGGTGGAGACTGAGTCTGCCTGTCGGCCACTGAATTCCCAGTGCTGAGAACAGCATCTGGCTCACAGTTGAAGTTCAATCAATATTTACTGAACTTTAATAAATACTTGTTAAACTGAAGGAACACGAACATGAAGGGCAGGTATGTCTCTTCTTCTAAGTTTTTTCTTGCATTTCTTGAGATTACTTGCTGAGATGCTGAGCCAGCTGGGCTGCCAATTTTGATTGCAGCCATCAAGTGCCCTGTGACCCTTCAGGATGGATTCGTACCTCATCAGGGGCCCTGCCACTTGCTGATGTGTTTCAAAACAAAAGCTTCAGCAAACACCAAGTGTTCACAGAGTTTGTACAAGTAGCTACATGAGAGGAACACAAACAATACTGGAGAAAAAGAACGTAATTGCCTGAAGCTCACTTCTCTAGTCCCTGAACTGGGCTTTGGATGGTCTCCACTCCAGGTAGAAACAGAACTAGCCGGCAGGTCCACTTTGGATTCAAGTGAAACATAGTCATTGAAATATACAAGCAGTTCGCCTGGAGTCTCTGGACAAGGTGTTGACAGCCGCAGTACCAGGGAAACATCCTGACATTGCATCAGGGAGGGTGAATGCGATGACCCAGCAGAAGCTTCTGGCAGCGAGGTCAGAGCTCAAACCTGGTGCAAGTCAGCAGTGGATGAGGCAGGAGAATCACAGAGAGAGGGAACCAAGGAGGAGGAGGTGTTCCTCCCCTGACCAGGAGAGGACAAGAATTACAACCTCTAAGGAACACTTTATATGTATCAGACACTTCTCCAATGACTTTACCTACAGTCACCTATTTAATCCCAGCACCTATTTAATCTTGTGGTGGGTACAATTATGGTCAGTTCTATTTTACAGATGAGCACACTGAGGTAGTGTGAGATGAAGTGAACAGCCCAGGGTGACACAGCTAGGAAGGTGGTGAGCCAGGATTTCGCCCCAGGCACGCTGGCTCCAGAACATACACCCTCAACCATTACACCACACTGCCTCTCACTAGTGGATGTGCATTTAACACCTGCCCCCTGCCAGGTGCTTTAGGACCCCTACTGGATCCTCCCAGAAACCTTACAGGTTGCCATAGGTGAGCCAAGGTGACATTCCAAGCCAACAAGAAGGAAGTTGAGATTCCCATGAGTTCTCTAAAACAGTGATTCTCAACTGGGAACAATTTCGCCCCCAAGGGAACATTTGGTGTAATGCAAAACTGCACATGTGCATGTTTTTGTAGGAAGAGTGCTTGGATTCCCAAGGGTCCCGTGTTACAATAACAATGATCTTTTCTGCTAGTACCTTCTGTGGTACTAGCAGAAACCTACCATGTTTCTGCTAGTACCACAGAGCCAGATGGAATCAAATTCGACCCCCAACAGAGCTCTGCCGTCAAGACAATAAGCCATCCAGTGTGGGAGACAACCTGCAGTCACATAACTAAAAGACAAGGTGAAAAATGAAGATTTTGATAAAGCAGAAGATATTTCTTCCAGGGATGAGGTGTAAGAAAACCACTGGAAAGAGGCTGCATTTCAGCAAGAGCTTAAAGCTCTCTGCTCTTCAGTTTCCCCATCTCTGAAATGAAGATAAAAGTACCCATCTCTCAGGGTGGCCGTGAGGGTTAAACATGGTACCACGAGTGCTTTATAAATGGACTGGACTGAAAACAGTTGAGGCAATGTTATTATTTATGACAATGTTGATGACAACTTAGATCAGGGGACTAACTAAGGAAGTCCTGTAGGTAGTTCCATTCTCCCAGCTGCACAGACCAAACCATGGTGTCACCCTTAACTACTTTCTTTCTTTCATACCCACGTCCAATCCATGAGGAAAATCCCGTTTGCCCACCTACAGCACACACAGCTAAGCACGTCTCACCTCCTCCACTGCTGCATCCTTGGGGGGGTCCCCCACCATTTCTCGCCTGGTTATTGTAGTGACTGCCGTACTGGCCTGTCTGCTTCCACATTTAATTCCCCTCTATCTACTAACCATAAAACTTCTAGAATAATTCTTTTAAAATAAGACAGAACAGTGGTTGCCAAGGGGGAGGGGGCAGGGGAGGGATGGACTGGGAGTTTGGGATTAGCAGATCCAAACTCTTATATATAGGACGGATAAACAACAAGGTCCTACTGTAGAGCACAGGGAACTTTATTCAATATCCAGGGATAAACCATAATGGAAAAGAATAGATATGTGTGTGTGTGCGTGTGTGTGTATAATTGAGTCACTTTGCTGTACAGTAGAAATTAACACAACATTGTAAATCAACTATACTTCAGTGAAAAACCAAATTTAAAAAAAATAAGACAGAACATTCTGCAACTCTTCTCAAACCCTACCGTGCCCCACCCGCTTCCATTCAGAGTAAAAGCCAGAGTCCTTATAACATGTACCAGGCACTACTCAATACAACCTCTCTTCAGAGAACTCATGTCCTCCAGTTCTGCCCCTGGGTTACTCTACTCTATTCACAGCGGCCTCCCACACATCAGAGAGGCTTCCTCCTCAGGACATTTGCACTGGCTGTTTATTCTTCCTGGAACACTTTCTCCTGAGACGACTACCTTGTCGCCACCGCCAGTGAGGCAAGCAGCAAAATCCCCCTTCCCGGGCAAATCCTCAGGGTCCAGCTGGCACAAGGTGTGCCCCTTTGCTGCAGCAGTCGTGGGCTCTTGGGACCTGACATTGCTAGCACTTAATCCACCCCAACAAATGCCTGCTCAGCATTGGCTCTGTTCAGACCCTATGTTGGATGCTGAGGCATCTATGCAAGTCACATGGCCCACTTAGGTCCCGTTCACCATCCTGGTTTGGGATTTGACCCAAGGGATCATGTGTTGTCAGGGGAGCACTGAGTGCCCTGGGGCAATGTCTGGAGAGGGGTCTGGAAAAGTGTCCACATTGTCAGTCACATTCCCCTCCTGCACAGCTTTAAATCAGCGCGGAAGCTGACAGTGTCCTAGTGGGGTCAGAAGGACAAGGGATGGATGACTTTTTCCAAGGAGAACTAAAAACCAAGTAAGACTTAAGATGTTGACAAACTCAGCCTGACTGTTGTTCAACTCACACTAATTAAAGAAAGTGGAATGAAAGGAGAGAGTGCCTATTAAAGGGAACATTTGTGGTGCCTCCACACAGATTCCTCTGGAGTTGGGTGGCAATAAGCACTAGCATTCACCATTTGCAGAACATATGGTGCAAAACTCAGACTGTGGCACCCATGTGGAACTGAATATTAAAGGCCTGTAAGCTTAAAAAAAAAAAAAGAAGTCCAAAGGTCCAGAACTTAGCAGAATAGTATGGTGACTACACTGTCTGTCTCAAAATATAGCAGCAGTATAAGGATGCTGAACTCAGGAGGAAGCGGAGCTTAGCAAACACAGTCTGTCAAGGCTCATTCAAACTCAAACATTATGGTTGGGGGCAAGATGGCCACTAACTAATGTGGTTCCCATAAACCTAGGGATTAGGACAATCTACTTAAATGAACTCCAACAGTCAGCCCAGCAGGCACTCCTAAACAATCCCAAGTTGCTGAAGCATCCGAAAGTAGGCAGCCCAGGCACCTAAGAATTGGTGGTAGGAAGGAATGAGATTTCCAATCCATGTGTTTTTGTTGCACCAGACTAATTTCCGGGGACCAGCCCGAAGGTACAATTGGCCTCCATAGCCAAGATACACGTACTAAGATCCCTCTAAGCATTTCCTCTGCAATTCTTTTCCCCATTGCTCCTCAGAGGCCTTCTGAGACCATCCTATTTAAGATTCCTGCCCTCCAATACTCTCATTCATGAGACAAACTCTTTTATTACAGGAGCACATATCACAATTTGTAGTGATATGCCTATTGATTTTTTCACATTTCTTTTTGTCTTCCCCACTAGACTATAAGCTCCAAAAGGGTAGGAACCATAATGGCCAAATTCTAGTAATCTCACCGTCTAGCGCAGTGCCTAGCACATGGGAAATGCCCAATAAATATTTAAGAAATAAATGAAGAATGAATGAGTGAATGAGTGAACAAGTTGGTGAGTAAATGATGGTCTCTATCTCTCCTCCTTAGCTATTAACTCTGGCAACAAGAGCAGTATAAGTGGTCCCTCTGTAGTAGAGTTCTGCCCTGGGTGTGTTTGGGATGCATGTTTGACTCATGCCTCCTACTCCAAGAATCTGTCCCCATCCACAACTCCTGCGATCCTCATGACTCCACCCCATAACCATAGCGTATTGGAAAAGGCAGCACCCTGGCTCAGAGTGGGGCCCATTCTTAGCCTGGTGATGACCTCTGACCTGGGGGGCCTTTATTGAAAAGGTGAGTCAGTCCACTCAGATCTTCTCAGGACTTTGAACAAATAAACACAGAGAGAGGATTCAGAGGGTGCTGGCACTGCAAAGTCATGCCAGGTTGAGGTAGGTGACATGTTGGGGCCACCACTGTGGTGCTCTCAGAATATGAAAAGTTATGAAGAGGAGAAGAGAAAGGAGAACAAAGCTCGTAAGTTTACAGCAGCTGGGAAGCCATGAGAAGACAGGCAGAGTTTTCCAGTCTCCTCAGACCAGGGCTTTCCAGAGGACTGCTGCTCATGTTTCCTGGATTTCTGTTTGATTTTCCTTGATGCTTAAAACACACCACTTCCCTCCTCACATACAGCTACACACCACATACCTTTTAACTGAACTACTTCAAGTGGATTTTGTTCCTTGTAATAAGAGTCTGTGCTGCAAGGGACTCAATCACCCATTGTGCACTCCAAATCTGTCCATCTGAGTATGGACCAGATCTGTCCAGGAAACAGCATCACCTGCATCCCTGGACCAGGGAGAGGTCTCGAACTCATCCATATTCCCCAATCAAGATGTGAAACAGACCCCTTCTCAACTTTTGCAGAGCCTGTTATGATTTGAATTGTGCCCCACCCCACAAAACAAAAGATATGTTATATTCCTAACTCCTAGCATCTCAGAATGCAGCCTTATTTGGAGATAGTCTTTTCAGAGGTAATAAAGTTCAAATGAGGTCATTAGGGTGGGCCCTCACCCAACATGACTGGTGTTCTTATTAAAACGGAAAATTTGGAAAGAGACACACCCACAGGAAGAACGCCACATGAAGACAGAGGCAGAGACTGGGGCGATACTTCTACTAAGCCATGGGACACCAAAGATTGCCAGCCAACAAGCCACTCGAAGCTAGGGGAGAGACACGGGACAGATTAGATTGTCCCTCACAGCCCTCCGAAGGAACCAAGTGATAACTCCCCAGCACCACACATAGATACACAACCATAACTCGAGATGATCTGCGTGGAGAAGAGGTTTCTGAGCGTAACTGAAGCCCCTACACAAATCTACCCAGCAGGCCCAGCTTCAGGGTAAACAAACCTTTCTTCTGCACTCACCCTCTGAGAACCCCTGCCTTGAAGGCTTCTTTTACAATCCCTAAATATCATACCACAGACCACAGGTCAACTGTTAGGAACCCAGCTGTTGTCCTCCCTACTGCTCCAAATTCACACGTTGAAGCTCCATATTTGGATCAGGTCTGTAAGGATGTGATTAAATTAAAATGAAGCCGTTACGGTGGGGCCCTAATCCAACAGGACTTGTGTCCTTCTAAGAAGAGGAGAAGACACAGGGGGTGAGCATGCACAGAGAGAAGACCATATGAGGACAAAGCAAGGAGAAGGCAGTTGTCTGCAGGCCTAGGAGGCCTCAGGAGAAATCAAGTTACTAGCACCTTGGACTCGGAACTCCAGCCTCCAGAACTGTGAGAAAATAACTTCTGTTACTTAAGCCACCCGGTCTCTGGTATTTTGTTATGGCTACCTGAGAAAACTAAAATATCATCCCTAATATCCTATTCCCCTCCTTCCTCAGGAAAGCACACTGGAGTTTTAGCGTGGTGCATGGCTGCTTACATTGCAGACTACACTTCCAGGTTCCACTGCAGCTAGGTTCAGTCATGTGATTAGGTTTTCAGCCAAGAGGATACAAGAGGAAGTGTCCAGTGGGCCTTCAAGTAAGTGTCCTTAATGAGCAGTGTCATGCCCTTCTTGTTCCCTTCATCCTTCTTGCTGGCTGGAAAGTGGACCTGACAACAGAGGCTTAAGCAGCCAGTTTGGTTCAAAAGGCAGAAGCCTTGTGCCAAGGAAGCCGTGCAGGAGACAGAAAGAGCCACGCTACCGCCTCTTCAGGGACCATTTCTGGGCTTTCTACATGAGAGGCAAATAAGCTTCTAGCTTGGTTAAGCCACTACTTCGGACGTTTTCTGTCACCTGTAGTCATACTTATCCCTAACTGATACTGTTACTTGCTCTTTCTACCTCCTCCTTCTCTGTCTTCCATTGTCTCCTCCAAGGATAAAGCTCTGACCAATGACAAGAGTCTCAGGCAGAGAGGATTAAGACAGTAAAAGCCAAAGGGAAATGTTAATTATAAGGGGACTCCTGCGGGATTAACTAACGAGGCAGTCAGTAGATAGGTAAACTGTCACCCACTGCTGTTCCCCTGCCCCCCTATGTCTAACCCCTGCCCCCCTCCCAAGTGATTAAATTATCTTCTTACAGGTGACACACCCGCTCAAAAACTCCACTGCTCACAAAATGAAGTCCAAACTTATAAGCTTGGTACTCAAAGCCCTTCACAACCTGACCATAATCTACCTCTCCAACTATTTCTTATTTCTACAAATATCCACTAAAACCAAAGCAGACTATTGACCCAAAAGCCACACCCCTTCCAACCTCCTGCCTTTGTCTATAACGTTCCTCCTCCCAGATTCCCTTCTAGTGTTGTGCAAAGGGTCTGGGGTCTGAAGACAACTGAATTTAAGGCCTAGCCCAAGTACTTCCGAGTTATGTGAACTACGGAACTCTTAGCCTGTAAAATGAGAATAATAACATGCTACCTCACACGGCTGTTCTGAAGCCAGACAAAGATACTGCATGAGAATGGGTCTTGTAAACCGTAAATTACTGCACTTATTCTTATAAGGCATGACTGTCCTGAACCTGGCATCAGGGCACGTTACCTGTCTCTCTCGGCTCCGTACCTATTAGGTACGCCCCTTGACCTCAGTCACTAACTTTCATTGACCAGCCTCATTACTAATGCTTTTCATGCATTACCCCGTTCAATCCTCACAATGATCTCATGAGATCCATATTATCATGATTACTCCTACATAAAGTAGGAGTAATGAGGAAAGATGAGGAAACAGGACCAGATTTGAACTCACAGCCCAAGCTTCTAACCTTACCCATATCTCCTCAAGGGCAGAGGCTGTGTCTTGTCTTCATAGCTACACTGTCTTGTCTGTGGAAACTCTCACCCACTTCTACCCAAGGGTCCTCTCTGGAACTCTAATGGATCACATTTTAAAGCTCCATCAAGGAAGTGAAAAAAGAACCTGGCCAGGGATCTACATGAGGCTCACCCTGGCTGCTCACCAGACAGTAAGATGAGAAAGAAGCCAAGCGGTTCTGGTGATGAAGCTGTCCCCAGAAAAGCCAGCCCCCCAGAAACACAGACGCCAGCAGCGCTCGTCAGCTAGGCCAGAGGAAGAGGAAACCAAATGGGAAAGCAAAGCTCAGGTTCTCCTGGGTTAGGCTGGCTGGGACTCTGGAGGTGTTCCAAGGACCCCCCTAATCCTTACATGGCTCTAGCTCTTCCTTTTCCTCCAAGCCCCCATACTCATTATCTCAGATACTCTTCTAAAAGAACGTCTTGAAAGACAAAAGTATTAATACCTAGACTGACAGTGAGGAAACCAGAGCACAGACCTGCCTGCAAAAATGATAGTGTCAGAACTAGAACCCAGACTCCTTACTCTCAGGCCACGGTTCTTTCTGCTGGGTGACCCCAGTCCCCTGTCTCATCATAACCTAAGCCTTGCCCTTCCCTTCCATCTACCTGGAGTCTACAGAGGAGGGTTGGAGATTACCTTCCTCACCTGACATTCATCTGCAGAGAAAAAGAGATCCTTTGATAAGTAGACACCTACCAAGTGCTCTATGGCCCCCTAAAGGGTCATACACCTTCTGACTCCCAGCCCCAAACAGAATTTTCACAGGTAGGCGTGAAAACTCTCAGTTATACCATCAGAAGAATCCCCTGGGCCTAGAGCCTAACAGAGTTCCTCGTCTCTGAGCACACAGGTGGGATTTCCTCAGCAAAGGAGGGTGAAAACCTTACTTCATTCAGTAGCCCCCTCCCATCCTGTGATGTCATGTCCTGAACTGGGCTCCTAAGCAGAGAATAAAGGCTAAAAGTAATAATTAATAACATTTAGTGAGGATTTGTATGATTGGCATTCCAGGCACTTTATATGGATTATTATCATTCAGTCTCCCCACAACCCTGGGAAGCAGGTGCTGTTATTACTCCCAATACACAGACAAGGAAACTGAGGCCTGGAGAGAGTAGGTAACTTGTCTAGCTCACAAGGCTGGAAAACATTGGAAGATGGAATCCAAGAGCAGGCACCAGAGCCCATGAGCTTCACACAACAGCACAGGGCCTACACAGCAGGAACACACTACAGCCCTTCGACCAGAGGGTGGGACTCTTCTGCCACACTCAACTGCCCCCATGAACTGCCCTCGTTATCCTGGACCACCAATACCATCCCTGTCTGCCACCCAGGCGCCTTTGCTCTTCTATCCACCCAGCCTGCCTCCACACTGGCTTCAGTACAAATTTCATGTCCCTCCCCTGCTCAGAAGCCCTCTATGGCTCCCAATTGCCTAGATGGAAAAAGTCTCAACTTCTTAGCCTGGCATTCAGAGCGTTCCAAAATGTGGCTCCAACTTACTTTGAGCATCATTCCCTTCAATGCACCCTCCCCTCGAGGCGAAAAGAGCTACCACTCTTCTTCGCTGGATATGCTCTTTTTCCCCTGGATAGTCCCTTCATGTCCAGCTTTCATCTCCTAGACCACATCGGTCCCTCCACCTATAATGGTCTGCTCCATTTATCAGTCCCCATCTTCGCCTGAGCGGTGTTTCAGCCTGGAAGGGCCAGAGTTAGAGAAGCTATAAAGTTCAAAAGTTACTGAGTCTAGGGCTTCCCTGGTGGCGCAGTGGTTGAGAGTCCGCCTGCCGATGCAGGGGACACGGGTTCGTGCCCCGGTCCGGGAGGATCCCACATGCCGCGGAGCGGCTGGGCCCGTGAGCCACGGCCGCTGAGCCTGCGCGTCCGGAGCCTGTGCTCTGCAACGGGAGAGGCCACAACAGTGAGAGGCCCACGTACAGCAAAAAAAAAAAAAAAAAAAAAAAAAAAAGTTACTGAGTCTAGTTCAATATAGGTGGAGAAACTGAGAAACTGAGCCTCCTTCAGGGTATGGAATATTATTTGCTCTTTGGATAGGGACCATTCATCTTTAAACACTCCACAGTGCTTGGAGCCTAGTAAGTGAATGAATAAGTGTTGAGCCCTCCAGGACTGTGTTTCTCCAGCAGTGGCCTTGGGATTCCCTACATCATTCCCTACTCTTGGCCCTTGGGTCTTCCAACATCTGACCTGTTCAATCCTTATCTCTGAGGGTGGTATCTGGTATCTGCCTGTGTAGCAAGCCACAGAGTGCTTTTTAAATTCACACTTATTTGAAAACCACAGTGAATCTATGGGGATTACACCATGGGTGCCACTTAGTAGAAAGAGTCCTAGTACCTGAAGCCTCCCTTCCCCCAGCCACCACTTCCGGCCCTGAGCTTGAGGCAGAGGCCTCTGGGAGCTTAGATGGCTGAAGCTGATGAGGCTGGCTTCTTGGATATGCCCGTATAACCCAGGAAAGAACTGCCTTTCTCCCCAGAGGCTCTCTGGGGCTGAGTGAAGGGTCTTGCCCTCCAGCCCTACGCCCCCAGCTTGCACAGCCCTCTGGACGCTCTGACAAATAAGGGTCATCTGACCCAGGAAGAACAGGCAGGGGAAGCAAGCAGATGGGTGTCGCTTTGGGCAGCGGGGGAGGGAGGCATGTTGGGCCAGGCCAGGCTCAGCCAAGGGAGAGAATGATGCTCCCTCCAAGAGGTCAAGTCTCCAGATGGGATGAAGGAGTCCTTGCAATGCCAGGAGCCTGATGCAGAGCCAGGCTGCTAAGAGGTCTGCTGGAACTCGTCTAGGAAATGCATAAAGCGTTTGGAGAAAGAGGGTAGCCCTGTGGCGGCAGCAGGAGAGGAAGCGGGCTGGGCGTAGCCTGCCGGGCAGGGCACCCACCTTCGTCTCCCCCTGCCTCCCTTTTCCTACCCAACTGGTGCCACAGCAGGCTGAGGGAGCCGCTGCGCCCGCAAAGCTTGAGTCAGTGCTCTGAGCCCACGTCCACGCCGCTGGCTCCCCAGCCTCTTCCTCTGCAGTTCTCCGGCCACCTGCCCTTCTCCCTGTTGAGGACCCCATGCCCACACCTACCCACTCCATGTCGCTCCTTGTCAGTTTTGCGCCAGGGGGCCATGGCTTGGCCTGGGTGGGGGCGGGGGGCGGCTGCAGGCACCTCGCGTCGTCCTGTGGGGAAGCAGCCAGGGGGTGGCTAGGCGTTCTGCCGGGCCCCACTTCCTTCCTCTTTTCAAACTCCCTCTCAGGGCCCGCCCTCCCCTCCCCAGGGTGACCCGCTCCTCCTCCTCTTCCTCCCTCCCTTTGGGCAGGGGCACAGTAGAAGGCTAGGGGTTAGAAAGCCCCCACAAAGCTTAGGGGCCACCTCCAACTTGTCTCCTGCCCAGGCAAGCTGGCAGAGGCCAAGCAGATACCTGCCGTCACCCAGGCCATCGCCACAAGTGCAGGAAGTTCCCTGGTAACTGAGCCTAGTGATTAAACCGAGCTCCCTCCCACCTAGCAGGAGCTTTAGTGTCAGATGTGGGTTCAAATCCAGTCTCTGATGCTTTACAGCTATGCAACTAGGACCAATTACTTCATTTTTCTAAGCTTCAGTGTTTTTCATCTGTAAAATGGGATACTGGTACCTACCTCATAATGATTACTGCTAGAAGTAGAGAAGACAAAACCTGCAGCTGGTGACATCCAGGAGTTACTGTGACGACTAGAGGAGATATTACATGCAGTAGTTATATGAGTTAAACATCCACCTGGAGGGGAGGTCATTTGGAGTTGTATCCTTTTGGTGCCACGACCCATTTGAAAATCTGATAAAAGCTCAGGAAACTCTCCTCTGAAAATATACAAGCACAGAATTTATCAACAATGCCGGGAAGTCAAGGGTGCTCTAATAGCCAGCAACAGTGGACCCTGGGAAATGAGTCCTAGAGTAAAGGCTAATGGAGACATTTCTCAGAAAATGCTCTGGGAATAGACTCTATTGAGAAGCAAAAATATCTCTTTGAACCACAGTGATAAGACTGAATTAAAGTCTTGCTGGATTTTCTTTATTCATAACTCTCACAGCCCTTTTCTGATTTGCACTAGAGAGTCAGTAAGATAGATTAGGCAATACCACAGCTGACAGGCAGCTATGGCAAGCTATTAATTTCACTTTATCTAAAGTTATTTCCTTTTTGGTTGTCTAGCAGCACAAATTGGGTAGTATTTTTTATAGAAAGCAGTTGAATCAGTCAGGATTCCACCAGGGAAACAGAACCAGTAGGACATAGATGTGTGTCCACTGACTGACTGATTGATTGATTGCAAGGAATTGGCTTATGTAAGTGGAGCTGGCTAGGTAAGTCTGAAATGCATACGACGGGCCTCTAGGGAGTGCAGGCTGGAAACTCTCAGGCAGGAGCTTCAGCTTCAGCTGAAGCTACCTGTCTACAGACAGGTAGAATTTCTTCTTTTTTCAAGGAAAGTACAGTCAAGGACCTCTAACTGATTGGATCCCGCCTCCTCAGACTGTTGAAGATAATCTCCTTCACTTAACATCAACTGGTTGTAGATGCTAATTACATCTACAAACTACTTCCACAACAACACCTAGATTGTTGTTTGGTTGAATAATTAGGGTCTATAGTCTCACCAAGCTGACTCACAAAACTAACCATCAGGGCCTCCCTGGTGGCGCAAGTGGTTGGGAGTCCGCCTGCCGATGCAGGGGGTGCGGGTTCGTGCCCCGGTCTGGGAGGATCCCATGTGCCGCGGAGCGGCTGGGCCCGTGAGCCATGGCCGCTGAGCCTGCGCGTCCGGAGCCTGTGCTCCGCAACGGGGGAGGCCACAGCAGTGAGAGGCCCGCATACCGCAAAAAAAAAAAAAAAAAAAAAAAACTAACCATCAGAGCAGTATTACAAACTGGACTAAACACCAGAGGTTGGCAAACTTTTCTGTAAAAGATCAGATAGTAAATATTGCAGTCTTTGCAGGCCAACAGGCAAAATCAAGGATATTATGTAGTTACTTATGTAACAGACAGAAAACAAGCTTCCACAATTTTTATTGATAAAATTCAAAATCTGACATTAATAATTGAGTATATTCTTTTGTGATACAGGTCTACTAATGAGAAAAATAAATTTGTGGGTTAGATCACATTTCACCCCATTAGAGTCCAAAGTTAGTGTTCTCTCTGATCAAAATTGATGGCAACTATTCATCTGTTAATGGTGATCTGTAATGACATTTTGCATTTCATCTTTGAAAATGGCTTTCCCCACAGGTGGTGTGTAGTAAAGAATTAACCTTGCCCCCAAAATGTCCAGGTATTTGTCCTCAGCTTTGGGAAGTGATCTCTTAGAATGTCATGGTTTGCCTGGGAAACTTGGGTCACACTGGGCAATCTAAAAATACGATTTAGGGGTTTTCCTGGTGGCGCAGTGGTTGAGAGTCCGCCTGCTGATGAAGGGGACACGGGTTCGTGCCCTGGTCCGGGAAGATCCCACAGGCCACGGAGCGGCTAGGCCTGTGAGCCATGGCCGCTGAGCCTGCGCATCCGGAGCCTGTGCTCTGCAACGGGAGAGGCCACAACAGTGAGAGGCCCGCGTACCTCAAAAAAAAAAAAAAAAAAAAATTACGATTTAGGGTGGGGGCTGACCATGTCAGAAAGACCAATAATGTGATGTACGTGAGGCTTTGGGCCACATGGTATCAGTTGCCCTGATGGTTGAGATCAACCATGGGGGCAATCATGGGGGGAAAGTCTTGCCTACATGATAGAGCCCCAACAGAATCTCTGGACACCAAGGTTTGGGTGAGCTTTGCTAGTTGGCAATATTCTACACATACGGTCACACACTGATGCAGTGAAAATAAAGCATCCTGACCCCATGTGGAGAGAACAAAAATGTGTGGTCCTTCCCTGGACTCTGCCATGTACATCTCCCCTTGGCTGCATTAAATCTTCATCCTTTACCCGTCACAGATGGTAAATGAGAGTAACAATTTCAACGAGTTCTGCAAATCCTTCTAGGGAATTACTTTGGGAGCTCCTCCAAACTTGCAGTTAGTGTCAGAAGTGAGGATGGTCTTGTGTGAACTGTGTGATCTTTAAATTTTATAGCTGACTAACTCTTGCAGTTGGCTGAAAATCTTAAAGTACTGTCAAAGACTGATATCAACCCATGTACATAAGCTTTTTGTTTTTGCGGTACGCGGGCCTCTCAGTGTTGTGGCCTCTCCCGTTGCGGAGCACAGGCTCCGGACGCGCAGGCTCAGCGGCCATGGCTCACGGGGCTCAGCCACTCCGCGGCTTGTGGGATCTTCCCGGACCGGGGCACGAACCCGTGTCCCCCGCATCGGCAGGCGGACTCTCAACCACTGCGCCACCAGGGAAGCCCCATGTACATAAGCTTTTATTAAGCATTTTCATTGCTCAGAAGGCAGTTATAAAATTCTATTAAACATTCTCTTGATGTTTGCCTTTTAGCACACCATTTATTATATTGCTGGATGTGGAATTGCTGAATGGAAACCCTTCAATTGCATAGTTAAATGGATTTAAAATTTAAAAATTACTTTTACACTTGTATTGAGGTCTGAAAACACTGCTGGAACTATAGTTTGAGCCTGGAAAATATGTTCATTGAAATTTTTGTAGGAATGGAGATCTCACTTTCTGTTTTAAGTTTTGACAACACAGGAAGTTTCTTAGGCTGCTTGATCTTGCTTGTGATTTAAACATTAATTGTCATCAAAATGACTTTATCGCAGTTTTCTGCAGGTAACCATTGTTTTGCTTTGTCATTTTGGTTGAATCCATTAAGAAACATTATGACGTCTGCAGCAGAAGCTAATTTCCCAAGTCATCCAGTGTTCAATAATAGTGGCCGAATAACAGTGGTTGAGGGCTGTTTTTGTTAAGAAATCTCAATCCTGAGCTCAAAAAGTCACAGATGACTTATCTGTTAAGCCATCAAACTGCTGTGTAGTTGACAGGGCAAGTCAGAATATTCAGCTATTCTGACAAAAGTTCACAAAACAGACAATGGTTAAGTCCAGGAGACATAATGATCACCTTTGACACAACTGGTTCAATAACATACAGTAGATTCAAATATTTTCCACAAAGTACCTTCTGATGAATATTACAATAAATTAGTAAAGGATTTAAACACTTTTCATTTTCACAACCTTTATAAATTTGTCCAAAAAGCCTTTTCCTGCTCCACACATATTTTTATCATCAACAGTTGTAACACATCTTAGCGGATTCCACTTCAGGTTACACTGAATTAGTGTTTCCTCATTTTCTTTGAAAATAGTTTTGACCATAGTTTTTCCATATGGATTATTCATAAGGGTTGACTCTTCATTGACTTCAGACTCAGCATGGACTTGCCAAATAAACAACTGAGCTGTATTGGTAACACCAGTCAACTTGTCAAGAGCCAAGGAAAACCACTAGAAATCATCTGCCATGGTTTTAAGTTGATTATTGATGTTGCTCCCCGTGTTCTCAACTCTTCAAACAACGATTGTCACCAAAAGGCTAATAGCCTTAACTGTTTTATTTTCTCTAGACACATTTCATCTGCTGCTACCATCAAAAATATTTTAATCAACTCACCATCAATAAATATGTTTCCTTGTCTGGTTAATAGATGAGCCACCAGGGCACTTAACATTAGGTACAGTCTCATTTTCATTTTTTATTTGTAATGGAGAAATTGTGCTATTATGAGATATTCTGTTTTAAATTTTCTGGCAACTCCTTTCTTGCAGTTGGGAATGTTGTGATGAGGGCTTACTCTGTTAGACCATATTCTTTTAGCACAGTTGTAGTGTCACTATACAACAAAGATGATGCTTTCCTGTCTCATCCTATAACAAAATAATCCACACTCCACTGTGACTTAAATCCAAGACATTTGGATCCCACTATTCTCTTGTTTTGTTTTGTTTTGACATGATGGCTATTGTGCTGGTTAATAAAATAAAACAAAATTTAAAAAGTGTTTCTGTATAGTGATGTGCATGGTACTTGAAACAGGTGGCACTATAACCACATCCCTGAGATCTGCAGGTTGCTAAACAGCACTGCAAAGTAACGAGAGCACCATCCATAGCCCATCTTTGTTGCAAGTACTCAACTCTGCCACTGTAGCGTGAAAGCCACTATAGATGATATGTAAATGATGAGCATGGCTGTATTCCAATAAAACTTTATTCATTTATGGACAATAAAATTTGCATTTCATATAATTTTCACATGTCATGAAATATTTTTCTTCTTTTGAATTCTTTTCAACCTTTTAAAAATGTAAAAACTATTCTTAGTTCATCATCCATACCAGAACAGGTGTTGAGTCAAAGTTGGCCAATGAACCACAGTTTGTCATCCCTTGCTACAGACAATTTTATTGTCTTCATAAACCCATGGGAGGGATCTAAAAGATGCTTGCTTTTTCATCTTAGATTTCTGACATACATGCAGACAAGTTCATAACAACAGTGTGATAAGGTACTTGGTGGGGGGACAAAGGTAGGTGGTGATGCCAGAAGGTAAATAAGGTTGAGACTTGAGGAATACTGAAGATTTTCCCCCTATTCAGCTTGGGACTCAGGAATCTGGGTTTTTTAAATAACGTTAGAGTAACAAATTATTCAACATATTAAAAGAGGTGAAAAACTGCTTGTAGTTGAAGGAGATGAAGTTTAGAAAGCTATTTTGAGTGAAGGTTAACTTCTTAATGGAATGGTTTATAATACAGAAATCTTTAAGCTTCATACTGACTAGGATATGGCTTTTCTATTTCTGATATATAGGCTTTTTATTATAGTGATTCTATGGCACCATGGGAAAATTTTGGCAAGAGAGATTGACGGTCAAATATAAAAATGTGACTAAAACCACTTAAAGAATTTACAATTATCTTGGTCACACAATTTTATTAAACACCATCTGCCAGATACCTGGCAATTAGGTAGTGCACCACTGATGACCATAAATTTGCATAGACTCTGAGAGATGATTTTGGAAACAAGGACTTCTCTGGCCAAGACCCCTCCTGAGGTCCAGACTCATGTGTCCAACTGCTTCCTGGACCTCCCTTCCCCACCCCACATTAATGTCTTCAATTCTGAAACCAAGCTCATCACCACAGCCACACCACAGACCTGTCATCCCCCTGTTTCTATTCTACATAACAGGTGATGTGAGTAGACTCTGTGCTCCAGGTGATATGCTAGAATCCCAACTCAATCACTTACATAGCTGTGTAGCTTGGAGAAGTTACTTAACCCTGCTAAGCCTCAGTTTCCTGATGAAAAAAAAGGTTTCTAACACTTATTGAGCACTTAACTGCGTGCCAATCCCTCATTTAACACTTTACATGCATTATCTCATTTAATCCTCAAAGTAGCCATATGAGGTAGGCACCATTATGATCCCCGTTTCTGTTAATAAGTAAACAGAGCCCAGAGGGGTGAGACTCCTTGTTATAGCTGTCAACCATTATGACTGCCTACAAGTGGTATCATCACCCTCCACTTCACCCTCCCTTTCACTGCAAATGCTTACCTCAAAAACAGCTCTCAGATCTGCCCTCTGCTCCATAGCACTACCTTGTCAAGATCCACCTCGTCTGAATCTCGGACTTGAGCTCTTTGCCTCCAGTTTTGCCTCCTTCCAATCTCTTCATCATGTTACTTCCAGGATATGCTTTACCCAAGCAACTGTGGTTGCCTCAAACTCTCAAAATAAGCTAGAAAAGATAAACAAAGCAGGTTTTTGGTAACTTGGGAGATTTTACCACCTTTGTGAAATCAAGATATGCCACATTAAAGTGTCATGCAAAGCCTCAAGTGCAGACCAAAGAAATCTATCTGGAACCATGTTTAGAGAAATCACAGAAATCTCTTTCCCTAAGGCACAGCACGGGGGGAAGATGTCACTGTCCATCTTTCTCAGAATCGTAGATTCAGGTCTGAGATTTTGTTACAATTCACTAGTATAGCTGTAATGATTATTAAATATAGAAATGGTGAGTTACTAAAAAGTCACTGCCTCAAGTTCCTGAAATGCCCTCCTCCCACTTCTGCCTTGGGAAGCCTTCAGTGGGCACCACTGGGGTCACTATGGTGCCTCCCAGCTTGACCCCTATAGTTTAAGAGGATGGGCCCCCATCCCTGGGTATCTCCCTGACTCTCAGTCAGAGGACACCTGGGCCCAGGGTAGGGAGACATCTGCCTGGAAGGAGAACTGGCAGGTCAGGAGGTAAATGTCAAGGATCTCCTGGCCCACCTTTCACGGGTGTCCCCCATGTGGAGGCCTTTGGGAACTGCAGCCTCCACAGCATAAGTCAACATTTTTATCGTTATCCCTTCTTGTGTTACTTGTAACAGTCGTGGCAAATAGCTTCTATGAGCACGTTCTAAGCAGTTCAAATAGTTTGGAGCTAAAACTTGTACTTACCTAACTTTTACTTACTGGAGGAAATTCCAGGTCCCTATCAAGACCAGAAAGGCTCAGGGTAAGAAGACATGAGTGCCCAGGAGTAACTACAGCTGCACTACAGGGAGCAAGCAACACCAACAACAAAGACAACCTGCAGAGGAGGAGGCGTGCAAATAATGTGCCTTTAACCATCAAATCTCTAGAAGTGATTGTGGGAGTGGAGATCGGAGATGGGGGAGGATCAAAAGCTCTCCTGCTTAAAAGGATTCACTCTGTTCCATTAAATGTTAATACCCCCAAGCCTTACTGCTAATTAACATTCCACAGGGCTGCCAGGGGGATCTGTTTAAACTGCAGGACCAAGAAGTCAAGGCGCTGCTAGATAATATCTCTCAGCGATCCTCCACACCCTTTAGGATAGGAGGTAACTCCTCAGAACATTGTACAGACCCCTCGTGATCAGATGCCAGCTCTCCTCTACAGCTTCATTTCCCGCCTCCTGCATTGCCCCTTCTTACACTCACACCTCCCTGTACCACACACGCACACACACAAATCCCTGTATACCCCATGACACCACATGGCAGAGGTGCTGTCTTGTCGCATGGTACTGTTTGAAGTCCTCTGAAAGTGCCACAAGTTCTCACATCTCTGTGTGCTCTCGTCCTTCCTTGAATACCACCACCCCTTCTTCCTCTCTAGAATAAGCTGTTCTGGGAAGACATCCTTTGCAGCCACCCCTTACGTCCCAATTTCTCCTCCAGTCAGACAACCCTCCTGGGAAAAGACAGCAGCCTGTTCTCATGAACTGCTATCCTTACTCTAACTGCTTGTTCTGTCCAGAAACTCTAGGCAAAGCTGCCAAAATTCATAGTGTGTACACAGTGATATCAAGACCCTGTTCCTTGTTCATGTCTGATTAGCACTGACTGATCCCTCACCTACATTTAACAGAGGTCCAGCCCCAGAAGTCCAAAAGCCAAATCTGGATGATGACGGATTTGTTTAACAAGCGCATTTTATTCTCAGTGTTTAATTTTTTAAAAAATTGCCAACATTTAACATTTGAGGAATTTCATCTAAACTTCTAGCTTTTCTTGAAATAAATGTGAAGATCTGGCAATTACGGTCTGCATTTCCAGAAGGTAGAAATTACGTGGAAGTGACTTTAGTTGCTGTTCTTTCGCCAGAGCATGCACTCTAGTTAGTCACAGTCCCCAGCACTCCCTCTTCTCCCCCAGTACTGATGCCAAGTCTCAACTGCCATTTATCATTAGATATACACTACTGTTTTTTTTAAGGTAAAGACCAAAAAAACCCAAAACAAACAAACAAAACTACTTGAGCTCATGCTCCATCAAAAGTGGGATAACAAGAGAGACCGAGAGGGTGTATATGCATAAAGACATGGAGAATTGTCCTAGATGTAGGTCTGTATCAAAAGAGCTCTTCTTAAGCTGCCATAAGAAAACAAACCCAATTTACTTCATGTAAGATGCCTGCCTAGTCCCTGCAGACATTTGAGTTGTGACCCCTCGTGGGTGTATTGGAAATGAAGGTGGCTAACGTTTTCTGGCCAGTAAGGAGGCTTTGTATTGGGTGATAGCAAACCAGCCCAGTCAGGCCCTCTCGTTTCAGAAGTATAAGTGGTACATGTTCTTGGAGAAAGTAAATTGCTAGAGCAAGGGTGCCTCTTGAACAATCTCATTCTTGGACAAATCAAGATCACAGCAAGTATATGGCTCAACAGGAGACAACAGATTCCTCAAAAGCACTTGTGTTCTGGCAACAGACCTCCAACAATTTGGGCCTGTCTCTTCCCTAAGAAGTCCAATGCACATCTGCACACCATGCTACAATTGTTGACTTGCTCACCCTCCACCCATCCCTCAAGGCTGAGTGTGTCTTTACTCCACAGACATTTATTGAGATCCCTTCATGTGAAAAATGATGTGATAAGCACCAAGGATATACTTTGGTGAACAACAAAGACCAGATTCCTTCTCTCATGGATCTTTCAGTCTACGAGGGAAGGCAGAAAATCAACAGGTACACAATAAAGTTTAATAAGGAAAATAAACCAGAGAAATGATATAAAGTGTCTTGGGGGAGTAGAAAAGGAGAAAATGAGGGAAGGTCACCTTGAGGAAGTAATATTTAAGAAAGGACACGTGGGAAAAGAGTGCTCCAGACAGAAGTAAACACAAATGTAAAGGTCCTGGGGGGAGAAAAAGCTCGAAGCATTCAAGAAACTAAAAAAGGACCAGCGTTATGGGACTGTAGTGACTACATGGTAGGAGATGGAAATTAGGGAGGAGCTAGGTCTTGTAGGACCCTGATGACCATGGTAAGGAATTTGAATTTTACTCTAAGTGGACTGGGAAGTAAGAAAGAGACAAGCAGCCCCTGGCGCTCACAGTTAGGCTGTGGTGGTCTGCTGAACATCAACAATTTCTCAGAACATTAACGTCAGACAAGGCTAATTTGTGGTCATGATGGATCAAGACAAAAACAGGATCACTCTGAATTCATGACAAAACACAGAAAAATACGAACATTGCATAAATCCCAAAAATGACCGTCATAGCTTATATGAGCATCTGCTTTTTTCTTTTAATCAATTTCAAGTTTAGCTTTGTTCTCATCTTCCATCCTTTAAAATAGATGAGATTAATATATTTAATCATAGACTTAAACCTCCTTCCTTAAGCACTACCCAAAATCATCAATACAAGCCCAAATCCTATAATGAAGTCCCTTCTAACACCCTCTTACTCAGACACTTTATGGCTCCCCATGGTGTACAGTCACAAGCAATAAGCCCAACTTGTTCTACCTTAGGCATGTTCCTGGTGATCTTTTGATGACAGGCACTGACAAATGTCACTTGAAGATTTTAAGTAGGAGGTGATATAATCAACTTTTAAAAATTATTCTCTTGACCTATAGAGTCGGAAAATAAACTCTATAGGTCAAGAATAGAAGAAACAAGACCAGTTCAAGGCTGTTTCAGCATCCAGGGAAAGAGGATGGTACACTGGGTCAAAGTGGTGGGGCAAAGCAGTCAAATTCAAGATGTATTTCAGAGCCGGTGTCTGCAGGACTTGCTGATGAAGTGGATGGGTCCATAGACAGACGTACGTAGACAAAGCCAGAGGCCCAAAATAAAATTAGCTAAAACGGGATAGAAGCCTACTTCTTATTACATGAAGTCCTAGTTGTCATTGCAGCCCTATAAATTTAGCAGGGATGCAAGCTCCTTCTCTCTTGCTATGCCAGCAGCCCTCAGGGTTATAAACATTAAATGCATGGCCTGAGATGGCTTACCACAGCATCCCATGCCAGAGAGAAGGAAGGGAGACAGGAGAAGAGGAGGGCATAGCTGGGAAATAGCACTTATCACTTCTGCTCACATTCCTTTGGCCAGTACCTGGTTCCATGGCCACACCTAACTGCAAGGAAATGTGGGAAATTTCCAGCCTTTACGCTGCATGGCTGTATTCCAGCTAAATGGAAGAAGAGAAAAACTGTTGTTGAGACAGTGGAGAGGACCGACAAAACCTGGCTGGAGTTAGTTAAGGAGAAAAATATAAGATACGTAAGATAAGGAAACAGAAAGTAAGTATAAGCAACTCTTTTAAAGTTTTACTGGAAAGAAGAGCAGACAAATGGGATGGTAGCTAGAGGAGACCACAGAACGAAGAAGTTAAAAGAGGTGTGGTGACCATGGAAATGTGCCTTTTAAATCTCCTACAGTGAAGAACATAATTGACTATGGTCCCAGGTACTGTGGTCTGAAAATCTTCCCTCCACAATCACAGCAAGACTATACAGTTCCACAGGCTGCTCACAGCCAGTGACTAGAAGTGGCAGGGAGAACAAGATAGGCATGTCCCTCCATGACAGAGGACTCCTCTGACTAGTGACTTTGGCCCAAGGACTCCCTCTGAGTATTGCCAAAACTTTCTTGGAGTTGCAATTCAATCCAAGACCTTTCTTTGTCCCTCCCTCCTTCCTTCCTTCTTTCTCTCTCACCTTTACTGGGGTGAAATCTGCATCACAATTGGATGGCTCTCCCAATCTTTTCCCCATCTTCTCTCACAGGTGGTCTGTGAGGAAAATGTTCCAATACATTTTTTGCAAATCTAGTTCTGTCTTGGAATCTGCTTCTGGGAAGACTGGAATTGATGCAAGAGGAGACGTTGGAGCATGTTTGCAGCCTGATGGGAATGATCCTGGCATGAGGGGTAAAAGTGATTATGCTTAAGGGAGAGGGGGTCATTACAGGTGACAAGTCCTTGAGTTTGGAGGTGAAATGGGAAGCATGTCTTTAGATGGGGGTATACAGAGTCACCTGCTACAAAAAGGGGGAAGGCAGAAGACATGAGTGCAGGCTCAGATTAATGGGTAAATGAGATAGAAGGAAACAAAGGTAGTTCTTTTCTCTTTGTTTCAGCATACAATGGGAGGTCGTATTGTGAGGTGGTTAACAGCTGGATTCTGGAATCAGCCTGATGGGGTTCAAAGGCAAACTTCTTCAAGTACCAGCTAGGGGACTGTTTCTCAGTTTCCTTATCTTGAAGATGGGGCTATTTTGCAGCATCTACTTCAGAGAGTTGAGAAAACTAAATGAGTTAATGCTTGACAACATGTAGAACATTAGTATTTAGCAATTAAGCATGAAACAAATGTTAATTATTTTCTTAATAAATTATAAATGTTATCAGTTGAGATTAAGGAAGGAAAGAAGGTAAAGGAAAAAGAAGTGAAAGTCATCTTGAAGAACTGAAAATAAGACCCCACCGGTCATGAGATTAAAGTGAGATAGTCAAAACGAATGGGTGGTTTTCTTCTGCCACATTCATCTATCCAGCCACAGACATAAATTAGACCAGCGATTTCCCACTCTGGGGCTACAATTAGAATCACCTGGGGAGCTTTTAAAACTTAACTCATATCTCAGGTCCTCTCCCCCAACCCCATTCTGATTAATCTGGTCTGGGATGAGAGTCCAGCAGACTTTTTTTTTTTTTTTTTTTTAGTTTCTGCTTTATAACAAAGTGAATCA
The DNA here is from genome assembly GCF_025265405.1 of Mesoplodon densirostris. Lineage (NCBI taxonomy): Eukaryota > Metazoa > Chordata > Mammalia > Artiodactyla > Ziphiidae > Mesoplodon > Mesoplodon densirostris. The sequence goes on from NC_082663.1 coordinate 164,635,521, forward strand.
GTCATACATATACATCTGTTCCCACATCCCCTCCCTCATGCATCTCCCTCCCTCCCACCCTCCCCATCCCTCCCCTCCAGGCAGTCACAAAGCACCGAGCTGATCTCCCTGTGCTCTGCGGCTGCTTCCCACTATCTATCTACCCTACGTTTGGTAGTGTATATATGTCCATGCCTCTCTTTCGCTTTGTCACAGCTTACTTTTAAAGATACACAGGTGATTCTAATATGCAGCCAGAGCAGAAAAGTACTGGAGTAGGGGACGAGTTTAACTGAATTAAACTGAGTGGGGTTTGACTGAAGTTTGGGGTTTTTCCACGGGAATTCAGAGGAGGAGAGATAAAGAGAGGGATTAATTATGGATAACAGAATCTAACTTAGTTAAGGAAAATTAAAGACTTTCATGATGGAGAATGAAAAAATGGTTAAGAGTCTAGGGCTTAGAGTCCCCACTGGAGTAGACATATTGGTGTGGGAGGGACTGTGCAGCAGAAATAGCTCATGATCATACATCTTTATCCCAGATGCCAAACACACTTACTACCCTCATATTTTCTACTATATAAACACCACCACCAAAATTTAAGTACACCATGCGAATTATTCTCTTTTTGGTGACTCTTTTTCAAAGTCCAGCCTAAGAAGTATTATTTGAATCCAATTGACCTGAAGTGCTTTTTAAAAAACATTTTATTTTTTAATTTCAATTTTTTTTTTTTTTTTGGCCGCAGGATTTTAAGTTTCCGGACCAGGGGTCGAACCCGTACCCCCTACAGTGGAAGCACGGATTATTAATCACTAGACCGCCAGGGAAGTCCCGACCTAATGTGCTTTTCTTCTAAAAGGATCAATGTGCGAGAAATTCAGTCACAGAGAACAAAATCCACTCTAACGAATATAAGTAGGAAGTCATGTATTACAGAGTATTAAGTGGATCACAGAATTGGTGGGGGGGGTGGAAGCAACAGATACCAGATTTCTGGGAATAACTATTTACCAAAGCTACACTGTGAAACTAGGCTACAACCACCATGGTTGATGTCCTCCTTCTGTGGCAAATCGGCAAGATAAAGAAAACCATCAAATAAGAGAGGCACCTAATATAGACCAACATAATCTTAAGTCATTTGCATGTTGCTACTTAAGTGAAATAGAAAAATGCTAATAAGTGTTGGAAATTCTTTTATTGTACAAGGTGTCCACAAAGTCAAGAAACTTGGAATGAATTTATTTCAAAGAGTTATTGGTTACTTTGTCAAATAATATGCTTCAATATATCTTTCTTCATCATCTTGATAACGATTAAGGTGGGGTATCTCTAAAAAATATACAATAAACACTATTTTCCCAGTTATTATACTTCTTCCAGGTTAGCACTTAGATCCATTGCTTTAAATTTAGAATATCTCACCTGAAATTTTATGGAACATTTTATTTTATTGAATAAAATGTAACTAATATACCGTTTAAACATAAATTTACCCTATGTTCCCCAACTTTGTTGACAGTTTTCATAGTAAAAACAGCTCAGGCCAACTCTCTTCTCTTTACTTTGAATGCCTAGAACCAAAATGAAGGTATTTTAAAAAGACAGTGGATGGGAGGTTTCACAACCAGAATCTAGAGGAAGTGTGAATAACAGATTATTCATGTTAAAGAATTCATTGTAACCAGCTAGGAAAAAACACTGTTTCCTAGGGCTATCTGCTTAGCTAGGATGAATCACTTTTTTTAGGTTTTAAATTTCACTGTATGTATTCTCTTTTGAATTATTCTTTGCCTGTGCTGCTTTTTCTTTGTTGACCTTTCTTTGTCTAGTTTTTCTGTGTAAGGTATCATCTCTCAAGGCTCACAGGAAGCACTATTATTAAAAAAGAATACTAGATGCAGGGTCAAAATTTCTGGATTTAAGACTGGATTTTAAAGGAAAATTACCCTGCCTTACATTTACATCTGCAATATGTTTAGAATTGACAGTTGTGTTAGATGGAGTTAGGGATCAAGATTTTTTTTTTCCCTGTATGTTATGCATTATTTTTCAAAAAGTCTACCCTTCCCCTCTGCATTTGTGGTCATTTTCTGGTCACAAACCAAATGAGCAAATGCGCTTGGCTCTGTTTATGGATTCTTATTCTTTTCTTTTCATACACGTCTCTATGTTTGCATTTATATCACACTGAATTACCATCTTATAACAGGCCTCTGTATCTGTTAGTCAAGTCCTCCACCTTTCTTTTTCTTCAAGGTTTTCTTGGATATTTTTGGCTTTTTATATTTCCATATAAATTTTAGAATCAACCTGTCATGTTCCAGGAAAAAAAAAAATAGCTCACAAGGAATTTTATTGAAATTGTGTTGAATCTTGAGATCAATAATGGAGAGAACTGATATCTTTATTATAGGTTATTCCACCATCTATTTAGATCTTTATCTCCACGATGTTTTGTAGTTTTCAGTTCAGAGGTCTTTTACATCATTTTGTTGACTTTATCCCTAGTCATATGATAAAATTTATGCTATTGTAAATTTCAAGTTTTTCATTTCTATTTGTTTTTACCTGGTATTTTAAAATTGATCCAGTATTCAATTTTAACAGTTTATCTACAAAGTGTTTTAGATTTTCTACACATACTGTCATATCGTCTGCAAATCATGACATTTTAAAACTTCTAATTTTAACATAATTTCAGACTTACAAAAAAAGTTTCAAGAATATTAAAAAAAAATCAGTAGACTCTTTACCCAGATTCTCCAAATGTTAACCTTTAACAGCATTTGCTTAATCATTCCCCTTCTGATGTATATATACATATAGTTTTCTGAATCATTTAAGTATAAGGTGCAGAATATGATGCCCTTTGCCCCTAAATATATCACCGTGAATTTCTTAAAAACCAAGGGCGGCACGATGATCAAATTCAAGAAAATAACACTGACAAAATACTACCAGCTAATCAAAGTTCTCATTCAAATTTTGCCAATTGTCCCCTTAACGTTTTCTGTTGCAAAAGAACATTCCATGTCACAAGGTGTATTCACATGTAATACATCTCTTTAGTCTCCTTTAATCAGGATCAGTTCCTCCACCTTTACTTGCCACTCATGATCTTGGCATTTTGAAGAGTATGGGCCAGTTTTTGAATAGAATGTCCCTCAATCAGGGCTTCAGGATATTTCCTCATGATTAGATGCAAATTATGCATTTTACGGCAGGAATACCACAATCGTGATATTATGTTTTCCTCACTACTTTATATCAGGAGGCACATGCTATCAATTTGTCTTGTTACTGTCACAGGCAAAACCCACTGGGGTCCCTGGGAAGAGTAAGATGAAATCTAGGTGATAAGACAGGGCCTAACCTCTTCTTCTGGGCTTAGTCTAGTTTCACTTGCCTGTAGAGGGCTGTGTGCAGAGGCCTTGCACCTAACCCGTCGGATTATAGTTCCCAGTGTAGAACCGCCGTCCCTGACACCTGAATTTGCCGAGGCCTGTGCAGAGATGCTGCACCCAGCACTGCAGTCTGAGCTGCCTTGAGCAACACGACTGCACCTGCCCCCGGAGAACTCCGCCCACTGCCCCGCTGACAAGAACCCTATAAAGCAGCCCTGCCAATGGCCTTTCGGGGAAAGTGTGTACTCTAGAGCGCAAGCTCACACCACTCCATTCTCTGATCAAAGAATAAAGCTTCCCTTTGCTTCTGAACCAAATTCGGTCTCATTCTAATGGCCCAAACAACACTGGGCAGGAGGACCATGTTGGGGACCAACTCGGGAGTGTCAGTAACAAATTGGCATCCCAGATGTGACAGACCATGGCCTTTTCTCCTGAGCCTATCCCCTAGGCTCTGGGCTCGCCTTGCTCCAGCAGGAGGATGGCAAAGACTTTGGGAGGTTCGCAAGAGGATGACTGCCTCTGATCTCTGAGTTCACTCTGATGGGGTAAAACAGCAGCAGCCTTCAGTCAAATTCAGAGCAACTCTGACCAGCAACCTGATACCCGGGTGTGGTGTGCACACAGTGGAGCCCCCAGAGTCATATGAACTGCGCCCCCTTGAAGGGATCACACTGTGGCAGAGACTGAAACTCACACATGCCTGCCCGCCGCCTCTGACAGGTCTACCCGAGGTACGGGACGCCCGGGAATTGTGGGGACCTGTGGACAAGAGAGAGCCACAGCAGTCTTGCCTGCAGACTCACCAGCAGTGCTGGCCTCTTGACCCCTGTACAATGCAGCAGAAGCCACACCAGGGCTTTTTGTTCTCCTCACCGATCTCCAAGGGTCACTAAAGCAGCATTCTCCATTGTCACTTTCAGCTTGATAAAGGAAAGGGGCCACTGAACCGTCGAGGACTCAAGCCAATGGCACGGGGCCAGTGTGCTTACAAAGAGGATACATGTTCTTGGGTAAGTCCCGAAACTCATTGCGGGCCTGGCTATCCCAATGCTTGGACAGTACTGTGTTACCACAAGAACTATGGGACCAGATCCAAACTTAGAGTTTACAGTCAGACCATTACCCATAGGAAGAAACTATAACACTGCAAAAGAGCCACAGGACTACAATTCACAGCAGTCACTGCACTCATAGGGGTGCTAGTGACCCTGGCCGGGGGGAACTATGTATATAAAACACTGTCCCCACACGTACACAGTACTATATTTAAAATAGATAACCAACAAGGACCTACTATATAGTACAGGGAACTCGGTTCAATATTCTGTAATAACCTAAATGGGCAAAGAAAAAGAATGGATACTTGTATGGGAAAAACTGCATCACTCTGCTGTACACCTATAACTAACACATCATTGTTAATCAACTATACTCCAATATAAAATTAAAAGTAAAAAAAAAACAAAGCAAAAACCCCCCAAAAAAGCACTGCCCCCATAGTGGTCCATGAGACTGGCCTCAACTTTAAACTGTTAGGAAAAAATTGGTATCTGAAGTAGGCCAAACCTTTAAACCCCATACAAAAAATCAGTATGATCCTAGACAAAGGAACTGCCCTAAATTATCTGTTAGCGGACCAGGGAGGGGTCTGTGCGCTAACAAATACATCATGCTGCTTTTATGTCAACGCAAGTGGCCTGACTGGAGAAAATGCAGACAGGCTACTGGAAAAAGCAGTTTGGCTAACAGAAGCCAGCCAGCCTCCTCTGGCCGAACACATTCGGACCAGAGGACCACAGGCTCTCCCCAGCATCACCTGGTTTCTACCTTTCCTGAGCCCCTTAACAGCCATTGTTCTCTTGCCGATATTTGGGCCATGCATCTTAAACTGTCTGGTGTCCTCTGTCTCCAAAAGGTTAGAATCTATAAAACTCCAAATGGTGGTTGCTCAGGGATATCAAGAGGGCTAAGGCCGGGTGATAATCGAACGTATCTGAAGGCGGCTGGGGAGAAGCTCTACACCCCTCTCCGGGGTTATGACTGCACCCAAACTCAGGAGGAAGTTACATAAGACGGACCGTCGCCCCCTCAGCGCCCCCCAAGAATGGGGCGCAGGACAAAAGGCAGAGGAGGGGTTTGTCACCAGCAAAGCCCAATGGGGTCCCAGGGAAAAATAAGATGGAATCTAGGTGATAAGGTCTCACTTCTTCTTTAGGGCTTAGTCTGCTTTCACTTGCCTGTAGGGCGCTGGGTATGGAGGCCTGGTGGCGACCACATCAGATTAATGTTCTCGGGGTAAAACCACTGCTCCACTGTTCCCGACATTTGAGCTCCGCGAACCACGTGCAGAAGCGCCGCAGGGAAACGTGAAGTAAAGATGGCGGCGGCGCGCGGTGTGCAAAGACGCTGCGGCGCGCGCTGCGCGGGAGGTCCCGAGCAGCACAGCTGAGCCCGCCCTGCAGGAACTCTGCCCCTCCCTCCTCCGACAGAACAGCGCCTCGCGGGCCTTTCGGCAGAGCACATACTCCAGTGCCTAGCTCGTACCGCTCCATTCTCGGACCAAAGAAGAAAGCTTTTCTCTGCTTCTGAGCCAAACTCAGTCTCCTTCTATTGGCTGGAACGACACCACGTAGGAGGACCCTTGTTGGGGACCAACTTGGGAGAGTCGGTAACTTTACTGGTGATGTTAACACTGATTGTTGATTTGGGTGATGCCTTTTAACTTTTCCATGTGAAGGTTACTAGTTCTCCTGTTGCAATTATTATGTATTTCTGGAGAGATACTGTAAGACTATGTAAATATTCTTTAACTCATCATACTTTTAGCCCTTTAGTTTTAGTATCATTTATTGATGGTTCTTTCCCGAATCGCCTATTAGTATGATGATTACCAAATAGAAATTTTTTAAAGTCTATTATTCTTTCTACATTTATTAAATGGAATTCTACTGTGAGAAAAAGCTTTTCCTTTATCATTTATTCATTCATGTATTTATTCGTTTATTTAAAACAACATGGGCTCATGGTTTCTTATTTTATTCAATAGGCTATAATCCATTGCTATTATTTATTTAGATGCTCAGATTGTCCTAGATTTGGACAGTGGGAGCCATCATGATGCCCCCATCATTTTTTGAGCACTTTCTCACTTTTTCCGACAAGATGTTTAGGGCTCATATCATTCATTCTCAACCTAACCCTGAAAGTAGCCAGTTCTGAAAGAAACGGTTCATATCAGTGGAGAATGATAGTAAGAAACCAAGATCTGGATGCTACATGTGCTACATGTGCTCATTGCTACTGAGATGTTATTGCTTCTAGAGTCCAGCAGAAGAGCTAGGAACTCTACATACACACACTTATATGTAAGTATATGTATATATGTGTGTGTGTATGTACCTGTATATATATGTATGTGTATATGTACTTGCCTATCTTCATATCTAATTTTGAATATCTATCTCCCCCAAACCATGAGTTTATATCGATACCTCCAATTCCAACCCAACACCACAGGGTTCATTTTTAGCCTTCCTTTTCATTAATTTAGCCTCTCCCCTTCATTCATTTTTATTCCTTTGTCCAACAGTGAGAAATCTGGCTCTAATTATCCACAACATATTGTTATTTGTTCAGTCCTTTAGTCCTTTTGCAAAAGTTTCCCCAGTCATCTTTTGTTGGATGATTCCTCAGAGAGTTCACAGGCACAGAAAAATCACTGAATTTTAGCATGTTTAAAACTGTTTTCCAACAGTCTTGATGCCTAAAGAATAGATTTAATGAAAATACAACCTTTGGTTCATACTTTTTTTCCTTAAAGTTTTTTTTTTTTAACTGAATCACATAAACCTTCTTCTGAATGCTGTTTTGGGGAGCATTCGAGTTCTAAAGGATTTTTCTGTAATTAAAAAATTTAACAGTTTTGAATGTTCTAGATCAATTTTCCCAGTTTGGAGTGTTGTGTTATATTTTGCTTCTCCTTCATGTGCCTTTTGAGAGGGGGAGGGCATGAGGTTCATGAAGTTGTCTTGTTTTGTTTCCTTCACGTAATAGCTTTTTACAGCTTTAGTCTATTTATGTCATCAGAATTCTGGAGTATTTTTACAAGGTTCCTAGTCAAAGGGTGCCCCCTTCTGTCGGTGCAGTGAAGTCTTTAATAAATAATTTTTGTTCTCAGTGATGGGGGAGTTGGGAGAAAGTCCATTGATATTATGGTGCTTTTGTCTTTTAAGGCCCCACGTTTTCCCTTTTGCTTCTTTTCCCCTCATTTTCCAGTCTACAAAGGGGGCCCATATCCTTTTTTATGAGGGAAATTACATAATGATTTCTATTTTTTTAATTGATAAACTTTTTTTTTAGAGCAGTTTTAGGTTTACATAAAAATAGAGCGGAACATACAGGGTTTGGATTTACCCATTCTCCCCCATGGCACAGTTTCCCCTCTTATTAAAACATTGCATTAGTGTGGTGCATTTGTTATGACTAATGAATTAATATTGATACATTATTATTAAATAAAGTCTACAGTTTACATTAGAGATTACTCTTTGTGTTATATAGTTTTATGGGTTTTGACAAATGCATAATGTCATGTATCTACCACAACAGTATCATATAGAATAGTTTCACTGTCCTAAAAATCCCGTCTTCTGCTTAGTCATCCCTCCATACTCCTCCCTCAAACCCCTGGCAACCACTGATTTTTTCCCTATATCTATAGTTTTAGCATTTCGAGAATTTCATATAGATGAAATCATACAAAGTGTAGCCTGTTAAGGCTGGCTTCTTTCTTGTTTGTATTTGCATGCATTAAAATCTACTGCCTAGGGGCCAGGCTTCTAATTTAGCATGCAGCTAGGGGCTGACTGTGATCCTCCTTGCAGACCAGGGAAGCCTGTGGACACCTCACCTGCCCTTTCCCTCTAGTACACTCCAAGTCACTAGTATCTCCCTGGAAGGAGCTTGTACATACACCTGGTGGCCCAGCTTTGGCAGCTGCCATCCAAGGGATGGGCCTCTAGAATGCCTGGCTCTGATAGTCAAAGGGGCTTGCATTCATGAGTACCACAGGATGGTAGCAAACAAGGAAGTAGTTACTAACAAGCACAGGAGCACTCATCCACAGCAATGCACCCAGTCCCAGTGCAGAGGAATCAGACAAAAAAAGCCCTTTCCCAGTTTCTCCCTGGGAGGCACTAATTACATACTTTCCCAGCTGCTGCCTGAGGATCTGTCTTCCAGTCAGCATGCACTGAGGTGCTGACCACAATCCTCCCATTTGGGAAACTGACAGGTCCTGACACACCCTCAAATACTGGGGGCCTCTAAGAATAAAGAAGGTGGCTTGGACACCACAAAGTTTTGAGAGACAACCAAGTGCTTGGGCCAGGCTGATGGATAAGGTTCATCTCCTACACAAGACAACAGTGTCAAAACTACAAGAAGTGGCTGTTTTATCAAATGTGCAGAAACCAACAACAGAGAGTTAAGGAAAAGGAAGAAACAGAGGAATATGTTTCAAACAAAAGAAAAAGATAAAAAATAGAGAAGCAGACCTCAATGAAACAGAGATAACTGATTTACCTCATAAAGAGTACAAAATAACAGTAATCAAGTTGCTCACTGAGGTCAGGAGAGCAATGCATGAACAAAATGAGAATTTCAACAAAGAGATGGAAAATATAAGAAAGTACCGGACAGAAATCACAGGGCTTAAAAATACTATAACTGAACTAAAAAAAAAAAAAAATCAATAAAGGGGTTCAATAGTAAACTACACCAAGTGGAAAAAAAGGATCAGCAAACTCAGAGGAAGGACAGTAAAATTAATCCAATCTGAGGAACAGAAAGAAAAAAGAATGAAAAAGAGTGGAGATAGCTTAAGGGACTTAAAAGACACCATTAAATGGACCAATATATGTATTATAAGGGGTCCTAGAAGGAGAAGAGAGAGAGAGAGGAAAAAAGCTTATTCAAAGAAATAATGGTTGAAAACTTCCCTAACATGGGGAAAGAAACATGTCAAGGTTCAGGAAGCATGGAGAGTTCCAAAAGGTGAATCCAAAGAGACCCACACTGAGACACATTATAATTAAATTGTCAAAAGCTAAAGACAAGGAGAGAATCATAAAAGAGAAAAGAGAAAAACATCTTGTCACATAAAGGGAACCCCATAAGACTATTAGCAGATTTTTCTCAGCAGCAGCTTTGCAGGCCAGAAGGGAATGGCATGATATATTCAAAGTGTTAAAAACAAAAAAACGGGCTTCCCTGGTGGCGCAGTGGTTGAGAGTCTGCCTGCCGATGCAGGGGACACGGGTTCATGCCCCGGTCCGGGAAGATCCCACATGCCACGGAGCGGCTGGGCCCGTAAGCCATGGCCGCTGAGCCTGCGCGTCCAGAGCCTGTGCTCCGCAACAGCAGAGGCCACAGCAGTGAGAGGCCCGCATACCACAAAAAAAAAAAAAAAAAAAAAAAAGACAACAGGGCCTCCCTGGTGGCGCAGTGGTTGAGAGTCCGCCTGCCGATGCAGGGGATACGGGTTCGTGCCCCGGTCTGGGAGGATCCCATATGCCGCGGAGCGGCTGGGCCCGTGAGCCATGGCCGTTGGGCCTGCGCATCCGGAGCCTGTGCTCCGCAACGGGAGAGGCCACAACAGTGAGAGGCCCGCATACCGCAAAAAAAAAAAAAAAAAAAAAAAAAAAAAAAGACAACTGCCAAACAAGAATACTCTACCAGTCAAAGATGTCCTTCAGAACTGAAGGAGAGAGAAAGAGGTTTCAAGACAAGAAATGCTGAAGGAGTTCACAACTAGACTGGCCTTATAAGAAATGTTAAAAGGACTTATTCAAGCTGAAGCAAAAGAATGTTAATTAGTAACGGGAAAATATGTGAAAGTATATATCTCACTGGAAAAGGTAAATAAAAAGTTTAATTTAAAATACTCATGTTGTAATGGTGGAGGATAAATCACTTATAACTCTACTAGGAAGGTTAAAAGACAAAGTAATGAAATAAAACTACAATAATTTGTTAATGGACACACGAGGTAAAAAGATGCAAATTGTGACATAATAAAACAAAATTCGGGGGAGGGGAGTAAAAATGTCAAGCTTTAGTATGCATTCAAAGTTAAGTTGTTATCAGCTTAAAATAGACTGTTATAAATATATGTAAACTCTATGGTAACCACAAAGGAAAAACCTATAGTAGATACACAAAAAATAAAAAGAAAGGGATCTAAGCATACCACTACAGAAAAACCACCAAATTACAGTGAAGAAAGCAAGAGGGGAACAAAGGAATTATAAAACAGCCAGAAAACAATGAACAGAATGGCAATATTAAGTCCACACCTATAAATAATAACTTTGAATATAAATGGACTGAGTCTCTAAAAACAGGAGCTTGGCTAAGATGGAAGAGGAGGAAGACCCTGAGCTCACTTTCTCTCATGAGCACACGAAAATGACAACTATTTACAGAGCAACTATTGATAAGAAAGACCAGAATCTGCCAGAAAAGACTTTCTACAACTAAAGATATAAAGGAACCACAACAAGACAGGTAGTAGGGGCAGAGTCCAGGTACTCTGGACCCAAGACCCATACCCTGGGAAGATGACCCACAAACGGGAGAATAATTACAATTGCAGATGTTCTCCCCAAGGAACAATGGGCCTGAGACCCACATCAGTCTCCCCAGCACGGGGGTCCTTCACTGGGAAGATGAGACCCCAGAATGATTTGGCTTTGAAGGCCAGTGGGGCTTAATTTTGGGAGACCCAGAGGGTGGCGGGAAATAGAGACTCCACTCTTGAAGGGCACACACAAAATCTCACATGCTCTAGGATCCAGGGCAGAAGCAGTAATTTGAAAGGAGCCTGAATCAGACCCACCTGCTGATCTTGGAGGGCCTCCTGGACGGACAGGAGGTAACTGGAGCTCACCCTGGGGACAACAGACACTGGAGGCAGCCATATGGGGGAGCTCATTCTACCATATGGACACTGGTGCTGGCTGCCATTTTGGAGTCCTCCCTCTACCTTATTAGCACCGGGACCCAGCCCTGCCCACCAGCTTATCTGCACCAGTACTGTGACGCCTCAAGCCAAGCAACTAGCTGGGCAGCTCCCAGCAGGTAGGCTGCCTTAAGACCCCCTGAGCTCACAGCCACACCAAGACATGACCCTGTCCACCAGAGAACCCGGAACTTGGCCCCAAACACCAGTGTGCAGGCACTAGCCCAGGACCCCAGGGCCCAGTAGTCAGAGACCCCAGGACCCAGCTCTGCCCACTAATGGACAGGCACCAGCCCCAGGACCCTGACCTCCAGCCCTGCCCACTAGCAGACTGACACACCAACTCTACACTACCTTGATTACAACAGTTTTATAGTAATTCTCAAAATCAGGTAGTACATGTTCTCCAACTTTATTCTTTATTTTTAAAGTTTCTTTGGCAATGTCAGTTCTTTCCATTTCCATATAAATTTTAGAATCACACTTTTAATTTCTACAATAAAGCCTGCTTGGATTTTCATTGAGATTGTGTGGAATCCATAGGCAAATTTCAAAATTCAGTTTTTGCTTTAGATACTTTGAGGCTCTCTTGTTAGGTGCATGTATGTTTAGAACTGTTCCACCATCTTGATAGATTGACACCTTTACCATTATATAATGTCCTTCTTGATATGTAAATTCATGTTTATAAGGGACCTCAGGGGTTTGGAGGCTAACATGGAAAAATACAAGACCATGAAATGCAGTAACACACAGTAGCTTTATTGCATGGTACTTGGACAGGATTGCCAGAGAGAGGAAGTTCCTCACAGCATAAGACTATACAGAGGCTAGAGGTCAGGGGCCACCATCCAGGAGGGAACTCCTGGGGCAGAAGGGAACTGGAGGGAGAGCTTACATGTCTACATAATGTTGCTAAGTAACATGGCGGCCATCTGTATGTCTTCCTTAGAAAAATGTCTATTCAGATCTTCTGCCTATTTTTTTTTTTTTTTTTGGCTGTTGAACTGTATGAGTTCTTTATATATTTTGGATATTAGCCCCTTATCAGACATATGATTTGCAAATATTTTCTCCCATTCAGTAGGCTGCCTTTTCATTTTGTTGATGGTTACATTTGCTGTGCAGAAGCTTTTTAGTGTGATGTAGTTCCACTTGTTTATTTTTGTTTTTGCTGTCAGATGCTTTTTCAGCCATCTGTTGAGATGATCACATAATTTTTATCCTTCATTAATGTGGTATATCACATTGGCTGATTTGCAGATGTTGAGCCATCCTTGCATCCCTGGAATAAATCCCACTTAATCATTTTGTATGATCCTTATAATGGATTGCATTCGTTTTGCTAATATTTTGTTGAAGATTTTTGCATCAATGTCCATCAAGGATATTGGACTGCGATTTTCTGGGGGTTTTTTGTCTGTTTGTTTCAAATATGCTCTTGCCCCTTACTCTCTCCTCTTTCTGGGATTCCTATTATGTGTATGTTGCTATGTTTGATAGTGTCCAGTGAGTCCCTTAAACTCTGCTCATTTTTTTCATTCTTTTCTGTTCTTTAGCCTAAATAATCTCAATTGGCCAAATCTGATGTTGAATCTCTCTAGTTTCTCATTTGTTATTGTACTCTTCAACTCCAGAGTTTTTATCTGGCTCCTTTTAATAATTTCTTTTAATAATGTCTCCTTGTTGATAGTCTCAACTTGGCATTGCTTTTATGGTTTCCTTTAGGTCTTTGTCCATGCTTTCCATTAGCTCTTTGAGCATATTTTAAATTGTTGATTTAAAGTTTTTGTCTAGGAAGTCCAATGTCTGGGCTTCCTCCTGGACAGTTTATTAATTTCTTTTTTCCTATGCATGGGTCATACCTTCTTGTTTCTTGCATGTCTTGTAATTTTTGTTGAAAATTGAACACTCTGAGAACTATAATGTGACCACGCTAGAAATCAGATTCTCCTCCCTCCCTAGTTTGTTGTTGCTGCTTGTTAGTCATTGCTCCAATTTTTAAAATGACTTTTCTAAACTAATTTTGTAAGGTCTGGGTTCCTTGTGTTTGGCCACTGAAATCTCCATTCCATTAGCTTAGTGATCAGCTAGTGATTCATCAGAGATTTCCTGAAATGCCAAGACTCAGCTGATTTTTTTTGGTTAATTGTTCACCTTGTTGCTGTAAACCCTTGATTAGTTTCCAGAGTCTAAAAAATTTGGTTCTGACTGTCCTTGCTAGTTAATTGGCTGATTTTGTGGAGGGACAGGCTTTTGCTGTTTCCTATCCACAATTCCTCTCTGATATCACCCACCATTATACTTTTATCTAAGAAAAAGAATGGAGATTCTATCTATCTACCTACTATCTATATCTGCTATGTAGAAAGAAAAAAAAAAAGGGAAAATAAACCATGAAATTTAAATGGTTCCTGGTGGGAGAAGGAAACAGTCATGGAAGCTGTATTTTCTTAAATATACCTTCTCTTGTAGATTTTACTTTGGATCCACATATTTTACATAATTCTAAAAAAATTAAAATATTAAAGGATTACCTAAACAAACTATTCTCAGAGTCATAAACTTGCTAAAGTCTAACATTTATATGGAGAAATTGAGATCTGAATTCAAGTAGTCTAACTACAGATGCTACAACAATCACTATTATGCTAAACTAGGTAGTATTAAGAGACATAATATAGGTAAATCACCTAGCAAATCAGTAAACATTAGCTCCCTTCCCCCAATACCTTACTGGAGGAGAGAAAACATAATTACTTTGTCATCTTTGTTCTAGGCCCATACACAGGGCTCATGATGTCTAATTAGTGAAAACAATAAATCAAGGCTATGATTATAAACATTTGACCATAAGGCCACTTTTTGAATAATGATGAGGAAAAAAAAGTGCCTACTAGAATAGTCATGTTAGTTTTACATTTTCCTTGTAAAAATAAAGGTTTGAAAAACAGACTAATTATTTTTGATTACGTAAATATACAAGAACACTTCCGTTGACTCCAACATGGACACCCCACTGGTACCTGAATAAAAGCCCTCATCAAAATCAAAATAACTCCCACTCCTATTTTTCTGTTACCACCACCACTAATGCACATGTAGCAGATATATCCCTTTCCCACAGAGTACCACGTCCTATTTTGCCAACAACTCTTGACCACATTGCTTCTTTAAACAGTATCTTAAATCCAACCACCACTCTATATTCCCACTGCCATTGCCTCAGTTCATACTTGTATTTCCTACCTGGACTACCAAATGGCCAAACTAGTCTTTTCTGCTTCCATTCTTATCTTTTTCTAAATTCATTTTCCATTATGACTCCAGAGTGTTTTTACTGAAAATAAATTGAACAGTTTATTCAACCTTTTAAATTTGTTCAGTAATTGCTTTGCTTATCTTGATTATTCAGTTGCTTCTCATCATTTAGTGTGGCAGTTTTTCAAAAGACATTCCTAAAAGACTCAAGACTCAATAGAATTGCTTCAGTTCCCATGAGTGATAAGGCAGAACCTGGATGGATAATGTTCTCTTGTCATCCCTCTTCTTTAACACTCAATCACAGTTGCTCAATTTGTTTATAAGTCTCTGTAAATTTTCGTTTGTAAAATAGATTTCCCTAACTCACACTCTTCATGATTTTGCTCCTAGCTCTCTCTTCAGATTCAGTTTACTGTTACTGCTCTTCGCAAGCCCTATACATCCAGCCATCTCAAAATCTTCAGTTTCCTGAATTAGGGATGTTGTTTCGTACCTTTATTGGTTGAACAGCTATTTCTTCCACCTGTAATGCTATTCTCTGTGCCTTTGGAAACCACTGAAGAAATCTCAGTTTAGAAATGATGAAAATTAACAAAAGCCCCCAGAGGCAGTTTCTCGTTTCCTTCTCTGTTCCTATAGGACTCTATACACGTTATGACAACCTCTACCACTCTACTCTTTTTCATCGTTTACTAACGCTTGTGACGTTGGGCAAATAACTTAACCTCTTTGAGCCCTTGAGTTCTTTATCTGTAAAATGAGGATCAGTAAGGTATAATATCTAGCTCATAGAGATGTTGGGAGGGTTAAATGTGGTAATATGTGAAAGGGCTTAAAAGAGTGCTTGGCACATTAGATTTATTCAAATGTTATATATAACTATTATTACTACTAATAGTACCAACTACCACTACTCATCTATGTGGGTCTATTAAACTGTGAGCTCTGAAGGCTTACTTTTGCACCACTAGCACCTAACTCATGATAAAAACTCAATGTTGGAAGGAATTGATCTACATTCTATAATATGCAGGAATATGGTGGTCATTCATGTTATTATCCATAGGTTAAAATTATTTGTTCTCTAGTGCCTTCAGCTACTTCTTTTTGTAAGAAATGTTATTTAATATGAAATTTCTAACTTCCTTAGAGTATACTTTTTATAGAAAATTAAAATTAAAAGTTTATTAGTTGATTTATTTAGAAGTGAGAGGCAATTTCCTTTTGCCTAACATATTTCAATAGACATCTAATTAACCCACTGTTAATGGTTAAGTATGTCAACTTGGCTGAGCCATGAAGCCTAGCTATGTTGTCAAACATCATTCTAGATGTTCCTGTGAGTTCTTTTGGATGAGATTAACATTTAAAGCTGTGGACTTTGAGTAAAGCAGATTTCCCTCCAGAATGTGGGTGGGCCTACGCATGCAATTAGTTGAAGCCCTGGATAAAACAAAAGGCTGACCTCCCCTGAACAAGGGAAGCTTTTGTAGCAGACAGCTTTTGGACTTGAACTGCGCCATCAGCTCTTCTTTGGGTCTACAGCCTGCCAGCCCACTCTGCAGATTTTGGACTTGTCAGCCTCCCTATTTACAAAATGCAGTTCCTTAAAATAAACTTCTCTTTCCAATACACCCACTTGATGTATACATGAAATTAAGTTATAGAGCAGGCTATAATCATTTATGGGAAAAAGTCTTTATAAAGTTTAGAACTGAAAATATATATTATATGTGTGTGTGTGTGTGTGTGTGTGTGTGTGTGTGTGTGTGTGTATATATATACATTATATGTACCAGGGAATTAAGAATCCCTGAAGTTTCTTTTTTCTTCCTTTATTCCCTTTGATCACATGCTATTATCTATACAGAGTAAAAAAACAAAAGGGATAAATTATAGCAGTTTTATTTTAAATTTCAAAATTATCTTTTTTATGTAATTGAGACATAAAATTTAAATCATGTATATGAATACAAAGATGAACATATGTGCTTTACACGCTGACAAAAATCTAGTTACAGTATAATATATATTTTTAAACCAAGTTTTCTATTTTCACAACACAGTGAAAAACTACGTTCATAAAAATGTACATAGGAAAATATAATAGTTAATGTGTTCTGTTTTCAACTATATATGGCTCTGAAGGTACTTTAAAAATCTATATACAATGTAACCAATAAATTTGTAATAACACTTTCCTTCAGCTAATGGTTTATTCACTGTGATTCATAGTTCATCACTCTCCTGGTTAGAATTACAACCACATTTTGAATGTTTGGTCAAAGGAGCATGAAAATGCCAGTTCCTGGAACAATGAGCAGAAGGAAATAACCTACAAGATGGTATATTTCAGATAAAGACAATCTTAACTAACCTCCAGAGCAATCTTTTGGGCAAGTGGTACCTTACTCTTATTAAGTCTTTACTGCTGAGGGCACTGGGTCTCTGGAGTTGATTTGGAGGACACGTATACAATAGGGTGTGATTTCTTACAGGTTGCCTTTTCCAATTTGCTTGCAGTTTCTTTCCCTTCTTTAACTTCTGTTTGAAGCCTTGATTCAGCAGCTAACCTACAGGCATTAAAGCATCCACTCTGAATTCAAATATGGTTAGGAAAAATTAAAGAAGAAACAATCCTCCAGTATAATGGACCTCTTAATGAGACATGGTGATTTTTTTTTTTTTAGGTATATAAGGAGAAAAATTATAGTTGACTTCAATACCATTAAAAAAACTAAGTCACTGCTGCACTAAAAGAACCTTTTTATCTCAATAGACTTAATTTTTCAAATGTCTAAAGAAATGTCTTTAAGGTTGAGTAAAAAACCATGGCAAAGCCTAAATTAAAGAATTAAAATATAATGAGGGTGCCTATCATGATAAACACAACTAACAAAAAAATTTTTAACGCTAGAGCAGTATTTTAATGTTAACATGACTTACAAAAGGCAAACACAAGATAAAAATTAACAACGAATCCTGGGCTGCATGAATAGGTGTCTATTTATCTCATTAAAAAAACTCAAATTGAATTTCAACTAGCAAAATAATAATTTAAGGAAAAAAAGTGAAGAGATATTTTAAAGTGCCTATAAGGATATTTTATAACAAGAGCATCAATTAAATTTATAAAGCATGCAATAGTGAAGTTCCCAATAAAAGTCGTATTTATTATTACAATATTACCATAGGATTGTGTGTCTAAGTTAATCATGCAGAGAGCAAAAGGTTGGAAACATCTAAAGTTAGCAGATGGACTCACACACACACACAAAAACAAATGTTTTGTTATTTTATTTGTTTTTGTTTAGCAAGACAAAAAAATTCCAACGTGCTACTTGAGTCAAACAAGTAGCTAAATACATTTGCTTAAATAATTTTTATCAAGCAAAAAAAGTCAGAAAAAGAAATAAAGACAACATAGATAGTAAGGTTTGCACTGATCAATTCTGGAAATTCAC
Source organism: Mesoplodon densirostris (assembly GCF_025265405.1). Classification (NCBI taxonomy): domain Eukaryota; kingdom Metazoa; phylum Chordata; class Mammalia; order Artiodactyla; family Ziphiidae; genus Mesoplodon; species Mesoplodon densirostris. Next base: position 164,653,664 of record NC_082663.1, read on the forward strand.
CTCCAGGAATATACAATGGTCAAAACACATGTACACAGTGAATCACATATATACAAGCATAACCTGTTGAATTCACTTCAGAACTCCTCAAAACCATTTGTGTATCAGATATCATTCATTTAAAGCTGCTTCTTCCTTAAGAATATTAAGCTTTGATTTTATGTGACTTATGGGTTATAATGTGATTACATAAAATTTCAAGAAATGGAGTAATACATTACTCCTATTACTAATTCTAATAACTGCAATATTGTTGAAGTGCTTTCTTTGTTGAATACTATTTAGTAGCACTGAAGACTTGAAAACAAATCAGATAAAACATACAAGAAAGCCCTTTTACGTAAGGTGGGCTATGTCTTACTATTTCAATTTGAATGCATACTAGTAAAATGTCTTATTCTGTACCCCTCCATCGAAGACTGACCCTGGGAATACCTTAAAGATCTCCTTTCATAGCAGACAATCCAAGCTAACTATTTTCACATCAATATGCTTAATTTTTAGAATGTCTATTTATTTTCATTACATTTATCACATCCTTCATCTTTTATCATCTTTTTTTACCTTCTCCATTTTCCACATTCACTTCTTTTTTGCCCATTCTTGGTCCTGCCACACACACCAAGAACGCAAGAATGTGTTTCCTTTTTTTTTTTTTTTTTTTTTTTTTTGCGGTACGCAGGCCTCTCGCTGTTGTGGCCTCTCCCATTGCGGAGCACAGGCTCCGGATGCGCAGGCTCAGCGGCCATGGCTCACGGGCCCAGCCATTCCATGGCATGTGGGATCTTCCCAGACCGGGGCATGAACCCGTGTCCCCTGCATCGGCAGGCGGACTCTCAACCACTGAGCCACCACGGAAGCCCAAGAACGTGTTTCTTATACCATCCTAACCTCAGCCACCGTACCTACCTTTTCCTTCCACTCACTTTCTCTTACCTTCTGCCTTCTATTATTTTAATTTTTTTTAAAGGATAAGGTCCTTAAAACATTAATTCCTACAGACATACATGTCTGACACTTCCTCTTTTAGTCACAAACTCAATTATGCAGAAACTAGAGGCTTTGAAGTTTGGGTGTAAATTGAAAATGAATTACTTTTGATATTTTAAAATGTCAGAATAGGTATTAAAGCACATTCTTGAAGGCTTAGGATAAACAATTTCAAAAGCCATAAAACATTTCACCTAACAGTTTTTTGGAAGGCTGAAATTTCTTAGACTAATGGAAAGCCCTTTTAGGAGATAAGTTAATTTTTTTTCACGGCAACTCTTGAACCAGGAAAAAAATAAAACTGTACATTTATTCAAACCAACAAAACATTCAAAGAGGTACCAGACTGTGGTATTTCTGCCTCATGACATAGAAAAGTGTTACTTTTTAAAACAATTCCCTTATTCAGGAGTCCTTTTCCCCTGTAATCATTTTAGTCTTTGTTAAAGTTTTAGAAAATCGGAAGGTAGGCAGATGAAATTGGGGAATTATACTGCATGCAATACTAAGAAAATAGATAAAGAAACAGATAGTGCAGTTCATGCAGCGATAGAGAAGAGATGGAGAGGGCTGCTCACTGCCTTGAAGGAAAGAGGACACTGACCTGGGAGAGTTAGGGGTGTTTCCACTTCTTTCACTTAAGGCTTCCGACTCAGCTGGAACTCCTATAAGTTTCACACATTTCTTTTCCTTCCTTGGCTGAATACCCACGGACAGATTTTTGTAAGGAGACAGAATGACTCCTGATGTGCTTACAGAAACTGTCTTTTCCAACTGCAAGTTATCTTCTAAATTGTTAGGACAGGACTGTACCTCCTCTTTCTGAGGTGGTAATCTATAAACTTCCTCCTCAACAGCACTGGTGGTACATACATCGTTAGGGGTGGATATATCCACAGGAAGTACCTCACGCCTCTTTTTGAGTACAGGCACTTCAATTTTCTCTGAGAAAAAAAAAATTAAAAATAGACCTAGTCAATAAATCAAACACACAATCAATGTAAGGTAGAACTAGTTATAAATGTATTTTTCTCCTTTCCTTTTTTTCCACTTCCATTCCTTTAAAACCCATTCATCTCCTTACTGAAATACATTGTCTTTAATCCTTTCTTTTTCATGGATTTCATTAACTATATCTTTTCAAGGTTATCTGGCTATAAATTTTTCCTTAGGATCTCAATATATTTGACTCTCTAGGAATGAACACTTAAATGTTCTCTTCTAGGGTTATGATAAAAGTTGCATGGGGCTTCATAAGATCTCACCATGGAAATTAGGAAGGATATAGTGGCGAAGAGTCAAGGAATCCAGGTACTAATCCTAGTGCTAACAACACTCTGCAGCTGGGTGACCTTGGGAAATTCCTTAACCTCTCTGAACTTTGTATTCTTTTTTTAAAACTTGAATAATAATAGTCATCATTTATAGCAACTACTAAGTGCAAAGCACTGTGTTAATCTGCTATATGCATTCACATTTAATCTAAGGCGTGAGCTTGTTCTTTACCTGTAAAATGGGGATTAAAAGCACCTATTGAGTGAAGATTCAATACTGTGTCTTATAAGGATTAACATATCATTTCATCCCTTATGCGGGTCCATATACACAGTCACAGAATTAACTGTTCTAATACCTTTTCTGTATCCCCATACCAATGTGTCTTTCATTTTCAAAATCAAAATATTAGTGAGGTTGGAGAAACCATGGTTGAATGTGGGGCTGGTGTTCCTGTTGGTATCACTATTGTTTTCAAATCAGTATTTTCCCTTTCTCTAGCACAGCTCCTTTGAAATCCACACCATCTAGATTCATTATACTTCCTCCTGCTTGCTGTATTCAGTTCACAGTAGACCTTTGAAATTTGAAACGGATAATTCTTAATCAGGACAGGCTATTAATCAGGGAAGGGAGAAAGGATGAGAGAAAAAGAAGCTTTTTTAAACTATAAAGAATCCTTATTATTGCTGACAACCTCCCCACTATTGTTGAGAATCACTTCAGTCACTGAAATAATAATGAAGAGAAAGTTGTAGGCATGTGAACAGTATAGGGGCTGAAAAATCTATAACCTAAAACATGTAACAGAACTTTTTTTTTGGTCTAAGAGCCATCACATTCTTAGACTCTTTTATTTTGGACCTTTTATTTTTTAATTTACATAATGTAAAATCACTTTTTAAAATGTATAATATGCAGAGCCTATATGCTTAGGCTATTTCCTATCTCAGTGATTAGACTTGATAGTTGTCCTCTAATATCTGTCCTGCTATTCCTTCATAGAATCCCAAAGATTTAGTTGGGAACATGGACCCTGAGAATCAAGGCTGAATTTCTCTGCTATTCCTATAGGCAGGTAAGGCCACGTGACTAAATTCTGCTCAAGGAGATATATGTTGATGAACAATGCAAAAGAAGCCTAGATCCTGACATTGATCAGTCGTAGAATGCCCCCTCCAGACTTTTATCAGGGAGAGGAATAAATACTTATCTTGTTTAAGTCTCCATTATTTTAAGTTTTCTATAAACATTAGTATTAACTAATATAGCTCTCAAACATCAGTTGCCTCAACAAAACTGAACTCTTTGGTATTACATAAGATGCTTCAATCTTAAATGGAAAAGTCTCAAATGTCAAGGTTCTACTACACAGATATGCAAAAAGAATACCCATTATATTCATGCACATCTAGTACCCAGTTTCTTTGAATTTTCCTACACATTTTGTAGCAATACATTTATTAAATACAGATACATAGCCACAAATTAGTTTGTAATATGATGTGCATAAAGCTGTAGCAAGAAAAAAAAATGATATGATCTCTCAGAGCTTCTCGTGATATAAAAGACAAAATATGAGACATACATACCTTCAGGTTCATACTTCAGTTTTAACTCATCTAGTTTAGCTCTCAGTTTCATATTTTCACTTTGGGAAAGCTGGAGGCACCTTTCATTCAAAAAAAGTTTTCGCTCAATATCCAGAGCCCGCTGGCTCTCAAATAATGCTTTCATTCGCTGGATGGACAATTCACCTTTAGTGCTTTCATTTTCTTTGCTATATTAATAAAAAAAAAAAAAGAGAACCAAGGAATATTACAATAACACAACAAGCAAGTGTAATAGTTACTACAAATTATTTACTATGTTATATATTTGAACTCTTAGTAAAATATATTTCCCTGGGCTTTTATTAACAAAGAAACAATAAGCAAAATAAGCTTAACAATAGCAGTTTCAAATTAGAAAAAAAATCTCATTTCAAAGGAAATGAACAAACGGGGGCAGATTTTCCACATTTATGCATGTATAAATAAATTCCTTTAAGTTTTAAGTTACATGATATTTATTCTTTAAAAATTTAGACTCTAAGAACATTTTCTACTTTAAAGTTCTTTTTTACTTACTAATCTGAAAAGCTTTATGAAAAACATAAAGAACTAAAAACATTTCATTATTCATTGAAAGTATTTTTCTTCAATAACCAGCACTAATTATATCTTGAATAAATCTCATTTGCTGCACAGAGGTATTTCTGTTACCATTCCTTTCTAGAATTTTCTTTTGGCAATTTAAAAATGAAACTATTACCACTTATTATAAGCAAGTCAAAAGAGTCTCTGTCTTCCCACCTCCCCAACACTTACTTTAAGTTTTCAAGCTTTATTTGAAGTAAATCTGTGTAATAGGTGTCATCTTCCAGAGCAACAGAGTTGGCTGAAGGCTTAGATTCCATACTTTCATATAAACTCTAAAGAAAACAATTCTTATTACTTAAAATAAGTAACAAATTAGGTTAGCATAGGTTTATTAATAATAGTATCAGCTACCACTTATTGAATGCTTATCATATGGCAGACACTGCTAAGCACTATCCACTTAACTCATTTAGCTTCTGAAGTAGGTACAAGAATGAGCATTCCTCTCCTACAGATGAGGGAACTGGCTCACAATGCTACAGGCAAGTAAACTGAGAAGAGAGAATCTGAATGCAGATCTGTCTCCAAAGCCTATGGTTCTAAGTACACCTGTATCCTCCCTCTGGTTTCTCTCTTCTGGCTTTTAAAATGGAAGAAACAAATACTCACAGGGTTTAGTTCTGGCCTTTATGACAAAGCCATAAATTACAAAAATATGAAAAAGAGTGGAGATCCTTACAGTTATTTTTGCTGCCCACTCTTCTGAGATTCTGATGGAATCTCTGTACAATTTCTCTAGGGGAAAAAAAAAAGTAAATCTGCTTAAAAACGTGTAAACAATTTCAGAGATTGCAGGTAAAAGCCCCTAATTTAAAGCTGTAATTGTCAAAGTATAGTGCAGAGCCCACTAGTGAGCCACATACACCTGCCAATAGATGTTTTGCAAATTTAACCAAAATTGCAGTCCTTTCAACAGTTCTTACAAGAGAAAGGAAGTTATATAAACTTAAAATTTTATGGTACACTAACGGCTACAATTTAGAATGCCTAAAAAGTTATTAACGTTTACAAAATTTGTCACTTGTAAACTTTAATTAATTCTTTAGTGAGAAGATATCTGTGCTCCCTAAGTTAATTTATAAATTCAATGCAATCCTAATAAAAATGCCAACAAATTTTTTTTGGAGCTAGACACGATGTTCATAGGGAAAAACAAACATGAAAGAATAGCCAGGAAAAATGCTGAGAAAGAAGAGCTATGGTGGGAGAATAGCCTTACCAGACAAAACATACTATAAAACCTCTAAAATTAAAAGCATGAGTCTGATGTGCAGAGAAGTAGGCCAGTGGAAAATCCAGAAACAGACTCAAGCATAAATGGAAATTTGATATATGGTATAGGTGTCATATTAAATCACTGCCACAGGAACTTCCCTGGTGGTGCAGTGGTTAAGAATCTGCCTGCCAATGCAGGTGACATAGGTTTGGTCCCCGGTCAGGGAAGATCCCACATGCTGGGGAGCAACTAAGCCCATGTGCCACAACTACTTAGCCTCTGTTCTAGAGCCCGCAAGCCACAACTACTGAACCTGCGTGCCCTAGATCCCATGCACTGTAAATACTGAGCCTATTCACTGCAGCTACTGAAGCCTGCGAGCTCTAGGGCCCGTGTGCTGCAACTATTGAGTCCACGTGCTAAAACTACTGAAGCCCGCATGCCTAGAGCCCACGCTCTGCAACAAGAGAAGCCACAATGAGAAGCCTGCACACTGCAACGAAGAGTAGCCCCCGCTCGCCGCAACTAGAGAAAGCCTGCGTGCAGCAATGAAGACCCAATGCAGCCAATAAATAAATAAATAAATAAATAAATAAATAAATCGCTGCCACCAAGATTGACTTCTTCTTTTTTTTTTTTTTTTTTTTTTTTTTGCGGTACGCGGGCCTCTCACTGCTGTGGCCTCTCCCGTTGCAGAGCACAGGCTCTGGATGCACAGCCTCAACGGCCATGGCTCACGGGTCCAGCCGCTCAGCGGCATATGGGATCTTCCCGGACCGGGGTATGAACCCGTGTCCCCTGCATTGGCAGGCGGGCTCTCAATCACTGCGCCACCAGGGAAGCCCAAGATTGACTTCTTAATAAATGATGCTGGGACAACTGGCTAGTTATTTGGCAAAGATAAAACTCAACTTATATCTCACACTATACACAAGAATAAAATTCAGTAGAGATCAGATCTCTAAATGTAAAAAGTGAAACTGTACAAATACTACAAGAAAACGTGTTAATTCCTCTATACACGCAGGCAAATAAATACACCTATAAAACAAGCACTATGATACATTATTGCCAGCGGGAATCTAAATTGGTACAAGCCATGTGGAGGAGTTTGGGAACATGTAACAGAACTATGTATTAATTTACTTTTGACCCAGAAATTGCACTGTAGGAATTATCCCTGATGATACATCTACGACAATAAGGAAACGCAAATATATGCAAAATGTACTTTGTAGCACTGTATATATAGCACTGTATATAATTGCAAAATAATGGAAATAATCTAAATACCCAGACACAGGAGAATGTATGAGAATCCATACAATGGAATTCTTTGTTGCTGTTAATAAGAATTAGGAAGTCTCTCTAAACTGAGATGAAGTGATTTCCAGGTTAAAGTTAAATGAAAAAAAGGAAAGTATAAAGGACTATCTGTGTTATGCTACATTTTGTCCAAAAAAAAAGGGAGAAAATAAAGCCTACATAAAGCTGCTCTTTTTGCAAAAAGAAACAGCATGAGTAAATCAGAAACAAATGAAATTGGCTACCTAAAGGGGTGGGGTGGAAACAGTGTAGGAGGGATGGGGAGACAGATATGTCTCTGAGTGTATCTTCTTTATAGTTCTTTTAGAACCTTGCTAATGTTTCACATGGAAAAAAGTATATACATAAATTCAACAAGGATGGATGGAGGGCAACAAAACAAAATAGAAACAGAAACAAACAAACCTAACTGTATTTCAGATGCATAACACACTCATACCAAAGAGAGGTAAGGGAGGAGGGGAAAAAAAGAACCCCAAGTTAACTTTTCAACACAGTATTTTGACAATATACCCTCAGGCTAAAAACAAAAAGAACTACAAACAAATCCTGAACTTTAGTGAGTAGGGTAATTCCGAAACTATCAATATATGTATTCTAAGAATGAGTAAATAAGCAAATGTATTGAGGACAATAACCGCCAGGTTTTTCACTGTTGGATAAAATGGGGTAGGCAATGAAGCCTGTGGTATCAGATTCAAACTGGAGTTATTAAGTATGAAATCAAGGTTTTCTTATGTGTGTATATATATATAAATACATATACTCACACAAACCTATTCACACAAAACATTCATAAATATGCATATAACACATACATAAATACACTAAATATACGCACACAGACTTCTAGTTCTGTCTGCTAAAAGGGTCTAGAAGTGATGACATTCCAGTAGCAATAAACACATCTAGTGCCCAGTTCTTGGTTTCTAAGTGCCATTGTCCACTTAAAGGAACCTGCGCTCCTTGCAGATATGCTGATTCCAAGGCTGGGGCAGGTGAGCTAGGAATATCTTGTTGTGCCAGAGTAAGGAAGTATTCCTGCTGGCCAAATCTGGGTGATCAGAGTAAATAAAGAAGTTATAGACTACAATCCATAGGATAAAATAAGAATTCATGAGGCTATATGATATCAATAAATAAATAAGCGAGGAGGAAAGTTCTTTTCAATCCCTTTATTATTCTTCTAACTAATAAATGTAGAAGGAATGAAGAAATTATCATTTGGCCATCATCACAGAATACCTGTTTCAGGCAAGAATCATCAATGGATGTTCAAGTATAAGGAAAGACAGATACATACTTGGTCTAAGTAACTCCCCACAAGATATTTATTAATTACAAAGGGAAGAATCGTAACCGTACACTGGAGAAACCTGGCAGGCATAACCACAACCAATCAAGGTTAATATAACCAGTTATGGTACAAACAGACATTATGTGCCACCTGATGTACACATTGAGAAGGGTATAATAATACTCCTGTAGTTTTCCCGTCAAAAATACATAGCCTGAATCTAATTATATCACACACCCCTAAAATGAGAGAAAATCTACAAAGCAAATGGCTGTACTCTTCAAAAATGTCAAGGTCATAAAAGTTAAAGAAAGCCTACAGAATTGTTCCAGGTTAAGGGAGACTAAAGAGACTTGGCAATTAAAGACAACATATGGGGCTTCCCTGGTGGCGCAGTGGTTGAGAGTCCGCCTGTCGATGCAGGGGACACGGGTTCGTGCCCCAGTCCGGGAAGATCCCACATGCCGCGGAGCGGCTGGGCCCGTGAGCCATGGCCGCTGAGCCTGCGCGTCCGGAGCCTGTGCTCCGCAACGGGAGAGGCCACAACTGAGAGGCCTGCGTACCGCAAAAAAAAAAAAAAAAAAAAAAGACAATGATCACGGATTGGACCCTAGAAAGGAAAGCATTTGGGTATTTTTGTTTTCCCAGAAGGACATTAGTGGTAATTGGTAAAATGTAAAAGGCAACCTAGCTAAAACTACGTATCAATGTTAGCTTCCTGATTTTGATCATTGTATCAATACTATGGTCATGTAAAAGGATAAGCTTCAACATTGAGGTACAACATAAGGGTTAAGGGATATCTGGTTTGAAACTTACTCTCAAATGTTTAAGATAAAAATGTACACACATTGGGGCTTCCCTGGTGGCGCAGTGGTTGGGGGTCTGCCTGCCGATGCAGGGGACACGGGTTCGTGCCCTGGTCTGGGAGGATCCCGCATGCCACGGAGCAGCTGGGCCTGTGAGCCATGGCCGCTGGGCCTGCGCGTCCGGAGCCTGTGCTCCACAACGGGAGAGGCCACAGCAGTGAGAGGCCCAAGTACCGCAAAAAAAAAAAAAAAAAAATGTACACACATGGAGAGAGAGAAAATAAAAAAGCAGATGTGGTGAAATTGATAATTGGGGAATCTGGGTGAAGGGTATATAGAAATCATTTCATGACTTTTCTGGGAGTTTGAATTTATTTCAAAAAATTTTAAATAGTGTATTAAAGACCTCTATGAATTCCAGTTGCCACATAATATTGGACAATGTGACAAAAATATTACTATGCATCCATTAAAAAACAGAGGTGGAGAGCACCAAAGAAGAATCAATTACTGGTAACACTCAACAGAGGGAACAAATCTCACTGACATAATGTTGAGTGGAAGACAGAAACAAAAGAGTATGTAATGAATGATTCCATTTATACGAAGTTCAAGAGTATCTGTACATGTAAAGCTGATACAAAGTTAGAAGGTGGGAGGACTCACTTAAAAGGGACATGACAGTGCTGCTCTAGAGTGCTGGAAGTATTCTATATCGTGAGCTGGGGAGTAATTATAAGGGGGTATATGTATGTAAAACTCATTAAGTTGTACACTAAAGATATGGGCACTCTGAGTATAACTGAGTTACAATTTACAACAGCAACAGATATGAAAAGCATAAAGAAACTTGAAGAAAACATTAAATATTAGTAAATCTCAACAGAAGGTATACGTTAATTATATAATAAAGAAACTCATTCAAGTTAGAAGTATTAAGATACTCAAACCAAAATTTGGCTGTGTTTTTTAAAGGTGTTTATACATACCTTAAATTTCTCCAGATTCCTAATTTCACCTAAGAGATGTTTAATTTCACCATTCTTCTGCTCCAGCATGGCAAGTAACCGTTCCTGCTGTTCAAATTCAGCCTGAGACCCTTTCATTTGTAGCAATGTGGCGATCTGTAACTAGAAAAAAAAAATCCCTCCTCCCGTAAAAATTGAGTGGGGGAGAGGAAGAGTCTGATAACCATATTTTCAATACAGTTCATATTTTGTACTATACTACTTTGACCTCATTTTGGAAGCTAAACTAATTAGCTATTTCTAGTCTAATACTAGACTAGAAAAATTTGAAAACATTTTATACCAATAATCTAGTTAGACATAACTCTTTAGTACTTATTTAGACTACTTATGAGTGATATTTGAAGTCCATGACAATTATTTGTACTTCTGTGAAACATAATTGAGCTGCATGACTGTGGTCTGGAAGCACATCACTTACGCAGTAAATGAGCCTGGCCAAATGCTGTGCTGTACTCATCACATGCACTCTCATTAAGGGTCTGACGCAGTTTCTCAAAAATTCTGATTGACTTCAGTAGTATTAAGTGGGGGAAATTATTAAGCTACTCACATTCACAAATGTAAGATTCACAAAGAACAAGGATGGAAAGCAAAGGTAAAAGGCAATCTAAGGATATTGAAGCAACCCTTAATACAAGTATAAATTTATTTTCTAAGAGCAGCAATCAACTTACCTAATTATGACTCCAACTAAACTTGGAGTTACACAGCAATCAGAAGGAAATTAACTAAACTCTAAACCTAGCAATCCTTTCTGCCTTTGGAAATTTCTGGAGTTCTTCAAAAATGTCAATTAATTTAAATACATTTTTGAGTAAAGAGAGCAATGATATGAAGTTTTAGCTATGGTTACAAGTAAGAGAGAAAGGTGACTTTTAACGTTTTTAAGGATCCACTCTTTGTTCCTGCTTCAAACTGGAGGCTAGACACATTTAGCCTCAGAAGATTCAGAATGCTACCTGTGTCTAAAGACAGTATCGGGTATCACGGGAACATTCAGAGATTAATAACAGTAGCCCAACAAATACAAAAAGAAAACAAAGAGCAAATATGAGAAAATTTACAAAGAAACAATTCCCAGATAGGGGAGAGCCTTAGTAAACCAGATGGCACAGTTAAAATCCTTAGAAATAAAAGCCACAACTATTGTTTAAGTCGGCACTTCATTTAACTCCAGGACAACTCTTAAGAGTCAAGTTGTATCATCTCTATTTTACAGATGAGGTGACTGATGCTCTGCAAAATAAAAATACTTGTTCAAGGTCACACAACTAACAAGTGACAGACTAGGATTCAATCCCAAGTTCATCTAATGCCAAAGTTTAATCATTGACCTTTCCTATTTCTTTGGTGAATCTCATCATCCTGAAAAAGAGGCGGGAAGCCTTACAGACTTCTAGTTACCACCTCAGGAGAGTTAGGCACAACAGATCAGGGATCAGGAGTCTAAGGATTGGTACAATACTGGAATCTTTCTAACTTCAGCATGTTTTTCTGTTACCAGCCTGTTTGACTGAAATGACGCCCAACAAACCCTTAAAATTAAAAGGGCTTATATGCTTGACTTGAGAAACTACAAGGAAAGGAAATTCAAATTTCAGTCTATAACTAAGCCTTTGTGGGAGAATTGAAGAATTGTGAGAGAGCTAGTTTTAGTTGAAGTAGGAACCTTAGGGCTATCCTCAGAAAGAAACTAGGCCAACAGTAGGAAAGAAAAACTTTTTAATACTTGTTTTTCCCCACTCTACAAAGAAAGAGCTAATGGCAAGGCTAGTGAGTAACAATTAAAAGCTCAATCAATGGATGCTAAAAATACCACTACTAAATCTACACAGAATTAATTTTTTTAAATAAAATAGAAAAGGGATCTTTCATTCAATTCAAAAGTTTTCTCTAAAATCATGCAGTTCTAGAAATAATTATATAAGTATATTCCTTGAAGGAAAAGATGCTTTCTTTGATATATTTGTACATGTAATGCTGATTCAAAATAGGTTTAATAAACCTTTGATCATAATAATTCTGTACCTTCATTCTTTGCATCTGTTCTCTGTTGAATGCATTTTGCTTCTTCAGTGACTGATACTTGACTTTCATGCTGATAAGCTGACGTTCCATTGCTGCCCTTCGATCTTCCACCTAGAAAATATTAACGTTTAATTATGCTTTCATTAAGTGAAATGCCAATTTAATCAATGGAATATTTTAAGTACCTCTGCAAACAAAGAGTTGCCTTTACTGTTAGGGTCCAAGGCTTGCTGGAGTGCGTGGTCTAGCTGCACCTGAAGATCCTGATTTGCTACACGAGCTTTCTAAATACAAAAGAAAACAATTTAGCCAATAGAGATTAGGTTAGCAAGAAAACAATTTATTATAAATTGGAAAAGATGATGTTACTGTAATCACAACACCTCTAAGGCATTATAGTAAGAAACTGCTTCTTTCTCTCGCTCTTCTTTTTCTTCTTTAAGCCGGTCTACCTGGCGCATTAAATTAGTATTAAGAAGTTCTAGTTGTTCTTGTCTGTACTGTAGTTCGTTCACTTCTTCTTTGAGGGTGGTCTATTCAACAGGAATGGAAAAAGAAGAAAGTCTCTTGAATAATCCTTCATTTAGCAGCTGTTCAGTTTATCTATCAGCAGTGCTTCACACTGAAAACTAAAACTAAGAAATAGTCAAAGGTTATAAGGTGCATAATAAAATTTTTTAAAAATTATACTCATACACATATCAACTTCCATGCTACCAACTTTTTATATTGGGCTTTTATGACACAAACTAGGATCAGGATAAATGTCTAAATTCTTCCAGAAGTTTTATTAATCTAAAAGTAAAGTCTGCCTTACATAATCATGTAACCTAAAGCTTTACTTTATTTGAAGTAATCCATCTAAAAATCCTGTAAGGCTGCCCTGGTGGCACAGTGGTTAAGAATCCACCTGCCAATGCAGGGGACAGGGGTTCGAGCCCTGGTCCGGGAAGATCCCACATGCCGCGGAGCAACTAAACCTGTGCGCCACAGCTACTGAGCCTGTGCTCTAGAGCCTGCGAGCCACAACAACTGAAGCCCACGCGCCTAGAGCCTGCAACAAGAGAAGCCAACGCAGTGAGAAGCCCGTGCACCACAACAAACAGTAGAGAACTAGAGAAAGCCCACGCGCAGCAACAAAGATCCAATGCAGCCAAATTTTAATAAATTTATTTATTTTAAAAAATTTAAAAAATAAAAATTCTGTAAAACATTTTTTAATTAGTTAGATCAAAGTTAGGCCAAAAAATATTTCAGCCTTAAAACTAGCTCATAAGGATTATTACAAAAACATGAAAAATATACAAGGGAAAAAAACCTCCAGAATCCACATGCCATAAAAATTACCTTCATACTTTCCATTTCAGTTAGCTCAATTTGAAGAGCCAGCATCTCTGAAGAGATGCTTTCGTGTACACGTTCAGACATTATTCGCATTTCCTCTGATTTGCAAGAAAGGAGTTCCTTCTGATGATCCACTTTGTGCTTCAGCTGCTTTTCACTAAGCCTAGCTTCATCTAATTCGGCTTTCAGTTTTTCTAACTAAAGTAAAAACAAAATCACAATCTTATAAATCAAAAGGTAGTAAAGGTCATCAGAACATACAATTGCAATACAAATTGTTCTGGTATCTGCAGGATAACTATTTTGGAAGGTAGTCAAGCTGAACAAAACTATTTAACTCCTTTTCCCAAAATGTCACATAGTTCCAAATCTTGGAACACTAAGAATACAGGCATACCCTGTCTTATTGCATTTTGCTTAATTGCGCTTCCCAGATATTGCTTTTTTTTTTTTTTTAACAAATGGAAGGTTTGTGGCAACCTTGAGCCAAGCCAAATCTACCAAGCAATTTTTCCAACAGCATTTGCTCACTTCCTGTCTCTGTGCCTTATTTTGGAAATTCTCATAATCTTTCCAACTTTTTCATTACTATTATATTTGTTATGATGATCAGTGATCTTTGATGTTATTATTGTAATTATTTTGGGGCATCACAAACCACACTCATATAAGAGGGTGAACTTAATCGATAAATGTTGTATGTGTTCTGACTGCTCTACCGAATGGTCATTCCTATCTCTCTCCCTCTCCTAGGGCCTCCCTATTCGAGACACAACAACTCAAAGTTAGGCCAGTTACTAACCTTACAATGGCCTCTCAGTGTTCATATCTCTTACTTTAAATCAAAAGCTAGAAATGATTATGCTTAGTGAGGAAGGCATGTCAAAAGCTGAGACAGGCCGAAAGCTAGGCCTCTTGCATCAAACAGTTAGCCAAGCTGTGAGTGCAAAGGAAAAGTTCTTCAAGGAAGTTAAAAGTGCTACTCCAGTGGACACGCAAATGATAAGGAAGCTAAAGAGTCTAACTGCTGATATGGAGAAAATTTTAGACGTCTAGATAGAAGATCAAATCAGTCACAACATTCCCTTAAGCCAAAGCCTAATCCAAACTCTCCTCAATTCTATGATGGCTGAAAGAGGGGAGAAAGCTTCAGAAGAAAATTTTGAAGCCAGCAGAGGTTGGTTCATGAAGTTTCAGGAAACAGGCTGTCTCCATAACATAAAAAAAAAAAGTGCAAGGTGAAGCAGAAAGTGCTGATTTAGAAGCTGCAGCTAGTTATCCAGAAGATCTAGCTAAGATAATCACTGAAAGTGGCTACACCAAACAATAGATTTTCAATGTAGAAAAAACAGCCTTCCAGTGGAAGAAGATGTCATCCAGAACTTCCATAGCTCAAGAGGAAAAGTCAGTGCCTGGCCTCAAAGGACAGGCTGACTCTCTTGCTAGGGGCTAATGCAGCTGGTGACTTTAAGTTGAAGCCAATGCTCACTGACCATTCTGAAAATCCTAGGCGCCTTAAGAATTATATTAAATCTACTCTGCCTGTGCTCTATAAATGGAACAATAAAGCCTGGCTGACAGCACATCTGTTTACAACATGGTTTACTGAATATGTTAAGTCTACTGTTGAGACTTACTGCTCAGAAAAAAGATTCCTTTCAAAATAGTACTGCTCACTGAAAATCCACCTGGTCACCCAAGCGAGATGTACGAGATTCATATTGTTTTCATGCCTGGTAACACACATCCATTCTGCAGCCTATGGATCAAGGAGTAATTTCGACTCTCAATTCTTATTACTTAAATACATTTTGTAAGACTATAGCTATCTAAGATAGTGATTCCTCTGATGGATCTGGGCAAAGTCAATTGAAAACTTTCTGGAAAGGATTCACCATTCTAGATACCATTAAGAACATTTGTGATTCATGGAAAGAGGTCAACATATCAAAATTAACAAGAGCTTGGAAGAAGTTAAATCCAACCCTCATGGATGACTTTGAGGGGTTCGAGACTTCCGTGAAGGAGTAACTGCAGATTAGTGGAAATAACAAGAGAACTAGAATTAGAAGTGGAACCTGAAGATGTGACTGAACTGTGGCAATCTCATGATAAAATGTTAATGGATGAGGAGTTGCTTCTTATGGATGAGCAAAGAAAGTGGTTTCTTGAGATGGAATCTGCTCTTGGTGAAGATGCTGTGAAGATTGTTGAAATGACAACAAATGATACAGAATATAACATAAACTTAGTTGATAAAGTAGAGGCAGGGTTTGAGACAATTGACTCCAATTTTTAAAGAAGTTCTAGTGTGGATAAAATGCTAGCAAACAGCATTGATGCTATAGAGAAATCGCTCATGAAAAGAAGAGTCAACTGATGCAGCAAACTTCATTGTTGTCTTATTTTAAGAAATTGCCTCAGCTACCACAATCTTCAGCAACCACCACCCTGATCAGTCAGCAGCCATCAACATGGAGGCAACACCCTCCACCAGAAAAAGATTATGACTCACTGAAGTCTCAGATGGTTAGCATTTTTAAGCATAAAATATTTTAAAATTAAGGTATATACATTGTTGTTTTTAGACCGAATGCTATCGCACACTTCAACAGACTACTTTGGAAACTAAAAAATTCATTTGACTTACTTTACTGTGATATTCACTTTTTTGTAGTGGTCTGGAACTGACTCTGAAGTATCTCTGAGGTATGCCTGTATGTAGTTTAAAGGGAACAAACTTGTAGCAGAAGGGTGAAGCTTTAGGGTCAGGCCTAGGTTTAACCTGTCTCACTTACATTCCTCAAATGTAAAACTGTTAAGTGACTGTACCTACCATCACTGCATTATTGTGAGGCTCTCAACTGAGATTGGGTGGGTAAAACATTCGGCACCACACTTAACACTCACTGAATGCTTTGTTATCAATAAAAAGCTTTTGCTTGATATCCAGGGTTATCATTATCATCTATATTGAATTATCTTCAATAGGGTCTCAACATTCTTAGAATATATCCTGGTGTTTGTTTTCTATTTAAAAAATAAGAGCCTTCGGGCTTCCCTGGTGGCGCAGTGGTTGAGAATCTGCCTGCCGATGCAGGAGACACGGGTTCGAGCCCTGGTCTGGGAAGATCCCATGTGCTGCGGAGCAACTAGGCCCGTGAGCCACAATTACTGAGCCTGCGCATCTGGAGCCTGTGCTCTGCAACAAGAGAGGCCACGATAGTGAGAGGCCCGCGCACCGCGATGAAGAGTGGCCCCCACTTGCCACAACTAGAGAAAGCCCTTGCACAGAAACGAAGACCCAACAGAGCCATAAATAAATAAATAAATAAATTTTTTTTAAAAAAATAAGAGCCTTCTAGCATAATTTCTTTTCCCTTTTCTATTTTCATCGTGTGAAATAAAAATTTCAGCTGATTGATCTATGTTGAAATGTGGACATTCTTCTGCAAAACATCACTGGATGACCCAAACTTATTGTATGATGAGATGATTGGGGTTTCCTATTTGGCCAAGGCTAGGCATCTTTTAACAGACAGTGACATGCCTTGTTTTATAAGCATACAAATAATCCATACAAGTAATCAGAGTAGGTCTGGATCCCTGACCACTTTGGCTGCCGTGTGAAGAGTAAGTGGTATGACAGCAATGATGGAAGCAGGCTGCCTGGATAGTAAGGGAGAGACAATGGTGAGCTGGACTGCAGTGTTATAGCAGAGATGGGTATTTCATAGCTCAAGTTCTGAGAACTTGTTGATGGATTAAATATGAGAAATAAGGGAAAGAAAGATAGCAAATAAAGCTCCAAATTATTGGCACAAGTAATTTGAGAACATCAATAAGACTGAAAATATTTTTTGAATTATTTAGTCTTTACTCCACCAAAAAGCCATCTCTATAACTGGCTTTACTTCAGACTCTGAATATTTCCTACATTACTCTTTTTTGTTTAGGTAATGAAAATTACTGCTAAACTGAAAATAATATCCAGGAAAAAAAAAAAGCATCATTAACAGTTATTGGTGTCTCAACTCAGAGAAGCTTCAGAGAAGCTGGATTATTATTTGTCAGAGTGGTATGCAAGACGATTCTAAGTATTACATGAAAGCATATTTTGATAGTTATGTTTTACTGCCTATTAGGACAAAACATAACCAGCTCAAATATATTTCGTTGATACCATTACTTAAAATGAGAAAACATTTAAAAAGGGAGTCAATTTAATGAGAATTAGTTAACAGTATAGGTGGTATAGGTATATATAAACATCTTAAAAGATGGTACATGAAACACAGTGAAACAGTCTTTGAAATCAGACAGCCTCAGTGCAAATTTTGACTGCTAATTTCTCGCTCTACAATCTTATCCAACTTTACTCAATCTGTTTAAACATTGGTTTTCTCATCTGTTATATGGAGATAATAATGGTACCTCCCTTATGGAATTGTGTAAGAAGTGGATCATATGTATTAGTTTATCTTCAATAAACAAACTATAAAGTATCAACTCTAATGTACATTAATTTACCAAAAACTATTGGCTTCTTTTGTGGAATTTTAAAGTGTACCACTAGTTGCAGTGAAGGTTAGGGAACTAGTCTTTCTGAAAAGGGACTAGCATACTAAGCACTCTAAGCAAGGAGGTTATGCTGATCACTAAACTAAAACTCCCTAACAAATACTCAGTTGCTAAAATTAAATAATCCTATTTAATTAATAGAATGTTATTTATACAAGTCTCTTAGGTGAACTATTGTTTCTCAGTGTTCCCACTCCTAATATTAAAATGATGGAGCCCTTAATCTCAGCTGTTTTGCATAGATGTTACTAAGAAAATCTTCTATCACCTAAAGTTTACAAATGGTTGCATAAGCACGAAATATTTTTGTTCTAAAATACAGAGATATTCAAACCTTATTTTTTAGTTCATTCACTTCCTGCCCATGGCTTCTGCTCAGCTGTTCTTCTAAGTTCTCCAGGTGCATTTTTTGTTGTTGTTTAATAGCTTCACATTCAGAGCTCAAACTTTCTAACATTCGACTCTTGAGCTCAACTTCTCTCTGAAGAGTATATTTTTCTTGTTCATAATTCTGAAAACAGAGTCAATTATAATTCAATTACATAAAAATAACTTAAAGCCATCACACATAAGCAGTTTTCACCTTCACCTGAATCATTCCTGTTTCACACATTTGCTGCTTTCTAAGTAACAACCACATGTTAAATCTGAAATAACTGTAGTTAGTATTAATGTTAAAAACCCTAGAGGTATTTTGAGACTATATTAACGTTCGTGCTAGGGATATGGTAATTGCTTCTATGTCCTGCCAACGAAGTAAAAAGTGCTCTAAGGCTGTCAATGAGTCAAGTTCTCTCTGCTAGGAAAAAAAAAAAAAATTAATAGCATTTAAGTTTTCCTAGTGAGAATTATTTGGTTTGATAATAATATGCTCTACTTGTAGCTCTGAGTAAAATGAAGAAATAGTGGACAAGGTATAAACAGAAATACTGAATTAGCTCTCACTTTCAGAATGTAGTCGTCTGAAAAATGTTCATAAATGTTCACACCACCACTCAGATGAATACAGTGCTAAGACAAAAGTAGTATTTAAGAGGGCTTTTGCTTACTGTCAGGGAAGTTTAAAGATAAAAAGGGCATTAGTACAAACTTCTTCAACAAGCTTTAAAAAATAACATAAATAAAATTAGATTTAATAAGAGAAAAATTTTAAAAAAGGGTTGCCATTAGTTTTTTTTTCCCCTGATATATTTAAACTTTGAGATCAAAGTTTAAATACAATACTGAGTATTTACTAAATAAAACTGACTTATTCATTCTTTCAATAAATGTATGCCAAATATTAGGGATACGGCCATGAACAAGACAGACAAAATTCCCTCTCATGTCATGTCTCTCATGACAGTGGGGGATGAACCACTCAGATGGAGGCAACAGCTCCTGTAAAGCCCATAAGGCAGGACTAGTATAGCTAAGAACAAAGGAAAGTAGCTTGAGATGAGGTCAAAGGTTGAAAGAGGTCAGATCACATGGGGATCTACAAATCCAGGTAAGGAGCTCGGATTTTGTTGTAAATAAAACTGGAAGCTGCTCTATGCTTTCAGCAGGGCTGCGACATGATCATTTGTATATTCTTCAATGACCACTTGGCTGATGTGTGAAGAATGGTGTGAATGGCAAATGCAGGAAGCAGGCAACCTAGTCAAAAGGCTACAGTAGTAATCTAAGGGAGAGATGATGGTCGTCTGAACTAGAATGGCAGTGGTATAGCTATTTTGTAGGTCAAGTTCTTAGAGCTTACTAATGGATTAAATACTAGAAATAAGGGACAGAAAGATATTGAGTAAAACTCCTGGATTTTTGGCTCAAGTAACTGGATGAACGTTATTACATTTACTAAGTAAGGTAAAGAAATTTGCAAGAGCATGTTTGGTTAGTGGGCAGGGAATTAACTATTCTGTTTATGTTAAGTCTGAGATGCCCATTAGCGGGCAATTGAATACAAAAATCTAAACTTTAGGGGAGAACTAAGGACTTGGTGTAACAATCATGGGGCATTTAGATGTTATCAAAAACCATGAAACAAGTGAGGTCACCTAGGAAGAGTGCAACAAAGCAAAGTCTAAAATTCTATATGTAGTAAAGAGAGTGAAAATAACTTATTTTTCAAACTCAGGACACACTGAGTCAGAAAAAATATTAGAAATTCATTTAGTTCATTTCCCTTTAATAGGGATGGGTGGGGACTAGGCCTAAAATCCTCAGAAAAGAAAAATATTAATAATTGCTGGACAACACAGATCTTCAGTAGCTAAGCACATCTTTGTAAACAGAGGAATACAGTGTCCTACCTCAGTCATGGTCATCACTTCATTACGACATTTATCCAATTGATTCTGCAATTCGTTCTGGCTCTCCACTAGTTGTAAACCATACTGTGCAGCTTTTAGTCGCTCTTCTTCAACTTCTTTGAGCTTGCATCGAAGATCTGCTATTATATCCGCCTCCATGATTTGTTTCCTGTCTACTGTAAATAGAGGAAATAAAAGTACTTAAGCTTAAACAAAAACTCCATATCAATAATAAAAGATATGTGTGTGTTTGTGTGTTGTGTGTGTATGTATATATTCCATACCACTGCCATATAAAAACACAGCATTAAAGATTTTCTTCCTGACTTTTAAATGGTCAAATTTGCATTCTCGTTCTAAGAGCCAGGTCTGACTCTTTTGTTACGCGATTTGAGACCAAATCAAAAAAAAGATGAATATGTTTAATTTTGCTTCTAAGGAATGCAGTATCAGGAAACCATTCAGTTATTGTCCTTAAATGCTAAGGTAGGATGGTCTCATAATTATATCACTATACAGGTAACCAAGTTAAGAGAACAATAAAAGAAGTCAAGAAACTTTATAGTAGCATAATTGCTACTTAAAATGTAAAGAGATGGCTTTGAATAAGATTCATAAGGTAAGGACTAGCATGTCCACAATTTTTCACAACAGTGTTAACTTCCCTAACACATTAAATTTGCCACATTAAGTGCTTTATTGAAAACGGACTCACTGGCATTTTCCTAGTTATTCATAAGAAGGCATGCAAAACAGACACCATGTTCAGAGTAATTAAAGCACAATCTCATTTTAGATTTTCAAGCAAGGACTTAAACATTATATATAGAAACATTCCACTTTAACTCAACCTCACTCATCATCCTCTCCAAATTGATTCCAGGCTCTTAGGCCAGGCTTAAACTCAGCTTTGCCTTCAAAGAGCAACAAGCCATTATTAAGTTATTCTCCCGTCTCCAGTCAATGTAGTCATTTCCTTCAACACATACTTCTTGAGTGCCTATGTGCCGAGCTCCATTCTGGGCACTTCAGATACATCAAGTGGTCAAGCGGACCCCCAAAAAGGCTCTGCTTTCATAAAACTTACCCTCCAGTAGGAGAAGACAAGCAATAATAATATAACTAAATGCATTAGAAGGTGGAAATGGAAAAAAAAATAAAACAGGGTAAGTAAGCTTGGAAGAGGTGGGTGTATCCTAACTAGCATCAAATTTAAAATGTGTTGAATGGGGAGCCCCTCAAGTGACTTCTGAGCAAAGCCTTGCAGAGGATAAGAGAATTAGCCATGTACTATTTAGGGAAATCATGTTCCAAGTAGACGGGTAGCACTACAGTTGAAGGAAGTCCAAAGAATGAACAGGATAGAGTATATATAGGTCAGAGGACATAACAGAGGAGAATATGGAGATCAGGCCATTGTAAATAAAGGCTTTAGCTTCTACTCTGGGTGAAATGGGGCATCACTGCAAAGTCTGGAGTAGAGATATGATACATTTAAAAGGATCATTTTGGCTGATACACTGAATAGTTTGGAGGGAAGCAAGTTGGAAGCAGAAAGTTCAGGTGGGATGACCGCTCACACCAGAGTGGCTGCCGTAGGAGGTGACGAGAAATGGTCATATCTAGCATATATTTTGAAGGGAAAGCCAACGTGATTTTCTGACAAATGGAAATGTGGGATGTGTGAAAGAGAATTTTAAAATGCCTCCAAAGCTTCTGGCTGGGCAACTAGTAGAATAGATTTGCCGAGAGCTGAGGCATCAAAAACTGTGGGTAAAGACTGTTTGGGAGAGAAAATAAGAGGTTTAAGTTTTAAAACATGAAATGTGTCAAGTAAGCAATGGCTATAAAAGTAGGAGAAGGGTATGGACTGGAGATAGAAATTTGGGAGTTATTAGCATAAATACATGAGCTTTGTTATCACCAACGTATGAGCATAATTAAAGAGAAGAGGACAAAGGTTGGAGCCCTGTTATGAGGTGGGAAAGAAGACCGCAAAGTATACTCAAGCATGACCAGTGAGGTGGGAGGAAAATGAGGAGCATGTGCTGTCCTAGAAGTCAACAAACAAAAATGTATTAAGGAGGCAGAAGGTCAACTGCACCAAACGCTAAGTTAAATAAGGTGAAAACTGAGAACTGGCCAACGGATTTGAATTCATGGAGGTCAATTAGGAGATGACCCTAAGAGTAGTTTCGATGGGGAGATGTGGGCAAAAGCCTGATTGGAGTGAATTGGAAAGAATGGTCAGAGAATAGTAGACAGCAAGTATAGTTTTGCTGCAAAGATGAGCAGATAAATGGAGCAGTAGCTAGAAAGAAAGTAAGATCAAGTTTTTTGGTTGTTTTTTTTTTAAGACGAAAAATTTTTTAAGAAAAAATACTTTAAAAAAATTTGAAGAAAAAAATAACAGCATAGTTGTATGACATGGGATAGATCCAGAAGAGAAGGAAAACTAATGATATAGAAACATGGAGAACTACTGGAGTGATGAATGTGCAGGGTCTGATTTTTGGACAGGAACACGAATGTTTCATCTAAAGTAAAGGAAAGCATATGGGTACACTGATAAGCAGGTAGATATAGTTGGGAGTCTGCCTAAGTGCCCTTCTAATGTCTTCAATTTATCAGTAAATTAGGAAGCAAAATCTTTGAGAATGAAGATGAAGGAGGAAATACAGGATTTTAGAAGCAGGGGGTTAAAAAAGGTATCCTATGTTATCCAGGGCTGGCTGTCACTGCTCTGAACTGCAAGACCTTTTCAAAGCCTGTACATGATGGGGCCAGCCACTAACTTTTGCACTGTTAATAAAAATTTATATTTGCTAAGGATTTACCACTTGCCAGGCAGAGTGCTTCAAATGCACTATCACATTTAATTCTCTTAATGGACCTGAGCTAAGTACTACTGTCATCGATATTTACCAAAGGAAACACGGAGCTAGCCTCAAGACATCCCAACCAGCAATGTCCAAGGCAGCCAAAAAACTAGCTCTCATTCATTCCAAAGATTTGCTGGAATTCCTATTTTGTGTCAGGTACTGTGCTATTGCTGAGGATACAATGTGATCCCCACACTAGACAATATCCCCACCTTCCTGAATCTTACAGTCTATTAGTGGAAAGGCATAAAATCAAATAACTGATATGTAAAGTTACAGGTATATGGTGCTGAGCCTATAACAAAGGGCAGCTGTCTTAATCTGGGTACTGGGGTGAGGACAGGGTCAGGGGGAATATGGACAAGAAAGATTTCCCTGAGGAAGTGACTTTTCAACAGGTGTAATGAATGTGTAAGAATTAACCTATCAATCTGTGGAGAAAGGTAGCCAGGGTTGAATAACAAGCACAGCTAATATGTGCCAGACATTGCGCTCGGTACTTTGCAAACATTATCTTATTTAATCCTCTCAACAATTATATGAAATAAAAGGCTTTCACCCCCATTTTACATATATACAAACTGAGGCACAGAAACGTCAAGTAACTTGCCCAGGGTTATCAGGTAGTAAATGGCTAAATGAGATGGGAACAGGATCTAGTTCCATAGCCTGGTGCTCCTAACCACTTTTCTGTTCTGCCTCTCAGAAACGTAGCATATACAAAGCATTTAGGAGACGGGGAGCTCCGGGAATCAGGCTGCTTGAGTTCTTACCCCACCTTCACTACTCAATGGCTGCATCAACTTGGACAACTTACCCAATGTCTTGTTTTGTCATCCGTAAAACAAGGACAATAACATCTACCTAAAAGGGTTTTTTTTTTAGAAGATTAAACCAACAAATGAGTAAAAAGCAACTAGGGCAAAATCCAACACGTAACTGTATGAGGCAGCGCTGTCCAGTAGAAATATAATGCGAACAAGACATGTCGATTTTTAATTTAATATGTACCACATTTTTAAATAAAGTAAATACTGGTGAAACTCACTTTCACAATGTTATTTAACCCAATACATCCAAAAGATGATCATTTCAACATGTAGTCATTATAAAGATTATTAATGTGGTTACTTTTTGGTGTAATCTTCGGATTGCCAAATGGGGCTACTGGCTGTCGTACTGGACAGCGCAGATCTAGTGTTTGTTATCCTCCGGAGGCCCAGGCAGCGGACCCGGCTTTCCGCATCTACGCAGAATCCTCGGGAGCGTCGAAGCGGCCCAACGGAATATTGAGACCGGCTCGGAACCTGGTTTATAAGAACTAAGTTCCGCCGAAGAAGCTGTTCCAGCTGAAAGCCTGGGCGGAGACCCAGGCCCCCGGTTTCCTTAGGCCCTGCTCTCCCCTCCCCAGTAGTCCTCTCCATGCCGCTCCCCAGCTTCCCTCTTCACACGCACTTCCATCCAGGTACCTTGCCCCTACCTCTCTCCTCACCCCTTCCCCGGCTGCTGCAGCTCGCCGCGCTCAGATTCCCGACGTTAACTCCACCGCACCGCAGAGATACCGGCCCATTCACTCAGCAGGCTCTCGGTTAAGCGCCAGGGCGTTTTGAATGTAGTTCCCGCGAGAACTCACATGTCTCGCGAGACTTTCCGCCCTGGCGGCGCGTAAAGGCAAAAAAGGGCGGAAGGTCCGCGACTGCGCAGGTGCAAGTGGAGAGACTTGGGCTTGGCGCAGGTGCAGACGTGGTTCTGTGGCTCGTCAGTCTTACTCAGGGTTGGTCCTCTGGGTGTTTGTTTGTTTGTTTGTTTGTTTTCGTAACGACAGTACCTTCTGGAGGGACAGTGTCTCTAGAAGGCGAGGCGGTGGGGGAATTCCATAGTGTGCTGGCCTAACAGCGCGTTGGCCAGTGTGCGTTCTGAAAGCTCTGCCCTGTGACCTCCAGGAAGTTAAATCAGTGTGACAGTGCTGAAAAACGTTATAGACAGAATCACAGTTACGCTTATAGGACAAAGTGACAGTTATTATAATGGCCTTAAACACTGGAAGCTTCACCACACGCGAGTACAGCGCTAAATTTTACACGGATTATCTCATTTAAGCCCGCCAACAGCCTTATGAGGTAGGTATTATTGTCTTTTTCTGCAAAGGAAAACAAAGCCCCAAGAAGAAAGGTATCTTGGCCAAGTGGTAGAACCAGAATTTGAACTAATGCAGTCTGCTGCTGAAGTCCAAGCTCTTGCGTGTGTCTTTAAATAATGATTTTATATTTTGTAAACCTGATGCCTATTCATTATTCAAAATTTTAAGCAATAAGAAATAATAATAGCCAACATTTAGTGAGCACTTCTGAGTCCTAGCACCTGTCGTATGGATCATGTTGTGCTTTTGAGCCCATCTTTTCTCTCCTACTTGGAGATTTGGCCATAGGTGCTCTGTTTTTCATGGTCAGTTTTTTCTTCCCTTTGAACAAATAAACATGCTATAATGACTTCCATCTCAAAAAATAACACTAACCTCCCTTGACCTCAATCAGCTACCACATCATTTATCTGCTTCCCTTGATAACAAAATTCCTGAAAAACAAAAAAAATTTAGGCTCATTATTTCATTTTCGTACTTTTTATTCTAACTTTTTTCCCCACTTCAGGTTTTGGTCCCATCACTCCAGCGAATGGCTCTTCTCAACATCACCAGTGAGTTCTATCTTGCAAAATTCATTATTCAGTCCTCATTTCTCTTAACAAATGATAGAGTTGATAGTTCTCCTTGAGTCTCCTTAGGTCTTGGGATGCCACACCCTCCCTGCTTTTCTCTTCTTAATTTCTTTTGCAGACTTCTATTTCTAACTGAGGTAAGCCATACTAAATAAAGGATTGATCTGGGTTTGAAGACTGAAAACAATGATGTCTTCATGTTGTTCACAGTGTACCCTAGCAGGTGCATTTAGGGTCTGAATGAGTCAGATGTTCCTTCATTTGTCACCACTCCCATGTTCTTGAATAAATAAAATCTGATTTTCCCTTTCATTTGACAAAGATTCTTCAACTCAGGAGTCAGGAAGATGCCCATTCTAGCTTAGGCCAATCATGACTGACTGAAATTAGGTAATCTATAATGTATCTGAACTTCATTTTTCTCCTGTGTTACATGAGAATGTAAACCTATATTTTACTGATGTTTCTTTCATATCTAATATTTTAAAAATATTTTAAACTTGTAGCTGAGCGACCACAGTGTGCTAGGCATAATGCAAGGAATTCAGAAGGTGGTAATTGCCACTTGACTCTGGAAGATGCTCACAGCGTAGTAGGGGATTAAATAAAAGCAAATATAAATAACCACAGGGATGTGTATAAATGTCATGTGAATGGTATATACCCTACACTAAAGGAGATGTGTGATGGGAGAGGTCAATTTTGTCATGGTGTTTCTTTAACATTCCACAGTGTAGGAGGCACTTGAGCAGGGCCTTGAAGGTAGCTGAGCTAAGTAAGGAGGAATGCACTCAAGGGGAGGGGACAGTATTAGTAACATCATAGAAGCTACCCATTTCAAAATTAAAGTCAGTCTTTAGGAACTGTCTGGATAGGGTGCTGCCTATACCACCTCTGGACAGTAGATGTCACAAGTGAAATGAATTCTAGATGGTCCCTGCTTTTTTTGGATAACTTGCTTAAGATTCACAGTTACAAATGCAGTTCCGCATACTTAGATGAGGTCCACATACCATGTGCTAAATGCCAAGGGTCAGGAAAAAAATGCATCTGTCATTTTCAGTTTATATAATAAGAGATTTGATTTTGCCTCCTCATA
Organism: Mesoplodon densirostris; assembly: GCF_025265405.1. NCBI lineage: Eukaryota > Metazoa > Chordata > Mammalia > Artiodactyla > Ziphiidae > Mesoplodon > Mesoplodon densirostris. The sequence continues at coordinate 164,680,749 of NC_082663.1, forward strand.
CAGAGTAGTGGATTCCTCAAGCATAGCAAAGGAACTTGGATGCTGGGAATACAGTTCCTAATATTATTGCTATAATATTACTTCTAATGATAATAATATTTCTAATTGTATAATTCATAATATTATAGCTGTTGAAAACTGGGATAGACTGCTGTAGTAAACTGGCCATCATTCCTTCACTATGACTGTTCTAGTGGAAAAGAGAGGACTGGTTATCAAAAATGGTGTAGATGGGAGTGGTTGCATTGCACTGAAAACTGTGTGTATTTTGACATGCACTTATTGAATGATTAAGGTTTTTTTGGTACCACGGGTGAATAGTCTCTGTCCTCAAGGAACTTAGAATTTAGTGGAAGGGGCATTTACCAAGCAATAAACCATTACTCAGAGTACGACTTAGAATTTCTTGTTCCTTCATAATATTAAGGAAAGCTCTAAGCTAGGGACCAAAGAAGAACAAGCCCAGGACTCTGAGACACAGAGTTTGCAAATAAGAACTGGGTTAATTTACAAAGTTCCATGATTCATAAGATGGACCAGGAGATGAAGTTTTGGAAGTTATACTCAAGGTTGTGGTAATTAAAACATGGAGAATGGCTGAGGTCAAGAAAGAGGCTTAGAGAGAGAGAAGAGAGAGCTGTGTGCAGGACTTTGGTCAATGTCCTAATCTTTGGAACAGGAGGAGAATAAGGATCCAACAAAATAAACAGAAGAGCCATTTGAGAAGAGATCAGGAAATTGAATTGTCACAGCTCCTTCTGTGATGATTTGATACCAAAATGAATAATTGTACCAGGTGGTGGGTTTGACTATTTAGTAGTAATAATGACCATGCCAGCCTAGTCTGCAGTCTCTCCTGGGTCGGCTATATATAGCAGCAGCTTCAACTCTTCATGAGCCCTACTGCTATATTCCTTTACCCCCTGAATAGGTGCAGTCCTCATTCAGAGCAAAGGTGCATTATTCCAATATTGTGGACATTTATTGGTTAACTTTTCAGCTTCAGTTCCCTCCTGCTTTTCCTTCCCAAAGCATTCTGGGTTTTTTTGGGTAAGTCATTTTTCCCTCCATTTTCAGCCACGTGGATTGTTTAAAATTGATCCTACCCTTCAACTCTAGAGTCACTCTGGTTGTAGTAATTGGTTCAGGGATGTGTATGTGACTAAATCCAAGTGGGTGAAATAAAATGAGATACTCACTGGAACTGCTGGAAAAATGGATTTTGTTAACCCCTTCTGTACTTAGACTTTGCAGCCCAGAGCTGCCAGCTGCCATCTTAGATCCATGAAGCTTAAGTCAGCTTGAAATAGAATCAAAAGCAGAGCTGATAAATAGGAAAAAAGAGTCTTGGCCATGCTGTTTGGGCCCTACATCAAGCTCCTCTTGAAGCTAGAGATATCCCTGAACTGTTTAGTTTTTGCTCAAATATCAATAGCTTCAATTTGAGTTTTCTGTTATTTGAAATATAAATAATTTTAACCAATACACTCAATAATACTTATGTCTGAGCGTGAATGGACTAGTTAACCTGTCAGCTTCCCATTCTACATTTAGGAGTTTATGAGGCTAAAACTGAAAGTTGCTAACTTCCAGGGGTAAAATCTAGTGATGGCTCCTCTGAGAAAAATGTCTTGGTTGAACCCAAGGGAAGGTTTACCCTAAACGAAGGGGCCTAGTCTACAGTGGAGGAAAATAAGGATTCAAACAGCTTGTATGTAATCCCTTTCTTGGCACCACTTCACATTACCATTACATCCCCGTTAAGCTTACTTCTTCAGATGATTTTAGCACCTAAGCCAGTTAGAATTAAGATGCAGTGTTTATACCAGTTATGGTTTTTACTTGCCAAGAATAGTACCCACTCTAGTTAGTTCAAGATATATATGTACATAAAAAATTCTAGAGTCCTGATTTTTGCAATTCTTCACAAAACTGTAGTTACTACTTATGACTTCGAAGTGGGATGGGATAAAATTTAGGGCCCTGTTCTTTCTCTGCGAGCTTGGAACTGCCACACTACTTTTCTGTATGGACAGAAGTGATGACTGCCTCAGTGTTGTAATGCTTAGTTTAATGCATTTTATTCTTAGGAAAAACAACTTGGGAATGCACACAAAATACATTGAATACCCCAGTTCAGTAATACTCGCCTATGAGCTACCTCTTGCCTATTGCCACTAGGTGACAGTCTTTGCAAATATTTTATCTGACATGACCATCTTTCTGTTACAAACATTAAATTCTGTTGGTAGATATGGTTACCATTCTAGTTTCAGGCAGAAGATAAGCCAAATGCATATATTTATTAGTACCTATACTCTCAGTCTTTTGAGATCATAGTTATTCCTCATCTGGATCATTCTTCTCCTCCTACTTAGTTTACTCCATGCTATAGAGTGAATTGTGTCCCCTACAAATTCATATGTTGAAGTCCTAACCCTCAGTATGACTGTATTTGGAGATAGGGTCTTTAGGAGGTAATTATAATTAAATGAGGTCATAGGAGTGGGGCCCTAATCCCATAGAATTGGTGGCCTCTTATGAGGAGAGGAAGAGAAAGAGATGTCTCTTTCACTCTCTTTGTACCACAGAAAAAGGGCCATGTGAGAGAAGCATCTGCAGGCCAAGAAAGAACCCTCACCGGGAAATGAGTGGGCCAGCACCTTGATCTTGGACTTCCTAGCCTCCAGAACTGTGAAAAATAAATTCTCTATTGTTTAAGTATTTCATTATTGCAACCCAAGCAGACTAATAAACACCATCTCATCCTTTTCACTAGAGAAGCCCTATGACTAATAGTTAAGAATACAATACATGTTCTAGACTCAGCATCTGGGTTCACCTGCAGGCTCTGTTACTTCCTCTGGTTGCCTTTAACAAACTACTTAGCCTCTCTAAGCCTCAGTTTCCTGGAGTACAAAATGGGATAATCAAAGTATCTAATTCAGTAGTTTGTTGTATGGTTTAAGTGAGCTAATACTTTTTAAACCTTTAGCATAATGTCAGTAAATAGTAGCTGTTATTATTAAGAGCATTGTCTCAGCTCAAATGTCACTCCCTCTGGGACCCCTTTTCTGAATCCTTAGCCTAGGGCATGTCCTCTGTGTACAGTCATATCAACTTGTGCTTATCCTTTGGAATAATTATAATAGTTTGTGGAAATTTGTGTATTTTATGTCTGCTTCCCTCACTAAAACTTAAGCTCTTTAGGATGGAAAAGGCAAATGTATGTTTTGCTCACTGTAGTTTCTCCCAGCAAGTGCTTGGGACATGCTAGATGCTAAAGTCAAGTTTGACGAATGAATGAAAAATGCAATTCATTGATTTAAATGGGGAATCTATAAACTCTCTTTGAAACATCAAAGTCAAGTAACTTGTAAAAAAGAATACTATTCTTAATCCTCAATGAAAAATGCTAAAAATTTATTAATCAGTTTACATGAAACAAATTACATGTCACAGAGACAGTACACTGAATAAATAGTTTAGGGTACTTGATACCCTCTGAGATTTTTATTGCTTCATTCACCTGTGATAATTTGTGTCCCTCATTTGAACCAATATTTCTTCATTCAGAATTTATGTATTGATATAATTTCTGTAATTCAAGCATTTTAAATTGTACTAGGGAACTTGGTATATAAAATAACCCTATTGGAGAGGCCTGCAAAGCAAAGACTCCTTGGCTAAAGTAAATGTTCACTTTTGTGTAAATACAGACTTCATGTAGTAAGTTCTCTTAAAGGAAGAGCCACCCTCGATGAGCTTAAAGTTTTAAAACTCATGTTTTCCTAATATTTTATTATGTGTTGGACAGGTTTATCTATTTCCTGCAAAACAAATCTGGCACATGTCATCCTATTAATTTTCCAAAAATAGAAAATATTAAAAAGAGTGGACATTTCCAGTAATCCTTAAAGTCCTTTGATTATGTAATAATCAGCTATGTAAGAACACTCAAAAGCACAGTAATAAGAAATGTTAGTTATGTGTATTTAAACGATAATTTTATGTTTTGAAAGTTCTCTCAAAATATGAGACATGAGAAAGTGTTTTGCAGGCTTTATATACCTTATGCAGACAGTAAAAGCTCCCTTTTTTCCTATCATGGTGATAAAACTTTAGGCAGTTCTGATATTAGATGTGATCCTTTCTTTGTATTAATCATTGTTTTACCATTTACTTGCCTCTTGTTATCAGACAGGATGCTCAGACTCTGGCTTCATCACAAGTGAACCCCATCTACTCCCCCATGATGCACTGCATGCTGGCAGTATTTGGCTACTTTTGATAAATTGGTTAGTCTTGTGAAATACTTCCCTAAGCTCGAGTTCTGGAACTCATCAGGTGTCCTCTCTGACAGTCATGTCTTCCCTTGGCTCTCAGATTACACCACCAGCTGGGGTAAGGCCCATATCCTCCCACAAAGCATGCTTCTTTGGAATTCAGGTCTGTTGGTTTTTGGCACTAAAAAGCAATGCTCTTGCACTTTCTGTCAGATCAGGGCTGAATAATCTCTTGGGGGTGAGTAACCTTTTAAATGTTGGAAGACTAACAGTTTCAGGGATCAGTGTGAGCTTAGCAATTTGTAAGAAAGATCAGAGGAATACATGTCCCTTTTGACCATATTTGAATATAGCAAGACCCAGATTATTTTTTTTTCCTTTTTGCAAATTAGTCTGGAGGTTGGCATCACACTCTTCCCTCCATGCCAATCCATCAGTTTGTGCATAGAGCAAATCTTTATGTACAGAAGTATGGCTTCTGAATCACACTGGCACTTAACCGTTATTATTATATATGACTGAAGCCAGGGAGTTACAAAAGGGTCTTGGGCGACTGTCCTCCTTCCACCTATAAAACTCCTGGCAAAGGGATTAATAGGCATCCTATAAACAGGCAGAGTTAAGCTCTTGAAAACAGCATACTATTTGTAGGGTTTAAATCTCCCAGCCAACATGGGAAAAATAGGTTGAAAAAGTAACATCTAATTTATTCTTAAATATGGTTGGAAGGTTTGATTTCATTCCTACTCCCACAAAAGTAATTAGTACTGCTTCCATCCTAAGATATAGAGGTATATAAGTTTCAAAGAGTGGTCTCCAAACTTTGTTGTACGTTAAAACTGAGAAGCTTTTATAACTCCTGATGCCTAGTCTGTACCCAACACTAATGGAATTGAAATGCCTAGGAGTGGCTGTTGGGCATCAGTGGTTTTTAAAGATCCCCAGGGTGAATGCAATATGCAGTAAAGTTTGGGAACCTGGGTTAAAACAGTCACACTCCTGCCACACTTCAGCTTTTCTCCACTGCTTCTTTAGCTCAGTCGTTCTCAATCTGACTCTCATTAGAATCACAAGACATCTTAAAATATTCCACTCTGATCCATTTGGTCTAGGGCAGGGTGTAAACATGAGAAATGTTTAGCTGTTCCCCCAGTGACTAATATACAGCCGTGGTGGAGAATCACTGGGCTAGCTGATCATATAAAAAGGTAGGATAAGACCGGTCCTTTAGCCTTTTTCTTGCAGTTAAGAGCTTTCTACATTTTAAAATTCCTATTCACTAGCTTTGTTGAATGAATATTCTTCTTCAATTCGCCAGGCTCTAAAGTCCAACCATTTTCCTGAATCTGTTGGTAGTAGATTACCTGATAAAATACAGGATAGACAGTTAAATTTTATTTCAGCTAAACAGTGAATAATTTTTTTAGTACAAGTATGTTCATGTGGTATCTGGGGTGTATAATAAAAAAGATTTACTGTCTTCTGAAATTCTAATTTAACTGGTGTCCTGTATTTTTATTTGCTACATCTAGCAGTGTTAATTGGTGGGAGAGCATGGCTAATTCTTGGAAAAATTAGCAGCTGAATTTGGGGAGAGTTCCATCATTTTAATCTTCAAGGTTTATGGCCTTTTAGCTCTTATCCCTTCTAGTTGCAGAAGTGGTAGATAAAAAGGCATGAGCAATTTGGGAATTAAAAACTATTTAAGATCCCCCACTGAGCCAGGAAGACCCACATTTCCCTTTTACTTAGAGTGTCATTGGGTGATCAGCAGGGGAGGAGTACAGGAAAGGTGGGGTGTTATTGTGCAAGAAGACAGAATATAGAAAGAGGTGAGGACCTGAATATTGAGTATATGCTTTGGTTGAAGGAAACTAGCTCTTCACTCTCAAAAGGATTGCCATTTTGAGCCTTTTCTATGACTTTCAATTACTTCAGACTTGCTTTTTTTCTTTTTCTTTTTCTTTTTCTTTTTTTTTTTTTTTTTGCATCTTATTTCTGTTTAATCTTCCTGAATATCAGATGCTTGCTGCTTTGGCTGGAGTTGAGGTAGTTTCCTGGTGAAGCTCTTCTAGCTTACTGAGTCTGAACTGATAGAAAGTTCAGAAGTCCCTGGCAATCTTGCAAGAACCCCGTAATCTCAAGAGGCTTCCCAAGCAGTCTGGATGCCTTTCAGTGTCATCCTCTAGGACCGTTCACCACTAGCTGATTTCTGAAATTTCCTTCCTCCCCACCATCCCCAAATAGGCCTTGAACTGTAAATAAAAGTCATGGGTGGGTGTATTTCTTGGCCAATAGCAGGCTCTATACAAAGTGAGGAGTGAGATTTCATGAGAATTCCCAGAAAGCAGGTGTTATAATGACTTTACCAAATTTGAGCCTGACATTTTGATGAACAACTCTTGAGCACCCCTCATAATTTCCTCTGTGGAGGAGATAGGCCAACAAGTAATATGTCAAATCCTCCTTTGCGGGTCCAAGTTTACTAATGGAAGGAGGTGAAACAGGTGAAACACATTAACTTTTAACCTGTTAACAATGATTTTTTTCACTAAGCATTAGATGTTTAAAAGGGAAATGCACACTGGCAGAAAGGAGACAAAAGACAAAGGGTGATAGGAAGGGGCTGAAAGCTGGCCTGCATCATGGAAATATATTTGCAAGCCAGCTGGGCCCACTTTGCGCAGATGTTTTATAGGAATGAGAGGGAGGGGCAAGTGTTCTAATGTTAGACACATCAGCAAAGCAGTGGAATATTTCTTTGCATAATGCCCCTTTCTTGTGGTTGGAGGTAAGGGAGGGAGTGGGGTTCAGAGGCTTTGGGATAATTTTATTGTTCAAATTGAATTCAAGTAAATTGCATACATTGATGATAAGACTTTTTCCCAAGTTCATTTAAAAGGGATTAATTTACATTTTAGGATACTAACTCTGTTAAACTAAAAAGTTGAAAACCAAAGAGCTGTATGTCCAATCATCATCAGCTATTTTATTCATACATAAAAAAACACATAGCTGTTTGGAGGAAATACTTCCAAAATGGATCTCCTTGGGTTTAAATGTTGAGCATCTTTTAGGGCAATGCAGATGAAGCTCTCTCTTCCCCAGATGGTTGGCTTGGTCTTCCACTTTTTGCCTGAATGCTTCAGTAGCATGTCTATGCAGCATGCATTCCAGAATATGGAGGGAGTCAAGTTTTCTATACAAGCTGGAGGTTTGCAAATTGCTGGCCCACGGTTGTACTGTTTGGCCCACACAGTTCAGGGGGAAAAAACCCAAAAAACAAAAAGCAACTTTGAGCCAAAATTAGAAACTTGGAAATTTACACACACACACACACACACACACATCTGGATTGCTAGCTTTTCTGGAAAAATCAGAAGATTTGGCTATGCTATGCTCACATTCCTCCTGCCAACAATCTGGTGGATCTTTGTCTTTTTCTGGGCACACATTTTCCAATTCTCCACAGCCCCTGTCACTCTATCATTGGGTTTATTCATTCAGTGAAATGGGACAGATACAAGGAGACATTTATACTACCTGTTTGTATGATTCCTATATGCATTTGAGTTTGCCATCCATGATACGAGGGAAGACTAGATTATACCGTTGCTCCAGTGTCCTCCAAGCTTATTCTGTGATTCTTCTCTTTTCTACAAATGGAGTTCTTTTTTTTTTTTTTTTTTTTTTTTTTCCGGTATGCGGGCCTCTCACTGTTGTGGCCTCCCCCGTCGCGGAGCACAGGCTCCGGACGCGCAGGCTCCGGATGCGCAGGCTCAGCGGCCATGGCTCACGGGCCCAGCCGCTCCGCGGCATATGGGATCCTCCCAGACCGGGGCACGAACCCGTATCCCCTGCATCGGCAGGCGGACTCTCAACCACTTGCGCCACCAGGGAGGCCCAAATGGAGTTCTTAATATTGTTACAGATTAACCGATACTTTGCTTGAGGAAAGAACTTGCTGTACTGCAGTTTTTGTTTTTGTTTTTTAACATCTTTATTGGAGTATAATTGCTTTACAATGGTGTGTTAGATTCTGCTGTATAACAGTGATTTATCTATATGTATACATATATCCCCATATCCCTCCCTGTTGCATCTCCCTCCCACCCTCCCTATCCCACCCCTCTAGGTGGTCACAAAGCACTGAGCTGATCTCCCTGTGCTATACAGCTGCTTCCCACTAGCTATCTATTTTACATTTGGTAGTGTGTATATGTCAGTGACACTCACTTCTTCCCAGCTTATCCTTCTCTCTCCCTGTGTCCTCATTCCATTCTCTACGTCTGTGTCTTTATTCCTGTCCTGCCCCTAGGTTCTTCAGAACCATTTTTTTTTTTAGATTCCATATAAATGTGTTAGCATATGGTATTTGTTTTTCTCTTTCTGACTTACTTCACTCTGTAGGACAGACTCTAGGTCCATCCACCTCAGTACAAATAACTCGCTTTTGTTTCTTTTTATGGCTGAGTAATATTCCATTGTATACATGTGCCATATCTTCTTTATCCATTCATCTGTTGATGGATGTTTAGGGTGCTTCCATGTCCTGGCTATTGTAAATACTGCTGCAATGAACATTGTGGTACATGTCTCTTTTTGAACTATGGTTTTCTCAGGGTATATGCCCAGTGGTGGGATTGCTGGGTTGTATGGTAGTTCTATTTTTAGTTTTTTAAGGAACCTCCATACTGTTCTCCATAGTGGCTGTATCAATTTACATTCCCACCAACAGTGCAAGAGGGTTCCCTTTTCTCCACACTCTCTGCAGCATTTATTTTCTGTAGACCTTTTGATGATGGCCATTCTGGCCGGTGTAAGGTGACATCTCATTGTAGTTTTGATTTGCATTTCTCTAATGATTAGTGATGTTGAGCATCCTTTCATGTGTTTGTTGGCAATCTGTATATCTTCTGTGGAGAAAAGTCTATTTAGGTCTTTTGCCCATTTTTGGATTGGGTTGTTTGTTTTGTTGATATTGAGCTGCATGAGCTGTTTGTATATTTTAGAGATTAATCCTTTGTCCATTGTTTCATTTGCAAATATTTTCTCCCATTCTGAGGGTTGTCTTTTCGTCTTGTTTATGGTTTCCTTTGCTGTGCAAAAGCTTTCAAGTTTCATTAGGTCCCATTTGTTTATTTTTGTTTTTATTTCCATTTCTCTAGGAGGTGGGTCAAAAAGGATCTTGCTGTGATTTATGTCAAAGAGTGTTCTTCCTATGTTTTCTTCTAAGAGTTTGCTAGTGTCTGGCCTTACATTTAGGTCTTTAATCCATTTTGAGTTTATTTTGGTGTATGGTGTTAGGGAGTGTTCTAATTTCATTCTTTTCATTGTAGCTGTCCAGTTTTCCTAGCACCACTTATTGAACAGGCTATCTTTTCTCCATTGTATATTTTTGCCTCCTTTATCAAAGATAAGGTGACCATATGTGCGTGAGTTTATCTCTGGGCTTTCTCTCCTGTTCCATTGATCTATATTTCTGTTTTTGTGCCAGTACTATACTGTCTTGATTACTGTAGCTTTGTAGTATAGTCTGAAGTCAGGGAGCCTGATTCCTCCAGCTCCGGTTTTCTTTCTCAAGATTGCTTTGGCGGGCTTCCCTGGTGGCGCAGTGGTTGAGAGTCCGCCTGCCGATGCAGGGGACACGGGTTCGTGCCCCGATCCCGGAAGATCCCACATGCCGCGGAGCGGCTGGGCCCGCGAGCCATGGCCGCGGAGCCTGTGTGTCCGGAGCCTGTGCTCCGCAACGGGAGAGGCCACAGCAGTGAGAGGCCCGCGTACAGCAAAAAAAAAAAAAAAAAAAAAAAAAAAGATTGCTTTGGCTATTTGGGGTCTTTTGTGTTTCCATACAAATTGTGAAAAAAAATTTTCTAGTTCTGTGAAAAATGCCATTGGTAATTTGATAGGGGTTGCATTGAATCTGTAGATTGCTTTGGGTAGTATAGTCATTTTCACAGTGTTGATTCTTCCAATCCAAGAACATGGTATATCTCTCCATCTGTTTGTATCATCTTTAATTTCTTTCATCAGTGTCTTATAATTTTCTGAGTACAGGTCTTTTGTCTCCGTAGGTAGGTTTATTCCTAGGTATTTTATTCTTTTTGTTGCAGTGGTAAATGGGAGTGTTTCCTTAATTTCTCTTTCAGATTTTTCATCATTAGTGTATAGGAATGCAAGAGATTTCTGTGCATTAATTTTGTATCCTGCTACTTTACCAAATTCATTGATTAGCTCTAGTAGTTCTCTGGTAGCATCTTTAGGATTCTCCGTGTATAGTACCATGTAATCTGCAAAGAGTGACAACTTTACTTCTTCTTTTCCAATTTGAATTCCTTTTATTTCTTTTTCTTCTCTGATTGCTGTGGCTAAAACTTCCAAAACTATGTTGAATAATAGTGGTGAGAGTCGGCAACCTTGTCTTGTTCCTGATCTTAGGGGAAATGGTTTCAGTTTTTCACCATTGAGAACAATGTTGGCTGTGGGTTTGTCATATATGGCCTTTATTATGTTGAAGTAAGTTCCCTCTGTGCCTGCTTTCTGGAGGGTTTTTATCATAAATGGATGTTGAATTTTGTTGAAAGATTTTTTGCATCTATTGAGATAATCATGTGTTTTTTATCCTTCAATTTTTTAGTATGGTGTATCACATTGACTGAGTTGCATATATTGAAGAATCCTTGCATTCCTGGAATAAACCCCACTTGATCATGGTTTATGATCCGTTTAATGTGCTGCTGGATTCTGTTTGCTAGTATTTTGTTGAGGAATTTCGCAACTATGTTCATCAGTGGTATTGGTCTGTAGTTTTCTTTTATTGTGACATCTTTGTCTGGTTTTGGTATCAGGGTGATGGTGGCCTCGTAGAATGAGTTTGGAGTGTTTCGTCTTCTGCTGTATTTTGGAAGAGTTTGAGAGGGATACGTGTTAGCTCTTCTCTAAATGTTTGATATAATTCGCCTGTGAAACCATCTGGTTCTGAGCTCTTGTCTGTAGGAAGATTTTGAGCACAGTTTCAATTCCAATGCTTGTGATAGACTGTTTATATTTTCTATTTCTTCCTAGTTCAGTCTCAGAAGGTTGTGCTTTTCTAAGAATTTGTTCATTTCTTCCAGGTTGTACATTTTATTGGCATATATTGCTTGTAGTAGTCTCTCATAATCCTTTGTATTTCTGCAGTGTCAGTTGTTACTTCTCCTTTTTCATTCTAATTCTGTTGATTTGAGTCTTCTCCCTTTTATTCTTCATGAGTCTGGCTAATGGTATATCAATTTTGTTTATCTTCTCAAAGAACCGGCTTTTAGTTTTATTTTCTTTGCTATCATTTCCTTCATTTCTTTTTCATTTATTTCTGATCTCATCTTTATGATTTCTTTCCTTCTGCTAACTTCGGGGGTTTTTTGTTCTTCTTTCTCTGATTGCTTTAGGTGTAAGGTTAGGTTGTTTATTTGAGATTTTTCTTGTTTGTTGAGGTAGGATTGTATTGCTATAAACTTCCCTCTTAGAACTGCTTTTGCTGCATCCCATAGGTTTTGGGCTGTTGTGTTTTCATTGTCTTTTGTTTCTAGGTGTTTTTTTATTTCCTCTTTGATTTCTTCAGTTATCTCTTGGTTATTTCATAGTGTTTTGTTTAGCCTCCAAGTGTTTGTATTTTTTACAGTTTTTTTTCCTGTAACTGAGATCTAGTCTTACAGTGCTGTGGTGAGAAATGATACTTGACACGATTTCAATTCTCTTAAATTTACCAAAGCTTGATTTGTGACCCAGGATGTGATCTATCCTGGAGAGTGTTCCATGAGCATTTGAAGAGAAAGTGTATTCTGCTGTTTTTGGATGAAATGTCCTATAAATATCAATTAAATTCATCCTGTTTAATGTGTCATTTAAAGCTTGTGTTGCCTCATTTATTTTCAGTTTGGTTGATCTGTCCATTGGTGAAAGTGGGGTGTTAGAGTTCCCTACTATGATTGTGTTACTGTCGGTTTCCTCTTTTATGGCTGTCTGCATTTGCCTTATGTATTGAGGTGTTCCTATATTGAGTGCATAAATATTTACAACTGTTATATCTTCTTCTTGGATTGATCCCTTGATCATTATGTAGTGTCCTTCTTTGTCTCTTGTAATATCTTTGTTTTAAAGTCTATCTTGTCTGATATGAGAATTGCTACTCCAGCTTTCTTTTGACTTCCATTTGCATGGAATATCTTTCTCCGTCTCCTCACTTTCAGTCTCTAGGTCTGAGACTTTCAGTGTCTGAGACTTTCAGTCTCTCACTTTCAGTGTCCCTAGGTCTGAAGTGGGTCTCTTGTAGACAGCATATATATGGGTCTTTTTTTTGTATCCATTCAGCCAGTCTTTGTCTTCTGGTTTGAGCATTTAATCCATTTACATTTAAGGTAATTATCGATATGGATGTTCCTATTACTGTTTTCTTAATTGTTTTGGGTTTGTTATTGTAGGTCTTTTCCTTCTCTTGTGTTTCCTGCCTAGAGAAGTTCCTTTAGCATTTGTTGTAAAGCTGGCTTGGTGGTGCTGAATTATCTTAACTTTTGCTTGTCTGTAAAGGTTTTACTTTCTCCATCAAATCTGAATGAGATCCTTGCTGGGTAGAGTCTTCTTGGTCGTAGGTTTTTCCCTTTCATCACTTTAAATATGTCCTGCCACTCCCTTCTGGCTTGTAGAGTTTCTGCTGAAAGATCAGCTGTTAATCTTATGGAGATTCCCTTGTATGTTATTTGTTGTTTTTCCCTTGCTGCTTTTAATGTTTTTTCTTTGTATTTAATTTTTGATTGTTTGATTAATATGTGCCTTGACGTGTTTCTCCTTGGATTTATCCTGTATGAGACTCTGTGCTTCCTGGACTTGATTGATTATTTCCTTTCCTATATTAGGGAAGTTTTCAACTATAATCCCTTCAAATATTTTCTCAGTCCCTTTCTTTTTCTCTTCTTCTTCTGGGACCCCTATAATTCAAATGTCGGTGAGTTTAATGTTGTCGTAGAGGTCTCTGAGACTGTCCTCCATTCTTTTCATTCTTTTTTTTTTATTCTGCTCTGTGGTAGTTATTTCCACTATTTTACGTTCCAGGTCACTTATCCATTCTTCTGCCTCAGTTATTCTGGTATTGATTCCTTTTAGAGAATTTTTGATTTCATTTACTGTGTTGTTCGTCATTGTTTGTTTGCTCTTCAGTCCTTCTATGTCCTTGTTAAACCTTTCTTGTATTTTCTCCATTCTATTTCTAAGATTCTGGATCATCTTTGCTATCATTACTCTGAATTCTTTTTCAAGTAGACTGCCTGTTTCCTCCTCATTTGTTTGGTCTGGTGTGTTTTTACCTTGCTCCTTCATCTGCTGTATATTTCTCTTTCTTCTCATTTTGCTTAACTTACTGTGTTTGGGGTCTCCTTTTCACAGTCTGCATGTTCGTAGTTCCCGTTGTTTTTGGTGTCTGCCCCCAGTGGGTAAGGTTGGTTCCCTGGGTTGTGTAGGCTTCCTGGTGGAGGGGACTGGTGCCTGTGTTCTGGTGGATGAGGCTGGATCTTGTCTTTTTGGTGGGCAGGACCGCATCTAGTGGTGTGTTTTGGGGTGTCTGTGAACTTATTATTATTTTAGGCAGCCTCTGTGCCAATGGGTGGGCTTGTGTTCCTGTCTTGCTGGTTGTTTGGCATGGGGTGTCCAGCACTGGAGCTTGCTGGTCGTTGAGTGGAGCTGAGTCTTAGCGTTGAGATGGAGATCTCTGGGGGAGCCTTGCCATTTGATATTACATGGGATCAGCAGGTCTCTGGTGGACCAGTGTCCTGAACTTGGCTCTCCCACCTCAGAGGCTCAGGCCTGACACCTGGCCAGAGCACTAAGACCATGTCAGCCACACAGGTCTCACCAGACAGGTTCCTGGAGTCTTCCTGTCTGAAGTGTTCAGAAGGGCTACTGAAGGAGGCTGGGGTGACAGGATGCTGGGGCAGCTTCCTCTGCTCAGGTATTCCTCCAGCAAGACTGCTGCCAGCCACTATGCCTTTCTACTCTGTGTTTCTCCAAATATGAGATCACCCAGCTGAGAGGAAAAAAGGCTGTACTGCAGTTTTAAATGTCATTTCTGCCCTATTTCAATGTAGTCTTCTTAGAGCATGAATGAATTTGTGACTAACAGAATAACTCTTAAGTTGATTTTCTTCTTTGTCTGTGTTTTCACTGATGGAGAATTAAAGTGATCATCTGGATGAACTCATCTATGAATAGAAAACAGAAATTAGTAATTTGCCTATCGGAGGTGGTTGCTTGCACAGGTCAAATCTAGCAAAGAAATGCTCAACTGTCGATTCTAATCACCTAATTCAGAAAACTTTAACACAAGAAAGGACTTTAGGGATAAAATTCAACCCCTTCATTTTACAGATAAAAAAACTGAACTTAAGAGAGGTTAAGCAACCTATTCTTTTTTGTGGGGGAGAGTGAGCCTCTGTTTCTTCTCAAGAGTTTTGAATCACCCCTTCCCACTCCCCTCTACCAACTCCCTGGTGCATTTGAGACTAACATCTGTTAACATCTGATCCCCAGAGTGTGGCTGGTAGTGAAGAGAAGCACTCCTTTTTGTCCTGTGCACCTCTTTCTTGCTTTTTCATTTAGCTAAGACCTAGCTAGAATTCTTGACGAGACAAATCTGCTATGAGCCTTTTTCTCAGAGAGCCCCTTTTGTGCACTAGGTGCTCACTGTCTTCTATTTAGGGAAGAAGAGTAAAGTGGTCCCTTATATCAACAATACAAAATCTCAGCTGGGTAATTACAGGAACTACTCAGAGTTTCCAAGTAGAGTTACCACAGGTTTGGCTTAAAGCAACCTGTTCTTAATCACACTATATGCTGGCAGAGCTGAGACCCAAACCCATTTCTTTTGATTTTAATCAAGGCCAGTGTTATTTATATTATCCTTAATTGACTCTCAAATTATATAGATAGTTTCAGGTTTATTTCTCAATTTTCATTGTTGCTTACTGTTTACTGCAATAAGCATTATTTACAACAAACATTATAAGAACATTGCCATAACTATATATTTATAATGATCAGAATCATGTATGATGCAATGATAACTCATTTCACAGGTACTTATCTTAAAAATGTGAAGATAACCTTTAATAATGAAAAATTTATAATTCATATTTTAATTTAAAGGCTTCCAAACAACAGGAAATGCTACCAGTCGTTGTCTTTGCATGACTTTAGATGGCTTCTCCCATTTCTTTTCTTCCTTATCTGTGTTCCAAATTTTCCATACTGAATCTGTATTACTTTTATAATTGTTAGAATTTTTAAACAGTTATATAAAAGTAACAAAAGCAAATCCACTCTGATAAAGACATGAAGCATTTATGTGAAATTAAAATGTTCTCATACCTCATTCATTCCTATGAGTGGAATGTAAAGACCGTTTCCTGTGACTCAAATACGTACCCAAAGAGAAAGGATTTGACACTTTCCCACAGTGAAAGAAAAATGTCTGGTGGCCATGATTGCAAGGGACATGTGCTGAGGACTGCGACCTAGGGCGCATTCCGGGCTGATTAACACCGACGTTAAAATTAAAAATCCCGCAGTTCCAGCTCCTTCATTATGATCCCCTCACAGTAGCTGACTAATCGACTTAGGCCAGTCTTCTGGGATGGACTTTTATTTTCTCAGAAATTGTGAAAGCTGAGAAGAATTTGAATTTTGATTTACCTTTGTCTAGTGTTAGGGAACTTAAAAGAAAGCACCCAACCCCTCTCCCAAAGGCTACTGCAACAGCTGCGTGCTTACCAGGGGAAGAGTTTACTTGGAAGGAGAGAGGATATACTTCTTTATAAGTAATCTGTTTTTACTACTCCTGTTTCTGGGAAACCTGATACATACAATGCACCTATGAGTATTGGAGGTCAAGTTCCAACTGTGTTTTCATTAAATATTTGACTGTGTTATGTGTTACTGTAATTGACTGAGTTTGCGACCTGGGTGATTAAGGAGCCTATCTGTAAGGAGCTTGCCTCTCTGTCTCTCTTCTCTGCCCTCCTCTCTATTTTGAAAATATTAACTTTTAAAATATGGTTCACTCTACTTTCTCATGCCCCTTAATCTCAGTATTTCGATTTCTTAAGAAGGTGAAGCATCAGAGAACACTGCATAGCTCAGTGTCGATGAATCAGTTAATGCCCTCCGTCCTTTAATATCCTTTCTGCAAAGCTGGGGTGCTTGGGAGAATACTGTTGACAAGTAGATCCAATGTTTTGTGTCTGTGAGTCAAGCACTGTTTTACTTACTTTCCCTTCATCTTGGAAGGGACACAAGCCCATTTACAGAAAGATATTTTAGGACCCCAGAGAAACAATTTTAATTCTGAATCTTAATAAAATATTCCATAAACTTTTTGTATCAGCAGTTCACTCTTAGAGGGAACACTGTCTTTTTTAAATTTTGGTATGTTTCTAGATAAGTCATGACCTCTTTTAACTTCTAAATCAGCATGAAAACACACACACACACACACACACACACACACACACACACACACACCCTACCTCTCCTTAATCTGCACCTATATACTTTCCTGTTACAGCTGGGATGTGGCACTCCTGCTGCTGATGGAGTTGGAAGATCCCTTCAGGCAAGGCCCAGTGACATTTCACGTGGCGTAAGTATGAAATCCCCTCCCTCCTGTTTCCCCACTAAGTATTTTGGTAAATTATACTTTCTCACTTCCTCAGAGCTGGGAGCAATAAACCATGGCTTCAGGCTGAGTGGCTGAGGCTCTGACACACAGACAGGGGAGTGCTTAAAAGTGACAAAGAGCACCTCAGTTTAGAAGGAAGAGTAGTTCAAAACTCCCAGGCTGCTCCATGCACTCCTCAGGTCATTCCTGGAAACAAACTTTCATAGTCAAAATCCCCCTCACTCATGAGTCTTTTTGCTTCTCACCCTGCGATGGTGCAGGTGTAAACTAAAGGACGTTTACAGTTGAGGATGTTGGTGAGGAAAATTCCAAAGGGGAACTTTACCACAAGTTTTGGCTTCTTTTGAAAGTCTTTAAAAATAACTTTTCAAATAGTCGTTAGTTTAAAATGCCAGTTAAGTTGGAGAATGAGTAGACTTTTCCCCTTTATAGTTTAAAGCACTTAAGGTACATTATATTTCTTAGTAGAAGATACAGAAAACCCAGTGGGAAATAGGTTGTGCAATTTAGTCATATCCCTGATTGAGTATGGGGTATTAATTGTCAATATAATGTGCAAATTTAGGAGGAAAAAACTTGGACAGGCAATGGACTGAAAGAACATGATTAGGGAAGCACCCAGCTCCAAAAGTCCCAGCCTGCCACCGTAGAATGGGTAAGTCCTGCCACTAGAGAAAGGCAAACCTTGATTCTAATCTCAGCTTTACTTCTTTGTCAGGGAGTGGTCTAAGAGTGGAGGCTTTGGAGCCACACTTCATGGATCCATATTCTGCTTTCTCTGCTTATTCTGTGACACTGGGCAACCTCTTGGTGTTTCTCATCTCAGAATGGAGATAATAATACCACCTGGTGCATAGTGTTTGATGATTAAGGGGATATGATATGCAATGTGATTGGACAGGTGGTGCCATGTTGTATGTCTTTAATAAATATTAGTCATCATTGCTAAACATGTCACCTTTGCAAAGGCCAGTCATGTGACTGGTCCCTATCTCAATGTCCCCATATATGAGTGAAGAAGAGAATTATTATAAGGATTAATAGAGAGCATGTGTTTTGTTCATTTAATTTTAACCTTTTTATTTGAAAAAATTTAAACACACACAAAAATAGAGACTATTGTGACTCCAGTTTCCAGTTGCAAATGTAAGGAGCTTAGAAGTCACACTGTATCCTAACAACAAGTAAAAAGCTGAATGAATTGAAAAATTAGCAACTCTTCTTGGATCTGTAAAAGAGGGTAAGCCATAGGACAAACTGTTGCCTCCAAGATTGGAGAGACAGACAGGTGTATACATGGAGGCACAGCTTTTTGGAGCAGAGACTCACAAGTAGGTCTGTAACTGATGAATTGCTGGAGGCTCAGTGTGGACAAGTCTGAGAGTTAAAAACTCCCAGGGGACCCAGGAATTGGGGTGGGGGGAACCAAAATATTTTGAGATTTATCACCAGGAGCCCAACCAGGTTCCCATAGTAAATATCAGAGAAAAATCCCCTCATGCTTCCAGCAGCAGGGGAGAGAGGAACCATTTTGAAATATGCCAGAGCACTGTTCTTCTTTAACAAGGCCTGCCCTCAGGAGAAACTACTTAACCAGAGCCTAACCAGCACCTAACCTGCTGGGATATTATCAGAGCCTAACTAACCTGGGGATGAGAAATACTCAACTCCAGCCTACTCTAGCCACTTTGTCCCACCTAAGTGGGGAGAAAAAAATGCAGAAACATTTGTCAAGTTTACAGTGCAGACACATATGCTCACTAAAAGACTGAAACCTGATTATAGGACTACAGTGCATTTCCCCTCCCCTCACACCTCACCACCATATTACAAAAGACCTATTTACAGCAGTATCCTTTACCTGGTATAGCATGTCTGGCTATCAGGAAAAAATTGCAAGGCATACTAAAAGTAAAAGAAACAAAAGAACACACCTAACAATTAGAAGAGACAGAGCACGCGTCAGAATCAGACGTGGTAGGGGTGTTGGAATGATCAGACTGGGAAGTTAAAACAACTCTCATTAATGTGGTAAGAGTTTTCATGGATCAAGTAGATGGCATGCAAGAACAGATGGCCAATGTAGGCAGGGAGATGGAAATCCAAAGAAAGAAAAAAAGAAATTTTAGACTAATGTAAATACAGTGGACCCTTGAACAACATGGGTGTGAACTGTGAGGAGTCACTTATACATGGAATCTTTTTAATAAATACATGCTAGAGTACTACATGATCTGAGGTTGGTTGAATCCAAGGATGTGGAACTGTGGATATAGAAGGCCGACTGTAAAGTTTTACACAATTTTCGATTGCACTAGGGGTGGGAGCTCCAAGCCCCGCATTGTTCAAGCATCAACTGTAACCCCATATGCCCATCATCAAGTTTTTTTTTAATTTAAAAATTTATTTTATTTTATTTATTTATTTTTGGCTTTGTTGGATCTTCATTGCTGCACGCAGGCTTTCTCTAGTTGTGGTGAGCGGGGGGTACTCTTTGTTGCGGTGGCTTCTCTTGTTTCAGAGCACGGGCTCTAGGCATGCGGGCTTCAGTAGTTGTGGCTCGTGGGCTCTAGAGTGCAGGCTCAGTAGTTGTGGCACATGGGCTTAGTTGCTCCGTGACATGTGGGATCTTCCTGGACCAGGGATCAAACCTGTGTCCCTTGCATTGGCAGGCAGATTCTTATCCACTGCACCACTAGGGAAGCCCCATCATCAAGTTTTAACAATGATTATTTTTTGTTTCAACTATTGCCCCATCAATTTTTTCTAAGACTTTGACAAATTACAGACATGATATTATTTTAACCGTAAGTTCTTCAGCATGCAGGTGCAGTAGATTGTTTGCAAGGTGGGTGGGTGCAATAATTCTGTGTGCAACCTCTTTGTAAGGTGACATTGTGGCTCCTCCCATTAGGAGGTGGAGCCTGTTTCTGGTTTTGTGACATACCTTGACTAATGAATGTGGCAATGGTGATGTTTTGTGGGATTCCAAACCCACACCTTGTAATTCCTAGATAAAAGAATTGTTCAGATGAGCCCAGTCCAAGTTGCTGACCTTATAAAATTTTAAGTAAATAACACTACTAAGTTTGGGGTGGTTTATTATGCAGCTATAGATACCTAACACAATGACATGTTTTTTAAATTGCCTAACACAGGTCTTCGTACATAACAAACACATTGATTTTACCATCCTGATCAGGAGACTGAACTTACAAGGCATGAAACATTTTATAACTCTGAGGAAGAGTGTCAGTGTGTTAGGGTCAGTGTGGAAATAGTATTTCATGATATTCATTCGAACTATGAGCCTTCTGTGGCCGAATTGGATATTGCAGCTTAAGATCCAAGGAATGTTGATCCTTGATCCAAGCTTTATTGGTTCATGGTCTCTTTTGAGAATCTGATAGAACTTTTCCATAGGAAAAAAATGTGTGGGTGCACAGCCCTCCCCTCTGCTACACACACACACACACACACACACACACACACACAAGTAAAAGTTTGTTTACATCAGTCAATGTATGGATACAGTTGAGAAACTCTGACCTTGGGTGAGCAGATCCAATCCCCGGGCTGCATAGTTAACTCTAACTGCCAAAGAATCTGTATGACTATTTGCCAGGTATTTGTTTCCATTGCTATTGCTGTTGCAGCTACTGATGAATGAAGAGGAACTGTTGGTATGGGTTTCAGGCTAGATTTCAGGTTTAGAGTATGAAAACTTCTTGACCAGTGCTTGGTTTAACCAGATTTGTTTCAAAGCCTTTCAAAGCTTTAAGCACATTCTTCCTACTCCCAGCCCAGACCTTCCTTTAGCCTGAGCTCTGTCAGACAGAATGTTCTAGAACTTGACAGCTCCTCAGCAGAAACTCAGCAGCTGCCCTTTAGCATGCTGTTGGCACTGTACAATGTGCCGGATGCTTCCACGTGACTTGGCTGTTTGTGTAAGAATCCCCTAGGGAGGGCTTTTAAAAGATTCAGCTCTTCAGTCTTTATCTTTAGAGACTCTCATCATTAGTATGGGAATTGAACTCTAGAATCAAGTCTCTAAGCTCTCCAAATGATGCTGAGGCAAGTGGCCCTAGGAAAGGGTTTTGAAAAAGCTGCCTTAAGTGACTTATATTCCCTCTAAAGATGTACAAACACTTAGTAAAACAGTAGAGTTTCATCCTTTGTCTCTGGCAATTTGGGACAAATCAAAATATAATCAAAATTTTAAAAATAGTCCAATAGAGGAACTTCCCTGGTGGTGCAGTGGATAAGACTCTGCGCTCCTGATGCAGGGGGCCTGGGTTCGATCCCTGGTCAGGGAACTAGATCCCACATGTATGCTGCAACTAAGAGTTCGCATGCCGCAACTAAGAGTTCACATGCCACAACTAAGGAGCCAGCGAGCCACAACTAAGGAGCCCGTGAGCCACAGCTAAGGAGCCCGCCTGCTGCAACTAAGACCCAGCACAACCAAATAAGTAAATATTTTAAAAAAATAATCCAATATATAATTTAATAACTCATTCTCATTCAAAATAATTTTCTTCCTGATTTTGTTCCCCATCTTTTCACTATGTCCCTTTTTATAGGTTTTTCTGAGATACACATCTCACAAAGGCTGAAAATTTCTTTTGACTAGATATTTCTTTCAAACTGAGAAAATTTTGGTAGCATTCATTGAGAATGTAAAAAGAAATGTTTGGAGAATTGTCAGACTCACTTTCTCCACTGGGGTCTTTTAATTTAAAGAGTGAATAGGCCAACCAACACCTGCAACAAAAAATCAGTTAAGCGTTGAAGGATACAATCAAGTAATTCATTAAACAAACAAACAAAAGGAACATGAATGGTTAAAAATATTTTTAAGTTTTAAACTTTTTTACTGATCAAAGAAATACGAATTTAAAGAGTAATGAGATTTTTCCCTGACCAGTTTGGCAAAAATTAATATTCAGTGTTGGAAATGGTATGGAAAAACAGGCAGTTTTGTGCACAGAAAACAGGCACTCCTACATGGCCTGGAACAAGTTTTCTGAAGGACAGCTTGGAAATGAGTGTCAACATTTTAAATGTGGATACCATTTGGCCCAGCAGTTATATTTGATGGAATGTACCCTTAGAAAATTATTGGATGTGTGTCCAAAGATGTATTTCATGGATATTAATGGATGGGCCATTTATAAAATCAAATATTTTAAAACAACATATCTAGCAATTCAGGATGATGAAATTAGTTGACACATTTCCATACATTAAAAATAACTGACATTTACTGAGCACTTACTATTTGCCTAATGCTGTGCTAAGTTCATTATAGGCATTAACTCATTTAATTTTCACAACAATCCTCTGTGTAGATAGTATTATTGTCTCATTTTAAAGATGAGGAAAGTGGGCCTCCCTGGTGGCGCAGTGGTTAAGAGTCCGCCTGCCGATGCAGGGGATACGGGTTCGTGCCCCGGTCTGGGAGGATCCTATATGCCGCGGAGCGGCTGGGCCCGTGAGCCATGGCCACTGGGCCTGCGCATCCGGAGCCTGTGCTCCGCAACGGGAGAGGCCACAACAGTGAGAGGCCCGCATACCGCAAAAAAAAAAGAAAAAAAAAAAAAAAAAAAAAAAAAGATGAGGAAAGTGAGGCACAAAGAGGTCGAGTTACTTGCACGAAGTTATGCAGCTGGTAAGTGGTAGAGTTGGGGGTGACACCCAGGCAGTCTGGCCTAAGTCTGTACTCTTAACCCCTACATGTGGAAAGTAACACAACAACTATGTGGAAAGAAGACAAGGATATATTCAGTAGAGGAAAGTAGATTTCAGAAGAAGCTGGCATAGTAACAGAAAGAATGGAGTGAGGAAGGAAGAATATATGTAGAATGCTTAGAAAAACGTTTGGAAGGGCATATACCAAATTTATTATATCAGGGGTCACTTTTAGGTGACTTTCACTTTCTCTTTTATAATGCCTTACAATCTGAGATTCTTGTTCAATTAGCTTGTATTTCTTTTACAGTTAGAAAAGGCAGTTTTAAAAAATTGACCAACTTTTAGCCATAATTTGTTTTGATAAATGTTGAGGCATTCCTGTTTGACTCAGGTGGTATTGGTTTTCCCGGCTAATGTTTTCTACAAGCCAGTCCCTTCCTAAATTTCAGTTATTCAATAGTTTAATGTTTGTTCCATATCTATATTTTAGCAGAACACTTGTTATTAGTATCCTGGGAGCTGTAATTAAGGAGATATGTAGGGAAATGAAGGTGTTATATTGAAATAATTATAATAGACATGGTCACTTGGCTGGCCCAAAAGCCATCGAAGAGGTTTCCACCCTGCAGGCTGGAGATGCTGGATACTCACTTTTGCAGACACCTTTGCACCTAGAGTTGGCCATGTGACACATGAGACCAATGGGGCTGGCTGCTGCATGAGCTTCTGTCAAAAGCTTTGTTTTCCTGGTAGAAAGATCCAGCCTAACTGGCACTGCTCCCCTCTCTCCCGAGCTGTTCAGCCAGTTGTGAGGGTCTGTTTTTTGCAGTTGTAGCAGCCATTTTGTGAACTTGAGGATACAAGTGAGGGAAGGGTCAAGAGAGAGTCTTACCCTAACAGATGGTGCTGGTGAACCAAACCCAGCAGAAGCCTACCTCCAGACTTCTTGCTTTGTGGGAAAAAGAACACCTTATTTGCTTAAGCCACTGTTGACTCTTGTTTTAGTTGCACCAAGCATATTCCCAATGGACACAGTACTCAGAATGTTCAGGTATTATTCTTTCGTGCATTTAAAAAATGTTTTCTATCTTACCTTGCATAAAAATATTTTTGAATCATTTTAGTGGAATCCTAAAAGATGAAAATTAGAACTAAAATTAGAACCTACTTAGAATTAGAGATCATCTGGTTAAAGTTCTTCTTTTTACATACAAAAAATTAATATTTGGGGAGGGTAAATGATTAGCATAAGGTTATGTGACTAGTGGTTAATTTTTAAAATCGTTTTTAGAACTTTGCATGGTGACACTTTCTGATGGCTGTTTCTGTTGACTGTTAAGTCATAAGTCATAAGGTATATAAAGTACAAGATGATAGACTATGACCATCCTACAGCATCTCAACAGATAAACTGCCTGACAAGAACTATGTCTGCTTTTTACCCTGAGCTTGGGAACTGCTGGCTGATGAATTTACAGAAGATATGAATGGAAGAATGCTTGCCTAGTGTGTTAGTAGCTGTTCTTCATCATAGGCACTTAAATAGTCATTTTGTTGGATGATTTTGGTCACTGATAGAGGCTGAGATGTGCAAGCCTTTGGCAGCCAGCACAGCAATGAACTCATTATTTTTGTCAGAAAGGTCAGCACAGCCTCTGCTGGAACATCTTTTTAGGATTTCTGTATCACTCACAGCTAATGGGTCTGGACTTGCCACTTGTATTTCCAAAGTGGATTCCAGTGGTATAGTATCATTTTAGAGTGAAGCTTAAAAAGGAAGAAGGTGGACACTGAGGTCATAATGTAGAACCCTATCCACAAGATGTTTATTCTAATAACTGCATATGAATGTGTACGAAGGAGATCTTTTCCTCCTGGCCAAGCTATAAAATGACCCTAAAAAATCAGAAGACAGAGCTATATCCTAAACACTTATGAGTCAGCTCTCAGCCCAAAAGTCACCTCCAGTGAAACATTCCCCGATCCCTCAACCTGAGGCAGACCCACAGCCTCTCTAAGGTATCTCACTCCATTTTAGTTTCTTCTAGGCACTTATCACCATCTGACCGTTATTTTGTTAATTTTGTTCCTTGTTCGATGTCTCTCTCCCCTTTCTATTTTTTTTCCACATCTTTATTGGAGTATAATTGCTTTACAGTGTTGTGTTAGTTTCTGCTGTACAACAGAGTGAATCAGCTATAGGTACGCATATATCCCCATATCCCCACCCTCTTGCGTCTCCCTCCCACCCTCCCTATCCCATCCCTCTAGGTCGTCACAAAGCATCGAGTTGATCTCCTTGTGCTATGCAGCAGCTTCCACTAGCCATCCATTTTACATTTGGTGGTGTACCAAATTTGGTGCACTACACTGACCACTGACTACACTCTCACTTCGTCCCAGCTTCCCCTTCTGCCCTGTGTCCTCAAATCCGTTCTCTATATTTGCGTCTTTATTCCTGCCCTGCCACTAGGTTCATCCGTACCGCTTTTTAAATTTCCATATATATGCATTAGCATACAGTCTTTGTTTTTCTCTTTCTGACTTACTTCACCTTGTAGGACAGACTCTAGGTCCAACCACCTCACTGCACATAACTGAGTTTCGTTTCTTTTTATGGCTGAGTAATATTCCACTGTATATATGTGCCACATCTTCTTTATCCATTCATCTGTTGATGGACACGTAGGTTGCTCTCTCCCCTTTCTAACTAGCATGTTAGGTTAGGGGCAGCAGGACCCACTCTGTCTTGTTCACCATGGCATACTCAGCAAAGATGCCAGGCTCCAGAGCAGGAGTTCCATAAAGATTTGTGCAATGAATGATGCTCTCTCTAACTACTCTGTCTGCTTAGTCAAGTCAATAAATTGTCTTTTAAGAGTGAGATGGAAGATGATTCTCTCTTTTCAGTTTTGGTGATGGTATTGATTTATGTGTTAGCCAAGCACTTGTGCACCTCAGTCCAAAGAGTCAATGTAAATATGTGGAAAGAAATAATTGGAGCAATTAGAACTAGCACGTGCCTTAGTCACAATAAAATGCCTATTTGTGTGTGTGTGCGTGTGTGCACATATAGGTCAGGTTTGTGTAATTTGGTTTTGCCTAAGTGGCCAATGCTCTGGGTTAGTGAGGAAAAGATACAAATTTTTAAATTGTGCCAGAATTATACACATCTTTTCACATTTCCCTACCTAATATCTTATACAGATATTTTCACAACCTTCAACTGATCCTGTGCTCTAGGCATACATACACATTGTTCTGAGACCCCAATATAAAAAGCATTGAAACCAGACCAGCACTAGCCTTGCTCAGAAAACCTGCAGGGAGCTTGATTGAAAGGAAACCTAGGCATCTGCAAGCACTACATAACAAGAGCAAGAGCTTGACACTGTGCCTAAGAAAGAAGAGCCTGTAGAGAGCCCTGAAGCGCCCCACCCACCCTCGGGATGGAAAGTGTGTGGGATGTGGTGTAGCGAGGGTATTCTTCAACTCAGAAGAGCAGCTGGGCTGCCAGCAGACCGAGTTTTCAGAGTAAGATAAACGTTAATTGCAGATGTCAAGATCAGAGTTTGCTTTTTCTGCAAATTCCATGGGGTCTCTAAGCAACTTGA
The DNA here is from genome assembly GCF_025265405.1 of Mesoplodon densirostris. Lineage (NCBI taxonomy): Eukaryota > Metazoa > Chordata > Mammalia > Artiodactyla > Ziphiidae > Mesoplodon > Mesoplodon densirostris. Next base: position 164,707,046 of record NC_082663.1, read on the forward strand.
TCTTTGAATTCCCAAGGTACTAAAATCCGCAGAGAAGAGATGATTATCTTAATGTCACAAGAATCCCCACCTTGAGTGCTGCCAAGTAAAAATCTTGTTTAATGATACAGACTACAAGGAATATTTCTGGGTTTTTTTTTAGAGGGCTGACATTTAAAACACAATTTAAGTTGATAATTGTAACTATGAACTCTTCCAAAATTCGATGAGTATACAAAGTGCCTTGCCTGAGCTTAGAGAAACAACTGTAATCACTAAAATCAGATTTTGATTTTAGAAAGCTTTTCCACATGCTACTTTTAAAAAGTATTTGTCACTTTAAAAGTGTTTGTCATTTTAACAGAGAAGCACTTCCCCAAAGAGGAATTGGCTGCTGGAAGGCAAAAAGCCGAGTCCTCATATTTGATATTCATAACTGTGAAGTCACCTTCTGTCCTCTTCTTGCCCCAGTCCGTTAATACTGATTGCAGAGGATCCTTGGGAAGAGAAACCAGATTAAATGACCAGTGTCCAAGGTTTGGAATAAGTCAGGAACATCCAGGCAGTATCTGTTTGTTATGCTGCTGTTGTGGGTGTATAGAATCTCAGGCCACAGAAACACAGGTGTAGAAGAAATGTAACAGTGCTTTTTCTTTTTAAGTACTGACCCTCATCTCAATGTTAAGTCCCCGTTAAACTGAGTGACATAAAACATAAAATTAGTCATTTGTGGGTAAACTCAGTCTTTCCAGGTTTAAAATCAGTAAGTTAAGAGTTTCTTTCTCCATCCTTCTTCTTGGAGTGGCAGATAGCATTTGTCATCAGGGAGATGAGCCCACTGCTGCCGATTCACAGATCCCGCTGAAGCACTAGAAATGATGCAAAGCTTAGACGCTCTGCTCTGCCTTAGGTAACATGGTTAGCTGTCTTAAGCCCTCTTGGCCCTCAACACTCCACACAGCCCTCTTTACCTTATTCCTCCAAGCAAGTCTACTACCTCCCAGGGATCCAGGTGGGAAGTGGGGTACAGGTTCTCTATGTTATCACATCTGAGCATTGTATCATTTTCCCTTTCGCAACAAACACCCCTGTGCTGAGAGCCCCTGATCAGCATCTCACTATTTTGCTCTGCTTTCTGATTCCATCTCTTTTCTCCCATCTCAAAAAGCGTGTTAATGTTGAAAGCCTCAACCTTCAGGAAAGTTGTAAGACGAATATGATGAGTATCTGTGCACATTTTATCTACTAGACACATCAACGGTTACCTTTTTCTCTCATTTTGCTTTATCTCTCTCTCTCTCTCTACACACTCTCTCTCTCTCTCTCTCTCTCCTCTCTCTCTCTCTCTCTCTCACACACACACACACTTTTTTCCCCTGAATCAATGAAGAGTTAGTTGCCTACATGATGCCATTTAACCCTGAATTACCATGTATCTCCCAAGAACAGGCATTGTTCTACCTTATCACATTTGGAAATTTGATATTGACACAACGCTTTTACTTATATTTCTAATACACATCTATATCCCAAAATTTCCAGTCTTCACAGCAGTGTCTTTTATAGATGTTTTTCCCTCTCTAATTCAGGATCCAATTCAGGATCACTAACTGCCTTTAGTCATCATGGATCTTTACTCTCCTTTGATTGAGAATATCAGCTCAGAGAATTGTTGTCTCATTTGAGTACATGGAGAGAGAGGAGGTGAAAGTAGGGAGGGAAAATCTCACTTTGTTCTTTAGGCATAGACCTTGGTTTTGTTTTGTTTTTTAACACCTTTATTGGAGTATAATTGCTTTACAATGGTGTGTTAGTTTCTGCTTTATAACAAAGTGAATCAGCTCTACGTATACATATATCCCCATATCTCTTCCCTCTTGTGTCTCCCTCCCTCCCACCCTCCCTATAGACCTTGGTTTTTAAAGTTCAAAAGCCAAGAGATCAATTCTTTTGTCACTATTTGCATTTTTGCTCATGGATGCCTATCCTGAGGGCAGTGAGTGCCAGCAAAGGAAGGCTGGAGGGAGGATAAACCATGCTAGTTAATATTACACTTCACATTATTATCCTGCCTCAGCGTTATTACAGAAAAATGGATTTTTGTCTCCCATTAAAGTGCATTTTTTCCTTGAGAATTTTTGATAGTACCCCCAGTGTCATCTTGTTTTCCCTTATGGAACTCAGTCTTAGAGGATGATGTTCTTCCCTCTCACCTCTCTCTCTCTCTCTCTTTCACTCTGTCTCCCCTGATTCTTTTCTACTGTTGTATTATTGCAGTTGATGCCACAGAGCAAATATTTAGGAGGGTCATTTTGGACACTGACTAAATTTTGAAGGACAATCATGTGGCTCAGGTATGAAATCAGTGATGTTGCAGATGAACATTTGCAGGACCCTGTAACAAAGTGAATTGCTTTCACACAGGCTTACTGAATAGCTAAAAGCATCAGTAGCAGCCTCAAGTTTAGTGTAGCAGGTTGACTGTCTTTGCATTCTGATAGTCTCTGAAACTGTCTTTTGGAGGATGAGCTCAGTTTATTCATTAGAGCTGATAACTCGTGAACTTTAAATCAGTTGCAGATTTTTAACATGACAACCTTGCTACTTCTGAGAGGCTGACATCATAAAGCCAACAACTTTATGACAATGAACTCAGGGCCTTTTGTGCTGTTCTAGGCAGTATTTTATTTGACATCAGGGAGATGTTGTATAAATACTTCACTGATGGAAACGCAGAAGAGTAGTTATTCTTGTTCAAATAATAGCATAAACAATTGAGCTCAGGTTCTAGGATTTACTCAACTAACCCTCAAAACATGCTTTGCTGCTGCTGGGATGTGCAGGAAAAAGAAGAAGAAAAGAATCTTTCTTTGAATGATAAGTCACAGACTGGGAAAAAAACTCACTATGCATCTACAATATACGATAAAGGAGTTGTATCAGAATATGTAAAGAACTCTTATACTTCAATAATAAGAAGGCAAACAATCCAATTTAAAATGGGCAAAAGATGCAGACACTCTGGCTAATAAGCAGACAAAAAAAAGGTGCTCAATAACATCAGTCATTAGTGAAATGTAAACTATAATGAGATACCACTTCACAACCACTAGAATAAATAAAGTTAAAAAGACCACTAATACCAAGTATTAACAAACCAAATGTCTATAAACATGCAAATACATTAGTATGTCTGTATAACGGGATACTACTCAGAAAAACAGTAAAAAGTAATGAGGTAACAACATGGATAAATCTCAAAATAATTATACTGAGTGAAAAAAGACAGGCAGAGAAGAGTGTACATATTATATGATTCCTTTCATATAAAATTTTTGAAAATGCAAAGTTACCTGTAGAGACAGAAAGCATAACAGTATATACCTGAAGATGGGGCTGTATGTGGGGTCCTGGACTACACAGGGACATGAAGGAACTTTGGGGATGAGGCATGTGTTCAGTATCTTGATTGTGGTTATGGTTTCACAGGTGTATAGATATGTCAAAACTCATCAAATTGTGGGCTTCCCTGGTGGCTCAGTGGTTGAGAGTCCGCCTGTCGATGCAGGGGACGCGGGTTCGTGCCCCGGTCCAGGAGGATCCCACATGCTGCGGAGCGGCTGGGCCCGTGAGCCATGGCTGCTGAGCCTGCGCGTCCGGAGCCTGTGCCCCGCAGCGGGAGGGGCCACAATGGTGAGAGGCCCGCATACCGCAAAAAAAAAAACAAGCAAAAAAAACTCCATCAAATTGTACACATTAAATATGTGCAGTTTATTGTATGTCGCTTATACCTCAATAAAGCTGGTTTATAAAAAAAGAAAGCACAGATTGGGAGAAAATATTTGCAATATATAAAACTAAAAAAGGACTAATATCCAAAATATTAAAAATAAAAAAGTTTTCACAGATCAATAAGGGAAGATAAAAGGCAACCCAGTAGGAAAATGGGCAAATATCTCTAATGGGATATATATATCTGACCACAGTAGCACAAAAGTAATAAGGCAGGATGAAAGTAAATGGTTTTACAATGTTCTAACATCCTTGAGTGTCTTGGGATGTGGCAAAAGTACTCATTTATATTAGATTTAAATACAGTAAGAATGGGGCCTCCCTGGTGGCGCAGTGGTTAAGAGTCTGCCTGCCGATGCAGGGGATACGGGTTCGTGCCCCGGTCTGGGAGGATCCCATATGCCGCGGAGCGGCTGGGCCCGTGAGCCATGGCCGCTGGGCCTGCGCATCCGGAGCCTGTGCTCCGCAACGGGAGAGGCCACAACAGTGAGAAGCCCACATACCGCAAAAAGAAAAAAAAAAAAAATACAGTAAGAATGAATATTGTAATTTTCAGGAAAACCACTGTAACATAAAAATATATGACTAACAAGATAATAGAAAAGGGAAATGTAATAAATACCTTTTTTTATGCTTCCCAGCCTAAAAGGTCTGAGTTTAAATCTTTCCTATCCCTCTATCCCTGGTTCACTGTTCAAAAAGGACCAATTTGTGGATTGTTCAGATTTCTTACTTTTGGGGTTTTCTTTTTTCTGGTTCGGGGTAAGAATTGTGTGTGTATGTATGTATAACGTTTTTTATTTTTGCTGCTGCTGTTTATCACTATTGCTGTTTCTGTTGTTATTACTATGACCAATTATTTGCCCTATGCTAGATGGAAAATAATGAAGGAAAATTTAATCTGCTACTTACCCAAAGCCCATGTAAAATACTTAGCTGAGGAGTTTGAAACTCATAATTTAAATGCATGATGCATGTTTCCTGTAGTTTTATCTGTGCTGTCACAGTGTCCTTTTCAAGTAGATAACTGAGAGTTGCTGTATTTTGCTTTCAAATTTGTTACAGGGACAAAGATAGATTCCCATCCCACTTAGATGCTTTAGCTACTTAATGCAGGCTCCTGCCCTTTAGCCCCATGCTCATTAGTTTACCTAGTCCTTTTCCTTCTCAGTCAGGCCTGGGGAATGCCAGAGAGTCAGGTGAGAGATTTAAGTTTGTAGACTTAAATCTACAGTATCTCCACAAAGTAAATTATTACTGTTTTATCAAGTTAATATTTATATATATTTATTCACATATTTGCTTTTGCTATTTATTACTTCCTAGATCTCTGGTGCTTCAATCTGGGATCATTTTCCTTCCACTTGAATAACTTACTTTATTATTTCTTTTATGGTGAGTCTGCTGCTGACAAATTCCCTCAATATTTGTTTATATGAAAATGTCTTTATTTTGCCTTCATTTTTAAAGAACGTTTTTTGTTGGGCATTGAATTATAAATTAACAGTTATTTACTTTCAGTGTTTTCCAGGTATACTTCCATTGTCTTCTGACTTCCATCATTTATATTGTCAGTATCATTTTTGTCTCCTTTGTTACTAATGCATCTTTTTTCTTTATCTACTTTTCTCTTCTTTTTATTTTGAAAAAATTCAAAACAATAGAAAATTTGAAAAAATAATACAGTGAAACCTATATTTTACCAATAGAGACCAATTTTTAACATTTATCTTCTCTCTCTGCCCATATATTTAGAGAGAGAAAGATAAAACACACACAACACTCATACACACACATATGTATGTGTATGACTGTGTGTTAGATCTTTAGGAATATATTGCAGATGACTCCATTGTTGAAGTTTGGATTTGTAGGTTGGGTTTCCTGGAAAGCTGACTCTGAGGACTCTGAGACAGAATTTGTTATATGGGGTGTTTATTATAGGGTTCCCTTGTAATCAAGACCTGTGAAAGAAGCAGGAGTAGGAAGAATGATGGCCTGAAACACACTATTATGCCAATACTGGATGTGCAAATCAAAACTTTTTGAGGCTAGGGAAGGAGTCCCTAGCTTTAACTGTGGGGAAGGAGTCTTTATTTTCCAAGTGTCCCTTGCCTTACAGTTACAGAGTTGCTTAGGGAAGCAAAAATTATTATAGAATTAAAGTATTCAATGTAATATTCAGTAATGAGCTGACCATTTATAATATTTGTCTTCACTCAAAAATCTATTCCTCTTGGGACCTAATGAAACTTAAAAGCTTTTGCACAGCAAAGGAGACCATAAACAAGATGAAAAGATAACTCTTAGAATGGGAGAAAATATTTGCAAATGAATCAACAGACAAAGGATTAATCTCCAAAATATGCAAACAGCTCATGCAGCTCAATATCAGAAAAACAAACAACCCAATCCAAAAGTGGGCAGAAAACCTAAACAGACGTTTCTCTAGAGAAGACATACAGATGGCCAAAAGGCACATGAAAAGATGCTCAACATCACTAATCATTAGAGAAATGCAAATCAAAACTACAATGAGGTATCACCTCACACCAGTGAGAATGGGCATCATCAGAAAATCTAGAAACAATAAATGCTGGAGAGGGTGTGGAGAAAAGGGAACCTCTTGTACTGTTGGTGGGAATGTAAATTGATACAGCCACTATGGAGAACAGTATGGAGGCTCCCTAAAAAACTAAAAATAGAATTACCATATGACCCAGCAATCCCACTACTGGGCATATACCCAGAGAAAACCATAATTCATAAAGAGTCATGTACCACAATGTTCACTGCAGCACTATTTACAATAGCCAGGACATGGAAGCAACCTAAGTGTCCATTGACAGATGAATGGATAAAGATATGGTACATATATACAATGGAATATTACTCAGCCGTAAAAAGGAATGAAATTGGGTCATTTGTAGAGACATGGATGGACCTAGAGACTGTCATACAGATTGAAGTAAGTCAGAAAGAAAAACAAATATTGTATATTAACACATATTTGTGGAATCTAGAAAAATGGTACAGATGAATCGGTTTGCAAGACAGAAATAGAAACACAGATGTAGAGAACAAACATATGGACACCAAGGGAGGAAAGGGGATTGGGATGAATTGGGAGATTGGGATTAACATATATACACTAATATATATAAAATAGATAACTAATGAGAACCTGCTGTGTAGCACAAGGAACTCCACTTCGCTGTACAGTAGAAACTAACACAACATTGTAAAGCAATTATACCCCAATAAAAAAATTAAAATTAAAAAAATCTATTCCTCTTAAAAGGAGAATCTGTGTACCCTAATCCATTTTACCAACCACTCTGTCAGTTTCCTTGGATTGAGAGATTCTAATGCTAGGCAGGAGTCCTAACATGGGTCTCCACTCAGGGTCTCATGAGTCTGAAATTACAGTGTTAGCTGAGGCCGTGATCTCATCTGAGGCTTGGAGTCTTCTTTTAAACTCACTCGTTGGCAGGATTGTTTCTTGTAATTATAGGACTATAATCTGTATTTATATAATCCCTATAGGATAATTCCTACTTTCTTGCTCATTGTCAGCAGGGACAGGTCTCAGCTCCTAGAGGGTACCCTCAGGTACTGCCCCCTCCTTAGGCAGTTCACAAGCGGCTGTTTGCTTCTTAAAGGCCAACAGGAGAATCTCACTCCAGTCTGCTATGACAGAGTCTCATATAACATAACATAATTACAGGAGTGACTCTCCCACCATAGTTACAGTCCCAGCAGCCAGGAATCTTAGGGTCTGTCTTAGAATTCTGTCTACTGCAGCAAGGTTTAATGACATTGATGAAAATGATGTTTGGAGAATTGCTTGATTCCCAGATCATTGATAAATGAGTAGACCTGTTAACAAATGAAAACAAAACAGACAAAAATGGTAGTATTTCAAAAGGGAATGATTTGGCTATCAGGGAATTAAGAGATGCCCTTGGAAAAAGTTGTTAAATACCCTAGATACTTTTACAAAAAAAAAAAAAAAAACAGCTCAAATAATCAGCCTTGATATAAAGGGTATTATATTAGGCTCCTAAAATTTGTTAGAGAAATTTTGTGTCTCTAAACATAATAAGAAGGTGATTCATTCTTTGTCCTAACAATTAGAAGATAGTTATAACTTAAATTTTGTAAGTTATAAAAATAAAAATGAAGGCAATTTCATTTAAAAATTTTAATTTTGTAAGGTAAATCCCTAATCACATTTATCCCTCACTATTTACTATGAAATATTGTTCCCCGTTTTTAGTTGATTTACTTTTTGTGGCCTTTTTCTGGGCTCAATTTCCCTTGGATAATGAAGGCCTGCACTTGAAAAATACATCACAGTTGGGGAGATGATGAAGTTTGGTGTATGACCTTAAGGGTATTATGCTAAGTGAAATAAATCAGAAGGAGAAATACAAATACCATATAATTTCACTCATATGTGGAATCTAAAAAATACCATTGCCATCTAATGGTTAGCTATCACTCAAAGATGCTATGCAGGGCTTCCCTGGTGGTGCAGTGGTTGAGAGTCCACCTGCCGATGTAGGGGACACGGGTTCGTGCCCCGGTCCGGGAAGATCCCACATGCTGCGGAGCAGCTGGGCCTGTGAGCCATGGCCGCTGAGCCTGCGCGTCCAGAGCCTGTGCTCCGCAGCGGGAGAAGCCACAGCAGTGAGAGGCCCACATACCGCAAGAAAAAGAAAAAAAAAAGAAGATGCTATGCAGTTAAGAGAACTAAACTATCATTTTTAATATCTACAGATACTAGCTCAGCTAGTTAGACTGCCTGTGAAACTATTCATTGAGCCATGGTCTTAGTTTTGTACAGGGATGATATTCAGAATTATTTACAAACAAGGAGGCATGGGTGCTGACCAGTCAGAATGAATGTCTTCCCTATATAGATGAATGGTAGGGCCATACTGGGGCATTTCAAGCAAATAATCAAATACAACCCTGTTTTGGATATTTCATTTCACTCTGGGTCAGTTGTCATACTGCATTTCTAACCCAGCTTACTTTATAAATGATTATGCTAATATCACACTAGCCAAAGGAAGAGAATGAATTCCTGTCAAACTATTTGATAGTGTAAAGCTTAGTACTCAAGCATTTAAAAAGACATGAAAACTCCCCCTTTCTCTCCCCTCACAAACCTCTCTCTCTCTCTCTTTTTTATTTATTTTATTTTATTTTATATTTTTTGGTCAGGACAACGTTCCCGAAGGGAAGAGTGAATAGCTAGGAAGAGGGTGGGACTTTTGTTCAGTCTGCATTCTGGGAGAATGTACTTGGGATACATTAGACTTAAACTCCAGATGTTAAAAATCAATGGTTTAAAATCAGTCAAGTTATTATTATTTTTTTTCTTTAAAATGGGGGTGGAGAGAGAAAGAAGTCTATACTGTGTAGTCCAAGACACTGGCTTTGTATAGTACCGGCTGCTAAGAAGCAGGCCCTTTGAATTTGAGGATGTTTTCAGTGTAATGTAAGACTAAGACCAGGCCTAAGGATTATGCAAGTAATGGCCCTAAAAGTGAATGCCTCCTTCAGTTTTTTGCACTAGCCACCTACTTGTCTTATTCTAGTCCTGTCCTTGTGCTAGAGCAGTTCCCTTTTCCTTGGAAATTCAGATTGTTAAAACACTGCAAACATTCACTTGTTCAAAATTGTTTTCACTATTCTTGTTGCTCCTTTACTTGTCTACTTATTATATTTTCAAAAGTATATATATTTAGAAGTACATAAGTATTACATAAATTTGTGCTTTTAAAACAACTCCTCAAGTGCAGAATTCAGAGGAAGAAAGTGAAGATCTCCTTTCAGGTCCCTTTTTTTTTTTTTTAATATGCTTTAGAAATTCTATTTATTATTTTTAGTGATATACAATTTCAAAATATGATTAAACATTTACATGTCAGAGAATTCAAAATGACATTTCATTGCCTAGTCATATCTCCAGCACCATATTTCTTATAAACTTTAATATATATATAAAACATTTAATATATTTATATGTATACATTTATATAGTTGCTGGGGGAATCCTTCATTTTTACTTTTTTAATTTTTATTGGAGTATAGTTACTTTACAATGTTGTATTAGTTTCTACTGTACAGCAAAGTGGATCAACTATACGTATACACATGTCCCCTCCTTTTTTGGATTTCCTTCCCATTTAGGTCACCACAGAGCATTGAGTCGAGTTCCCTGTGCTATACAGTAGGTTCTCATTAGTTATCTATTTTGTTCATAGTATCAATAGTGTATATATGTCAATCCATCCAATCTGATTCCTTCTCTAGAGATAATTGTTGTTATTGTCTGGTCCTTTCATGTTTTCTTCTATGCATTTATATACACACAGATGTGCATTTGCCTATTACACTAAAAAATTACTAGAATCATCCTTTACATATTATGCTGTAACCTTTTTTTCATCTCACAGTGTACTTTGCAGAGTTTTCTATGGCAAGAGCTAAAGCTGGATTCTATTCTTTTTATTTTTTGTCTATTATTTTTTATTATATAAATTTCAAGTGTACAATATTATAGCTCAACATACAGAGTGATCACCACACAAGTCTGATTACCATCCATCACCATACAGTTGACCACTTTCACCCATTTCACCCACCCCCTATCCCTCTTCCGCTCTGGTAACCACTAATCTGTTCTCTGCATCCATGAGTTTGTTTTTATTTTATTTTGTTTGTTGCTTGGTTTTGTTGTTGTTGAGATATTTTTTAGATTCCACATGAGTGAAATTATATGTTATTTGTATTTCTCCTTCTGACTTATTTCAGTTAGCATGATACCCTTAAGATCTATTCATCTTGTCACAGATGGCAGGGTTTTATTCATTTTATGGCTGAGTAGTATTCCACTATGTATGTATACTACATTTTCTTTATCCATTTATCCGTTGATGGATACTTAGGTTGTTTCCATATCTTGGCTATTGTAAGTAATGCCGCAGTGAACATAGGAGTGCATATTTCTTTTCGACTTGGCATTTCTGTGTTCTTTGGGTAAATGCCCAGATGTGGAAGAGCTAGGTCATATGGTAGCGCTAGTCTTGATTTTTTTGAGGAATCTCCATACTGTTTTCCATAGTGGCTGCACCAATTTACAGTCCCACTAACAGTGTTAGGAGGGTTCCCTTTTCTCCATATCCTTTGCAACATTTGTTATTCCTTATCTTATCAATAATAGCCATTCTAACAGGTATAAGGTGATAGCTCATTGAGGTTTTGATTTGCTTTTCCCTGATAGTTAGTGACCTTGGTCATCTTTTCATGTGCCTGTTGGCTATCGGTATGTCTTCTTTGGAAAAATGTTTATTCAGATCCTCTGCCCATTTTTGAATTGTTGTTTTACTTTTTGGTGCTGTTGTTGAGTTGTATAAGTTTTTACTATATTTGGGTTATTAACCCCTTATTGGATATGTGACATGCAGATATCTTCCTCCCATTCAATAGGTTGTCTTTTCATTTTGATGATGGTTTCCTTTATTGTGCAGAAGCTTTTTAGTCTGTAGTAGTCCTGTTTGTTTATTTTTGCTTTTGTTTTCCTTGCCTATGGAATTAGATCCACAAAAACATCACTAAGGCCAATGTCAGTGAGATTCTCACTTTTCTTAAGGAATTTTATGGCTTTTGGTCTTACATTCAAGTCTTTAATCCATTTTGAGTTAACTTTTTGTATCACGTGAGATTGTGCTCTAGTTTCGTTCTTCTGTATGCGGCTGTCCAGTTTTCCTATCACCACTTATTGAAGAGGCTGTCCTTGCTCTCCATTGTATGTTTTTTGCTCCTTTGTCATAGATTAATTGTCCATATATGTGTGGGTTTATTTCTGGGCTCTCAATTTTGTTCCATTGATCTGTGTTTGTTTTTATATCAGTGCCATACTTTTTTGATTACTATAGCTTTGTAATATAATTTGAAATCAGGGTATGTGATACCTCCAGCTTTGTTCTTTTCGATCCTATTCTTTTTAAATGCTATATAGTCGTGTTCAAAATAAGAATCAGGCTAACATGAATTGAGTACGTGCTATGTGCCAGATAATGTTCTGGCTCTTTAGAGTGGTATCACTCTTAATTCTTACAATAGCCCTACAAAGATGGAAATTTTCATCTTCTTTTTACCATTACGGGATACTGAGTCACTGAGAAGCTAAGCAATTTGGCCAAGGTCACATAGCTGGTAAGCAGTGGAGCTATGAACCCAAGTACTCTGGTTCTGGAGACCATGTTCCAATCATTACACTTTGCTTCTAGTATAAATATATCATACTTTGATGAAAAATCAGAAAGTGAAATTAAGGAAACACTCCCATTTACCATTACAACAAAAAGAATAAAATACCTAGGAATAAACCTACCTAAGGAGACAAAAGACTTGTATGCAGAAAACTATAAGACACTGATGAAAGAAATTAAAGATGATAGAAATAGATGAAGAGATATACCATGTTCTTGGACTGGAAGAACCAACGTTGTGAAAATGACTATAGTACCCAAAGCAATCTACAGATTCAATGCAATCTCTATCAAACTACCACTGGCATTTTTCACAGAACTAGAACAAAAAATTTCACAATTTGTATGGAAACACAAAAGACCCCAAGGAGCCAAAGCAATCTTGAGAAAGAAAAACAGAGCTGGAGGAATCAGGCTCCCAGACTTCAGACTATACTAAAAAGCTACAGTAATCAAGACAGTATGGTACTGGCACAAAAACAGAAAGATAGATCAATGGAACAGGATAGAAAGCCCAAAGATAAACCCACGTACATATGGTCACCTTATCTTTGATGAAGGAGGCAAGGATATACAGTGGAGAAAAGACAGCCTCTTCAATAAGTGGTGCTGGGAAAACTGGACAGCTACTTGGAAAAGAATGAAATTAGAACACTCCCTAACACCATACACCAAAATAAACTCAAAATGGATTAAAGACCTAAATGTAAGGCCAGACACTAGCAAACTCTTAGAGGAAAACATAGGCAGAACACTCTATGACATAAATCACAGCAAGATCCTTTTTGACCCACATCCTAGAGAAATGGAAATAAAAACAAAAATAAACAAATGGGACCTAATGAAACTTAAAAGCTCTTGCACAGCAAAGGAAACCATAAACAAGACGAAAAGACAACCCTCAGAATGGGAGAAAATATTTGCAAATGAAGCAACGGACAAAGGATTAATCTCTAAAATTTACAAGCAGGTCATGCAGCTCAGTATCAAAAAAAACAAACAACCCAATTCAAAAATGGGCAGAAGACCTAAATAGACATTTCTTCAAAGAAGATATACAGATTGCCAACAAACACATGAAAGAATGCTCAACATCATTAATCATTAGAGAAATGCAAATCAAAACTACAATGAGATATCATCTTACACCAGTCAGGATGACCATCATCAAAAAATCTAGAAACAATAAATGCTGAAGAGGGTGTGGAGAAAAGGGAACCCTCTTGCACTGTTGGTGGGAATGTAAATTGATACAGCCACTATGGAGAACAGTATGGAGGTTCCTTAAAAAACTAAAAATAGAACTACCATACAACCCAGCAATCCCACTACTGGGCATATACCCTGAGAAAACCATAATTCAAAAAGAGTCATGTACCACAGTGTTCACTGCAGCTCTATTTACAATAGCCAGGACATGGAAGCAACCTAAGTGTCCATCAACAGATGAATGGATAAAGAAGATGTGGCACATATATACAATGGAATATTACTCAGCCATAAAAAGAAACGAAATTGAGTTATTTGTAGTGAGGTGGGTGGACCTAGAGTCTGTCCTACAGAGTGAAGCAAGTCAGAAAGAGAAAAACAAATACCGTATGCTAACACATATATATGGAATCGAAAATAAATAAATTTAAATGTTTATGAAGGAGTTAGGGGCAGGACAGGAATAAAGCCGCAGACCTACTAGAGAATGGACTTGAGACACGGGGAGGGTGAAGGGTAAGCTGGGACAAAGTGAGAAAGTGGCATGGACATATATACACTACCAAATGTAAAACTGATAGCTAGTGGGAAGCAGCCGCATAGCACAGAGAGATCAGCTAGGTGCTTTGTGACCACCTAGAGGGGTGGGAATGGGAGGGTGGGAGGGAGGGAGTTGCAAGAGGGAAGAGATGTGGGGACATATGTATATGTATAGCTGATTCACTTTGTTATAAAGCAGAAACTAACACACCATTATAAAGCAATTGTACTCCAATAAAGATGTTTTTTAAAATTAAATAAATAAATATATCATACTTCGTTATGATTAACATTGCCCTACTCATGGACATTTAGGATGCTCAAATATTAGATTATTATAAATGACGTTGCATTCAAAAATCCCTGTTTAGATGTCTTTGTGTGCCTGTGCAAATGTGTCTGCGGCATAGAGCCCTAAAGTTAAATTCTCTGGGTCAAAAGCCATGCACATTATAAAGTATGATAGTTCAGGTAAGAGGAGACCACTGTATTTGGTTAATTATTGACCCTGATCGTGATCAAATTCAGAGCAAGATATGACAGGTAAGTCTGCAGGATTTGAGAAATGTCTGAGCTCTCAAGCCCAGTTTATCCTTTTATACCATGGTCTCGTCCTTCGCTTCACAGACCCTCCAAAACTCCTCCCCTTGTCTGTCTCAAGGAGAAGTTGCCTAGTCCTCATCTGCCTCAAATTCCAGTTTAGTTCATTTGCATTTGACTTGTCTCATAATGATGCAGTCAGCATGCAGAGGAGGTCCAATTGCCTAGGGGACTGTAAGTGGAGATCAGAGTTCCATGTCATTGGGATCTCCTCAGGTCTTTTTTTGTTGTTTTGGACTCTTAACAATGCTCTTGGTTATGCATATTCTTATGGTCACAAAAATATAAACATCTTCTCTGCCTTTTTAAATTTAAAGGTCTCATCAGCCTATATTCTTTTTTTTCTCTAAATTTTCTAATTCACCTTTTACTTTTCTTTACTAATCTTGTTATCTTTCTCACCTCCACTATAACACATTCGCTTTCTGAACAATATTGAACACTTAACACAGATGTCATTTGTTCAAGGTCACATGTTTATGTTAAGTGTCTTATTTAGATGGGTGCCTTAACTGGGTCCAGAGTGCTGGAATTTCTAAGTAGTCAGGTATCTTTGCCTTGATTTACTGGAAATGCAAGCAAGGGTTCACTTCTGAGTACCCTTGAGCATAGAGTGAGCAGAGGATATGATACAGAGAGTATAGGATCAGATTTAATATGAACGCTTCTTTCTCTTGGGAACTACATGAGAGGTCCACACACGGATGTGCAAAGAAGGACATTTTTATAAGCGCTCTACTCTGTGATTATTTTCAGAGAAGACAGTATTTGAGCTTATAGGTTGTGTTTTTTGGTTGAATTGTATGCTGCTTTCCTGACAAATACTCTTTCTACTTATACCTCAACACAATCTGTGGTCTATTAGGATTTTAATAAATAGTAGATATTGCATTTTATTCCTTGTACCTCAGGTAAACTGATGGTAGAAAGTCTAAATATTGTGTTTAAGAGAATTCAGTTATAAGCCTCCCTTTTTTTTATGTGTACTATACAACTCCCTCAGTCAGATACACACTTCTTTAAAAATTTTATTTCTCCATTGCCTGTTTATGTAATGACCTTTCTCATTCTCTGTGAAGACAGACATTAATACAAAAGTCTTATCTCTGAGTTAAAGTCAATTCCTGAAAGATAACTCTGACCTCTTTCCAGATTCTTGTGAGACTCTCCCTTGAAGTTCTTCCCCATCCATGTGAGCTGGGGGACCAGGAGGGCAGGTCTTCCCCCCTGAAGGGGGAGTCTGCTAGTGAGCTGTTTAATAAAGTGAGCTGCAGTCAAACGTGAGCCTTGGTGGAGATGGAGCTAATGGAATTGAGGGGTCTCCTGAAAACAGTGCCTTCTGTTATTACCAGATCTGCCAAAGCAGAATAAGCCACAAAAGCATTTCAGGTTCTGGAGCATTTCTCAGATTTACTCCATCTCACGTGGTCTTTTTTTTTTTTTTGGTAGGAGAATGCCCAAGGTTAAATAAACAAACACAGAGGCAGACTTGCTATGGACAATAAATTAGAGAGGGTAATTGAACATTTTTCCATTTATTGATGATTAGATTTGAGATGTGCAATGTTTCCTATTAAAATCTAATGTTCTAGAAAACATTTTTTGAAAAAAAACACTAGACAAAACACTAATAAATAAGTTTCTATCTTCATTAAAATATCTACCTTATACTCTCTTGGCCAAGCAGCCACTGTTAGGCCAGATTAATTGAAAAAGGTGAATTATGTACATCCCCTAGTTTCCTATTTAAGTTTCAGACTTGGTCCTTTTTCTCTGATAATTAAAACATTATCATTAAGAGGCTGGACTTGAAATTATTTCTATCTGATTGCTGAGAGCTCCCATTTTCCACAGGAATGAGAAAGTATCCTGATAAAAGGTAAGATCATGATTATCATCATCCTCTTTGTCATCATGACAGTGCATTCTCACTGAGGAAAAGACCATTTTGAGATTGTAAGCATCTATGAATTTTCATAGCTCTGCCTTTCAGTTTCCATATATATTTTTTTTAAATGCTTGGGAGTTTCCATAGGAGAGGTTAACTCTGCTTATCCTTTTGATGTGATAGGTAAGCTGACTTTGTGGGAACAGATTTCTTTTATACTCCATAGTCGTAAAAATATCATATTCCCATTTCTCTGTGGGATATGATTACATAGAAGGAAACCACAACAAATCTCTTACCATATATTGACATTATGCGCTATACTAATCATATTCATGACTCACTATTAGTATCCTGCTGCCATGTCAAGCTGAATCAAAGAGATGTCAGAATAATTCTAACTACAGCTACCACTGAGATTTCCTTTGAACTCACTGCTGCATATTTATGAGTAAATACATTGTTTTTGTTGGGTTACCTCTGGAAAATATTATTAAATAGGGAAGGAGCTTGTGTAGGCCAAATTCCTTCAAGCAGGAGAACATATTCAATGACTGTGAATTCTGAATTGGTAGTATTTTTCAGGCTAAAATCCATCTGAACAGAGATGAAAAGATTTCTATTCCTATTTTTATGATGGAGTTATTGAAAGAGGATAAATTAAAGCATATATGGAGTTTCTGTCCTTTTTTTTTTTAAATTGTCTATACTAGAATGAGATTGACTTCCCAAGCCACAAATAAAAGTCACCTTCAGCTTCCTGCAGCATGTCACTGAGAATGGAGCACCATTCTGATCTTGAGGCAGCTCAGTTGCTGCCCTGACATTTTGCTGATCCCAGGCTCCCTAAAGAAGCTGCTGGCTGGGACTCCTCCTTGAGTAGCCTAATCCCCTGGGCCCACAACTGAAGAGCCTGCCCAGCTCTAAATATTGCCTCTGCCTGGAACCCTGTTCAGACAATCTTTACTGCCCTCCTGGATACCTGTTGATATTAATTCAACCTGGATCTAGGCTGAGTTTTCCATACCCTTTGGAGCCCCAAATATTGAACTTCTGGCCTTGGGAATCAGGTCTAGAACTGCTCAATATTTCATACCCCCAGTCCCAGTCCTTTTTGTTCCCAGTTTCCTTCCCGGCCCATCAGCTCAGGCCTTGAGCAGATGGTACCAGAATTGTGACAGGCATATGCTCAGGAAAGGAGGACTGCACACAAACCTGAATCTGTGGTCTCAACAACGAGGTAGGCAAATCTACTTCTAAAATCTATCAAAATAAATCTAAAGGTTTTAAGTTTCATTTTCTGTTTACAGTTTTATATATTTTATGTATTATGCACCTTTCTATTTACATTGATAATTGAGAACTGATTAGATTTCCAGATGCATTATAGTATGTGATTAAATTATAAGCCACTGGGTGTCACTCTTAAACTGTGCAAATGTGGCTGCAGAAGAGCGTTTTTCGATAGTGAATTGGACGTGGAGAGTTAGAGATCTCACCAGGGATAGAAACCATTTGAACTGTTTGCATAGGTACATTTACAATGTCAGTGAACTACGGCAGAGTTTGCCCTTAGATTCCTGTATATTTTCTCTAGACTCACTTTTCAGTGGCAGTTAAACGGGACTAATTATTGGAGAAAATCCCCTCAGCACTAAAAGGACAAAAAGACGTTCATGTATCCATTCAATATGTACATTAATCACACGCTAAAAGTAAGATATTGGGCTAATAAACTGTGGGATTACAAGAAAAAGTGAATTTGCATCATGCATACAGTTAACTTATGCAACCGTGATAAAAGAAAATGACAGAAAATTCTTCCTGTTACTCCACTCAAAGAATTTGTACCTCAGATTAATTTTTCCTACTGCCTATCAACCTTAAGCCCAGGCTTTTACCTTCTGCTCTGAGACACTGGGGCTGGGACTATGCAAACTGCATTCTCCAGACTTCTTTGCTGGCTGGCTTCTGGTTAGGTTCTGCTGACTGGAGGCATTGGCAGGAGATTAGAAGTTCGTAAGAAAGCAGGAGGAATATTCTTGTTTTCAGTTCTAGTCAGCTTCCCTTCATTGGTAGCATTCAGGTAGGACTCCAGCCTCCAGCTTATCTCAGCATATCTAGCATCAGTTCTACTGCGGCCCCTTCAGAGGTGCCAGTAGCAACTGTGCCATACTTCCTCTTAGAACTCCTATCAGAGGCCAAGTAGCAATCATGTGTTGTCCCCATCAGAGGTCCCAGCACCAGCTGAGCAGTGACACCTTGGGGGTCTGAGCATCTGCTCTGTGGAGACACTCCCTGCAAGCTCCCAGGTTCTGGTAACACCATTTCTGCTCTTACACCTCCAGCCCTAAGAGTGGTAGCTGCTTTGCAAGCTACTAATACCAGGGTAACCTTAGCAACCTTTCCCCCTCTTTCTGCCTTCTAGTCCTGTGTAACTGATCCCCTGTATTAAATCATCTCTCTCTGAAACACCTAGCATGGCTTCTTTTTTCCTGATAGGGTACAGACTACAGTGACCATGAGATGAGAGACATGAATGTTCTCTTTCTTCATTCAGTATCAGGTTTTGTGTGCTTCTCATGGTTGAGAAATCTTGTAACACTGAATGAGAGTCTAGTGTTTATATTTCTCAAATAATATGGGTCCTAATTACAAGCCAACTGGTGGTCAACCAAAAAACAGTAGAATGTAAGGCTTCATGCAAATAAAGGATGTAGTGATACACTCCCAAACCAGAGGAAACTTGGCCATGTTGTACTTAATGAAAACTGATCTCCAAGTTGCCCTTTTCTAAGAGATTTCCAAGGATGGTTTGACTATGTAGTATTTTTGCCTTTCATGTTGACTTTAAAACTGGAACCTCTCATAACACGTGTCTCCATAGTTGAGTAGGACAACTGTTCTTGCCTTAAGGAGCTTACAAACTAGTAGAAGAAATAGACATGTAAAAACAGAGAAAACCATAATTCAAAAAGATACATGCACCCCAATGTTCATTAAAGCACTGTTTACAATAGCCAGGACATGGAAGTATGTCCAACAACAGAGGAATGGATAAAGAAGATGTGGTACATATATACAATGGAATATTACTCAGCCATAAAAAAGAACAAAATAATGCCATTTGCAGCAACATGGATGGACCTAGAGATTGTCATACCGAGTGAAGTCAGACAGAAAGACAAGTATCATATGATGTTGCTTATATGTGGAATCTAAAAAAAAAGAGGGTACAAATGAACTTATCTACAAAACAGAAATAGAGTTACAGACGTAGAAAACAAACTTATGGTTACCAGGGGATAAAGCGGTGCGGGGGAAGGATAAATTGGGAGATTGGGATTGACATATACACACTACTGCATATAAAATAGATAACTAATAAGGACCTATTGTGTAGCACAGGGAACTCTACTTAATACTCTGTAATGGCCTATATGGGAAAATAATCTTAAAAAGAGTGGATATATGTATATGGATAACTGAATCACTTTGCTATACACCTGAAACTAATACAACATTGTAAGTCAACTATACTCAAATAAAAATTTTAAAAAGAGACAATACATGGCAGTGTTTGATAGGAGCAACACAGAAGGACATACCCATTTGTCACCTGTTAGACTTCATGAAATAGGTTGGAAGAGTAGAGGGAGAACAGGGAACATTATGCACAAATTCTTCTAGAAATTTCATTCACTCCCTTGCTTAGAGCAAGAAATTATTACGGTTATTGTTATTACTATTTCAGTTTTAAAGACCTATTGGAAGAAGATACTTACCCCGTCATGGAGTTTTGCTTAGTATATTTTCAGTTTGTTTCTCTGATTTTTTTATCCCTAGGAAACACATGATTATATTTTCTGGTTCCAATTTCTATCAGCCCCCATCCTTCATGTCTCATTTCTGGAGCTGATGAAATAATCATTGCCCTTTCAGCACAGAATACCAGGTTTAGAAAGACAAGAAAAGAAATCTTCCAGCTATAGTGCTGGGACCATCAGTCCACGGGAGCTTTTGAACCTCAATACGTTTCATCCTCTTACCAGGTCATTTATCTTTGAAAGTGGTGACATACTAGGGTGAGAGATGACCTAATGATGAGGGACATCTTCACAAGTTATCATTTGAAGAAGTGGTTTTTGAAGAATAAGGAGGAGATGTGGGAGGGGGATTAACAGTGAACTCTTTTCTTCAACTACTAAATCTTTTGGGATTCAGCACTTTTTCAAAATATATTTGCCTAAAAGTCTTTAGGGATTCGTTTAAAGGAGAGGAGCAAGAGGAAAAGAGAGGGATTTGAAGCTGAAAAGAGAATATTTGTTGCTTTTTTCCCTCACATTATGAGCTTATTTGAACAGTTTTTGTCCTGCCAAGTGACTTAGTTTGAGGGATTTTTCCCTAGTTTTGAATAATGATGGGGGTGTAGTACAAATTTTCCCTGAAAATGCCGCTCCTATTTCTTTGAACTATATCAAAGCACACTCCATGCATAATTCTGTGCATTTATTTCCTCTTTTTATGGCAACTCATTCCAGATGAATGTGACAACCTGAGAGGTACTAATACAATGGAAGTAATAAACTTTTTTAAAACGGGTTTTACTTTACCTTAAAACAAAATATCTGTGTAACTATAACTTCCTGAGTAGAATGTAAAGCTTTTTACAAACGAAGGCCCTAATGAGATACTGATATGTTTTGAATATTGGTCCATGAGATTGTTAGAAGAGCTTGGCAACCTTACAACATTATGTTATAGACAAACTTCTGCATGGAGTAATACAGTTCATATACACCTTAATGGGAACCTCCTGGCTCTGACTCACAGCAAGAAATGAAGCCAAACACTCCAGTCTGTAGTACTTGTTCAAGTTCCTGGATTTAAATCTGGAGTCATACTTACTTTGTATTTATTTTCTGAAGTGAACGATATCAGAGTGGCCAGGATTCTAGGTAAGAAATACTAATGGATAGTTAGGAGGCACTTACCTTTCAAAAAAATCAATGTCAAATATTTTCAGAAGGCTAAGCCAGAATAGACTTTATTTTCAAACAGAAAAGACATAGGCAAGAGCCCACAGAGAGAAAGCGAGTGGAGGAATTTAGCTTTATCTAGAAGTCATCCAAACAGGATATGTGAAGAGGAATAAAGCTAAGTTCCAGATAGGAAAAAATAATTAATGGAGCTAAATCTTAGCCTGTATCTAAAAGAATTTCAAACTTGCAGTCAATTAAATAAAAATGTCAAACCAACTGTTATTATCATCTGTGTTAGACAACTGGTCGATTGACTCGTCATTTTGCTATCTTATGAAATGAAATTGGGAATAAGTATAATGTTAGTCATATCTGTGTAACATGATTAAATTGCTTCAGGACAATCAAATTAATGTGTTTTACTGTCCCCACAACTGGTTGTGTTAAAAGTAATTTGATCCACAGTGATGAAGCAAAATTCTGTTTTTGAGATGGGCCTCCATGGCTGGTTCAACTAAGGTTATTTTAGTTGTGAAAACACAGTCTCAGTCTCCATGAGCTAAGCAATACAGGTGGTTGGGGCAATTCTCCAAGTACTCTAATTCAGAGAAAACATTGGCTTTTCTGGAAATTACCTGGCTCATTTGACATATATTTTGCTTGAACTAGTTCAATAATTTTTCCAAATGTCTACTTTGCTTTTGCCAGAGAGAGACAACCCTACAATGTCTGTAAACAAAATATAAGCTAGAGATGGAGGATTTTCTTTGCTATAGGGCTTAAATTGGGTTTTTCTGAGCTGCAGTCTCATCTAAAATTAGGAAAAAGATTGTTGATCTAGGTCTGTGTTGCACTAGAAGTGTGTGGAGTAAAATAACAGAGATCTGTAGATGTTCTAGGTTAGGAACCAGAATGCCACAACACTTAGCTTTACAATTAGACTTACAGATACAGGTTTCTCCACACCAATGTTTTTCAAAATATTTATTAATCATTCTTTCCAATAATCAGGATTCTGCTAACCAAGGAAAAGTCAATATTATATAAAGAAAGAAATCTGTAAGATTATAGTAGGAAATTACAAACTTGCATACCAGGACAAGATGGCTAAGTTAAATGCCTGAGCGTGAGATGGTATGGAGCGGTGGGGACTGTGGCAAATTGGAGCATTCATGCCCCATCTAAAGGTGGCATCCATTCCTCAGCTTCAACCAGTGCATACAATGTGCAGTATGGTCCCAGTCTTGCCAGACCTTCCATTTTCCAACAAAACTCAGAAACCTAGATCTTTATATGAAATTTCCCCATGTTTATATGTTGGCAACCTCTTGGAGCTTGTGGGGCCCAATTAATAACACCCCCTCTCTTCTCTTGAATTCACTGCCAGTTGAGAAATGACACAGGGGTAAGACAGCCAGAGATCAAGATGTCAACATTATTACTGATAAAGTTGATGGAAGAACAAGGCTAAAATCTGTAACCAAATGTATTTTCTAATTACCACTCTCCTCAGAAGAAAACTTGGGTATGCAGAACTGCCTTGTCAGGAGAGAAAGGGTGAAAAAAAGAGGGATGATAGTGCTCTCAGATTGTTAATAGAGTAACTCTACCCAATTAAGAAATGAGGACCAATGACTGTCAGGCCAAACCTCCTACCCATCAGGGAGAGAGCTCAGAGACAACTAGAGTGGAAGTCTCCCCTGCTGCCACCGTCACACACACATGAAAATATAAGGTAGAAGGCCAGGGAATGGAAGTTCCACCATGGTAACAATTCGTTCATTTTCGAAAATTCTGTGCAAGGCAAACACAACTAGACTCAGCCCACAGATACCCAATTTGCAACCTCTGGTTTGTACTTACTCTGTTTTTAAATTTGTCAGTTAGTTGCAAGTTTTAGGACTAAAATTTTGCAGTAATATTACTGTAGGCATAAATACTAAAAATAAAATTTTCTTAACTTTTATGGAAATTTGGCATATCAGAATACTTTTTGATGGTTTTATGCAATAATTTAGTACTTGTGTCTTCTTCCATAGACCAGATTTTTCCAAAAATGTGTGTCGGGAAATAGCTTTCAGTTGATGTACAGCCCTGTACTCTTTATTTATGTAACCCCACAAAGAAAGCCAGGATTCAAGGTTCACAGCCCCAGTTCTGACTTCACGTTTCTCTCCCACTTCCACTTTAATTTCATATCTGCTAAGACTGTTATTTACCTTCCAATTTCTGTCCTTGACTCACCCTTCTATTTTAACATCTGAAGTCATTTTCCTGGTGACTGTTTTGACTTCCCCATGATTCTGGTTCCTCCTCCCCTACGCATTTCCAACCATGCTCCCTCGAGGTGCTTTGAGTAGACACTCCACTAGTTCCAACACCAGAGATCCCCAACACTGTGTGGTTCTCCCATTAGGCTTGCTCCAGACCCTTCAACAGAAAATAGCATTCATAGTTTTTCCATTCTTGGTGGTTCTGGAAATGTTTATTAAATACATTTTGAAATGAGTGGACCATTGGCTGGGGCAACAATATTTGTCATAACAGGTACACTCTTGTTATAATGGTTTGGCATTGTAAATGGGTATCTTATTGAGCAGAGAAAGAAAACAAAGTCATCCTTGTTGGAAATATCTGAAGAAAAGATATTTCCTAATTGTGACCGAGTCTCAAGAAGTGTTTTTAAAATCTAGCCTCCATTTTTGTAAAATTCCTTTCTTAGAGTCATAACTGACTTTAAAAAGTCTTCAATTTCATTGTAGCAGTGGTCTGGGCATTTTGGATATGTAGACCTAATTTACTGCTTACCCTTTGGTGTGTTTTTGATTATTCAAGAGCTGCTTTTTTAGGCAAATGACACCCACATATCAAAAGATGACCCTTTCTTTGCATACTATTCCTGGAATTTCCTCATCTGGAGCTTTTTCCCACTAGTGTTCAAGGGAGGTCTAGAGGGTCAGAGTGCTTTGAAGGGGGTGCTAAACAGGATGCTGGAATCCATGCCTGGTGTTGTCCTTTTTTGTTCTAAGATGACCCTGTTGGATAGATTTACTATCTGTGTGTGAGGGCATGGGGAAAAAATCTTAGCTCTGGCATCTCAGTCTGTTCAGCTATGGGCCTTGAACTTCTTCTCTGCCAGCACAACCCAGCAGGGAAGTTAATCTCCACCAAGGCAGACAAATGGCCAGAAGACTTGGCCCTGCCAACCACGAGCTATGCGTGAGTCAGGCTGGAAGCCATAGGTTCTAACTGGGGTGAACCCTAGGCATGCAGCATCTACCAAATCTCGGTTACCAAATGACTTCCATTTATTAAGTACCTACCATGGTTTTGTAACCGCACTACATGTTTTTCGTATATTCTCTCTTAATTTAATCCTTGACACATCCATGAGATAGGGACCCTCACAGATGAAGAAACTCAGGCTCAGTATGGTTAAAGACATACACAAGGTCACACAGCTGGTTAGTAGCAGAGCTAGGATTGTAATCTGGGTATCTGATCCAGTGCCCGTCAAACACTGCCCATTGGTCTGAACCTACAATTTTGCTTTTACCTAGGCATTCTGTTCAGCATTCTAGTTCTCCATGTGGTGGGGAACCATGGCATTAACCTAGCTTTTAATAAACTCTCCCCAGGTAGATTTAGTGCTGCCATCTATGGGGTGTCCCTGAATATATCTTTACCCTGAACTCTTAGAGACTCTCTTAGTTTGCTAGGATTGTCATAACAAAATACCACAGAAGGGATGGCTTAAACAACAGAAATTTATACTTCCCACAGTTCTGGAGGCTAGAAGGCCAAGATCAAGGTGTTGCAGGTTTGGTTTCTTCTGAGGCCTCTCTCCTTGGCTTGCAGATGGCTGTCTTCTTGCTGTGTTCTCTCACATCGTCCTTTTTCTCTGTGTGCGTGTCCTTGGTGTCTCTCTGTGTGTCCTAATCTCCTCTTCTAATTAGGACACTTATCAAATTGGATTCGAGCCCACTCTACCAGTTTCATTTTAACTTAATTACCATTTTAAAGGTCCTGTCTCCAAGTGCAGGTACTTTGTGAAGTACTGGGGGTTAGGGCTTCGACATAGGAATTTGGAAGGTGACACAATTCAGCCCATAACAGGGATTGAGAGCCTGCTGTCCATGAACTGATTACTGAGGTCCTCAGTAGTATATCTGACTTCTCTTGGCTCTCACCCCTGGCCCTGCTGGAACACACAGCCACAGGAAGGGACCCCTTAGAATGTGAAGCCGACTAGAACTTGAAACCTTAGTTTTTGTACCCCATTGCCCCATATCCTGATTTCTGCCCCTTCCCCACTGGCCATTCCACGGAGGGAGGGAGGGAGGGAGAGAGAGAGAGAGAGAGAGAGAGAGAGACACACACACACACACACACACACACACACACACACACCTCTCAAAACACCTGTTGCTGGGCCCATGACTGAAAAGACTGATGCTTAAGGCCATTCTCTTAACATGGAAATTGTTCTGTGGGCTCCAGTTATATTACAGATTAAAATATATATATATATATATATATATATATATATATATATATATATATATCTTTATTTGAGGCTCTTCATATTTACCTTAAGGCCACTTTTTGACTTTACACCATAAAATGACCCTGATCTCTCAAGCAGACACCTTTATAGGTGATGAGCATTGAAAGTATGTTTTGGGAGATCCTAGCAGTAGAAGGTAGCAGTTATGCACACAAGCTCTGGGTTCAGATTGCCCGGGTTAGTATTTGAGCCCCCCATCTTACTACTAAGTGACCTTGGGCAGGTTTCTTGACCTCTTTGTGTCACATTTTCCATATGTAAAGGGGCAAAAATAATAACGCCTACTTAATGGATTTGTTGTTAGAATTAAATGAGTTAAACATACAATGAAGTTATAATAATGTCTGGCCTATAGTAGGTACTCAAACATTTTAGATCTAATTTTTATTATTAGTGTATGGGTTTATAGAATTATCTTTATCCTTTAGTGTTATTTTATCCTGGGTAATTTTTATGAAATGCACATATGTGTCTCATTTATGGCATTTTTTAAGTCTACAAAAGATAAAAATTCAACCCAAACTGGTTTACACATGGAAAAGAATTTATTGGCTCTTGTAAATCAAGTAATTCAAAGACACATCAGCCTCAGATATGACTTGATCCAGGGCTCAACTGATGTCTCCAGAATTTACTTTTTCTCTGTACATTTCTCAGCTATGTTGCCTTAATGTTGTCTCCATTCTTGGTGACTTCCTTCTCATGCTTGAAAAATGACTCTCATCAGCTCTTGGAACTGCATGCTTCTACATTGAAATCCAGTGAAAAAGAGTGAGCGTCTTTATCCTAGCATTTCCAAAAAACATTCTGGGGTCCACTCTGATGGGACTGTATCAGCCCATGTGCTCATCTTTTTTTTATATTTATTTATTTTGGGTTGCATTGGGTCTTTGTTGCTGCGTGGTGTGTGGGCTTCTCACTGCGGTGGCTTCTCTTGTTGTGGAGCACGGGCTCTAGGTGCTCGGCCTTAAGTAGTTGTGGCACACAGGCTTACTTGCTCCACGGCATGTGGGATCTTCCCGGACCAGGGCTCGAACCCGTGTCCCTTGCATTGGCAGGCAGATTCTTTACCACTGTGCCACCAGGGAAGCCCCCATGTGCTTATCTTTGATTGGATTATTGGTACCATCAGAATGCAGGACTTTGGCCAGGTCTGGGTCATTCATCCCATTCTTGGGTTAAAGGTAGAGTCAACGCCACTAGAAACACATGGATTGAAGGTGGGGAAATTAGGATATAGCTACCAGAAGAAAGATAAAAAGATGACAGACAGCAAAATAATAGATGTTCATAGCATGAATGCTTTTAAATAAATTTGGAGGACTTTGAGTGTAACTATGGGGACTCTAGTACAGATCACAATTCAGTTCAAACTCATTACGTTGGATGACTAATTATGTCTAGCATTATATAAACGACCACACTAATGCAATTGAGATAAAGGATCTCCTAAATGAGCCAAGTAGACATATGTTAACATACACAATGCTGGGGTATGAAAAATTTTCACATTTTGGTTTCTAAGAATGGAGAAGAGCTCTTTGACTCCTCTTTTTCATGATAGCCACTTTCCTCCACCTGCAAAAAGGGGCCACTTGGGGTGGAATCACTACGTGATTTAAAAATTCATCTCTTCTCCTTTGGGGTGGTATATTGGCCTGGTACTGCTACACTGGAAGAAAGTCCAGACATCTCTCTTTGGATGCTTCTTTACCACTAGATCCTAAGAATTCCCAGTTCAGGCTTAGGCACTGAAAACTTTGCAGAGATAAGCACTCAAATTTGTCGGGCTTTGTTGAGACAGAATAGCCTTTCTACTTGCTTCTAGTCCATTTAAACCTGCCTCACATGGCTACAGGAGCTCTCTGTGGATTTGAGCCCAGCGTGCTTGAATTCTGTTTTGGTGTTTGGGGGTCAAAGCCCCTGTATTTTGCCTCCTTTGTTTAGTATCTCCCTTGGAAACATTATAAAAGAAGTAGTGGTGTGCCTAAGGCAGGAATTCAAGTAGTGCTAGGGCCCCTGACTAAAATGCCATCATAATATCTTTACACCACCACTTAATTGCACCTAATTATACACTGCAAACAAAAATTTGATAACATTTAGATATAATATTATTGTCTCTAAACTCCAGAATTAAAGTTCCAAAGAACGAATAAAAGGGAAATCAAAGGCTCATTATATTGCTCACTCGCTTGAAGAATATAGATCAGTAGTCTGAGCTGGGCTGTCAAAACCCCTTGTTAAGAACAAAGGAATCTGGCTCAGAGAACCAAACTTGAGTAAAACATCTTAATGGAACCAACTGTTTACTAATATGATTTCCATGGGAGGAATCTGGCCCTAACTCAAATTTTTTTTAATACAAACTAATCTACTAAGGGGATTTGTTTTCTTAACCCAAAGCCTGAAAATCATTTCTGTGAATTACACCACTGTATACAGGGTGACTGTTGTGCATTCCCCCTTGTTAGGAGAAAGAATGGAAAATATCAAATCTTGTCAAATGAAGCAAAGGAAAAAAATTAGTCTTTCATTTGTAGGAGAGAAAATAACACTCTAGAGATTCAAGTGCCTGCTTTGTATTACTACGCAGTCTCTAATTGAGCCCTCCTTCAAAAATCCAACTTTACAACTTATGTCTTAGAAGTTCCATCTAATTTAAAGTACTCAACAATTTAGCATCTGAGAATGTCCCCTTCTGACCTGGAAGGACTAATGATCAAAAAGAAACATGTGAGATATAGAGATATTTAACTTCTCTCATGCGAGATCAGTGATTTAGAAGGGATTGATATGCCTGTTTTTCCCTATTTTAATGACCTTTCCTGCATGTGGCCTCCCCGATTCCTGTAATAACACTTTGTTTATACAGATAATTTTCTCTCCAGCAGGCACTTTTACATACTTTAATAACCTTTTCTTATAAATCAACTCAGTACACTGTGAAGTTTGATGAGGTACAGGGGCTAGGAAGGGTTCTCTCAAGCCTGCCAACTGGGTCTCTGATTGCTCCATTGCCCCTCCTGCATCTCCAAGTGGGCTGATATTGGTGTAGGGACCTGGGGGCAGGGCTTGATTGGGCTGGAAGGTCACCCCATAGTAGCCCAGGAGTGAGTGCAAACTCTGTGAGAAACAAGAGTGTTTGAGAAGGTCCCATGCGAAGAAAGCAAAATCTGAATTTTTATCCAGATGGAGTAAGACTTGAGTCAGAGATTCTTGGGTTGGGCTTTGGTTATCTCTTAGGAATCCCATACATTTTATTGACTCAAGCCTCCATTTAGAAATGAAAAAATATCTCCATTGGATGATTCAGGTGAAGTAGATGGTATCCATTTAGTAGCGTGAGACAGAAACAGCTCAAATTGGCATAGATACAAAAGAAAAAATAATGGATGATGCTATTGAGATTACCCAAAGAAGGGCTTCAGGAACAGTCTGATCCAGGTTATCAAATGATGTTAAGCAGCTCTTACTTTTTTCTAATCTCTTGGCATTGGTTCCCACTAGACATTCTCAGCCAAGGTTTTTACACATAGTGAGAAAAATGGCATTTAGTAACCTCCTAATCTTATCTTAATAACTTAGGATCCAAAGGAAGAAAGAGAACTCCTTTCTCTTGGTATGTCTGTATCAAACTTCAAGGAGTATACTGACACTGGGATTGACAATCCCAACAGAAACACATGGAATGTGGATGTGGATGGATTTTCCTAAGGTGTCAGTGAAGGGAAATGCAAAAATCTGCTGGATTGACCCATCTCTGTCAGCTCTACACTTCTCTTTCCTGTAACCTGCCCAGCCCCCCCCATACATATACACACATGCATGTATGCACACACAAACACACACACAGAATGTTGTTACAGGCATGGCTAAAATATTCTGAAAGGACACTTCATATAGTAAAAATAAAAATACATAGATATGGCATAACCAACAAATTACAGTTCGTGAAGGTTCCATTGTAATACAACAAACAATTCCCAAATGCCACCACTTACCATGTCTTTTATTTCACAACACTATTATTTTTTTCTAACATCTTTATTGGAGTATAATTGCTTTACATAGTTGTGTTAGTTTCTGCTTTATAACAAAGTGAATCAGCTATACGTATACATATATCCCCGTATCCCCTCCCTCTTGCATCTCCCTCCCACCCTCCCTATCCCACCCCTCTAGGTGGTCACAAAGCACTGAGCTGATCTCCCTGTGCTAAGCAGCTACTTCCCACTAGCTATCTATTTTACATTTGGTAGTGTATATATGTCCATGCCACTCTCTCACTTTGTCCCAGCTTACCCTTCCCACTCCCTGTGTCCTCAAGTCCATTCTCTACGTCTGTGTCTTTATTCCTGTCCTGCCCCTAGGTTCTTCAGAAGCATTTTTTTTTTTTTAGATTCCATATATGTGCGTTAGCATACGGTATTTGTTTTTCTCTTTCTGACTTACTTCACTCTGTAGGACAGACTCTAGGTCCATCCACCTCACTACAAATAACTCACTTTCATTTCTCTTTATGGCTGAGTAATATTCCATTGTATATATGTGCCACATCTTCTTTATCTATTCGTCTGTCGATGGACACTTAGGTTGCTTCCATGTCCTGGCTATTGTAAATAGTGCTGGCAGGCGGATTCTGAACCGCTGCGCCATCAGGGAAGTCCCCGGAGATTATTTCTTAAGGGAGGCCCTCCTCAACCCCCATCAGTCTCTCTTCCCTGCTGACCTAGACTCCCACAGCCTTATGTAACTGCTCCTTCATAGCACCATGCACAGTTTTAGCTTCACACATATTTGTAAGTTCCCTTTCTATAACCCTCTGTTCTATTGAACCTTTCCCTCCTGCCTCATCATTTTATCTCTAGTGCCTACCAGTGCTTGGCATATCTTAGGGGCTCAGTAAGTGTCTGTTGAATAAATAATTGGAGACAGAGGACAAGGCTTAGGAGGGAAGATCAAGGCTTTGTTTTCTACATGTTGAGTAGGAGATGCCCTTAAGACATCCGAGTGGGGATGTGTTTTGAGCAGTTGGTGTGAGGTTGGGATGCCTTTGGAGATGATCATAGCCAATATTTTAAACCATGGGAGTGAATAAATTTGTGAGGGAGGATGTGTGAAATTAGAAGGGAAGAGGGCCCACGACTGAGGAGCAACCTCAACATGTGAGGGGAGGAGGTGAAACCAGCAAAAGAGACTGAAAAGCAGGGGTAGAGAGAAAAACTGGGAGAGTGTGCGGTCGACGAACCCAGGGAGGAGAGAGATCAAGGAAGAGGGGAGGCTCAACCATGCCATGTGCTGCTAGCAGAACAAGATTGAGGACAGGTCAGTGTCTCGTAGATTGAGCAACTTGAGGTAATTGGTGACTTTAATCAGAGCAGTTTTGGGAGAGTGGCAGAGGGGGAGGCCAGGCCGGAGTAGGCTGAGGAGTAAAAAGTTAGTACCTCTGAGAAGAGCATCCTTGGCAAGCTTTGTGGTTTTTAGAGAGGACCATGTTTGCTTAGAATAAATAAATTAACAGTTATCTCTGGGACATAGGATTTTGATTTTCTTCATTTTACTCCTGTTGCTCTACCTTCAAAATATGTTTAGAATGTGACCACTTCTCACCACCTCCCTTACTATCTCTCCATCCTGAGCCACCATCATCTCTGACATCGGTGACTGAAGAGCCTTCTAACTGACCTGCCTGTGTCTACCGTGGCCCCCACAGTCTGTTTTTCATACAGCAGTCACCGTGTTCATGGGGAATGTGATCAGTCATGCCACTCCTCTCCTTAAAACCCTTCACTGGCTCCTATCATGAAGAGCTAACAAAGCCCACAGAGCTTCCTACAGGGCCATCTGGGGTCTGACCACTGTGTCCTGTCTGCTTACTGCTCTCCATCCATTGTGTATCTGACTTCCATTACCCTCTTCTCCTTTCTGTGCTGCAACCACAGTGGCCTCCTTCCTGTTCTTCTAACACACCAGACAAGCTCCTGCCCCAGGGTCTTTGAACTGGCCCTTTCCTCTCCTGTGCACTCTTCCACTAGCTACCAACTTGGCTAACTCAAATCTCTGCTCATATGTCATCTTCTCATTGAAGCTTATCTGGGCTTCTCTATTTAAAATTTTAACCTATGGGGATGAGGTTGGGAGGAAATGGGTGAAGGTGGTCAGAGGATACAAACTTCCAGTTACAAGACAAATACATTCTGGGATGTAATGTACAGCATGGCAACTATGGTTAACAATACTGTATTGTATCTTTTTTCTTTTTAAATTTTATTTATTTATTTATTTGTTTGTTTTTTTTTTTTTGGCTGTGTTGGGTCTTCATTGCTGAACGTGGGCTTTCTCTAGTTGCGGTGAGTGGGGCTCCTCTTCGTTGTGGTGCGCAGGCTTCTCATTGTGGTGGCTTCTCCTGTTGTGGAGCACCGGCTCTAGGCACCCGGGCTTCAGTAATTGCGGCACATGGGCTCGGTAGTTGTGGCGCACGGGCTCTAGAGTGCAGGCTCAGTAGTTGTGGCACACGGGCTTAGTTGCTCCGTGGCATGTTGGATCTTTCCAGACCAGGGCTCGAACCCATGTCCCCTGCATTGGCAGGTGGATTCTTAACCACTGTGCCCCCAGGGAAGCCCTACCTCTCATTATTAACTCAATGTATTAACTCAATTTTGGATATAATTAGTGCAGTTGCTATTATCATTAATGAACTGGGGAAGATGAGGTGGTTGTCTAAGTAGCCTGAACCAATTAGAGAGGAAGTCCCTGAGGAACAGGGGAGGAGGTGTGCCCACATCCAGAGCAGTCTAGCCATTGGAGGTCCATGGCCCATTAAGTAGCCTGAGATTCTGGGCTCTGTCCAAATAGGTACAAAGATCATTTGTGATCTAGGCATGTTCTCTTCTTGGGCATCTGAACTAGAATTCCCTGAAAGATCCCCAGGTGGTACTCAGTGGGTCAGGATGTGGATTGAGGTGAGCCACACAGAGGGAACCGAGTAAGGTCCACCCTCCCACAGCCAGAGCCACCCACTGTCTTCTCCAGTGCTGAGCCAAGCCACCTGGGTTTCCTCAGGCCACTGCCAACAGATCTTCCTTGAGTATCCGTTGTCT
Organism: Mesoplodon densirostris; assembly: GCF_025265405.1. Lineage (NCBI taxonomy): Eukaryota > Metazoa > Chordata > Mammalia > Artiodactyla > Ziphiidae > Mesoplodon > Mesoplodon densirostris. The sequence continues at coordinate 164,739,994 of NC_082663.1, forward strand.
AAACTGCAGGGTCCCCCACCAAACCCCAGTATTGGGAGCCTGCACCACAGACCCCACCACGGAGAAGGACACTCGTGCTGATTCCATTTCTAAAACATTTATTTTCAGGAAATGTTTGTGCTCGCATGCAAGGAAACTTTGTGGGGTATCTGTGACTGCCAAAGTGACATCTGGCAGGATTAACTGGATCACCAGAGCCAAACAATGAGGACTGGGAAGGCAGCAATAACTGTGAGGCCTGGGCCCATGTGGGGGCAAGATTTTGAGAATGACCACTTAGGTGACAAAATGGGATTCCCACAAACCGCAGCTCTGGTTAGTTTCTGGTCTGGAGCCAGATCCTCGCTCTGATGCAGACGTGGGAGGACGGAGCAGCAAGAGCTGCCCAGCTCATCTGGGAACTCATCCTCCAAGGGACTCTGTCCCTCGTTCTCCTCCCGTACCTGGAGGCGGCAGTCAGCGGGCAGCACCTCTCACAGCACCCCCGCATACACCTGCTTGGACCACCTGCTCAGAGCTACTCTTTTGCCCAGCCCAGCATACCTGTCCCACCTGTCTGAAGACCCGCCGCACGTTTCCTCGAAGCACACCCCAGAGCTCTTCCTCACTCCAGCCACGCCCCAGCAACTTCTCTATCAGTACCGGGTATATGGACACGTCCTCCAGGCCCTGTGGGAACCTGTGTGGCCACCAGCCAGCCAGCTATTGGGCCTCAGACCTGTTCCCTGGTCCTGAGTCAGAACCAAAGCCCTATGTGTCCAGGGTCCACTGAACCCCAGCCCTGGTCAGATATGGAAAATGGAGACTTGGAGAGAGTAAATGATTCACTCCTGCTCTTCATCCTTCAGAGGAAGACCCCAAAAGCGCCTCAACTATTCATCAAGTCATTGAGTTGTACTGTTAACATCTATGCCTTTCCCTGAATGCAATTTTTGCCTCCACTTATAAAGAGAAAAAAAGCTTTTTAAGAACTGGGTTGACCCCCCTGCATGCACAGGCCCAACTGCAGGCAGAGAAGATGGTCAGCCCAGCCCAGACCTTGCTAAGAGTCTGCTCAGAGGCCGTGGGCCTGCTGGCACTGGATGGGCGCAGATGCTGGGCAGATGAGCTCTGTGTGGTGTTTTAGACAAACATGATGACCTAGAGTAGGGCCAAACAGACAGGAGAGCCCAGGAAGCAGACCTTAGGAGAGAGGAGATACCAGTTAGGCCAGCACACCTGAGGCTGTGGTCAAGGCCATGAGGACCACAGTGTGGTGGGCACGGTGGCTGTGAAAGCCCCACTGCTGCCCAGCCAGCCTGAGACAAGCCACGGGGAAGCACCTACCGGCCAGCTCCATCATAATCTCCGCCAATCCCGATGAACTTGCATCCAATGACTGCCCGGATGTGGTCGAAGTGATCTGAAGAATGGAAAGTCAGCAGTGTGGGGCTTCCAGGGCAGGGGTGGGGGTGATGACTGGCCTCTGTTGATTCCCCTTTTTGCATCCTGTAGGCCAAACAGGCCAGTTCCTTCATGGCCTGGCACCAAGAGTACCAACTAGAGGTCCCTGAGGTTTGATCTGAAGTGATCCCAGCTGGCTCTAGACTGGACTTCAGATTTGGAGTGGACCCCAGAGCCCTCTGTTTGGGCCATTTCCCACCCAAGATTCACCCTGCCTCCCACTCTCCTTGAGAATCTGTGGGGGCTTCTTTCCCCAGGTGTGGAGGATGAGAGAGGAACAAGAGTACAACTGATGAAGACCCCAGAGACCTAAGGAGCTGTCCAGTCCCTTGGCCAGAGGTAGGGGCAGTGCGCTTTAGGAGCCCCTGCAGAGGCACAGATGGGCAGCACCCAGGCTCTGTATCTGACAGCCTCCCTGATACCCATCAGTATTGCAGTTTTGATTCCGTGGCTCCAATTCCACATGGCACCAAGGTGCTGTGTACCGTCCATTATTGGGTTTTTGGGAGCTGTACCTATTGCCAACAGGTGGGTCAAACCACTGGGGATCTTCTGAAGTCCTCCCCAAATTTGGACCCAGCTTCAGCTCCAAATCAAGAGTTTTCAGAGAGCCCAGGGTGAGGCTCACCTGCCACAGTAGACACGTTGGCTAACGGGTTGCACTGCAGCACCCGCACGGACAAGGACACCATCATGATGCCACCATTCTTCTTCTGCAGGGGCAGACCGGTGGACAGTCAGCTTGGCCACCAGCACAGCCAGCTGCCTGTTCACTCTCTCGGCCCCTGTGAGGAAGGTGTTCCGCCCTGGCTTTGAGGTCAGAGTCATCTCTTCTCTGGGTTTGTGTGAATGGAGGAGCCGCAGCCCTGGTCTGGGTGGTGTCTTGGCCCTGGGTTTCCGGGTTTGGAGGAGTATCTTACCACCTAGACCCCCACCTAAGGCTCAAGAGTTCAGGGGCTGTGGACCATGGGTTTTGGGGGCAGGAGATATTTAACCTGGCGTTTGAGGAAATTGAGGGAGAAGAGGCTCAGGTTCAAGGTCTCTTGGTTTGAACCTCTTGCTTTAGGTTTGAGGGCCCGGGCAGTCTCTCACCAGAAGCTGCAGGATATCATCAGGAACATTCCGAGTGTTCTTGCACACACCCCGGGCAGCTGAGTGGGAGAAGATGACAGGTGCCTGTGACACTTCTAGGGCTCGCCGTGCCACAGCATCCGAGACATGGGATAAGTCCACCATCATGCCCAGGCGGTTCATTTCTGCCACCACCTTCTACAGGGACAGGATGGGGAGAGGGCTCAGGGCTGCATTTATCTTGTGTGCATTTATCTGTAGGGAACAGACGGGGCTGTACATTCATGTGGGGCAGGGTATGGAAACCGGGTCCTTACCTTGCCAAAGCCAGTCAGCCAACTGACACTGCTGTAGAAGGGGTGGATACCCTTTGCTGAGCTCTGTGCCCTGCAGGTTGTCCAGGAGGCAGTCTGACCGGTAGCCATGATTTGGCTACAAGAGCCTAGAAAGAGGTTCTGTTGAACCGTCTACACCTGCAACTCCCTGGTGCAAGAGGAGGGACCCAAACTGGGCTGTGCCTGGCAGTAGGAGGGCCCTTCTGGGGATTCAGTCTTGTCCTGCAAACCTCCATTCCCCTCCCCACACCAGGTTCACGGCCGGATCCCAGGGGTAAACTTGCTTTGGGCCCCAGCGTGATCTTGGGCAGATCCCTGCCTCACTGGGCCCTTACCATCTGCACTGTGCTCACCAGGGCATGTTGCAGGTGTGGGTGAGTGTCACGTAGCGCACACCCAGCGCATAGAAGGTATGCAAGATGGAGAGGCTACTGTCCAGTGAGTGGCCGCCCTCCACACCAACGAGGCAAGCCAACTTCCGGGTATTGTTGAGAGCTGGGGACAGGTAGGTCAGATGATCATTTTCAGAGGCAGAGGTAGTTTACTGAAATCCCTAACACCCACCACCACCAGTCTGTTTACCTTTTTTTTTGGCCGTGCCGCGCAGCATGAGGGCTCTTAGTTCCCCCACCGGGGATCAAACCCGAGCCCCCTGCAGTGGAAGCGTGGAGTCTTAACCTCTGGACTACCAGGGAAGTTCCCCCGTCTACCTTTAACTGAGGTCACAAGCTCCAGCTCAGAATAGGAGGCACACGTGAGGCGGATGAGGTCAATTTGCTCCAAGGTGAGGCGCACAGCATCCCGTTCGTGGGTCTGTCATGGGACCTAGGCTGACCAGAACTGAGGGAAGGCCAGGGCTTAGTTTGGGCTTTGGAGCTCCTTGGGCTTCTCATAGCCTCCTCAGCTGGCACAGCACTCTATGCCCAGAAGTCACATGTAATGCGTTGCTTTTTCTGTGGTACTTGGAAGCCCGTCAGGTTGGCTCACTGTGACCCCTGTAGCCCCCAGCATCCATGGCATGGCACTTTCTAGGTCACTATGGTAACTTAGTTCCAACGTGACTAACCTGTGGTCTCTGAGGCCCCCAAACTGCCCCACATTCCCCAGCAGCCATGGTGGCACCTTGTGTGTCCCTTTGGTACCTGGGCACCCATGAGCACATCTTTCAGCCTGTCCAAGCTGGTCTGGCCATGGCTGAAATTGCGCAGATTAACATCCTGTAGGCCGTGGTGGTAAAACTGCCTCAGGACCAGGGGCATGTCGTTGTGGCTGGAGGGAGGTCAAGGCAAATGGGTGGGCTCCTTAGGTCTTGGGATCAGGCAGGACACATTGCCTGGCCTGGGCCAGCCTGGGGGTCCCCCACCTCACACTGTCACACAGACTATACTAGGAGCACCTGAGGCCTGGGCTGAGGGGTTCCCACCAGGGAGGGGATGACAGAGAAGGGGAAGGGCATCCCTAGATGATGGAGAGGACATCCAGGGGTGGTGTGAGGGAGCCTCCCCACTAGTGCTGCATGCTCCAGACCTCCTCCCCTGCCCGGGGCCAGGCTAGGCCCCCAGCGGCCCCCAGCAGCCCCCAGCAGCCCGCACACACTGCAGCCACCCGTCCACAAGCGGGAAGTCCCGCATCAGGGCCCGCGTGCGCTCCCGCGGACTTGGGGTGCTGGAGGTACCCGGCGTGGCCTGCACGCGGGTTACCGGCCGCAGCAGCAGACCCAGCAGGAGCAGCAGACACAGCAGAGGCCTCTGGCTGAGTGCGCGGGGACCTTCGAGGCCCCGGGGCCGCAAGCTGCGCAGGGCCAGGCAGGCGGGCAGAGGCGGGTCTGAGAGGGGCGGGTGATGGGGTTCTGCCCTTCGACACAAGCCACCCAGCGGCACGGCCTCGCGAGGGGGCCGGGTTGAGGGAGGGGATACAGAGTCACAGGACCCTGCGACCCGTGTGCGGAGAGCCGCGATCCGCGAAGCCCGGCAGCCACAGGGCAGCACTGCCCTCCCGCCCCCTGCTCAGAGGCAGCTCCCGCGGGCTAAGCTGGCCTCTGCGGAGAGTCCACTCGCCTCCCATCGCGGGTTCCCTCCGCCCCCCGCTTCCCACTCCCACTGCTCCGAGGGGGCTCCCTAGGTTGCTCTCCCCCGCCTCTAACCTTCCTGTCCAAGCTGGGGTGCTTCTCTGAGAGGGCCACCTTCAGCCCGAGGCCTCCCAGGAGCACACCTCGTCCCCATCTGCCTGCAGCCGGCCCCGCCCACCCCGAGGGCTGCGTGCAAGGGTCTCTGTGGCCACAAGTGCTCTGGGCTCCCGGATTCTCGGGACTGGACCATGGGGACTGGTGTGGGGGAAGAGATAGTTTCTGGAAATGCGGTGGGGTAACCTTGTGAGCTCTGGATTCAGGACGGGGCCCTCTGCCCCCGACCTGCTCTCCACCTACTTGGCTCCCCAACCTGCAGGACCATTCTCTGGGGACTTCAACCAGCGCCTGGGAACTATCAGGAACCTCCCCCACTTCTGTCAGCCAGCCTCAGGAGTCGCTACACCTCCCCAGCGCCTGAATAGAGGGACTTTTGGGATGTGAACGGAACGACCTTCTGGGGAGAGCCAGCGACTCTTTTACTCAACAGAGCAGGAACCCAGTCAGCAGGCTATTTGAGTGGAAGGAAATGAAGTGATTTCCATGGCAGCAGAGCCCCCACCGCAGCAACCTTCCTCCCAGAGCTGCTGGCTGACCTTCTGGCCAGGATCCCTCCTACCTCAGCGTGGAAGGCCCGGCCTCGTGGAGAAGTTATAGGTTCTGAGGAAAGACCTGGCACCTGGGTTCTGCTGCTACACTTGCCTTATCTCGTGGCCCTTGTGGCTCTGGCTTTCCCAGAAACCTCAAGGGCTAAGTGCCTGTGCGTGCTCAGAGGCCGCACGCCATTCCCCATTTCCAGCCTCAGGCCCTCCCGCTAGCTGCCTCCTCTAGGAACCCTCTCCCCCCAACACACACACACACACACACACACACACACTGGGGATGTGCCTTCTCACAGAAGCTCAACCACTGAGATGCTTTAGGGACTGTGCCCAAACTCCTTCATCCCCAGCCTCTCAAGTTTTTGCTCTGATCCCTGGCACCCCCTGAAGCTGTTCCACCTTTGGATCCTTTCCCGGGTGGCAGGAGTGCCTAGCACAGGGGTAGTGACCTAAGTCTGAGCACTGGTGACCCTAGAAATCTGTTACACAAAAACATTTTATTGAGCAGTAAGGGACCCCACTGGGGACAGAAAGGGCTGGCAATAAAGGAGCATGTGAACCTCGGGGCAGGGTGTGTGCTGCTTGACTCTCCATCCTGTTCTTGCTTCAGGGAGCAGGTCTACCTGGGTCTCTCTATCCTGCCTCCTGAGACCCCAGGCAGGAGGCTCTTTGGGAAGCCACAGATTGCTGCTTTCCATTTCAAAAAGCCCAGCTCCCCCCTGGTTTGTGGTGGTGGCCGCTGACAATGGCTCAGGGCAGGAGCCCATGTGGTAGACTGCTAAGGCTTCTCTGCACCCTGTCTCTGCTTCTGCATCCTCCTCGGCTCACAGAGTGTAGACTTTTCTTTCTTCAGCTCACAAAGGGGCCCCTGAGGATTGAGCAGAGGAATGTCAGGTTTTCTTCCAGGCCAGCTTCAGCCCTGGGATGTTCAGGGCAGACTCTCATTACAAACCTCAGTTTCTGAGGCTCCTGGCTTATGGCCATTTAGTGTAGAAGGAGGCTTCTGGCTGGGGAAGGCTCAGACAGAACGACACAGGTTCTAATCTGTGGCAGTGGGCAGTGGTGGGGGGGCCGGGAGGGGTCACTGCAGGAAGAGGCATTCGCTGCCTTAGGCAGTTAAACCATTGCCCTCTCTTCAGGATGGCTCACCTGCAAGATTCTGTGGGGTCTGCCTCCTGGCACCATGCTACAATCGCCAGATTTGGGGTCTGGGGCTACCCAGGTCTTTGTCCGACACTTCCGGAGAGTGCTTTCTTTTCGGAGCACGTCTGGGGACTGGCTTCTCTGCTTCCACCTTTGCTGGCGGGGCCAAAGGAGAAAATCAGAACTGATCAGTCACTTCTGCTGTGCACAGTCTCCTGCCAGAATTTCCCTCTCTCATGTCTCTCCCAGTTTCTGGCTGAAGACCTTTAATCTACTTGACATCCAAAACACAGCCTTGGCCCATCACCTCTATGAGTCCCTAGAGAAGGGACACTGGCTGCAAAAGCAATCCCCAGAGCCTAAGGCTGCAGCAGATGAAGAAGTCTCTTCACCATTTCCAGGGAAAACAGTAGAACCTGAAAGAAATTGCGATCATGATCCTCTCCATCTCTCCCTTCCACAAGAGAGAAAACATTTCTTGCAGTCTGTCACTTCTGAGGCTTTAATGGAAATGTCTTTCAAGTTTTGGAAATAAATAATCTAATATAAATTGGTTAAGAACCCCTCCCACCTTGGCAACCCCTCTTGGGCCCCATTTATACGGCCTGTTTCAACCACACTGAACTCTAGCCCTCTGATACTTTTATGTCGATTAGAACAAGGCTGAATACTGAGGCAGAGTGATCAGGAGACTCAGAACCGGGGTCTGGGTACCAAGTCTAGGCTCACATCAAGCCAGCCTCCTGGGACACCATCTCCTCAGCCCTCCAGTCTCATTAGCACTTCATCACCCCCCCTTCATTCTTGCTGTCTTCCCATCAATATGGCACCACCCTCTCCCCTAGTACTCAGCAACTCAGTATGGGATGTGTCTGAGGGGACCGATATAGACGTCTACATGACAGCACAGAGGTGCCTGGGTTTGAGGGTGCGCTTCAAGAGTGGCCCTCTTCCTCAAACTGCTCCATTTACCATTTGCCAACAAAAATGCACTTGTCTTTTGCTAAGAGGCCAATCAGGAAAGGGTCTGAATGGAAGCATCCTGTAGCCCAAAGGGGAAGGCTACATTTATAAAGATCAGAAACTTCCTGCACACTTGTCCAGGGATGACCTTTCACTTGTCCTCAGCAGTGAGCCCTGTGGGTCACTGAAGGTGTCCCAGGTCACTGGTATCACTTAGAGCTGGGAGAGTGCTCAGCGGTATGTGGTGGGCAAGCCCCTCAGGAACATGTGGCAGCCAGGGGAGGTTATGTGTACATCATGCCTCTTGTACAGATGCCCGGTCCCGTTGTACCTGCTGCACTGCCCTCCCAGGGAACAGAGGACATGTTAGAGTAAATATAGAAGATCTGGTCAGACATTCTCTCTCAGGCAACCAAAGAGATTGCTATCTGGTGGAGAACTTTCTCCAAGGAAAGAAGTTCCCTCCAGGGTAGGGAAGTTTCTCTGAGGGCAGCACGTTTGCATAGTTACCCTGCCATGGAAACTGTGAGAAGGCCTGTGAGGGCATCACTACCCAGTGAGGTCATATGAGGAACCTGTGACTTGAGGGGCAGGCTTCAGGAGGAGGGGCAGTTTTGTGGAGGGTGGAGGCAGAGGTACTCTGCCTGGCCCCTCACACCTGGGCCTCCCCACCCATGCCCTAGTCTAGTAGACACCCCACGTGGGACGTGCCGGTGGGCTGGCACAGCCCCAGGGGCCACAGGAGGGCAAGAGAGACCCACATTCTGAGATTGGCTTGAGAGGCAAGATTAACGTTAAGAGACAGCTAGGTTGTATGGCACTGACCCTAAGAGGCAGAGATTTGTGTGGACTGCGGAATCAGGGGAGGCTCCTTGGCAGTGGGCCTGAAGGACAAGTGAGATTTGGACCCACGGGGAAGAGAAGGAAGACATTCCAGTTTGGAAGAATAAAAGCAAAGACACACTCTTCTCGACCTTGTCCTGCCCCAAATATAAATTCATAGCACCCTCACATTTTTACAACTGAGGACTTAAAAAAACCAAAAGGTTAAGGGGCCTACCCAGTGTAGAGGAGTTCTGCTCAGTGGTTAGGTTCATGTCGGGGCTCCGGGTTTACAGCTGATAGGAATGTGAGGACAAGCTCATGCCATTTCAAACATTTCCAAGTGATACTGAGAGAGAGGTTGAAAGGTGCAAAATGAGAGTGCTGAATGGCCTCACAAAGTGGGAATGGTGGGCCCATTTTAACATGAGATTGAAAACAAATTCATGACAAAAGGACATAATACAAAATGACAACATCATCACTACAGTCCCCTCTCCCCTAGAAGTAAAAATCATTATAATCCTCTCTCTCTCCACCATGAAAGGATGAGATAAAGGCTCAGCAGCAGCCCCCGTGAAAAACATGGTCAACAGTGTGAAGAGGTGTTACTAAGATGATTTAGTCTGACTCAGAGAAGGAAAGAGACAACTCTGCCCTTAGCCTGATCAGGGCCACAGGAAGTAACCACATTTGGGGCAGCCTTTGATAGTGTGGCAATGAGAGAGAACCTTCTTTAGGAGGGGACTCCCTGTTGCCGACCCTGAAAAAGCAAAGATGGGACATTCGTTTAATGGGGCTGTTGCAGAGGCGATATGCCCAGGAGGTAGAGACTGCTTCGACTACCATTTTAGAGGTTGGGCCACCGTGGTTGAGAAGCACAGCACCTTCTATTCCTAAACTGCTTGAATCAGCGGGTACATGTTAGGACAGACGAAGTCAGGCCTCATTGGAGCAGACTGCCTTTGGGAGTGGTAGAAGGTAAACTGTGAAGGGGAATGCTCTGGAGGAGGTTTGTCATGGCAGGTGGGCCAGCATGAGACCATTCAGATTCTCCAAGCCTTCAGAGATTACTTGGCTGGGAGCATCCCTCTGACGTGGTGGGGGGATTCCTACATTAACAGGACCTGGCTGGGCATCTGGGGGAGGCAGAATAAATGGTTTATTAACTTAGGAGAGCGAGAGACTCACCTGGGGGGTTCCACAAAAGCACTTAAAAAGACTTGTACCTGGATTCTTGAGCCAACCCTAAGAAAACTTATCTAGATCTGGAGTAGGGCTCAGGAAGCTGCACTTTTAATAAGCTTCCTGGGCAGTCCCACCACAGTGGTCCATGGATAGAGTGACCAAATTATTGTGTATTCTCGGTTGCTTTTGGGAGTCAAAGTGGGCAATATTAAAAACTGCAGCAGGCATACGTATAAACGGAATATTCAAGGCAAATAGAGGTGTATAGTTATTCCATGCATGAATCAGATTTGAGAAAAGCTAGCCTGGTGGTTAAAGAACACAACCCTTATGACAGACAGACCAGATTCTGTCCTACTTACTTGTGTGATTTTGACCAAGTTCTTTTATCCTTCTGACTGTTTCTTCATATGGAAAAGAGCTATGGCTGTACATTTAGCACAATATTCTCTTTTGACAAAAGTTGTTCTGGGTCCATTTGTGTTCTCTGCAACTTAATCCTTTCCAGTGTGCAAGCATTTTTAAGTTGTTTGGTGAAGTATTACATTTGACTTTCAATAGTTCATTACTTTGGGCAAAGCTTATGTAGTGCTGCAGAGACTAGAACCTATGCAGAGATAGTGAAAGGATGTTATAAACTTCTTCTGCCGGTTCATAAAAAAGTTTCACCTTTTCTCCTCTTCCTCCACCTGCCGCCAAGAGATGAGAAAGAAGGCAGAGCCTGGAAATGCACACCAAGCAATACTTCGGTGTCAGTTTGCCTTTTATTCCTCTGCCAGTACTTCCCAGAGATATTTCACCAAAAGTGCTTAAGCTTGCCATGGGCATTGTTGTGAAGAAAGTTTCTCTCTATTGCTAGTCACATCCCCTTTTCCTTCTCCTGGGGCCTTAATGGATGTTAGGGGGCAGGAAATAAAATTTAAACTAAAACATCAATTGAAAGAGCCTTCGTCCCAACTGTGGTAGTTTGGAGTGTGAATCTTCTCAGAGTCTAGTGAATTCTGCCCCAGTGGAAACTGTATGGTGTTAGGGAGTGTTCTAATTTCATTCGTTTCCACATAGCTGTTCAGTTTTCCAAGCACCACTTATTGAACAAGCTGTCTTTTCTCCATTATATATTCTTGCCTCCTTTATCAAAGATAAGGTGACCATCTTTTTCTTTTTTTTTTTTAACATCTTTATTGGAGTATAATTGCTTAACAATGGTGTGTTAGTTTCTGCTTTATAACAAGGTGAATTAGTTATACATATACATATGTCCTCATATCTCCTCCCTCTTGCATCTCCCTCCCACCCTCCCTATGCCACCCCTCTAGGTGGTCACAAAGCACAGAGCTGATCTCCCTGTGCTATGCAGCTGCTTCCCACTAGCTGTTTTACATTTGGTAGTGTATATATGTCCATGCCACACTCTCACTTTGTCCCAGCTTACCCCTCCCCCTCCCCGTATCCTCAGGTCCATTCTATAGTAGGTCTGTGTCTTCATTCCCATCTTGCCCCTAGGTTCTTCTTGACCACTTTTTTTTTTTGATTCCATATATATGTGTTAGCTTACGGTATTTGTTTTTCTCTTTCTGACTTCGCTCTGTATGACAGACTCTACGTCCATCCACCTCACTATAAATAACTCAATTTTGTTTGTTTCTATGGCTCAGTAATATTCCATTGTATATATGTGCCACATCTTCTTTATCCATTCATCTGTCGATGGACACTTAGGTTGCTTCCATGTCCTGGCTATTGTAAATAGAGCTGCAGTGAACACTGTGGTACATGACTCTTTTTGAATGATGGTTTCTCAGGGTATAGGCCCAGTAGTGGGATTGCTGGGTCATATGGTAGTTCTACTTTTAGTTTTTTAAGGAACCTCCATACTGTTCTCCATAGTGACTGTATCAATTTACATTCCCACCAACAGTGCAACAGGGTTATTTTTCTCCACACCCTCTCCAGCATTTATTGTTTGTGGATTTTTGGATGATGGCCATTCTGACTGGTGTGAGATGATATCTCATTGTAGTTTTGATTTGCATTTCTCTAATGATTAATAAGGTTGAGCATTCTTTCATGTGTTTGTTGGATATCTGTATGTCTTCTTTGGAGAAATGTCTATTTAGGTCTTCTGCCCATTTTTGGATTGGGTTGTTTGTTTTTTTTTATATTGAGCTGTATGAGCTGCTTGTAAATTTTAGAGATTAATCCTTTGTCAGTTGCTTCATTTGCAAATATATTCTCCCAATCTGAGGGTTGTCTTTTTGTCTTGTTTATGGTTTCCTTTGCTGCGCAAAAGTTTTTAAGTTTCATTAGGTCCCATTTATTTATTTATTTATTTATTTATTTATTTATTTATTGCGGAACGCGGGCCTCTCACTGTTGTGGCCTCTCCCATTGCGGAGCACAGGCTCTGGACGCCCAGGCTCAGTGGCCATGGCTCACGGGCCCAGCCACTCCGTGACATGTGGGATCTTCCTGGACCGTGGCACAAACCTGTGTGCCCTGCATTGGCAGGCAGACTCTCAACCACTGTGCCGCCAGGGAAACCCCCACTTATTTATTTTTGTTTTATTTCCATTTCTCTAGGAGGTGGGTCAAAAAGGATCTTGCTGTGATTTATGTCATAGAGTGTTCTGCCTATGTTTTCCTCTAAGAGTTTGATAGTGTCTGGCCTTACATTTAGGTCTTTAGTCCATTTTAAGTTTATTTTTGTGTATGGTGTTAGGGATTGTTCTAATTTCATTCTTTTAAATGTAGATGTCCAGTTTTCCCAGCACCACTTAGAAGAGAATGTCTTTTCTGCATTGTATATCCTTGGCTCCTTCTTCATAGACTAGTTGACCTTAGGTACATGGGTTTATCTCTGGGCTTTCTATCCTGTTCCATTGATCTATATTTACGTTTTTGTACCTATACCATACTCTCTTGATTACAGTAGCTTTGTAGTATAGCCTGAAGTCCGGGAGCCTGATTCCTCCATCTCCATTTTTCTTTCTCAAGATTGCTTTGACTGTTCTGGGTCTTTTGTGTTTCCATACAAATTGTGAAAAATTTTTTTCTAGTTCTATGAAAAATGCCATTGGTAGTTTGATAGGGATTGCACTGAATCTGTAGATTGCTTTGGGTAGTATACTCATTTTTACAATGTTGATTCTTCCAAACCAAGAACATGGTATATCTCTCCATCTATTTGTATCATCTTTAGTTTCTTTCATTAGTGTGTTATAGTTTTCTGCATACAGGTCTTTTGTCTCCTTAGGTAGGTTTATTCCTAGATATTTTATTCTTTTTGTTGAAATGGTAAATGGCAATGTTTTCTTAATTTCACTTTCAGATTTTTCATCATTAGTGTGTAGGAATGCAGGACATTTCTGTGCATTAATTTTGTATCCTGCTACTTTACCAAATTCATTGATTAGCTCTAGTAGTTTTCTGGTAGCATCTTTAGGATTCTCTATATATAGTATCATGTCATATGCAAACAGTGACATCTTTACTTCTTCTTTCCCACTTTGGATTCCTTTTATTTCTTTCTCTTCTCTGATTGCTATGGCTAAAACTTCCAAAACTATGTTGAATAATAGTGGTGAGAGTGGGCAACCTTGCTTGTTCCTGATCCTAGTGGAAATGGTTTCAGTTTTTCACCATTGAGGACAATGTTGGCTGTGGGTTTGCCATATATGGCCTTTATTACATTGAGGAAAGTTCCCTCTACACCTACTTTTTTATCATTTTTATCATAAATGGGTGTTGAATTTTGTCAAAAGCTTTCGCTGCATCTATTGAGATGATCATATGGTTTTTCTCCTTCAATTTGTTAATATGGTGTATCACATTGTTTGATTTGCATATATTGAAGAATGCTTGCATTCCTGGAATACACCCCACTTGATCATGGTGTATGATCCTTTTAATGTGCTGTTGGATTCTGTTTGCTAGTACTTTGTTGAGGATTTTTGAATCTATGTTCATCAATGATATTAGCCTGTAGATTTCTTTTTTTTTTTTTTTGCAGTACACGGGCCTCTCACTGTTGTGGCCTCTCGCATTGCAGAGCACAGGCTCCGGATGTGCAGGCTCAGTGGCCATGGCTCACGGGCCTAGCTGCTCCGCGGCATGTGGGATCTTCCCGGACCGGGGCACGAACCCGTGTCCCCTGCATCGGCAGGCGGACTCTCAACCGCTGCGCCACCAGGGAAGCCCATAGCCTGTAGATTTCTTTCTTTGTGATACCTTTGTCTGGTTTTGGTATGAGGGTGATGGTGGCCTCGTAGAATGAGTTTGGGAGTGTTCCTCCCTCTGCTATATTTTGGAAGAGTTTGAGAAGGATAGGTGTTAGCTCTTCTCTAAATGTTTGATAGAATTCACCTGTGAAGCCATCTGGTCCTGGGCTTCTGTTTGTTAGAAGATTTTTAAGCACAGTTTCAACTTCAGTGTTTGTGATTGGTCTGTTCATATTTTCTATTTCTTCCTGGTTCCATCTCGGAAGGTTGTGCATTTCTAAGAATTTGTCAGTTTCTTCCAGGTTGTCCATTTTAGTGGCATATAGTTGCTTGTAATAATCTCTCATGATCCTTTGTATTTCTGCAGTGTCAGTTGTTACGTGTCATTTTTCATTTCTATATCTATTGATTTGAGTTTTCTCCCTTTTTTTCTTAATGAGTCTGGCTAACGGTGTATCAATTTTGTTTATCTTCTCAATTAACCAGCTTTTAGTTTTATTGATCTTTGCTATCATTTCCTTCATTTCTTTTTCATTTAATTCTGATCTGATCTTTATGATTTCTTTCCTTCTGCTAACTCTGGGGTTTTTTTTTTTTCTGTCTCTAATTGCTTTAGGTGTAAGGTTAGCTTGCTTATTTGAGATGTTTCTTATTTCTTAAGGTAGGATTGTATTGTTATAAATTTCCCTCTTAGAACTGCTTTTGCTGCATCCCAAAGGTTTTGAGTCATAGTGTTTTCATTGTCATTTGTTTCTAGGTATTTTTTTGATTTTCTCTTTAATTTCTTCAGTGATCTCCTGGTCATTAAGTAGCGTATTGTTTAGCTTCCATGTGTTTGTATTTTTTACAGATTTTTTCCTGTAATTGATATCTAGTCTCATAGCGTTGTGGTCAGAAAAGATAATTGATACAATTTCAATTTTCTTAAATTTACCAAGGCTTGATTTGTGATGCAAGACATGATCTATCCTAGAGCATGTTCCATGAGCACTTGAGAAGAATGTGTATTCTGTTGTTTTTGGATGGAATGTCCTATAAATATCAATTAAGTCCATCTTGTTTAATGTATCATTTAAAGCTTGTGTTTCCTTATTTATTTTCATTTTGGATGATCCATCCATTGGTGAAAGTGGGGTGTTAAAGTCCCCTACTATGATTGTGTTACTGTTGATTTCCCCTTTTATTTCCCCTTGCCTTATGTATTGAGATGGCCCTATGTTGGGTGCATAAATATTTACAATAGTTATATCTTCTTCTTGGATTGATCGCTTGATCATTATGTAGTGTTCTTCTTTGTCTCTTGCAATAGTGTTTGTTTTTTTTTTTTTTTTCTTTTTGCGGTATGTGGGCCTCTCACTGTTGTGGCCTCTCCCGTTGTGGAGCACAGGCTCCGGATGCGCAGGCCCAGCGGCCATGGCTCACGGGCCCAGCCGCTCCGCGGCATATGGGATCCTCCCAGACCGGGGCACGAACCCGTATCCCCTGCATCGGCAGGCGGACTCTTAACCACTGCGCCACCAGGGAGGCCCAATAGTGTTTGTTTTAAAGTCTATTTTGTCTGATATGAGAATTGCTACTCCAGCTTTCTTATGATTTCCATTTGCATGGAATATCTTTTTCCATCCCCTCACTTTCAGTCTGTATGTGTCCCTAGGTCTGAAGTGGGTCTCTTGTAGACAGCATATATATGGGTCTTGTTTTTGTATCCATTCAGCTGGTCTGTGTCTTGTGGTGGGAGCATTTAGTCCATTTACATTTAAGGTAATTATCGATATGTATGTTCCTATTACCATTTTCTTAATTGTTTTGGGTTTGTTATTGTAGGTCTTTTACTTCTATTGTGTTTCCTGCCTAGAGAAGTTCCTTTAGCATTTTTTGTAAAGCTGGTTTGGTGGTGCTGAATTCTCTTAGCTTTTGCTTGTCTGTAAAGGTTTGAATTTCTCTGTCTAATTTGAATGAGATCCTTGCTGTGTAGAGTAATATTGGTTGTAGGTTTTTCTCCTTCATCACTTTAAATATGTCCTGCCACTCCCTTCTGGCTTGCAGAGTTTCTGCTGAAAGATCAGCTGTTAACCTCATGGAGATTCCCTGTGTGTTATTTGTTGTTTTTCCCTTGCTGGTTTTAATGTTTTTTCCTTCTATTTAATTTTTGATAGTTTGATTAATATGTGTCTTGGCGTGTTTCTCCTTAGATTTATCCTGTATGGGACTCTCTCTGCTTCCCGGACTTGATTAACTATTTCCTTTCCCATATTAAGGAAGTTTTCAACTATAATCTCTTCAAATATTTTCTCAGTCCCTTTCTTTTTCTCTTCTTCTTCTGGGACCCCTATTATTCGAATGTTGGTGTATTTAATGTTGTCCCAGAGGTCTCTGAGACTGTCCTCAATTCTTTTCATTATTTTTTCTTTATTCTGCTCTGCGGTAGTTATTTCCTCTATTTTATCTTCCCGGTCACTTATCCATTCTTCTGCCTCAGTTATTCTGCTCTTGATTCCTTCTAGAGAATTTTTAATTTCATTTATTGTGTTGTTCATCATTGTTTGTTTGCTCTTTAGTTCTTCTAGGTCCTTGTTAAACGTTTCTTGTATTTTCTCCATTCTATTTCCAAGATTCTGGATTATCTTTGCTATCATTACTCTGAATTCTTTTTCAGGTAGACTGCCTGTTACCTCTTCATTTGTTTGGTCTGGTGGGTTTTTACTTTGCTCCTTCATCTGCTGCATATTTCTCTGTCTTCTTAGTTTACTTAACTTACTGTGTTTGGGGTCTCCTTTTCACAGGCTGCAAGTTCATAGTTCCTGTTGTTTTTGGTGTCTGCCCCCAGTGGGTAAGGTTGGTTCCCTGGGTTGTGTAGGCTTCCTGATTGAGGGGACTGGTGCCTGTGTTCTGGTGGATGAGACTGGATCTTGTCTTTCTGGTGGGCAGTACCACATCCGGTGGTGTGTTTTGGGGTGTCTGTGAACTTAGTATGATTTTAAGCAGCCTCTTTGCTAATGGGTCATGTTGTATTCCTGTCTTGCTAGTTGTTTGGCATGGGGTGTCCAGCACTGGAACTTGCTGGTCGTTAAGTGGAGCTGGGTGTTAGCGCTGAGACAGAGATCTCTGGGAGAGCTCTCGCTGATTGTTATTACGTGGGGCCACGAGGTCTCTGGTGGAGCAAAGGTCCTGAACTCGGCTCTCCCACCTCAGAGGCTTATGCCTGAAACCTGGCCGGAGCACCAAGACCCTGTCAGCCACATGGTCAAGAACACTTCATCCATATCCCGGGTCTCTCCCATGGAATCCTCGCAGAATACCACTGGACACACAGCCTGAGGCCCCGGACATCCTTGCCGGCCGCGAGCTGGGCAATATCCTCCCCACAACACTATTTTATCTAACAAAAATATGTATTAGACGCTATTCTGAGTATTTTACAAATATTAACTAACTTAATCCTTATAAGAACACTTTGAGGTGCGTACTATTGTTTGTCCAATTTTAGGGATTTCTAGATTAGTAAACTGAGGCACAGAGTGACTGAGGCATTTATACAAAGGTAGTAGGAGTCACAGGCAAGGTTTGAGTCCAGGTTAGTCTGGAAAAGATTCCTTGGGAAAGAATCTATATATATTAAATGCACTATTGCCTGCTTATTAGCCTTTGTCCTATTGAAGCTACTCCATTAATGTCTGCTATGTCCTTTTCTTGAACCAGAATTCAAGCAGGCACCTGTCTTATGCTCTCCATTGCTGACCAATCTCCTCACTTAGTACATATAGCAGAGTTGGCATTGCTCTTGCCCCCAGACAGATCACAGATATGCCATGCAAGGAATCTGACACATAGTGGACTTTCAATATGGGTTCACTTCTTCCACCTTTTCTCTAGTTTTGTTTCAGCTAATACTTACTTGGCTATTTTCTTTCTTTTTTTCATTTTTCAGTTTTATTCTTGGAAAATGAGATCATTGTATCCCATTTGAGAGAGCTAACATCCTGAATTTTGGGATGAGTCTGGAATAGTTTTGTATCCATGATCCATTGTATCAATGACCACTTATTCAGACAGATAATCCAGCAATTAAAGTCTCATTCCAGGGCCTCCCTGGTGGCGCAAGTGGTTGAGAGTCCGCCTGCCGATGCAGGGGATACGGGTTCGTGCCCCGGTCTGGGAGGATCCCATATGCCGCGGAGCGGCTGGGCCCGTGAGCCATGGCCGCTGAGCCTGCGCGTCCGGAGCCTGTGCTCCGCAACGGGGGAGGCCACAACAGTGAGAGGCCCGCATACCGCAAAAAAAAAAAAAAAAAAAAAAAAAAAAAAAAAAAAAGTCTCATTCCAGCCCTGGAGTCCTACCAACCTCCAACCCTACCACAAAAGACTAAACCATACTGGGTTGAATACGATTCCCCCCAAAATTGATATCTACCTGGACTCTCAGAATGTGACCTTCTTTGAAAATAGGGTATTTGCCAATGTAATTAGTTAAGATGAGTTAAGATGAATTAAGATGATTAGAGGGGGCCCTAAATCCATGTCCTTATAAGAGAGCCTTGTGAATATCTAGACACATGGAGGAAAGATGGCCATGTGAAAACAGAGGAAGAAATTGGAGTGATGCAGATACAACCAAAAAACTACACCAAAAATCACCAGCAACTACCAGAAACTAGAAGAGACAAAGAAGGGTTCTTCTCCAGAGCGCCCACATGCTCAGCACCCCCCATTATCAACATCCCCCACCAGAGGAGTACATTTGTTATATTGATGAACCTACATTGACACATTATCAGCCAAAGTCCATAGTTTACATTAGGGTTCACTCTCAGTGTTGTATATTCTATGGGTTTGGACCATTGCATAATGACATGTATCCACCTTTATAGTGTCTTACAGAATACTTTCACTCTCCTAAACATCCTCTATACTCCATTTATTCATCCCCCCACCCTATCTCCACCTCTTGCCACCGATGTTTCACTGTCTTCATAGTTTTGCCTTTTCCAACATGTCATATAATTGGAATCATAGGGTATGCAGCCTTTTCAGATTGACTTCTTTCACTTAGTAACATGCATTTAAGTTTCCTCCATATCTTTTCATGGCTTGATAGCTCATTTCTTTTTAGCCCTGAATAATATTACATTGTCTGAATGTACCACAGTTTATGTATCCATTCACCAACTAAGGAACATCTTGGTTGCTTCCAAGTTTGGGCAATTACAAATAAATCTGCTATAAACATCTGTGTGCAAGTTTTCATGTGGACATAAGTTTTCAACTTCTTTGGGCAAATACCGAGGAGTGCCAAAGGTATTTTTTTTAACATGAGGAGATATTCGGGGGCTGGCTGTTCCTGTTGGTTAATTCCATGGTTCAAGGCTACGGCATCTTAACTGGCCCACAGGCATTTTCTACCCACTTGGTGAACTGGTGATGTGAGCCATCATGGCCATGGGATGGCTGCAACAATTCCAGAGGTCACATGAAGAGATGAGGATATGTAATGAGGAAAAGTAAGATGATTCCTCCTGCATACCTTTTATTAGGGAGTAAAACCTTCATAGAATCCCAACAGATTCCCCTTAGGTCTTATGGACCAGAATTAGGGTACACAAAAACGCTTTAGCTGGGAGAGAGGTTGAAAGTGAGCACCTAATATTTGTAGCCTCTCACAGCAAAAGCAGTCACTACCAGCTACCTTCACCTGACAAGCCTTCTCCAGTCTGAGCCTCAGTTTCCTCATATGTTTCCTCCCTGTTAAGTAGGGATAGTAACAAGTATTCCTGCAGGAGTTTTGCAACAACTAAATGAGGTAGGAGATAAAAGATGCCCAGCATGATATGAGGCACTTACTGCACATTCTGTAAAAGCAGACTTACCTCCTGTTACCTGGCTGCTTGTTCAAGGGGACTGCCTACTCTACACAACCAGGAAGCTGCTCTTGGTTGACTGGGATGTATCTAAGTCAGAGCTCCAAACTCCTGCTCTAGCTCATGAATGATCCATTTACATGGCCCCTTTTGGGGAGCACTGTCACTTATGGTATATTATTTAGTCACAAAACCTCTGTGAGGAAGCCATTTTCACCTTTTTCCAAATGTGGGAATTGAAGCACTGAGAAGGAAAGATTTGGGATCCCTGTCTCCAAAGAGTTTATCAAGATGCCTTTTTAGTCCAGAGCTGTGGGAACCATTCCTCCTTTTAGAATGAATCTACATATCCACACAGATCTTGCCAGGAATAATGTAGACACCCATTCTGTGGTAACAAGGCTTCCTGCTCAAGTCTCATCCAGTGAATTTTTCTTGAAGGTTCCTGGAAGAAATGTTTCTGCAGACAGTTGCAAATGTATTCATCTACAGCCTAAGAACATCATATTTCTATCTCTGCATTTTGATTTTGATATCTATTCCCGAGCCTTTTTCATCCACACAAAGGACCAGCTTTGAATCCCTTTTGCTTCTGCTTAATTCACTAGCACATTGGAAGCATGGAGGAGAAAATGACACTCCTGGATCTGAGGCAATGAGTAATGCAGGATGTGTGCTGAGATACAGCCCAGGGCAGCCCCCGGGACAGGCTTCTCAGCTTGTTTCTAGGGCCATCTGGGCATGTTTGTGCTACAGCCTGGTGGGGTGTTGGGAGAATTTCTCTTCTGAAGAGCTAGGGATAGCAGCCTTCTCTTTCCTTTATTTTACCCTATGTGTGATGCATATATCCTTCTTGGAATGGGCTGTTCACATACTTCTTTACCGTAGTGTATCAGAATACAAAGAATATTCATATTGGTTAAGTGAGAGGTAAATTACCAATTTGCCTTGGCTTCAAAGCATCCCTCTGAATTTTTCAGTTCTCTAAGGCACTAGTTTCCTCTCCCTCCCTTTCCCATGATAGTGTAGCCTTGCCTTTTGGGAAATATTGTCTTTCCCTCTTAACCATAGAGACTGTTGTAATGCAGTGTTTCTCAAACCTGA
Organism: Mesoplodon densirostris; assembly: GCF_025265405.1. Lineage (NCBI taxonomy): Eukaryota > Metazoa > Chordata > Mammalia > Artiodactyla > Ziphiidae > Mesoplodon > Mesoplodon densirostris. The sequence continues at coordinate 164,760,861 of NC_082663.1, forward strand.
GTAAAGATACTAACATCTTGAAGAACTTTTTAGGTGCAGTTTCTCTGTGTGTGTTTGTGGGTGCGAGTGCATACACATACGTGTGATGAGTTAGAACGTAGGTAACTATCTTCTTCTCTAGGACAATGAGAATTTCTCATTTATTTGCAAAAAGCTGAAGTCCTTACAGTGTGAGCAGAAGCATTCTCTTGCCATTTTTTTATGGAGCCCCCCCCCCACCCAAGTGCCTCTCTGAAGTTAGTGCTTAAAAGACTGCTACAAGTCTCTGGCTATGCTTGGAAGGGGACAGAGATGGCTAGAGGTGGAGGGGCCTAAGTTTGTGAAAAGCTTCCCATGTCTACTCTGTGGAACTTGGAGTCCAGCCAGCTGCCTATAGAATCTGCAGGAAGTGTTATCAGGAAGGTAGCTATTGACAAGTGAAGATCAAACTGGTATTAAGGGTGGTAATTGGTATTCTCCTTGTACACAGCATGGTGGGGTTATCTGGTGAGCTGTCAGGCCCCCCCTTTCATTTGATGAAAATGCAAACAATGTCACACAAGAAGTCAAATCAAGAAGGGCTCTCAAAGCATTTTAAGAAACAGTGGAGACAAAACAACAAATAAAAACAAAGCATTTCCTTTTCAGATAACTTTATATGAAAACTGCTGGAAAAGCAGGAAACATCCTGACTAGGAATAAAGATTTTCCTCAGGACTGGGTCCTGGTCCCTACCCTGATACTCACCCAAAGATCATGGGCAGGTCAGTTAACCTCACTTAACAGAGTTAACTTTTTTGGTGGCATTACAGGATTGACTGCAGGGACATCTTGCTGTGTGTGCTGGGGCAAGCTGGGATTGGGGAAGGGTGGGAGCAAGCTTTGTAGTTTGTTTTGCAAGTTGGAAGATCTTTTCTACTCTAACACTTGATACGTTTGCACATTTATGTATCTTTGTGTTGCATTTTAACCACAGAGTAGTCACTCCAAAGAAGCAGCTGATTTTGGAATTCTGGGCTTATGTGGCTCATTTTAAAGAATCTGAAAAGAATTATTCTTCTTTACAAAATAATCATTTGTGGGGAAGGTCAAACCTCAAATTTCTCTCAGTTCTTCTTCCAAGGAAGAGACCCTTCAAAGTTGAACATGAATTCAAAATTTCTATACTTCTAAATAGGTAATAAGTGCCAAAATTTAATCGAATCATTTTCCAGACTCAACAAACATGGTTCTCTGCACAGGAGATCAACTTTGATGCTCAGTAGATGGAGATGGGGTGGGGTTGGGAGAGGGTGGTGATCAGGGCTCTGAAACCTATAAGCTCTACATTTCCCCTCAATCTGCCTCTGCCATCACCTCTCCCACACACTCCAACTTACGACAAATGAATGCAGAGACCTTGCTATGAAATTATGATGACATCAACCCCATTGACTTCTAAGAGTTAGAAATTAGCATTTAAAAACTCTTTAACCTAAATATGTGATACAATCACAAAAGCCATACTTTAGCCTAGAACTAATCCAAATTGCTTTGCTATTAATGACACAGATAAAACCACTTTTTCATGTCTTTTCCGACAACAAATAATATGTTGCCTAGTTCAGAAATAGAGTGTATGAATAATACCCAAGATCAAAAATACTTCACCTCCAGTATTTGCTGTTATGAGCAATGCTACTATGAACATTCTTGCATGTGTCTTCTGGTGCAAGTGTGCAAGAGAGAGGAATTGGCTAGAGAGGAATTGTGGGAAGTAGTACATGCATTTGTTCAACCTTATAAAATAGTGTCCAATTGTTTTCCAAAGTGCTTATAATAATTTACACTACTACTAACAGTTCAGGTTGCTCCAAATCCTCACTGATATTTGGTATTATCAGACCAATCAGTCTTTGTCAAACACCCATCTACCTGTTGAAGCAATAATATGGTGAAAAAAAGTCACAAAAGATGACATCAGGTATACATTTATATAAAGTTCATAAAAAAGACAAAATGAAACAATATATTGTTTAGGAACACATGCAGAAAACATTTTTTTATAGAGTGAATGATCAGTCTAAAACTCATGATGGCTACTTTAGGGAGTGGAGGGAAGGTGGGGGATAAGATTGGACTGGAGTACATGGGTTTTGGTAACGTTCTAGCTTTACTTTTATGCTTTGTAACTTACATATGTTTTACATATATTCTTTTGTGTATAATCACTATTTCATAATAATATAAAAATTGAAAAGACTTTCCCCCAAACTGGAGTTGGGACACCGGAAATGACTCAGAGGTTTAACAATGCAACTAAGAAAAGGTTCAGAGGCAGAAAATGAAGGAGCAGAGAAACAGCACTGAAAAGACATGTGAGACAACTCACATTGGACATTAGCACTTCTGAATTTGAGTCTTGACTCTGCCACTTATTGAGAGTGTGGCTTTGGGAAAGTGATTTAACCACTCAGTATTCCTTTCTCCCTCTCTGTAAAATAGGGCTAATGAAGAACATGCATTTCTTAAGTTGCTGGGAGGACCAAATAAGAGAAAATGCAAGTGAATCCCTTCCTCTAGAGCCGAAACCTTTCAATATTTTAGTATTTGTTTTCATAGAAACTCTTGTTGGAGCTTGGAGCTTTAGAGAAAAGGATGAGTAAATTTGTATTTGGAGCTTAAGCATACTTAAAAGGGAAGCATTTGAAATTCTTTTCCCCAGACACCCAAAAGCATTGAAATCCATCCAGATGGGTTGGAGTTGGTCTTTGCCAAGTTCCTGGGGCAGGAATGCATCATTATACCCTGAAATAAAAGCATTCTGGTGGTACATTGAGATGGCACCAATGGGCTGGTGGTCAGAAGGGTCTGTGAGGTGACACACACATCTTGGTGTCAAGCCACAGTCCTAGAACACGGATGGTGGGCATGAGTCTAAATAGGCCAGAATTAGACCACCACTATTACCTTGTGTCAGTGATTTGCAACAGCTGCCATTGCAGCAAAGCAACCAGGAGACTCAGCCCCGGCCACATTTCTTCACACTGCTGGCATTCCCTTGAATGTTGACCTGGGCCCTGGGTTTGGTGTGCACAGCAGCAACAAGTAGGGCCTGGAGACATTCCCAAGTCTGTAGCCCTTTTGAGGTACCTTTGTTCTACTTGCTTAATTTTTTAAAAAGGAACAAAGTATTATAAATGAATCGACCTTAACTTCTTTTTGCTTACCCATTCCAGCCCACTTTTTTCTCGTTCTTCCTACCCCTTAGAGGCAGCTAATATCGCAGTTTTAGGGTCATCTTCCTCCTGTATGTTTTGATACCTTGACCATACTTGATATATCTATAGACAATATATAGGTTGTGTTCTTTGTTTTTTAATCAACATAAATTGCATCATCTGTACATATTTTTCTGAAATTTCCTTTCACACATTTTATTTTTGAGATCTTTCTATGTGGATGCATATAGAGCTAGATAATGCAGTACCATTGTGGCATAATAGGAATTCCACAATATAAATATTCCATAATACAACTATACAATGTTTTATTTATCTGGTCTTCTACCAGTGAATATTTAGATTTTTTTTAATATTCACAATTATAAACAAAGCTGTAATGAACATCCTCTTAAAGGATATTCTTAGCATGTTTTACCAGCTAGACCTTCCTACTTTACAGGAGTACATGGGTCATTGTAGCATTAACATTAAAATCAAGGGCAACCGGCTGCTTCTGTGATCACACTGTGGTTTGTTGGGGCCAGCTTGTTTTGTTTTGCAAAAGGCAATTGTTAAAATTTCATGAATTTTGTGAGGCAGTTGTTAAAAAACAGTCACTATAAAAAATAAAATTCTATAAATGTACAATAAAATAAACATGTTTTAAGATAAATACTCAAAACTCATCACTTCCTAATTATTTTAATACACCTTATGATTATCAATGCTCTTGAGATTATGTATATTATTTCTGTGTGGTGGAAATACTATAAGGGTGCGTGACTGTACATCTCCTCTCAACTCTGCACTGTATTGTTAGCTTGAAATCAGCCACAGAAGGGGTATTTGCACTACAGAAATCAGCAATGCTACAAAATCAAAGCGTGATTTATTGTTTTGTTGACTATACAGGCCAAGAGTTGGCAAACTTTTCTATACAGACCCAGATAGTAAATATTTTAGGCTTTGTTACTGTTGCTTCTTTTCTTCCTCCTCCTCCTTTACTTTCTCTTTATTTTCTTCCTCTTCTTCCCCCTCCTCTCCCTCCTCCTCCTTCTTCCTTATGGCTCTTTAAAAATGGGGGCGGGGAGGAAACAAAGAGTTAATGAGCTTTACAAAAATAGGAGCCCATGAGTTGTAGTTTGCTAATCCCTGGTCTAGTTGTAAGAAAGTGATAGGGAAAATGTTAATAATGCAGATTTAACTTAAGAGTGTATTGTGTATGTAGTTCTTTTTACATTGTGAATAGCAGAAGAAAATTGATAAAATAATCTTCCAGTGTTTGAAAACTATTATCTGAGTTAACAAAGAAGTTACTCACATCCTTTACACACAAATGAAGTTTTGACATATTTCTCATTATTTATTTCACTTTCATCTTACTCATTAATGTAAGTGAAAATATCAACCAACATTCATCAGGGACTACCTGGAAATCTAGTTGTTAAAGATTCATCAACACCACTGGATCACACCCATTAAATTATGAAGAAAAGAAGCACTCATTCATCTAATTCAGGCAACTTATTACACTTAATTGCCTCTTCTCTCTTACACATGTACATACCCACCCTACTCATATAGTTGACACACTTCTTCTTTCTTATGTATTGCCTTCCAATTTTTCACTTAAAACTATTTAAATTACTAGTATTATTAATATTATGAATACTGTCATCACTACTTTACATTCTGACTCCCTACAAGTCTGTGAACTACTCAAGGGCAGGGACCCTGTTGCAGTTGTTCTCTCTGTGCCTCAGTGCTCTCGTCTGAGAAATAAGCTTAGTAATAATAACTACCTCCTAGGGTTGCTATAAGGATTAAACAAGATAATATATGTGAAGCACTTAAAGTGGTGCTTGTCCTACCATGAACATTTAATAACCATTAGCTATGATAACCATTGTTCATATTGGTGTTAGTTTTATCCTCATCATCCACAATACCATGGCAGCTTCAAATCCCAGAACAGTTCCTAGCCCATGGCAGGCACACTGTAAATGTAAAATTCATGAATGTGACCTCTTTTTAGCAATCAAAAAAATAAAAATAAAACTATTTAATTTGCTTCTAATGTATCTAGGACAAGATGCTGGATGATGTGTAATATTACATATCTTAATAGTAAGATGTGTAGAAGACATAAACATAATTCCCTTCTTTTTTTTTTTTTTTTTTTTTTTTGCAGTACACGGGCCTCTCACCGTTGTGGCCTCTCCCGTTGCGGAGCACAAGCTCCGGACGCGCAGGCTCAGCGGCCATGGCTCACGGGCCCAGTCTCTCCGCGGCATGTGGGATCTTCCCGGACCGGGGCACGAACCCGTGTCCCCTGCATCGGCAGGCGGACTCTCAACCACTGCGCCACCAGGGAAGCCCCATAATTCCCTTCTTTAAAGAGTTAACAATCTAATCGGGGAGACTGACCGCCCTAAACAGTACAGGGAGAGCTTCCCTGGTGGCGCAGTGGTTGAGAGTCCGCCTGCCGATGCAGGGGACACGGGTTCGTGCCCCGGTCCGGGAAGATCCCACATGCCACGGAGCGGCTGGGCCCGTGAGCCATGGCCGCTGAGCCTGCGCGTCCGGAGCCTGTGCTCTGCAACGGGAGAGGCCACAACGGTGAGAGGCCCGCGTGACGCAAAAAAAACAAAAACGAAAAAACAAACAAAAAAAACAGTACAGGGAAAGTGCCAGTAGAATGGAACAGGCTCTGAGTGCCAGAGGAGTAAAAGGTCAGGGAATCCATTATTTTCTGTGATGATTAGGCAAGGCTTAGGGGTGAGGTGGGTCATGGGCTGAGCTGTTTCTGAGGGGCAGAATTTCCTTTTTATGGGCTACCTAATGCCACAAATTAATGTAGATCCTTAAAAAAGAATATCTCTGCCTCTTTTTTTAATCATTTTCTTCTTTCTATGAAATGTCCTCTGTCTCTCTCTTATGTCTCTAAAAAAACATTTCACATCTGGAACAATAAAAGCAAACTCTTCTGTATGAACAGCTCTGTGATCCTTGCAGGCAATGGATGGTTTCCATACCTAAAAGCATTTGCAAATTCCTAACAACCAAAAACAGTATTCCCACATCCCATGAATTGCTGCAGCAAACCACTGCAGGAATATTCCACTTTTGTGTTAAAATTCTCAGTATCTGACAGGGATATCTGCTGTGAGAGGGCCTGGCCTCCATCTTTTTTTTTCTTTTTTTAACATCTTTTTTGGAATATAATTGCTTTACAATGGTGTGTTAGTTTCTGTTGTATAATAAAGTGAATCAGCTATACGTATACATATATCCCTATATCCCCTCCCTCTTGCATCTCCCTCCCACCCTCCCTATCCCACCCCTCTAGGTGCTGACTTCCATCTTGATGGGGCTCACCCATAAAGCCATCCTATGGTGAGCCAGGCTCCTTCTGAAATGACCTCACCTGGCTCCACAGGTCTTTTCTCTCCATGTCTATTGTGATGTTTCTGATTACTAGGTGATATAGGGCTCTTATTACAAGCTTAGAAAGAGTTTGAAGAGGAAGCATGATGCCAAGAGTGGTATTGCAACATTTGTTAGCCTGCCAAAAAAGGCTACATGTTCTAACAGTTACGATTCTAGTACTGCAAAGTCGAGCTGGTCTCATGCAGTATCTTTCTTTCTCTTTTCCTATTGGGTTTTCTGAGGGGGTAATTAAATTCACTCTTCTGCCCTCTGAGTTCTGAGCCTTTCGAGAAATAAATATCCAAGTTATATAGGGCTCAAAATATCCATAACATAATTGGCAAAGTTGTAAAAGAATGTGACTTGACAGTGTCTAGTGAGTGTTCTATTTTTTACCCCCAAGTCTTTACCTTGGGATGAACTTGGAGAAAGTGGATCTGACCAGCAGACACTCCTCCAGCCAGCCATGTGGATGGATATGGCCATCCTCACATCCTGCTGAGGTCAGAGTACTGAAAGGGAGGCATGGAGGATGGACCCAGGTGAACAGAGACTTCAAATCATTACCCTGCCCAATAGCTATTGGTAGACACTCGATGCTAGAGTCTAATCACCTCATCAAGCAGATAAATCACTCCTCCTCACAGGGGAGAACCAGAAAGAAGTAGAGAGGAGGGCAGAAGTCTCCCACTTTTCCCCCACATCCAGTACTTCTGAGAGGGAATATTCCTATTTGGGGGGCAAGAGTTTGGGGAGAGGAAAAGATGGCTTCACTGTATGACACACAGAGAGGAACACCTCACTTACCAAAAAAACTGCTGACCAATCACTGTGCAGCTCCATATAGTGGCAAATTGTCAGTGGCTTAGCAGAAAGCTCTCTCCTCTCCCCTCCCCTCCCCTCCTCTTCTCCCTCCCCTTTTCCTTTCCTTTTCTCTTTCCTTCTCTTGCTTTATCCATTTCCCCCTTTCATTTTTCCTTTCTATTTTTCTTTCAAGAAGTATTTATTGAGTGCTTAGTGTATGCTGGTGATAGAATGATGAACAAGACCAATATAACCCTTACTTTCAAGGAACTTACATTCCAGTGGACAAGGCTGTTAAAAAAATAAGTACCTAAGCAAATAGTAATTATAAATCATGGTAAATGATATGAAGGAATCAAATCAATATCTGAGATAAAGAATAATGGGAGGCATTTATTAGATTGCTTATTAGGTCTCTGTGGGAAGGTCTCCTTGGAGACATGCATTTAAACTGAGCCCTGAGGGTAAGAAGTCAGATATGAGAAGGGAGTGGAAAGCATGGGAGAAAAGGATGGTGAAGACCTTTTCCTAGGCTACTTATAAGTTTGGTCTTTTGTGGAGGCCAGAGAAAGCAGCCTGCACCAAAGAGCTGGTCTGTTGGTTTCCTCTCTGTAGTTGGTAGTGGCTTCCTGGAGTGTTGTGTTGGAAAGGATTTTGAGGTTCTTAGGGGCTCAGTAGTAAAGAGGACCATGGAAAATTGGTTGGGAGTAGGAGGTGCTCCAGGGCCATATTTATTCTTCCTATTATAGAGGGTTTTTCCAGTGGTCTGATGTCTAAGAGGTGAGCTGGGAAGACTATGGGATGATGTACTTCCCCATTACTTCCCCTAAAACCAACTTTTCCATTCCAAGCCTTTCACAGCAAAAGGTTCAATAACTCATTCAGAAACCATGTAGCCAATGAGCTGCAGGGTTGAAGATACCTGACCCCACCTTAATTTATCTTTTCAAAATTATTCTGTAGCTCTCCCATGTGTCACTTGCAGCAGCTGAACAAACTCCTAGAGAGAAGAAAGACGAGTGGACCCAACCCCCATCCTGTTTTCCCATTTTAGAATTTTCTTGTGACCCTCCCATACAGAAAGTTAGATGGACTGTTTCTGTGAGGCTGGAGAGATACAGAGAATTGATTTGGAATTGCAGGAACTACTATCTCTTAAATGGGATTTGCCTCATTCAATAAATACCCATAAAACCTCAACTCACATGGAATACATGCAAACCCACACACTCAACAAGCCATTTGGATTTGTGTTTCCCGGAGTGTGATATGCCTACCAATGGTAGGACGTGAGAAAATGTTAGGTGGTGCAAGGGCTTCTTAATTTTAATAATAGTTTTAATGTGTATTAGAAAAACATTGGTTTATTATTTATATAAGAGATCAAATTACCTCTTACAATAAATCTATTTTGGTAAGCCAAGTTGATTTTTAAATATTAAGGGGGTAATTATATAGATGGTATGTGAATATAGCAAAGGTCTTATGATGTTACATACACAAGTAGGTGAAATTTGGGAAACACCGATTTAGAGTTTGTCATAGGTTCAGTTGTGTTCCCCTCAAATTCATATGTTGAAGTCTTAACGCCTCATACCTCAGAGTGTAACCCTATTTGGAGATAGGGTATTTTACTAAGTGTGGGTCCTAATCCAGTATGACTGATGTCTTTACAAAATGGAAACATTTGGACACAGAGACAGACATGCATGGAGGGAAGACCATGTGAAGAGACATAGAGGACAGCCATCTACTAACAAGGAGAGAGGCCTAAAAGAGATCCTTCCCGCACAGCCCTCAGAAAGAACCAGCCCTACCCAGATAACACCTTGATTTTGAACTTCTCTAGCCTCCAGATCTATGATATAATAAATTTCTATTGTTTAGACCATCCAGTTTATGGTACTTTGTTACAGTAGCCCTCGCAAAGTAATACAGAGTTTATTTTCATATGCTTGAAACTAATTGCCTCCTGGTTAATTGTTGACATCTTAGAAATATAAGCTTCTAAAGAGTGGGAGCCTTTAAGTGCTGGTAATGCCCACTGGCAGATGCAGAAGATGGATTAATAAATTCTATTTTCACAGACTTTGTTAAGTGTGAGGAAAGGGCAAGATATTTATCAATATTCAAGTCATCTAGTGGAAATAGCACTGGTCTTAGAGTCCAAAGACCTAGACTCAAGTTCTTATTCTGCCACAGACTGAGGAACTTTGAACAAGTTCCTTCACTGGTGGGATCCTATGGTCCTCATTCAGTTTTTCCATTTTCTCACTTCAAGACTCCATGTTTAGAAATTATATGTCTCTAAGAGTTCCAAAATGTCAGTCATCTCCACAGCTGGAGAAAGGGAGAGTCAGGGCAGGGCTCATGGGACATGTGAAGCAGTTTGACTAGCTGTCTAGACACACAACCTCAATGTTTAAACTTGACTGAACATCTGTTAATCATCTAAGATGCTCCTGATGCTACGCCAGGCTGCAGGTGGTCACCTGGGGCCTGACCACCAAAGACGCTGTGATTGTGGCAACTGAGGGACTATAAGACTGTGAATTAGTGAATGGTAAAGAATCTATCTATAGTCTACCTAGAATCTAGATCCTAAATGATACTGGGAATTTGATTAGGGTACTACCATGAATAAAACTCAATTTTCCTTCTAATTGGCAGGATTCCAGATCCAAAAACCCTCATCACCAACTGTTTAATCTGGCTATAACAAAGTGGTTAGGGCTTCCCTGGTGGCTCAGTGGTTGAGAGTCCGCCTGCCGATGCAGGGGACACGGGTTCGTGCCCCGGTCCAGGAAGATCCCACATGCAGTGGAGCGGCTAGGCCCGTGAGCCATGGCCACTGAGCCTGCACGTCCGGAGCCTGTGCTCCACAATGGGAGAGACCACAACAGAGAGGCCCGCGTACCGCAAAAAAAAAAAAAAAAAAAAGGAAAAGAAAGTGGTTAAATTTTCTTCTCAAAAAGTAAGTTATTTAAATTGGAAAAAGTATTTCTTCTTTTAGTCTTTACTCCAGTAGAGGTCCCTTCTCCAGCCACTCCCAACCAAGTAAGGGCACTTATTCTGACACTGAAGCTTGTCTCCTAGTATGTCGTTGTTCTCTCTCCCTTGAATTTTGGAGAACTTAGAGTGAAAATAAGAAAGGAATTTGAAGATCAATCCAATGAAATGAAGTTAATCAATCAAATCATATCAATCAAATAAAGGCAGTGTGTAGCATGCTGCCTTGTTGGCCCTGTCTTGGGGAACAAGATTCAGACCAAGACTTCAGCTGTTTACGTTAGCTTCCACCTTCCTATACAGTGATGGTTCCTGAAGCAGCAGGGGAAAACTGAATCTTTAGATGGGAAATACATTGCTCATCCTCAGCAATGTTAGCTGGCTTCAAATGAGAGGGAAGGTGCTCTGGGGAGGATGAAGAAGGTACTAACGTTGTTTCTTCCAGTCCCTCCTCCAACACCACAATGTCAACAACAACAATAAATATTTTCTGGACTGTGTTAGGCTTTGGGGATCTACCAATTAGCAGATGCAGCCGTGGCCCCTGCCCTCTTGGAACCTACCATCTAGTGGGACAGGAGGGGAGTCTCATGTTTTCAGAGTACTAGATGTGCTAGTACTTTACATGGATTATCTCATAAAATACTCCCCAACCCTCTTGTTGCTATTATGATATCTGTTCTGCTCGACGGAAACCTGAGAGTGTAAACGGTTTAGCTTTGTCTACGGTCATGTGTCTTAGAGGTGGTGATGGTGGCATTTGATTTCAGGCACTCAGGTGGAAGACAGTCCACCTATCCATCCTGCTCCCTCACTTCCAAATGCAGCCCCATAAACAAAGTTATAGATCTTACCTCCATCCTGTTTACTTGTGCATTGGTGCCCTGGGAACAAGAACACGTCCCTGGCTGGGCTTTGGCTTACTCACCCATATCTCAGTCTCTCCTTAGGCCCTGGAGTTCAGTTCGGCATTCTTATTTTTAACTCAGCTCTTTTTCTGCCAAAGCTTAATTGCAGAATGTTACTTCAGTTCTGCAATCCATTTTGCTTCCATCTCTCTTCTCACCCCTTCATTCCTTCATTCTCATAGTAACAAACAGTTTGATTAGGAGGTTATACCTGATCCTGGGCTGGTATTTCTTCCAGATTTTGGTTCTGTATTTGAGGTTTGGGGATGCCAATTATACTTTTTTTTTTTCCAACCAGTGGCAAACAGATAGAAGGAACTTGAGGAAGATCAAATTCCAGGATCAGCCTATGAACCCCCAATTTGGGGCTGCTGGAACTCTGTACTGGAATATACAGGTTGATCTTGATGTTAATAACAGAGCACCACACTCCTTCCTCTTCCCCATGCCCCAAGTTTAAACTCTAGGGTCTGCACAGCTGACGTTTAGCCAGCCAGTTACCTGGAGGGCTGTAGATGGTAACTGGCAAGACAGAGCACTGAGGAGGGAGCTGCGTCTCTAGGTTTTCCCTTGGAGGCAGAGCCATAGCCTGACCTGACATGCTTTCTGCCTGAGAGGGAACACGAAGTGCAGCTCAGCCCACTTGCTGGCAAGTGGGCTGCAGTGAGAGTGGGTGGAGCCTGTTTTCCACCTTTGTAGCAGAGTATCTCCATGCACTAGATCCAGTACATGACCTTCCCAGGAATTCACTGGACAGAGAGGTGGTGACCACATTAGTGGGTGGAGAGAAGGGCAGAACTGTTGGTGGGAGTCCCCCCTTTTCTGAAAGAATGAAGGTAAAAGGAATAAACACTTCCTTCAGACGTCTGACACATGATTTCTCCAGGTAGTAGACTACAGAACTCTTCTTTCTGGGTAGAAAAAAGAGCCAGAGAAACACTTAGTGCTGGAAGAGGCAAAGTCTTTCATGTTGCAGATGGGAAAACTGAGAACCTCAGTGACTTGCCCAAGGGTACACATCTGCTCAGGACCTCTATTTAGGGAACCCAGAAGTCCTGACTCCCAGCCCAGTGCCCGTCTGTTCATTGTTCATTGATTCAGGCTAGAATTTGGAGGCTTCTCCCTGAGAATATCCACAAACCCACAAACAGTTTTCAGCTCGCTCTCAATAGTGTCATATAATAGCTGAGGTCTCTTTGTTCAAGAGCTTTGATCAAGTGTCCTTAGGCAGTACATGGCTTATCCCATTCCGGGTTCATTCGGCTTTGTCTGTTGACTGTCACCCTCTTGCCAGCAGTGTTTGTTCTACACCAGGAACCTTGAGGGCAAGCTAGGAAAATCAGTCATTCTAGTAGGTGCCCTGTCACTCTAGATCAGATGGGACCAGGGAGAGATGTTTCATAAACCATCTTCCTTATCCGCACCCACTTTGGGAATTTTTATTTGAATTTCTACTTATTACACAAATAATAATATGGGAACTATAAGGAAAAGATGGTTCTTTCATCCAGAGAGGAACATGGGTGGAGCGCAGGCTTTGGAGTGAAAGAGGCCTATATACAAATTCTAGCTCTGCCACTCTATCGACTTGGCACTAAATAGCTGACTTAATAACTCTTAACCACAGTTTCCCCATCTATAAGTGGGACTAATAAAAGCTTCCCGTGTGTGTGTTTGAGTGTGTGTGTGTTTGTATTAAAAGAATAATGTATATAAGGTCCCACATATGTAAGTTTAATAAGGTTTAATTCTCTCCCGCTCTCCTTCTCCGTATAACCATTTTTAATTTGTTGTGCTTCTTTCAAGTTCTTGTCCAAATGCAGGTATACGTTCACATACTGTAGATGTACTTTTGCTTTATATATTTTTTTATCTATCATATCATCACCTGTCTTTCTCTGTTACTCTTAGTTTGGATCACATGAAAGTGCTGATATTCAACTATTTTGAGCTAGATAGAGCAATTTCATGTATCCCATGTAATACAGAGTTTTCAGAGTCATCATTGTAATAGAATGAATAATATTCTATTGAGTTAATATGCCATGATTTATATAAGGACTCCCCATTGTTGACCATTTTTGTTATTTCTTATTTTTTCCTATTAAAAAGTTTTATAATAAAAATCTTCATGTATATAGATTATTTTCCTTTTTTGAATTATTTTCTTGGGATAAATTTACAGAGGTAACTCCAATTTTATTTTGAGGCCCAATGAACTGTATCAATTTTGCCCATATTTGTCACTTCTATGATCTGTTCCTTAGGTCTGGCTAGGATTGAAATGTGTTGGCAGAACCAACTCAGAAAACAATGAGAATTCTAGAAACCAGCACCTGGTATTTGTCAGGACTGAGGAAGAGGGGCAAAGAACAATGATACAGCAGGAATTCTTCTCTGGAGGCCTGGTCAATCTCAGCAAGAAATTTAAAAAAAAAACAAAACATTTCATTCATTTTGAGCTGTCAAGGAAGTCAGAAAAAAAAATGCACAAAAAGGAAAGGCTTGGAAGCCACTTCAGTGTCCATCAATAGGATAATAGGAGGACGAATAAGTAAAATGTAACATGGTTCTTTGAGGAACTATCATAAGCAGTTAAAAATGAACTAAATCTGTGTATAGCTGTATGAAAAATTCTCAAAAAAGAGTTAATGAAGAAAAGCAAAGTATAGTACTGTATAGTATACCATTTATGTCAACTTTAAAATCATGCGTGACAGTGCTTTACATTTTTATGGATACTAACATATGCATTTAAAATTATTTAAAATGGGTTGGGGGCAGAGTCAGGATGGCACTGTGGGAAGACGCGGAGTTCACGTCTCCCCACAACTAGGACGCCTGCCCAACACTGGTGGGGGACCTCAACGCCCGAGGAGGTGGGAGGAACCCCCAAGTGACCGGGTAGGATGTTGGGGGGTTGAGGGGTGGGGAGAAGTGGAGGCCAGATAGGACCAGTGCCAATGAGGGGAGACTGGGAGTGGGGAGGGGTTCCCATGCCTGGAGGGACCCTCGGGAGCTTGGATCAGGGGGGAGCATGCCTACCGTTTCCCCTGCCCAGTCAGCCGGGGAAGCCTGCCTGGCTCTCCTGCTGGGTCCTACGCCCTCAGAGGCCCCCTCCAGCCTGCATAGGTCCTGGGAGTGTAGGAGGGAGGCCAGGGGAGAATAGGAGGGGCTGTCCAGGACTGGAGGAGCAGGGGAGGAGCAGAGGGCATTTGCCCTGCCCACTCAGGCCCACAAAGCCTGCTGGGCTCCCAGGACTGGTCCCCTGCCCTCTGAGACCAGAGGCATGCCTGGGCCCCTTCTGTTGAGTTGAGCCTAAGCCCCACCCCCCAACCCCCGAGGGCCTTTTCCAGCCCTGTGGGTCCTAAGCATAGGCCCTGCCCACTGCCTAACCCCCACCCCTGCTTAAGCCCCATCCCCCACAGCCAAGGCCTTTTCCGCCTTTTTTTGTTTTACTATTATGGTTCTGTTTTACCTTCCAGCTGTTGTTTCATCTATATTGTTATTTTTATATTCTTTCTAACATACCTGTTAGTTTCCTAGTCTAATTTTATTTTTTACCCTTTGTTATTGTTCTGCTCCTTTTTTTCTTTTTCTTTTTCTTTTTTTTCTTTTTTGCCACCCCATGTGGCTTGCAGGATCTTGGTTCAAGAGCCGGGGGTCAGGCCGAAGCTCCTGTAGTGGCAGCTCTGAGTCCAAACCACTGGATTAACAGAGAACCTCAGACCCCAGGGAATATTCAGCGGAGTGAGGTCTCCCGGAGGCCCTCATCTTGGCACCAAGACCCAGCTCTGCCCAACAGCCTACAAAGTCCAGTGTTGGAAGCCTCTGGCCAAACAACCAGTAAGACAAAAACACAGTCCCACCCTCAAAAAAAAAAAAAAAAAAAAGCCAAAAAATATGTCACAGATGAAGAAGCAAGGTAAAAACCTACAAGGCCAAATAAATGAAGAGTAAAGAAGCAATCTACCTGAAAAAATATTCAGAGTAATGATAGTAAAGATGATCCAGAATCTTGGAAGTAGAATGGAGGCACAGACTGAGGAAATACAATAAATGTTTAATAAAGATCTAGAAGAACTAAAAAACAAACAAACAGAGATGAACAACACAATAACTGAAATGAAAAATACACTAGAAGGAATCAATAACAGAATAACTGAGGCAGAAGAACTAATAAGTGAGCTGGAAGACAGAATGGTGGAAATAACTCCAACGAGCAGAATAAAGAATAAAGAATGAAAAGAATTGAAGACAATCTCAGAGACCTCTGGGACAACACTAAATGCACCAACATTTGAATTATAGGGGTCCCAGAAGACGGAGAGAAAAAGAAAGGGTCTGAGAAAATATTTGAAGAGATTATAGTTGAAAACTTCCCTAACATGAGAAAGGAAATAGTCAATCAAGTCCAGGAAGCACAGAGAGTCCCATAGAGGATAAACCCTAGGAGAAACACACCAAGACACATATTAATCAAACTAACAAAAATGAAATTCAAAGAAAAAATATTGAAAGCAGCAAGGGAAAAAATAACATACAAAGGAATCCCCATAAGGTTATCAGCTGAGTTTTCAGCAGAAACTCTGCAGGCCAGCAAGGATCTCATTCAGATTCGATGGAGAAATCAAAAGCTTTTCAGATAAGGAAATGCTAAGAGAATTCAGTGCCACAAAAACAGCTTTACAACAAATGCTAAAGGAACTCTAGGCGGGAAACACAAGAGAAGAGAAAGACCCACAAAAACAAACCCAAAACAATTAAGAAAATGGTAATAGGAACATACATACCGATAATACACTTGAATGTAAATGGGTTAAGTGCCCCAACCAAAAGACACAGACTGGCTAAATGGATACAAAAACAAGATCCATATATATGCTGTCTAAAAGAGACCCACTTCAGACCTAGGGACACATACAGACTGAAAGTGAAGGGATGGAAAAAGATATTCCATGCAAATGGAAATCAAAAAAAAAGCTGGAAATCTCTGGTATTCCTATACGCTAACAATGAAAAATCAGAAAGAGAAATTAAGGAAACAATCCCATTTACCATTGCAACAAAAAGAATAAAATACCTAGGAATGAACCTATGCAAGAAGGGGAAAAACTTATAGTCAGAAAACTATAAAACACTGATGAAGGAAACCAAAGATGGCATAAACAGATGGAGAAATAGACCATGTTCTTGGATTGGAATAATCAGTATTGTGAAAATGACTGTACTGCCCAAAGCAATCTACAGATTCAGTGCAATCCCTATCAAACTACCAATGGCATTCTTCACAGAATTAGAACAAATAATTTCACAATTTCTATGGAAACACAAAAGACCCCGAATAGCCAAAGCAATCTTGAGAAAGAAAAATGGAGCTGGAGGAATCAGGCTCCTGGACTTCAAACTATACTACAGAGCTACAGTAATCAAGACAGTATGGTACTGGCACAAAAACAGAAATATAGATCAGTGGTACAGGATAGAAAGCCCAGAGATAAACCCATGCACATAGAGTCATCTAATTTACGACA
Source organism: Mesoplodon densirostris (assembly GCF_025265405.1). Taxonomy (NCBI): domain Eukaryota; kingdom Metazoa; phylum Chordata; class Mammalia; order Artiodactyla; family Ziphiidae; genus Mesoplodon; species Mesoplodon densirostris. Next base: position 164,777,727 of record NC_082663.1, read on the forward strand.
AAGGAGGCAAGAATATACAGTGGAGAAAAGACAGCCTCTTCATTAAGTGGTGCTGGGAAAACTGGACAGCTACATGTAAAAGAATGAAATTAGGACACTCCCTAACACCATACACAAAAATAAACTCCACATGGATTAAAGACCTAAATGTGAGACTGGACACTATAAAACTCTTAGAGGAAAACATAGGAAAAACACTCTGTGACATAAACTACAGCAAGATCTTTTTTGACCCACCTCCTAGAGTAATGAAAATAAAAACAAAAATAAACAAATGGGACCTAATTAAACTTAAAAGCTTTTGCACAGCAAAGGAAACCATAAATAAGATGAAAAGACAACTCTCAGAATGGGAGAAGATATTTGCAAATGAAACAATGGACAAAGGATTAATCTCCAAAATATACAGACAGCTCATGGAGTTCAATATAAAAAAAAACAAACAACCCAATTAAAAACAGGTGGAAGACCTAAATAAACATTTCACCGAAGAAGACATACAGATGGCCAAGAGGCACATGAAAAGCTGCTCAACATCACTAATTATTAGAGAAATGCAAATCAAAACTACAATGAGGTATCACCTCACACCAGTTAGAATGGGCATCATCAGAAAATCTACAAACAGCAAATGCTGGAGAGGGTGTGGAGAAAAGGGAACCCTCTTGCACTGCTGGTGGGAATGTAAATTGATACAGCCACTATGGAGAACAGTATGGGGTTCCTTAAAAAACTAAAAAGAGAACTTCCATATGACCCAGCAATCCCACTACTGGGCATATACCCTGAGAAAACCGTAATTCAAAAAGAAGCATGTACCACAATGTTCATTGCAGCACTATTTACAATAGCCAGAACATGGAAGCAACCTAAATGTCCACTGACAGATGAATGGATAAAGATGTGGCACATACATACAATGGAATGTTGCTCAGCCATAAAGAGAAATGAAATTGAGTTATTTGTAGTGAGGTGGATGGACCTAGCGTCTGTCATACAGAGTGAAGTAAGTCAGAAAGAGAAAAACAAATACCATGTACTAACACATATATATGGAATCTAAAAAAAAAAAAATGGCTCTGAAGAACCTAGGGGCAGGACAGGAATAAAGATGCAGACATAGAGAATGGACTTGAGGACACGGGGAGGGAGGAGGGTAAGCTGGGATGAAGTGAGAGAGTGTCATGGACATAAATACACTACCAAATGTAAAACAGATAGCTAGTGGGAAGCAGCTGCATAGCACAGGGAGATCAGCTCAGTGCTTTGTGACCACCTAGAGGAGTGGGATAGGGAGGGTGGGAGGGAGATGTAAGAGGGAGGGGATATGGGGATATATGTATACATATAGCTGATTTACTTTGTTATACAGCAGAAACCAACACAACATTGTAAAGCAATTATACTCTAATAAAGATGTTTTAAAAAATGAATAAAATAATAAAAAAATGAAATAAAATAGAAATAAAAACATTAACTTATGAGAACTCCAAGTAATAGATTTGGAAAATAAATAAAATGAAAAATATCCTCAAAGGGAAAAAAAATCCACCAAAGAGCAGGTAAAAAAACAATACAAAACAGTAACAAAAATTATCAAACTAAGACCAGTATTCCAGAGAGTTTTCTTCTTAAAATCCTGACTTTGGGCAGTACTTATTAGTATCTTTTATGATCACAGCTACTTTACATCTGGACATCTTCCTTCCTTTATTGAAAATAAAAGCTTTATAATGAATGAAAAAAAAAACCTAGAAACAATAAATGCTGGAGAGAGTGTGGTGAAAAGGGATCCCTGCTGCACTGTTGGTTGGAATGTAAATTGATACAGCCGCTATGGAGAACAGTATGGAGGTTCCTTAAAAAACTAAAAACAGAACTACCATACGACCCAGCAATCCCACCATTGGGCATATACCCTGAGAAAACCATAATTCAAAAAGAGACATGTACCACAATGTTCATTGCAGCAGTATTTACAATAGCCAGGACATGGAAGCACCCTAAACATCCATCAACAGATGAATGGATAAAGAAGATATGGCACATATATACAATGGAATATTACTCAGCCATAAAAAGAAATGAAATTGAGTTATTTGTAGTGAGGTGGATGGACCTAGAATCTGTCATACAGAGTAAAGTAAGTCAGAAAGAGAAAAACAAATACCGTGAGCTAACGCACATATATGGAATCTAAAGAAAATGGTACTGATGAACCTAGTGCCAGGGCAGGAATAAATACGAAGACATAGAGAATGGACTTGAGGACAAGGGGGTGGGGAGGGGACGCTGGGGCAAAGTGAGAGTAGCATTGATATATATACACTACCGAATGTAAAATAGATAGCTAGTGGGAAGCAGCAGCATAGCACAGGGAGATCAGCTCGGTGCTTTGCGACGACCTAGAGGGGTTGGCTAGGGAGGGTGGGAGGGAAGCTCAAGAGGGAGGGGATATGGGGATATATGTGTGCATATGACTGATTCAGTTTGTTGTACCACAGAAACTAACACAGCATTGTGAAGCAGTTATACTCCAATAAAGATGTATAAAAAATAAAATAATTAGAAATGAACTGGAAAGATGCACATTAAAAATCATGACTTTGACTATGGAAAGTAGCAAAAGAGATAATTTGAATTATACCTATAATTTTTTTAATTAAATAAAGAAAATATAGCAAAAAGTTAACAATAGTGAATTCTGGGAAGGGGACACCTAAATGTTTCATTATTCTTGGTTCTTTTCTGTATTTGTTAAATTTCTCATATCACTATCATTATCATCAATAACAAAAGATGTAAATATGAGAAGTGGCAGTGTCAGGGGTGATGGATTGGGGGAAGGACCACCCAAGTGAAAACCCTCAGCTCTTCAAGGTGGTCGTGAATCAGCAGATTAGTTCAGACTGTCTCCTTGCTACCCTTTGCTAAGTCAGTTTTCCTCACGCTAGGACAAGCTCTACCTTGTTGTTGGCTTTGTGACATTTCCACGTGTTTGGTCAGCTGGTATTTCCGGGAAAGGCTGAAACTTCAAGGCTGTCCTGTCAGTTTCGGCTAGAATGGATCCAATGAAAGCTGAATCTCCAGAGAGGCCCTTCACTTGAGATTCTAGAAAATGTCTTGTGGAACAGTTACTTATTTAATTCCAGAGCAAGTGCTGATGATTTGGACACTGATTAGTTGTGGTCCAGTAAATAAACAGTTTTGGATTCTTTCTTTCTGATAAGTGGAGCAAGAAACTGCAAGTAAGAGAGGACTTATAAAGGACTAGATTTTTGATCTACAAATGAACATGCTAAAGTGAGGTCAGGCATGTAGGGCATAATAGCCAGAGAACAGAATAATCCCAGGTGGAGCTGAGTGTGAAGCACAGAGGCTGAAATGAGGTCAACAGCTCATGCTGTCCTGTTACCTAACACAGTGGTGAATACTGTGGTATACCACCAGAGTCTGCCTTTATGACCAAGCCAAGGAGTGTTGGCTCCTGACAGCTCACAGCTGCAGCCCTCCCCAGGAATTGCCAAAAACAGTTCCCTTGCTCAAAGTTATTACCCTTCCCCAGGTCCAGTACACATTCAAAGAATGGTCTAAGTGAATGTACAAAGACCGGGCCCCTTTGCTTCAACTGGGATAATTTAAGCCATCCCAGTTCCAGAGCTCTCCATGAAATTGACTGAAGATTCTCTTACAGGTACACCACAGTTCAAACTCTTACTTCTTCCTCTGCCCAATCTTCACCCCTTGTTCCTCATACCCCAGAGGTGTTAATCCCAAGAGTAGTAACTTCCTGAGTACAAATCTCAGGGTCTCAAAACAAAAGCAAAACAACAATAAAAGCCTTAGCATCTCATGGTTTATTTTCCAGGGAACCTTATCTATAACCTACCGACCTTGAAATCTACCTTTTCCCTTATGCTTTACTTGTCTTCATTTGGGTAGTTTAATAAATTAGTCTTGTAAATTGACCTTTCTGATTCCTGTCATCTCTGTGCTTGCAAGAAGAGTCAGATATAAGTCCTGATCTGGAGGAACTTACTGTCCAGGTTGAAAACTAAGATCTCAATTAAAAAGTTAGCTAACCTCCCTCCAGTTGAAATAACAATATAAAATTCTAGCTGAAGGAATACTGCAAATTTACTTGCTTGGTGAATGGAACACATGTGTTCTGTGAGCACAAGAGAGAAAATGTGGTCGTTAAGGAAGTTAGTGAAGACACTGGAAAGTTAGCAAAAAATTTAACAGAATTAGAAAATTGACAAAGAACCAGAAAGTTCACAGATAAATTATACACAAATACAATAATTATTAGATGGTTAAGGAGAGAATGGAGGTAAATTTACATTGGAGTTTAGACTGATAGAAGCATGAAGGAAAGTCCTAGCTGGAAGAATTATGAGAAAAAGAAGGGGAAAAGTATACAGTTGACCCTTGAACAACTCTGGGCTTGGGGCAGTGGCCCTCTCTGTGCAGTCAGAAATCTGCATATAACTTATAGTTGGCCTTCTGTATATGCAGTTCCTCTGTACCCACAGTTCTGCATTCTTGGATTCAACCAACCCTGGATTGTGTAGTACTGTTGAAAAAAATCCAAATATTGAGTGGACCCACGCAGTTCAGACTATACTGGGATATGACTAGGCTGGAAGACACAACCAAACGCAATTTAGAGTCAGGTTGTGAAGAGCGTTGAGTATCGGGCTAAGAAGCTTGGTTTTACCCTGAAAACAGTGGGTTGCAGTTGAGGTTGAGGTGTACACTGAGGCTTAGGAAAAGGGTAGAGACAAGAAGGCAGTAGTGTTGAAAGCAAGTTGAACTCGTGTAGATTGTGTAAGATCTGCTGGAAAGGAAAAATTCAGAGGCAGCCTGAGGCTTGTGCAGAGTTCTACCTTTAAGCTATAAGGCAGAGAATAAGGATGATGGCAAGCCCACTTCCTGGACTGATCACTGAAAAATAATACAGATGTTCAGTGCAGCTTATGTCACAGTAGTTCCCACCTCTCTGATTTTGATGCTCTTCCCTTAGTAACCTCCTTCTCCATCTGCTTGTCCATATCCTGCTGTTCAACATGGCCCAGGGTAAGTCAGGCCTCCTCCATGAAATCTTGTCTGGCCCCTTCAGTCCACAGTGACCTCTCATTTCTTTGAACTACTACCATCTTTCACACCAAACTATTTCATTATTTGTTCTAAGTTTAGCCTAAGTTAGCACTATCTTACAAGTTACTGTTGAAGCTTATAATAATTATATCTACACAAGTGCTAGGAACCAACTGTGTTATCTGATTTCCTGATTCTTAAGTAGTTGGTGGATTTCTCCTTTTCGCCATCATCCCTACAATGTTATTTTCATCTACCTTTTCCTCCTCTGATTAAAGACCAGTGTTTAGCACTATAATAGTGATAATTAAAATTCATTACTATATGCCAAATGCTATTCTAAGTGTTTTTCATTTATAACTCTCTAACCCTCACAACAATCCTGAGAGGTAAGTCTTGTCAATATCCCCATTTTACATATAGGGAAATTGAGGCACAAAAGGTTAAATAACTTGCTCAGATTTACACAGCTAGTGAGCAGGAGAGTCAGAGTTCTAAACCAGGCAACCTGACTCTGCTACCCACCCACTTAATCCATACCATATTCAGTAAGGAACCCAAAGAAGGGGTTGGTCAATGTATGACTGAATGAAGAGTGGATTGGGCAAATGATATGCTCAGGTCTCATAATACAGTCAGAGATTAGGTCCTTAGGGAAGGTATTCTCTGAATATTTCCAAGGGAAGAAACTTTGCTACTGATCTCAGGTATTCCCACAGTGAATTTAATGTGTATATAGGATGTTACTGACCTCTCAGGTTCTGCCCAATTCTTAAACATTAAGAGACTGTAAAACCCTCTTTCATGGGCTTCCCTAGTGGCGCAGTGGTTAAGAATCCGCCTGCCAATGCAGGGGACATGGGTTCGAGCCCTGGTCTGGGAAGATCCCACATGCCACTGAGCAACTAAGCCCGTGCACCACAACTACTGAGCCTGCGCTCTAGAGCCCGCGAGCCACAACTACTGAGCCCACGTGCCACAACTACTGAAGCCCGCGTGCCTAGAGCCCATGCTCCACAATAAGAGAAGCCACCACAATGAGAAGCCCACGCACTGCAATGACCAATGCAGCCAAAAGTAAAAAAATAAATAAATAAATTAATTAAAAAACCCTCTTTCACAAAGTGTATTAAGACTTTAGGAATTTCTACAAAGCGTGTTTGATTGACTTAGAGGTATATTTAAAATAAAGGTGCTGAACAAGTCATAAACCCTTTTAAGTATAGTTCTTCTTAATCTGTAGCTTCAAATGCTCATAAACCTCTCCAGATATCAGATAGACCTACAGGGTTTGGGATTCCTCTGGGGTTCAGTTAACTGAAAAAGCCTGAAGAAAATGCACAGCCAGGGATGTTTATCATCAACACTCATCATTGTTTCCCACTTTCCTCTTCCTTATCAGAAGTCAAAGGCAGCAGGAAAGATATGTGGCTATCAGGGTTATCACTTGTTGCCAAGTGAAAAAGCACAGCTGAGTTAGGTTTAGCATGATGGCCCCTCTGTTGAAATTCAGGATCTCTTATCTTTGCTTCCACTTCTCCTGTCTAGACACTTGACAATGATTTGCAGGAAATTGAGGCACTTACCCTAGTGAGAAGTCAGGGCTAAAACATTTCTAAATATAATGTGTGTGTGTGTGTGTGTGTGTGTGTGTGTGTGTGTGTGTGTGTGTGTGTAATGAAAGTTAATGTTAATTCAAAAGGAAAACATCAGTGTTTTTTTCTGTCTCTGGGAATGGGATTAGCTGACCATTACTTAGACAGAGCTATGTGACTTTACACATTTTAGTTTTCTGGGCTGGTAAGCTTGTCCTATTATGTAGGGCACAAAACACCAGCCTTTCTTCTCTGACACAAGGAAATTGGAGAATCTAAGATTCTTGTATTCAACATTTTCTTTTATTTGCTTTCTTTTTATTTTCTTTTTCTTATAAAGATAGGATAATAATTTTATTCTCTGAACAGCTAGTATCAGAACTTTTTATAATGAAACATTGGCTGTTGTTAAGAAAATGCACTGATAAATTTACTTCAGAGTCTCAGGGCCTTGGTATTATCATCTAGCATCCAGGTTTTTCGAGGAGGAGAGAAAGGTTTTGCTGCTAAATAGGGGAGAGGGAATTTGGGATTTGGCTTTCCTGGGGGCATCCAGAGTAGGTGAACCTTTATCGTGAATGCTGTTAGGGAAGCAAAAGAGAGATGACTTCCAAAGTTATCAATTCTAGTAAAAAATGTGAGGGAGAATAAAAGGGGCTAAAGACAAGTATTAAGATATTCTCTACAGAATAATTAAGGTAAACCACTTCCCACCTCACCCCTCATCTCTCCCATGAAATCTTCTAATTTCTTTGGGGGAAGAGGAGGTAAGTTGTATGTCCACATTGGTGACCAAAATGTTTTCATGGATTCAAGAGTCAGAGCTTAGGAGGAAAGACATTGTCTGGGTCACATTTTAGGGCTATTTAAATTATTAATTTTTGCACAACACTCCCAACTGGCTGAAGAGTTGATCTGATTCAGTTAGGATAGCTAACCCAGTCAAAAGGCTATTACTCAACTACATTATCTTTCATTCTGCAATATATTTAGGAGGAAAGAATTAAGGAAGAGCTAGCCATTTGTAAAAAGCCAACCACATATGGTGCATTCCGTATAAGCTTTTATCTTCTACAGATTGGTAGGTGTTAGTTTGCTAGGGCTGCCATGATAAATACCATAGACTGAATGGCTTAAACAATAGAAATTTATTTTCTCACAGCTCTGTAGTCTAGTCCAATATCAAGGTGTCGGCAAGGGTGATTTCATTCTGAGATTTCTCTCCTTGGCTTGTAGATGGATGCCTTCTCCCTCTTTTTCACAAGGTCTTTTCTCAATCAGTGCTTCTGTGTTCCAATCTCCTCTTCTTATAAGGAGACCAGCCCTGTTGGATTAGAGCCCACTCATATGGCCTCATTTTATCTTAATTACCTCTTTAAGGGCCTATCTCTAGATACAGCCACATTCTGAGGTACTGGGGGTTAGGGCTTGAACATATGAATTTTGAGGGGATACAGTTCAGCCAACAGTAAGGCCCCTGCAGTTTGGGGAAATTTCTGCACACATGTACACACGTTTACCCACATACCCCCTATCTCTGAAGATACACGTGTTTTTATCTGCTACACAAAAACACACATGCATCTTAGTGAAATTTGAGGGAGTTCTGCCATTGCTGGAGGCATAGTGGTAGGGATATGCAGTAAATTCTACCTAATACAGCATTATGTTGCCCACCAGGAATGTTTCCTGCTCTGCAGCACTCTTTACAATCACACTGGGGCTTCTTTCCCCACGTCTGTAAACTCCAAATTGTTTTACTTTAAGTCATGCTGTACTTGTGAAACTCAGACCTTGACTTTGTCTCCTGAAAGAGCCAATGCTTTTTAGTTTGTGAAAACTCAGATCCTGGCTTTCTTTAGCACTTCTACAATTGCTCAAGCAGAACAGTTCTTCTAGTATTTACCAAGGAACAGGAGCTCTAAATACCTCCAGTGTGCCCACCTTTTCTGAGAAACCCATCAGCTTTGAATGTGTCTAAGGATGTTCCCTATCCAACTGGGGATGAAGAAGTTAGCTATAGTGTCAGAGTCCAGCTTTCGTTCGGGTGTCACCTCCCTTGGTGGCCATGTGCTTGAAGAAATGGGGGTGCCTCCACTCCAGAGGAGCTTGTGTGAGTCATGATTTGTATAAGATAATTGTGATAATTTCTATTCCTCTGGCCGGTGATTAGTTCGAGCATGGAACCTTGGAGAAAGTCTGCTCAGTGGCTTCTGGGAAGAAGAGTATATGGGAGACAGCACCCTTCTTTATTACTGGTTGTCATTTTGTCCACTTTGATATTTGGCATTGTTGCAGCTATCTTATGTCCATGAAGGGTCTTTATCTCAGTACACTGGTATCTTATCTTATAGAAGTGTTGAGATAATCAACTGAGTTGAAATGCTTGTAAAACATTTAGAACTGTCTAGAACATGATAGGCATTCAACAAGTATTATAAATGTGGGGAGCATATTATCAGCCATGCTGAAGATAGCCAAGTTGCTACTATGATGATATTGCTGAGATGCTGAACTACTCTAACCCTAGCTCTGCTACCTACCACTGGGCATCTTATTTTGTGAGATAGTCTGTACACTCCTTATTATTGAGGATACTTCTGGTTGGGACTTAGGTTACTTGCAACAAAAATCATCCTTCCTGAATACAGATCGATGCACTCTTCTGAGTGAAGGCATGGCACACATCACCAGAAGCTTCTATTGTTTCCATTGATACTAAATGTGCTTGGGAAATTAGTCATTTGTTAAAGGGTTAACTATGCTTCATAATCAAAGGCAATACTTTCATCTTCCAAGTTATTCATGTCAGGTACTCAGGGATTTCAAAAACAATAGACCTTGTATTTCTTGGAGGCAGTAATATTGTAACGAAAAGGGCTTAGAATTTGTAGTTTCAAATACTTGAGCTTGAAAGTAACTAATGTGCCACTTACTGGTTCTGCGACCCTGGGCAATTTGCTTAATATGTATGTGTTTGAGTTTCTTTTATCTGTAGGGTGGAAATAAATAATCTTCATGTCCCATGGTTACAGAGAGTAGTGAATAAAATTACACATACAGTAATAATACTGAAGTTTTCCTCTGTGCCACCATGCACTGTGTTAAAACATAGACATGTTTTCTCCCATTCAGGAATCTATGTAAAACTGTATTAAACAATTCATCAAAACAGAGTGTCATTTTACTCACAGATATTTAAACTACCCTGAATGAAGATCTTGACATTAGGGCTCTTGAACATTGGAGTGATACTAGTTATGGATGAGCCTCTTCATAGTGTTTGCCATTTGTGAAACATTTGAAAATGGACATTTGATTTTCAATAATGTGCTGGGAGAAATGATGAAAATTTCCTGTGACTTGACACAAAAGCCTTAAAATGTTCTCTCTCATTTCACTTCATCAGAAAAGCACTTACTTGATTTCAGTGTCCTTGAGAATATTCCCAACCAAAATGCTATGGATCAGAACAATTTGCATTGAATAGAGCCCTAAACAGGCTAAAGGAATGCTTGCCAAACACAACTCATCTGGGAAAAATGTGTGTCAAGGCAGGCTCTCTGTCGGATACCCAAGTAACTGGTGTGTTCTGCATTCAGATGAAGTGAGTGAAGATGTTTTCATTATGTTGGTCATTATTCCTCAAGATACTTATAAAAAGTCCTGATTTCATGTTCTTCTCTTTAGGCAGAGAACAGTATGCTTCTTATATATGCTCATAATGATGTTTACTTTTTATGACTTAATTGCCAGAAATCCCAGAGTCAAAATTTTGTGTTTAATAGCAGTAAGTAGCTTTAGGCAAAGGTTCTGGTCAAATTATATTCCCCTTCTCCACCATTATAAGGTTCTTGATCCAGTGTCTTTCTTAAAATGGTCAGCATATACTTTATAGTATGGTAGGTTCAAATCTTCTTCTGGAAGTAAATATCATCTGTTCGTTGATTTAGTCACACAACAATGCACTAGATACTTATGGGTGTTCATTATATACTAGGCACTGTGCTATTTGCAGAGAAATCAGAGGTAAATAAGACCCTTTGCCTCTGTTCCCATGATTCTCATAACCCATTGGGAATGATAGATATTAAATAATTTTACCGGTGATTTTTTTTTTTTTTTTTTTTTTTTTTGTGGTACGCAGGCCTCTCACTGTTGTGGCCTCTGCTGTTGCGGAGCACAGGCTCCGAACGCGCAGGCTCAGCAGCCAAGGCTCACGGGCCCAGCCGCTCCGTGGCATGTGGGATCTTCCCGGACTGGGACACGAACCTGTGTCCCCTGCATTGGCAGGCGGACTCTCAACCACTGCGCCACCAGGGAAGCCCTGTGATTTTTTTTTTAATTACTAAAATGGAGAACAAATGGTCCTATGAGAACATGAAATGGAAAGTGCAGGAATACATGGTCCTCACATGCATATTCTGTAAAAAGGCTTCTTAACACTCCATGAATCTGAGTTGCAGATATCACAGGCTTTTTGGCTGATCTGTATAGATAGACTGAAGGAGATGCTTTAGACATAAAGAATTGGGTCTTTATTATTATTTGTCATTTAAAAAAATCCATCCATATTTAGCTCATGATTATCATCAGCAAATATAATCTTCAAAATCCCAAAGCCATAATATATACTCTAAAAGAATTTACTTGGCGTACATTTTCTCAACATCTGGGTTCTGTTGTCATTATCACTTTTCCCTCTATCTCTGCTGATAACAGAGAGTGAACTGTAAGTTCCCAGAGGAGGGTTCTACGTCTTTCTGCATTGTTTTGCAACATGTAATGCACCCAGTATGCAAGCCTGTTTTAAATAGACATTTTGATTATTTTATTTTGAGATAATTTTTCTTGGCCACTACATCTTTGGAAATTTTGTGGGCAGAATTCACAGCCAAGTGTGTATATTGACAGATGCATATGGAAAATGTCCAAGAATTTAGAAATGTAAAATATCAGAGTTGGAAGGACTGAAGACATTATCGAGGCCTACTCATTTCCCTATTTGTAGATGGGGAAACTGTGACCAGATAGCAGAAGTGATATACTTAAGTGATATATCTCTCAAGATACTTCTTATATATCTTATTCATGGTAGGTTCATCATCACTTATGATAATTTTTACTCTAATTGCTAAACCGACAAAGGGGCAGCTGGGAGTGGGGAAATGGAATGAGGGGCAAAGGCCTTCGAATAATATTAGGCTATCTAAGAAACTTGCATTTGACTGCAATATTTAACTTCTTTTCAGAGTAGTTTCTTTCTTGTATCCATATATAAACCAGCATGCAATAGATTGAGTACAAATGTGAAAACTGGAGGTTTGTACCAGGAAATACGTATCTAGGAAAAGCCCAAGAAATCACTTTATTCATGTTTTGGTTTCATCTGGATACACATGGTTAGAGCACAATTTATATGGAGAAGATAAAATATGACATTGTTCATTTTGAGGAAGGATGTGCCCTCCAAATCCAAGGCAGTGAACTGATTATTTCTTTTTCAAACAAAACCTGTTTAGTCCAACTGAGGAAACTGCTATTTCTCCCTACCCTTTCTAAAATTGCTGTTTAAATGTAACCTAATGGGAAATTTTATTGTTTTGCATGAAGAACTTCTGTGGCCTTTTCGCTAACAGGAAGTCAAGGTCATGAAGCGATTGCATCTTTCAGAACCTGCTCTAAAATAACTTAAGCTTCTGAAACACGGTGGCTCTCTAAGATGTCCTTAAGGTAGTTTTGTTATTTTTTAGTTGCAAGGAAAAAAATATAGGCCACCATGATATGAAATTTGCTCCAGGCTGTTTGTTTTGATAGATGCTTTAGAGCAGTGATTCTCAGTGCTGGCTGAATATTCGAATAATGTGGGGAGCCTTAAAAATAATAGAAGTTTACAGGCATTCTGATTTATTTAGTCATGAGTAGGGTTAGAATTACAGTGCACGTCTTGTGCACGTCTTAGCTTCTCTTAATCTCCTCCAACTTTCTGAAGGCTCTTGCCTCTCTGACCATGTTCCACTACTTTATCTTTGCTAGACCCTTGCTGAACACCCCTCTACCACCCCCACCTCCATCTCTTCAACTTCCACCTCCCCTGCCCTGGATGGAGCTCAAGGTAAAACCCCAACAGGCAAGAATCTCATGACCCTCCTGCTGAGCTCCAGCTATTCCAAGTCTTCTCTCTTTTTATGTAGATATGGATAAAATGCCACACCTCAGGGCATAGGATATGATTTCTTGAGAGTAGCCATGGGCTGGATGATGCAGGGGATGATGCAGGAGAGGCAGCTCACCATGAGGCAAATCTTGGCTAATGAGAAATCAGAGACAGGAGGGACCTGGGTTCCCCCTCTTTCTCTCTTCTGTGGGCTCTGAGATGTGGCTGCTCCTTACATATCTGGAGAAGTCCTGTTGAGTAATTACTCTTTCTGGTCAGTACTTTTTGTGAAGTGCGGGCATCACAGGAATACTGCATAACATTACTTTGCATCTCTTTGCCCACTTTTCTTATCTCTTCACCTTCACTATCCTGTGCTTGCATCACCCAAATAAAGTGTCAGCATTTTAATCCTTGCCTCAGGCTCTGCTTCCTACAGAGCCTGAGTTGAGACAAAATTTTTTTTAATTCCCCAAGTAATTCTACCACATAGCCAGAATTGAAAAACACTTCCTCTGAGAAAGACCTGAACTCTCATCTCTTTAAGAGATTATATACAAAGGAATATCATTTTTTCTTAATGTTCCTTTTTTTTAAATTTCAAAACAACTGTAGAATAAAATTTAAAACTCTCTCTTTGCCATCCCTTTTTCTCACTATTCCCTATCCACTCACTTTCTCAGAGTCCCAGCACTAATACTGTAAACAGTTTGATGTGCTGCCTTGTAGAAGTGTATTTCATATATAGACATAGAGTTCCAAGGTTCTTTTATTTTTTGCATGAACTTGATCATCTATCCGTATTGTAATCGTTTTTTTCATTTAACAGTATCTCTCAGAGCTTGTCATAATACAAAGAGATTCTTTATTCTTTTGAGTTGTGGTATAGTATTTCTTTTTTTTTAATTTTAATTTTTTTATTTTTGACTGCATTGGGTCTTCGTTGCTGTGCATGGGCTCTCTTTAGTTGCGGTGAGTGAGAGCTACTCTTCATCACAGTGCACGAGCTTCTCATTGCGGTGGCTTCTCTTGTTGCAGAGCACGGGCTCTAGGTACATGTGCTTCAGTAGTTGTGGCTCGTGGGCTTCAGTAGTTGTGGCTCGTGGGCTCTAGAGCACAGCCTCAGTAGTTGTGGCGCACGGGCTTAGTTGCTCAGCGGCATGTGGGATCTTCCTGGACCAGGGCTCGAACCCGTGTCCCCTGCATTGACAGGCGGATTCTTTTTTTTTTTTTTTTTTTTTTTTTTTGCTGTACGCGGGCCTCTCACTGCTGTGGCCTCTCCCGTTGCGGAGCACAGGCTCCGGACACACAGGCTCCGCGGCCATGGCTCGCGGGCCCAGCCGCTCAGCGGCATGTGGGATCCTCCGGGATCGGGGCACGAACCCGCGTCCCCTGCATCGGCAGGCGGACTCTCAATCACTGCGCCACCAGGGAGGCCCTACAGGCGGATTCTTAACCACTGAGCCACCAGAGAAGCCCGTGTATAGTATTTCATAATGTGGGTATATGGAATAATTTTCCTTTACCCTTACTAATAAGGATTAAGATTATCTGTAACTTTTTGACATTAAAAAATAATGCTAAATTGAGCATCCTTGAGTGTGTATCTTTGTGCACATGTGAATGTAATTCTCAAGAACAGATAACTAGAACTGGAATTGCTGGGTTGAAAAGCATAGTTACAGTAAATTTTGATAGATACTTCCAAAATGCCCTTTAAAAATTTCTACCAAGAGTATATGAGAATTACTGTTTTTTCATACTTTTGTCAACACTGGCTATTATCAGTTTTTTAAAAATTGTTAATTTAGGCAATGATATCCCACGTTTGTATTAATTTATTAAACATCATGTTTTAATCTTTATTTTAAGCCTCTTTTGGCCATCCTTCCCCAGTTTGGAGATTTTTATTAAATTTTATTAGAACAGAATGTGAGTAAAGTGTGGTTGCTGAGAAGTTGGACTGTTCTTTATAACAATAGTCTTCTAAGGCAGGTCTAATTACTTCACACTGTCTGTAACACTGGGTCTTGGAATTTGGAGGGCTGAGCCATCCCAGCTTCCTGTCTGAGAGGAACCAGACCTGGGCACCAGACAAGATGATTGAAAAAGCTTTCTATTATTTGGGTTGCTGGAACAGGGCTTCACACCTGCCTGGCTTACTCTCCAAATCCCCTGTTAAGTTTAACTCCACCCAGCCAGTTCGAACAGAGGCAGAGCATACTGAGGACTTCCCCAAAGGCAGAAAAACCTGCCGGGGAGTCTGCATCCAGAGAAGCTGTGCCAAGATTTCCCTGGCAAACAAGCTTTAGGCAAAGCTGAAGTTGGTTTGCCAATGTGAAATAGCTTGGCTTCTCAGTACGATTGGACCATGGTTGTAGCATGGATAGAGAATATGTGGTGAAAATGAGGCTATGATCAGATGTGGGCTGCAGACCCGAAACTAGTCCTGTATCTTTACTTTTTGTAGAGATAACCAATATTTTTGTTCATTATCTTTCTCTAGGGGGAAAAAGAGTCATGGTCCCTATTACTGAGATGCACCTATTGTGATAAAGAGGCATGCTGCTTGTTCTTAAAATCTCCCAAAGCTACTGAGAAAATAGGTGTTGTTATGTCTAGTTGAAATTTATAATATGATTGACAAGATGAAACATCTTCACATAAAGTGACTCAAGAACACTTAAAAAAGCAATGTATAATGAATTTGGTATAAGTACTTTAGCACAGAAGGGAGCAATATAAGTAGTTAATTTGGACACAGTTTTAAGAGACAATCGTTAGCATTTTGGAGCCTAGAAAGTTGGCTCCCTTCCATTCTTTCCACTTAATTTTCCATGCTTGCTTATCCCAAGTATCTACTTCACAGTGACAAGAGATGGAAAGTTAGCCAGTACCCCAGACTGGCTCTGCTTCCCAATCCGTTGTTTCAGAGAGAAGGACCAGGTCCTGTTCAGCATGATAGGTTTTAGCTTAGACTATTTATCTTCCCTGACTCTGACAGATCCCCTTATCTGTGGGATTCAATTTAATTCAGCCTCTTTATTGAGAAACCCTTTAGTGTCAAGGAGCTATATGATGAATGCTACAGGGAGATTTAAATACTAGTTGATAGGAGCATGTAGGAGGGGCTATTTATTTTGTATATGTTGAGTTCATGCAACTTATGGGACATCTAGAAAAAGATAACCAGTAAGCCATTGGGTGGATAGATCTAGAAATTAAGAGAATGGACTGAGATGATGACGGTAAATTTGGGATTCAGCAAAATGTGGTTTACTTGAAACTTTGGGATGAGATCCCCCAGAGAGAGAAGGATGAGGGTGAAGAACAATTGTATGGAAAATATCCAGTCTTAAAGAGAGAATAGCAGCAAAGCTAGTGAAAAACCGAGGAAGCACAACCTTATCAAAATGTTATAATCAGGGACTTCCATGTTTACTTAATGTAGAGTAAAAGTGACCAGATTCACCCTTCCACCTGAATAAAAACCATCACCAACAACAAAACAGAAAAATATTGTAAAACAACAGTTTTCAAGATACTGGACATAAAGCAGAAAAAAAAAAAACAGTGATTCACATGGGATAGGAATAAATGAGGTAATCCCTAAAATTGCTCCAGCTACTGTCCTGAATTTCTAGGTTGCAGCACAGAGGCAACACTGCCAGTGCCTGGGACTCTGTGAGTTGAAGAGATGAAGTAGAGAGTCTGGGGAGATTAAGGTAGCTAGGGTTCACAGGAAAGAACACTGGAATGAGAGAACTGCACAGAAAGAGAACTTCAGAAATCTGAAGATGGGGTTCCTCAAGTATTCAGGTGAGTACTGATTAGTGAGTGCATGCATGTGAGAAGACTATCCAAAACCAAGGAAAGAATCACCTGAAATTAATAAAGGAACACTCCCTAAGACATACATACAGGGCAAGGATTAATGCTTCTTCTTGCCAGCTAGAGTGGAAAATCTTAATTGGATATCAGGAAGAATACTTGAAAGGGTTTTACTTTAGTAGCATGGTAAAATTAACCCTAGAGTAAACTCACCTAACAAAACTTAAAGCCAAGACCAAAAGGTTCAAACTCTCTTCAAGTAACATAACATGTCACAGAACAAAGCTCAAGAATATTTATAGGAATACAAAAATATCCAATGGCCAACGATGTAAGATACACAATATCTTATATTCAACCAAAATTACCAGCTAATCAGTTGAAACTGTTTCAGAAATAAAACAGATGATAACAATAGTAGACAAAGATATTAAAACACTGTTATAACTCTATTCCATATACTCACAAATCTAGAGGGAAGATTGAAAATATGAATTAGTCATGAAAGATGTAAAAACATAGCCAACTCAAACTTTTAGAGATGAAAACTACAGTGTTTGAGATGAAAATACACTGAATGGGATTAATACCAGATTAGATATTGCAAAAGAAAATACCGGTGAACTTGACTACATAGAAATGATCCAAAATTAAATTATATATATATATATATATATATATATATATATCAGTGAGTTATAGGAAAAATACAAGCAGCCTAACATACATGTACTTTAAGTCCCTAAGAGAGGTGGAGAGAACATTTTATATATATTTTTTAATTAATTTATTTTATTTTTATTTATTTATTTTTTGGCTGTGTTGGGTCTTCGTTGCTGTGTGCAGGATTTCTCTAGTTGCGGTGAGTGGGGGCTACTCTTCGTTGCAGTGAGCGGGCTTCTCATTGCAGTGGCTTCTCTTGTTGCGGAGCACAGGCTCTAGGCACACGGGCTTCAGCAGTTATGGCTTGAGGGCTCTAGAGCGCAGGCTTAGTAGTTGTGGCACACAGGCTTAGTTGCTCCGCGGCATGTGGGATCTTCCTGGACCAGGGCTTGAACCCACGTCCCCTGCATTGGCAGGCGGATTCTTAACCACTGAACCACCAGGGAAGCCCCAACATTTTTTAAAAGAATTTAAAATTTTTCCAATTTTGATAAAAACTACAAACCCACAGATCACAAACCTTAATTAACACCAAGCACAAAAAAGAGTCAGAAAACTGCATTATGGCACTTCGTAATGAAATTGCTCAAAACTAATGATAGAATACCCAAAGTAGATAGAGAAACAAAAGCACATTACATACAAAGAAACAAAGATATGGATGACAGCAGGTTTCTCATTAGAAACAATTTAAAAATGAAGGCAGTGGGACAACATCTCTAAGTACTGAGAGAACAACAACAAAAAAAAACTATAAAGACAGAATTGTATACCCAGTGAAAATATCTTTCAAACTAAAGATGAAATAAAGGCATTTTCATGTATACAAAAACTGAGTGAACTCATCACCAGAACACTTGCACCACAAAAAAAGTTAAATTAATGTTAAAGGAAATCCTTTACACAGAATGAAAATGATTCTAGATGGAAATTTCTACACAAAGGCATGAAGAGCACCAGATATAGTAACTATATGGGTGCATGTATACAATTTTTCTTATTAAGTAAATGTTTCTAAAAGAAAGTTGATTGCTTAAACAATGATAATATTAATGTAGTCTGGGCTTTATTTCATAGGTATAGGTAAAATGTATGACAAAAATAGCAAAAAGCCTGAAAGGACAGAAATGAAGTATAGTATTATAAGGTCTTACACATAAAGTGTTATAACATCACTTGAAGCTAGAGTTTAATAAGTTACACTGTATATTATAAACCTAAAGCAACCAATAAAATAAAAGAGTTATAGCTAATAAGCCAATAAAGAAGATAAAGTGAAATCATAAAAATAATTAATGCAAAAAACACAGTTTAAATATAAAGACAAAAATAGATTAAAGGTTAAAGGTTGGGAAAGATATGCTAACTCTAATCAAAAGCTACTTGAGTGAGTATATTCATCTCAGACAAAGTAGCATTCAGTGAAAACAGTTTTACCAGAGATAAAAAGGTTATTTTATGGTGATAAAGGGCCCAGTTTACTGAGAGTACATAACAATCCTAAATAAATAAAGCCCCTAATAACAGAACTTTAAAATACATGAAGAAAAACTGATAGAACTACAAAGAGAAATAGAAAAAAAAATTATGCTGAGAGAAATAACTCCATCTCAGTGATTGGTAGAACAAGCAGAGAGAAAGGCAAAGAGTATGTAGTAGACTTGGACAATCCTATTAACAAACTTGTTCTGACATTTGTAAAACACTCCACCCAACAACAGTAAAATGCACATGCTTTTCAAGTGTACACAGAAAGTTTATCAAGATAGACCATATTCTAAGCCATAAAACAAGTTTCAGTAAATTTAAAAGGATTAAAGTCATACAAAGTATGTTCTCTGACCACAGTGAAATTAAATTAGAAATCAATCATGGAAAGATGTATAGAAAATCCCCAAATATTTAGAAACTAAATAGTACTCTTCTAAAAAACCTCTGAGGCAAAGAAGAAATAAAAAGAGAAATTAGAAAGTATTCTGAACTGTATGAAAATGAAAACACACCATATCAGCATTTGTGGAATGTTGCTAGGGAGGTACTTAGGAGAAATACTATAGCAAGAGATGACTGTTGTAGAAAAGAAAAAAGGTCTCAGATCAATGCATTCATCTTCTTCCATAAGAAACTTGAAAAAGAAGAACAAATTAAAACCAAACTCAGTATAGAAAGGAAATAATAAAGACTAAAGAAGAAATCAATGAGATATAAAACAAACAACCAAAAAACAAAGAGAAAATCAATGAAATAAAACTGGTTCTTTGAGATCATTAAAATTGATCAAGTGTATCCAAACTGCTGAGGGAAAAAGAGAGAACACACACATTACCAAAATAAGGAACCACTGGGGTAATATCACTACAGATTCTACAGATATTAAAAGAATAATAAGGGAGATGTTGTGAACAACTTTATGCCTATAAATTGAACAACTTAGATATATTGCATGAATTTTCTTGAAAGCTACAAACTACCAAAGCTCATTCAAGAAGAAATAGATAGGGCTTCCCTGGTGGCGCAGTGGTTGAGAGTCTGCCTGCCGATGCAGGGGACATGGGTTCATGCCCCAGTCCGGGAAGATCCCACATGCCGCGGAGCAGCTGGGCCTGTGAACCATGGCCGCTGAGCCTGCGCGTCCGGAGCCTGTGCTCCGCAACGGGAGAGGCCCGTGTACTGCAAAAAAAAAAAAAAAAAAAAAGTCATTTTGGAGTGGGCTGAAAGGGAAGGAGGGGCAAGTGACTTCCTTTGGAATGTATATTCTAAGACCCTCAGAGTTGCCTCCATACTCTCCCTACCGTCCCCAGCTCCTTGTGGAGTCACTGCAAAGTAGAGTTCTGCACATCCATCAGTCTGCATATTCTGCTTGGCTTTGGATATCTCTAATTGGATTATTAGCAGTTGGGAGTCTTTCTGTTGCCTTGGCTTATATCTCCGATTGTGTCCAGAAGAAGGAGGTTTGATGGGGAAGTTTCCGTAGGTACAAAGTTCCTCCGAGGCTGGACCTCCCTGTTCAGGGCCCAGTTTTATGATATTTGAGGGAGTTCAGGTCATTTCGATCATTTTCACCAACAAAACTAGCTTTGTTGCTTTTTTCTGTACATAAATTTACAAATACTTAAAAAGATAAGACACTACATAAAGATTTGAAGAAAAAAGTAAAGAGAACTGACTTTTACTGCCTGTGATAACCACTGTCAATTTGATAACCACCTTCCGTTTGTCATTATATATATATATATATATATATATATATATATATATATATATATATATATATGCATCCACAATTGCACAAATGGGATCATAATTTGTTGTAGGCAGTGCCCTCAAAGATATCCACATCCTAATCCCCAGAACCTATGAAGATGTTACATTACATGGCAAATGGGAATGAAAATAGCAGATAGAACTAAGGTTGTTAATCAGCTGACCTTAAAATAGGAAGATTATCTTGGATTATTCAAGTGGGCCCAACATAGTCACAAGGGTCCTTCAATGTGGGCAGTGGGGGCAGAAGAGTCAGTGTCAAAGCGATGTGATGTGAGAAAGACTCCACCAAGTCATTGCTGGCTTTGGAGATGGAGAAAGGGGCCACCAGCCAAGGAATGTGGGTGGCCCCTAAAGACTGGAAAAGCATGTAAAACTAATACATGCTGTAACTACTGTTATTATGAAAGATACTTCCCCCCCTAAGTTTCTCAACCTTCCTTTCCTTGTCTCTACATCCCCAACACAAAAAAACAGTTTTTTTTTGTTTGTTTGTTTGTTTTTTTCTTTTTGCGGTACGCGGGCCTCTCACTGTTGTGGCCTCTCCCGTTGCGGAGCACAGGCTCCGGATGCGCAGGCCCAGCGGCCATGGCTCACGGGCCCAGCCGCTCCGCGGCATATGGGATCCTCCCAGACCGGGGCACGAACCCGTATCCCCTGCATCGGCAGGCGGACTCTTAACCACTGCGCCACCAGGGAGGCCCAACAGTTTTAATTTTAATGACAGTATTGGGTTGGCCAAAAGGTTCGTTGGTTTTTTTCTGTAAGACAGCTCTAGTAGCTCTTAGTTGTCTTTAACTTCATTTGAAACAATTTTGTTAGATTGTATATGACAGCTGTCATGTCAGTGTGCTTTTTAAAAAAAAGACATCAAAATTGGTGAATTTTTGTATAGCAATTTTAATATTGAAGATGGAAGAAAAAAAGCAAGATTTTCGGCATATTATGCTTTATTATTTCGCGCAAAGTTAAAATGCAACTGAAATGCAAAAAAAGGTTTGTGCAGTGTATAGAGAAGGTGCTGTGACTGATTGAACGTGGCAAAAGTGGTTTGCGAAGTTTCATGCTAGAGATTTCTTGCTGGATGATGCTCCATGGTTGTGTAGACCAGTTGAAGTTGATAGAGATCAAATTGAGACACTAATTGAGAATAATCAACATTATACCACGCGGGAGATAGCCGACATACTCAAAATATCCAAATCAAGCACTGAAAATAATTTGCACCAGCTTGGTTATGTTCATTGCTTTGATGTTTGGGTTCCACATAAGTTAAGTAAATAAAATCTTCTTGACCATATTTCTGCATGCAATTCTCTATGTAAACGTAATGAAAACGTTCCGTTTTTAAAACAAATTTTGACGGGTGATGAAAAGTGGATACTGTACAATAATATGGAATGGAAGAGATCGTGGGGCAAGTGAAATGAACCACCACCAACCACACCAAATAAAGGTCTTCATCCAAAGAAGGTGATGTTGTGTATATGGTGGGATTGGAAGGGAGTCCTCTATTATGAGCTCCCCTGGAAAACCAAACGATTAATTCCAACAAATACTCCCAATTAGACCAACTGAAAGCAGCACTCGACAAAAAACGTCCAGAATTAGTCAACAGAAAATGCATAATCTTCCATCAGGATAATGCAAGACTGTATGTTTCTTTGATGACCAGGCAAAAACTGTTACAGCTTGTTTGGGAAGTTCTGATTCATTCACTGTATTCACCAGACATTGCGCCTTTGGATTTTCCATTTATTTAGGTCTTTACAAAATTCTCTTAATGGAAAAAATTTCAATTCCCTGGAAGACTTTAAAAGGCACCTGGAACAGTTCTTTGCTCAAAAAGATAAAAAGCTTTGGGAAGATGGAATTATGAAGTTGCCTGAAAAATGGCAGAAGGTAATGGAACAAAAAGGTGAATACGTTGTTCAATAAAGTTCTTGATGAAAATGAAAAATGCATCTTTTATTTTTACTTAAAAACCGAAAGCACTTTTTGGCCCAGTACCTTTTCATGCACTTTCATGCTTATACAGTCACACACACACACACACACACACACACACACACTCACACAGATGATTTTGAAATTATTTTATAAAAATGGAAGCACAGTTCCTATCTGCATCACACTTAAACTTTTCAGATTGTTTCTACAATTAAATATGGCTACAGGTGATACAGTTGGGACCGGAGTCAGCCTGCCTTACAAGGATTTTCTTGGTTGTCTGAATGGAGCCTACGGATAAAGCTGACATCATAGAAAGTAGAAAGGAGAGATGCAGAGAGTCCAAGCTACTGGAGAGGGTGTTTGAGCTCTTGCATCAAGCATTGCTGTCTGTACTTGAGAGCCACTCTGGACTTTTCAGCTTCATGGGTCAATACATTCCCTTTATATTTAAGCCATTTTGAAGAGAATTTTTTGGTAACATAGCAACACATTGTCCTAACTGAGATATAAACTCTAAAGAGTCTGTTCCTCTTTGGCTACTATACTATTACAAGGTTTGGGAGGCTAGATGGCTTATCAGCTCCTTCCCCTACCCTACCACCTTTCAAACCCTGCCTACTATTTTAATCAAAAGACAGAAACCCAGTGAAACAGCCTGTCACATACCAAAAACAAAACAAAACAAAACAAATAAAACGGTTTATAAGCTCATGAAACCAGGAAGTAGAGAACCAGGAAACACCACAGAAGCTGCCCTCTCAGCCCTCTCAGCTTAATTATCTTTCCATTTTCTCTGAGCAGCTCTCTTCAGTGGACTGGAACTGTGACTGCAGGCAGTGCTCAGCTCATGTCCTCAAAGTATTGCAAGCAAATAAGAAGGAGCACTTCTCAGTCGCAACTTTGGTTTGGAAAATCTAGGGCAAGGATTCTGATTGGCTGACTTGGGTCATGTGCTCACCCCTTGGACTAATCTCTGTGCACAGGTGATGAGAAGCTACAGTTGGCCCAGCCTGGTCACTGATCCACCTCCATGGCCATAGCACAGACATTTCCACAGGATTATCATGAGTGCATTATAGACAAAGTTGACAGGTGATAGAGGAGACTGAATCCAAGAAAAGTAAATCAGAGAACTCTTGGATTTTCAGTCTTCCCCTGTTGGGTTTCTGAGGTTTCTTACTAAAATACTAGTGAAATTTAGGACAAAGTGAGGTACTTATGATGTACCATTAAGTGAGGAAAAACAAGATACAGACAAGTAACATGAGATGCATGATTTGTCTCAGAAATTTAACTTTTAACATAGGTTGAGGCCAGAGGCTGAGACTGAAGACCCTTCTTGCCCCATGGCATACTCCCTGATAGGCTGGTAATTTTTAGCGGTTGCAGGCCCACCTCTGGGCATAAATGCCTTGCAGATGCTCATGTTCCTAGAGTTCTCCTGGGATGATGGTTCTGCTGTTGTCTGTTCTGTCCCTTCCTGCTGGACGAGTCCTAGTCCTCCTCCTGGCATAAGACTGGATGGCATTTTGAGTCAAGCTGTCTCTTGGAAGCTGAAGCTGTTATGAGAGGCTGGGTAGGGAGGGTGGGACAACTGGCATTCAGCTGAGTGGGAAGATGAGGAACAGCTTGCCAGCTGCTCAAGAGAGTGTTTGCAAAGTATGTGAAAGATAAAGGAAAAATCATGAAAAGTGTGTGTGTTTGTGTAACTGAGTGTGTCCATATAACATTCAGTTTATTTATTTATTTATTTATTTATTTTAATTTATTTATTTTTGGCTGCATTGGATCTTCGTTGCCGCACACGGGCTTTCTGTAGTTGTGGCGAGCGGGGGCTACTCTTCGTTGTGGTGCACGAGCTTCTCATTATGGTGGCTTCTCTTGTTGCGGAGCACTGGCTCTAGGCACGTGGGCTTCAGTAGTTGTGGCATGCGAACTCAGTAGTTGTGGTTCGCGGACTGTAGAGCGCAGGTTCAGTAGTTGTAACACATGGGCTTAGTTGCTCCGCGGCATGTGGGATCTTCCTGGACCAGGACTTGAGCCCGTGTCCCCTGCATTGGCAGGCAGATTCTTAACTACTGTGCCACCAGGGAAGCCCCAGTTTATTTATTTAAAATGCTTTGTTCTTTAACAACCAGACTCTTCTGTCTTCTGAATGTTTCTAGAACCCGTGCTCTCTTCCTTGAGATCATCCTCCTATACAAGCCTAGAGAAGAGACTAAAGGCCTGGGAGCCCCAAACCTTCCACAGATGATGGGTGGCCTCTCTCTCTCTGAGGCCTCCATCATGCCATTTAAAACCTGTCAATGCTTACAGTACCTCTGTGTCCATGAAGTAGTCCTTGTCTCTTTCTCATTTATGTACCTTAGGTGGGTAATTTAAGCTGTTTTGTAGGTAGGTCCCAGTGACTTGCTCATTTCAGGTTTACTTCAGCTACCAGTCCTAATGATGAAACAGACACTGCTTATTAGCTCCTATTATGTGTGTAGACTGTGGAGTCAGACACCTTGACTTCAAATACTGGTGCTTCCAGCTGCTAACTTGGAGGTGTCTCTTAAATGCCTTGGGCTTCAGATTTCTCACCTGGAGAATGGAGCTAAAAAGTAGTACGCAATACCATAGAGATTTTCAGAGCAGTCGGTGTAGATAATAAATGGAAAGGGTGTAAACTGGCGCCTAACATGCAGCAAACACTCAACAAATGTTAGCTATTGATACTAATCCTCATAACCTTCTTAAGAAAGGTATATTGTCTGCATTTTAGAAATGAAACAGTTTCAGGGAACAAAATAATAACTGGCTCTGGCTCACACAGATTCTGAGAAATGGAGCCAGAACTCATACTCTTCCCTTCAAATGGCAAAGCTACATCATGTTAAAGGGACACCTCCTTACGAAGTTCATGAGCATTTGGGAAGGCAAATTCCTGCCTGTAAGACTGAGCAAATTACGTAATGCCTCAGAAGCTGTTTCCTCATCTGTGTGACGTGAATAATACTATTCTTGCATAACAGTTATTATGATGGTTAAATGAGATAACGTAGTGGAAGTAGTAAATATTCATTTCTTTTTAGCCTCCTTTCTTACTTTTAATTGGAAGCAGAACACAATAGGATGGAAAAGGTAGATTTCCTACCTAAGAACATGTTCTCAAATGATAAATTCTTTTTGGTTTATTTCATGTTGTAGATCGTCTGCATTCCCATCTCTTCATGATGTAGGAGAATCAGCAGCTGCTGATTCAACTTTTTTTTACCCAAACTGTCTCTTTCCTTGTTTGGAAGGACATGAGATGTGTGTGCAGCAGTAGATGGTATGGGTCAGTGACAAGCATTGGACAGGGATTCAGAACATTGGCACCCCAGCCCGGCTGTGCTGTCACCCACTGTGTGTGACCTTGTCAATCGCTGAATGTTATTGGGATCCCATTTCCTCATTTTAAAACGTAGGCAATGATGTGTCATTTGATGTCCTCACATGATTATTGTTAAGGACACATGAAAGATGAAGGAAAAAATAAAATCAAGATGAATAACATGCTTATAAAAACCCAGGGAGGGCTTCCCTGGTGGCACAGTGGTTGAGAGTCTGCCTGCCGATGCAGGGGACACGGGTTTGAGCCCTGGTCTGGGAGGATCCCACATGCCGCGGAGCGGCTGGGCCCGTGAGCCATGGCCACTGAGCCTGCGCGTCCGGAGCCTGTGCTCCGCAACGGGAGAGGCCACAACGGTGAGAGGCCCGTGTACCGCAAAAAAAAAAAAAAAAAACAGGGATTTTTACTGATGTCAGACCCAACTTGATCGCTCTTCTTGGGTACTTCCCTGCTTGTTACTAGCAAGGCACCATGGAGGGCTGAACTTGGCATCTACATGCCACAGTTCAAAACTTAGCTCTAGGACCTTGGCAGGTCACATCTCTTTTCTGGACTTACATTTCCTTCTCTGTGAAACTGGAGCCATTACCCCTGCCCTCCCTACCAAAAGATTTGTCATGAAAATCAGGTGAAATCATGGATGTGAAAGAGTTTTACCAACTGTGTGATATCATGTAAACTGTCCAGTACCCAGAACAGGGAGTCATCCTATGCATTTATGTTATATGAACTAGAAAGCCTCTGGTTTTCCTTCTTACCCTGAGAACTTTACAGACCCTGCCCCATTCCCTGCTCTCTTAGTTTCTCCATCACTTCTACCCCCAGCTTTGAAATAGCACACCATTCCTCTAGCTTTGTTTGTCTTGAGTGGATAGCCAAAGGCAAGTTGACTGGTGACATTCAGACTGACCTGGTGACTGGTGGTTTCAGACTATTAGATGCTCAGCCAGGGACAGTCAGAGGTGAACAAAGCAAGGAAAGCTTGGGATAACAGCAGCCTGATTCCAAGGCTGAGGGATAGGGATTTCTGTCCAGAAATGATAGTCAAAATATTTAACAACCTGTAGGCAGGAAAATCGGGCAATGCCACCTTGGTAACGGAGCAGGTCCCAAGAGCCCCCTGCAGTATCAGGTGATACCCTTTGGTTGCTGGGTGGTGTGGAGGTCTTGGTCACAGGAAGTGTGATGGTGGAGCACGCAGGAGACTGGGAGCAATGGATATTAACCAAGCAGTTTGCAAGTCTTTCAGTATTTTCAGTGTAATATAACTATTTTAGTGCTGCCTTAGCTGAGACTATAAGCTTCTTCCCCAGGTATAACAAACATGAACCTTATATTTAGAATCTCTAAGGAGTTGGGTAATGTGTCTGGAGCTGCTTCCTCCTTTTCCTCCTCCTTCACTTTTCTCCCTCTCCCCTCCCTATTCATCTCCATCTCCTCCTCTACCTCTCTCCCTGCTCCCCTTCTTCATAGCTACTTTTAACACAATATGAAAGAAAAACCAAAACACATGGAAAAAAGATGAATGCATTCCTGCACATTTGGAATCCTGGTCAGATTTTGGCCCTCTCCCTTCTCAGTCATTATATTAAACCAATTTAATTCTCTCTTTAGCCTTTTTTTAAAAAAAAAAAAAAAACCTGTTTATAATTCAACCACAGGGTTAAGTAAACAATTTGATTCAAACAGGAACAAGACGCCTCCTTTTCTCCCCCAGCCTTCCTCTTAGGGCAAGACTTGAAGGTTTTCTTTCTAGAAAGGGATTTGTAGCTGCCACGAAGAATAATGGGGGACCCAAAGAGATGATTAATTAGGTCTGGTGTCCAGACCAGGATGCAATAAAGAACATTCCTGGAAAAAATTCAAACACTTTTACATGAAAAAAGTTGAATTTAAACTATTTTTGTAAAACAAGCTGTTTGTTGTTGTTGTTTTTCCCAAGATGAGCGTATCTGATTTGAGATTTAAAAGGCCACCTAAAGAAATTCCAGGGAGTGTGGCATCTGGACCAGTCTGTTTGAATCCCTACTCTACCACTTACTAGCTGTGTGAACTTGGCAAATAACTTAATCCCTGCTCCTCAGTTTTCTCATGTGAAAAATGTGAAAGAGGAAATAGTTCCTATGTCCAGGCTGGTGTGAAGGTTAAATGAGATCATTCATTAGCGTGCTTAGAGCATTGGATTAACATGTAGTAATTGCTCAGTAAATATTTGTATTAGTCAAGGTTCTCCAGGGAAATAAAACAAAAAGGATATGTGTGTGTGTGTGTGTATGGTGAGAGACAGAGATATTATGGAGGCTGAGAAGTCCCATGATCTGCCATCTGCAAGCTGGAGACCCAGAAAACCAGTGGTGTAATTCCAGTCTGTGTCTGACGCCCTAAGAACCAGGGGAGCTGATGGTGTAAATCCCAGTCCAAGGACAGAAGACTACCGTCCCAGCTATCACACGGTGTCACTTCCACTGCATTGTATTCATCAAATTAGCCATAAAGTCTTGCCCAATTTCAAGGGGAGGGAAAATATATTCCACTTCTTAATGGGGAGTGACAAAGTTCTGGAGGAGCATGTGGGACCTGAGATATTGCTGTAGCCATTTTTTTGAAGTCATGACCTTCTATGGTTTATAAGCTCTTAAATTCCTGGGATGGGAGAGACCATCACATACTTGCAACTTCTAGATTAACTGCCAATTGAAGTGGCTCTGGGGCCTCTTGAATTGATACTCTGAGTGTGGCCCTGTCCTTTTAAGGTTTCTCCCAATTGTTTTTCTCTGGCAAGAAAGTTAAGACCTACAGCAGAGAATCCTTTCACATGTTCCCTGTCTTGCTTCAGGCTACAAACCTTCCACAATAAATTCTGCCCTTAAAAGTTAAAAGATTCGGGGCTTCCCTGGTGGCACAGTGGTTGAGAATCCGCCTGCCAATGCAGGGGACGTGGGTTCGTGCCCCAGTCCGGGAGGATCCCACATGCCACGGAGCGGCTGGGCCCATGAGCCATGGCCACTGAGCCTGCATGTCCAGAGCCCGTGCTCTGCAACAGGAGGGGCCACAGCAGTGAGAGGCCTGCGTACCGCAAAAAAAAAAAAAAAGTTAAAATATTCAACTAAGCACATCTTCTGCCTTTTTGATTAAAGTGTATTGATCCCCCCCACTCCCAACTTTTGGATCCCAAGTTCCTGCCAAGTTGATGACATGGAGCAACGTGTTTCCTTAGGACTTCTTACAGGAAGGCAGATCAGACTGGGGACCTGAATTAATATCCTAAGTAAGAAAAGCAGTTGACCTTCGTTCAGGAGAGTCGCTTGTAAGGAACATTCATCTCTACCCATTTATGTGCTCAGGTCTCTACCCAGAGACATTCCACATAAATATTTTAACCTGGTGATGGTGATGACATGTTCTATTTTTCTCTGCCACAAGAGTAAAAGATTCTGTCGTAGGGGTCAGTTGATGTATTTTACTGTCTTTGGTACTCAAACTACTAAAGATTGTGAACTAAAATTATTTTGTAGTAGATTTGAATGAGATATTTCACTCTTTCTTTCCTGTTCTTAAATCAGCTTCCTCTAGTTTCACCCCATCTGCAGAGAAGTCAGGAAATTTTAATGTAGTCATGACTGTGGTGGTGGTGGCAGGTCATGGGGGTGAGTTGGGATGAAGAGGATACTTTCCTCTTCTCAGGGTTGTACATCTTGTCTAGAATATTGGGTTGTGGCTTCCTGTCTTCAGTCCATTGTTATTGCCATTGATACAGTTATTGCTCGCTGTCCATGCTGAAGGATCAACAATTACCCAAGGGAAGCTCTTCCCAAGACAAGAGCAGGAGTATAAGGTTGAGTGGAAACCCAAGGCCTTAGATCAGAGATTTGCACTGTCCCTTTCACGGAAATCTTTTATTCAAGCAATTCTCATTTCCAAGCCCAGATTCAAGGGCAGGGAGGTGTATTTTCCCGCAGGGAGGCATGGCATGGGTGTGAATGTAGAAAGGCGTGAATAACAGAGGCCAACAATTTAGTCAATCACAGTTCCCCTTCCTTTTTTTTTTTTCTCCCTATAATTTATTTGTTGAAGAAACCAAATAATTTGTCCTGTAGAATTTCCCAGATTCTGGATTTTTCTGATTGCATACTCATAGTAGCATTTGACATATTTCTCTGTTCTTTGCATTTCCTTAAATTGGTAGTTAGATCTAGAGGCTTGATCTGATGTGACTTTTTACAAGGATCCTTTATAGGTAGTGATGTGTACTTTTATCAGGACGAACAAACATCCCTCTGTCTCTTTTTTTTTTTTTTTTTTTTTTTTTTTTTGCAGTACGCGGGCCTGTCACTGCTGTGGCCTCTCCCGTTGCGGAGCACAGGCTCTGGACGCGCAGGCTCAGCGGCCATGGCTCACGGGCCCAGCCACTCCGCGGCATGTGGGACCCTCCCAGACCGGGGCACGAACCTGCGTCACCCTCATCGGCAGGCAGACTCTCAACCACTGTGCCACCAGGGAAGCCCCCTCCATCTCTCTTTTTGTGTTGTTAGTGGCCACCATTGATCATTGCCTAGATTCATTGTTTAGGTAGGGATTTGCCAAATGATTTATTTATTTATTTCTTCATTTATTACTGGGAATCCTTCTATAAAGAAAAACTTTCCTTCATCAACTGTTATCTGAGGTACAGGTCCTATAGGAAATCAGGCTAACTGCTTGATTCTTTCCTTTATTTACCAGTTTTCAGAGTATATTCTGTTTTCCCAGCAAGCTCCAAAGATGACATTGAGTATTGTTTTTAGTGTCTTACAAACTCATGGAATTTAATATATTTGAAGCATTTAATTCCTTGGTATAGTATTATTCATGTCAAGCCTCATATTGCCCCATTTTAGCCAATAGAAGCCTCTTTGAGCTGATTCTTGACCCTCTGATTTGCTCTGACAGTGTCCTTGCTTCCAGGTGTGATAAGACTGTTGTTGTTATTCTGTAGGTTCCCAAGTTACTCAGCTGCATTTGGGTGCTAAATTGAAGATAGGCATCAGACTGTTTGGAATAGTGCTTATGCTAATCTATTAAGAGGTAGGCAGAGGGATTGAATGAGGAAATGGGCATTTGATAGATAAGGTTGTGTTTGTTGACTAGGCTCCAACAAAGAAAGTGGGAGGTCCATATTGAGAGTAGTTTTGGGATTTCAGGACTCTGACATTCCTGTTTACCCCTCTGTTGGTCTGATTCCCCACAGATCTATGACCCAGCGTTCTCTAGGAGCCTTCGGCCAGGCCATTAAATTCATGTAACAGTAACTAATGAGCATAATGGATTCATCTCAGGACAAGGCTTTCTCTGGACAACAAAACATAGCCTTTGGGACCTGGGGCACAGCTTCATTTTGTAGCTGTCTGCCTGCTTGTTCAGATAACCATTTACAGATCAGCCCCTCAGTCTTGGGTTTTGAACAGCTGGTAGCAATTTTCCTGCACTAAATGACTGCTAATTATCCTATACACCACACTTAATTCATGCCTTGTTGGCTGAGTTGTGAGTTCACCTACTCATTGTATTTACTTCTTATCCTCATCCTTTTTTACCACCCCCTTCTCTCTTGTCCCACTTTGCATTTCCAACACCACAATACAGAGAGGTAGATCCAGCTGAACAGAAGTTTCATAGTACTAGCAAGTTTCAGTTGATCAGGAAATGAACTCTGGTTCTCTGCAGCAGACAGAGAAAATGCTGAGAAATGAAAGCTCCAAGGAGGAATTGTCATCCCAGCATCCTAGTGAGCTAGAAAACATCTCAACCGGGAGGCCGACACCGTGAGTTCTACTAGCAGTGCTTTCACTGTCAGGCCATGTGCCTTTGACTATATCATTTAATTTAATATCGCAGTCTCAGTTTTTTTCACCTTTAGAATGGGGATAGTAGTTCTTTCCCTGGCCACCTCACAGGCTAAAGTGAAATATGTATATTAGTGGTGTTGACCTATTAAGTATTAAAGCTGACAATTTAGGTTTCATGAAGTATTACTGCATCCTCACAGTAAATGGTAAGGGGAAGAAACTCTTCCAGGCATGTGAATAATAACCTGTACTTTTAGAGACTTTTCCCACACATTATCCTACTGAGTCCTCCTAACGAATGTTGAGATGGAGTAGACAACTGGAATTATCCCCGTTATGGGTTGAATTGTGTCCCTCCAAAAGATATGTTGAAGTCCTAGCCCACAGCACCTCAGAGTGTGAGCTTCTTTGGAAATAGGGTTGTTGCAGATGTAATTAGTTAAGGTGAACTCATATTGTAGTGGGTGGATACTTAATCCAACGTGACTGTTGTCCTTATAAGAAGAGGAAAAAGAAGCACACAGGGAGAATGCCTTGTGCCAACACAGAGACTGGAGTGATGCAGCTACAGGCCAAGGAATACCAAGGACTGACAGACACCACCAGAAGCTAGGAAGAAGCAAGGAAGAATTTTCCCCTACAGACTTCAGATGGAACATGGACCTGCTATCGTCCTGACATTGGACTTCTATCCTCCAGAGTTGAGAGAGAATAAATTTCTGTCGTTTTGAGCCACCTAGTTTGTGATACTTTCTTATGGAAGCCTTAGGAAACTAATACAAGCCCCATATTTCTGACCAGTATGCTGAGATTCAAAAAAAATCTAAGGGCCTCCCTGGTGGCGCAAGTGGTTGAGAGTCCGCCTGCCGATGCAGGGGATACGGGTTCGTGCCCCGGTCTGGGAGGATCCCATATGCCGCGGAGCGGCTGGGCCCGTGAGCCATGGCCGCTGAGCCTGCGCGTCCGGAGCCTACGCGTCCGGAGCCTGTGCTCCGCAACGGGGGAGGCCACAACAGTGAGAGGCCCGCATACCGCAAAAAAAAAAAAAAAAAAAAAAAAATTAAAAAAAATCTAAACAGCATATATTTGCCAAACGCCTACTAAGCACCAGGTAGTCTTTTAGATCCTGGTTGTATAGCTCTAAACAAAACAAAGTTAAAATTATGCTGTAGGGTGCATAGCTTGTTAAAGACAACTACTGTGATGAGACCCAGCTTTCCAGGCTTCCAGATCAGCATTTCTGTTTTGGTTTATTTCAATTACATCCTCCTAAGTAAAGAGTGACTCTAATACTGGCAATGCTTGTACTGCCCGTGAATGTGCTTGGATTTTTTTTCCTATTCTCTAGGGAGCTCAGGAGCTTACCTCTTTACTAGCAAACTTACATTATACTTCCTAAAGACACATTACATGTACTATTATAATCCTCTCTAGCCCTGAGGATGCATACTCTTTTTTTCCTTGGCCCTGAATTTGGAATAAAATAATCTGATGCAAGAATAGCTGCTTATGATAGAGTATTTCTGAAGAGAGGAGGGAAAGGGGAATTCCAGATTGCCACACCATTTCTAGTTGAGGAATTGGGTTTTTAAAATGCTGTGAAGGGTTGAGAGTCACTGGTTAAGGGACTTGTGCAGGAAAGTTGCTCCGGAGCACCTGAACTCATTCCTCCATGTATAGGGAAAAACAGAAGAGGGTAGAGTGGACCTGACTCTAGCCCTGCCATGGAGAGAACAAATTCAGCTCCTCAGCTCCCTGGTGATGGGGCTGAGGGACTTGGTGCTTTCACCACTTAAGGGAAAGAAAAGGTAAAGTAAGTGTGTACAGGAACCTTACTCCATAAGTAAAACCAACCATGGCAATAGCCTTGAAAGGCTTATTTCAAGACCTCGTTTCCCTCCCACCTTGACATTTTAATGGGGTTGGCAGCTTGAGCTTCATTGTAATGGAAACCAGAAGACAATCTCCAAAAGTGAAAGGCTACAACGGAGGCTGGGCAGACTTTGTGTCTAAATGTATCAGCTCTGTCCTCAGCAAATGGCAATGTTGCCTGACAGGCAATTAGAGCTGCTCCTAATTGCTTCCATCAAACCTGGCTGTTTGAAATACCTAGAGCCCCATACTAAGCCACGCCTCAGCCAACACTGTTTTCTTGGCTTTGGTTAATGCTTTATTTTTGGCACGCTGGTTTCTGTCTGGCAATCAAATTCATTCTGACCTGTTAAACTTTCTGAAGACCCTCTCTGATCAAAGCCAGGAGACAACTAGGTTCTGTCTTAAGTGGAAGGCTGACAAAGCAGAGTATCTCCTGTTCAACTTGTCAGTTCAAGGGGAGAAGATGAAAGCTCTACTTAGGACTCTGCCCACAGATATACAGTCCATGGTAGACACCTGACAGTGGCATTTTCTTGGACATGTAGAAATGAATATCTGTGTGGGGAGCTCTGAGCACCCATGAGAAAGAATGAATAGGTTTACATGCTAAAGTAAGTTCTGATAGCTTGCTATATAGGAAGCATAATTTTTTTCTTAACCTAAAATGTTTCCAATGTGATTAAATTAGAATTCTTGATATGTCCCTCCACCAGTATCCCCAGCTCAGTAAAGGCCACAACTACACAGAGAACTAGGAGTCATTTTTTGGGTTTTCCATGTTCCTCATTCCCCTATTACTTTTCCTCATCCTCTTTTCCTTTCTTCATCACACTCCTGGACAACTAGCTGGAGAAAACTCTAATTCAAAAAATATATATATATAATATATATATGTGTGCGTATGTATATATATATATATATATATATATATATACACATATATACATATATATATGAATCACTTTGCTGTACACCTGAAGCTAACACAACTTTGTACATCAACTATACTTCAATAAAAAAATAAAAAGAGTGGATTTCATTGTGTGTGAATATGCCACAATAAACCTGAATTTTTTTTTAATGTCCAAAAAAATGTAAAAAATGCTCCAATCTTAGTGACTGTCTGTATTTGGCTGATGCAGACCTCTGGTCTTTGTGAACAGCTGTATCCCTAGGGAATTTGTTAAAAACAGTCAATGGCAATTGTTTAACATCACAGTTGCCTGTGGTGGCAATATCAGTTGAAGCTAACAAGGGACTGACAGCCAAAAACCTTTAAAGGAAAAATTGTAGAATGAGCTGTCCATAGGGGAATTTTAAAAGCTATGACAGGGACTTCCCTTGTGGCACAGTGGTTAAGAATCTGCCTGCCAATGCAGGGGACACGGGTTTGAGCCCTGGTCCGGGAGGATCCCACATGCCACGGAGCAACTAAGCCCGTGTGCCACCACAGCTACTGAGCCTGTGCTCTAGAGCCCACGAGCCACAATACTGAGCCCATGTGCCACACTGCTGAAGGCCGCATGCCTAGAGCCTGTGCTCTGCAACAAGAGAAGCCACCACAATGAGAAGCCTGTGCACCATAACTAAGAGTAGCCCCTGCTCGCCATAACTAGAGAAAGCCTGCGCACAGCAATGAAATCCCAATGCAGCCAATAAATAAATAAATTTATTTATTTAAAAAAAAAAAAAGCTATGACATATTCCTGGGAATCTAGAAGGCCATGCATATGTGAAGGGCAGTACACATGCCCAGGAAAGACATGAGAAGACCCCAATCACACATCTGTCTGACCCTGATGATCTGCACAATCAGTGAGTGAAGGCTAAGGCAGAGTTGTCAACTGCCTGTTGGAGTGTTGACAGAATGCCCCAACAAACACACAGAACCTCTGGTGAAGGCTGAGAGACATATTATTTCAAGGCATTTAAGGATATCTCTGTCCAGTCATTAGTTGAACACTAAGCTAACCAAGTAGAGACTTCAGCGGTCCCACACAATAAAGAATACAGACTTCAAAGAATTAATTCTGAAATGTCACTAAGTGAACAGCAGCAATGAGAAACTCTTGGAGGAGAGTAGTATCTGATTTCTAGAGTTGTTACATATCTTATTTTAAATGTTCATTTTTCCACAAAATTACAATATATGCAAAGAAACAGGAAAGTACAGCTCATATACAAGAAAAAAGGAAGTCAATACAAACTGTCCCTGAGGAA
The DNA here is from genome assembly GCF_025265405.1 of Mesoplodon densirostris. NCBI lineage: Eukaryota > Metazoa > Chordata > Mammalia > Artiodactyla > Ziphiidae > Mesoplodon > Mesoplodon densirostris. Next base: position 164,813,583 of record NC_082663.1, read on the forward strand.
TCTCAGACATTGGGCTTACTGGATAAATACCTTAAAGCAGCTACTATAAAAAGTTCAAAGAAATAAAAGAAGCTGTGTAAAAAGTAAAGTATAAAAATGATATTTCCAAAATAAAGAATATCCATATAGAGGTAGAAATTAATTTAAAAAATAAAAATTCTGGAGTTGAAAAATAAAATAACTTAAATGAATAATTCACTAGAGGAGCTCAAGAGCATATTTCAGCCAGCAAAAGAAAGAATCAGCAAACTTGAAGATACATCAATTGAGATTAACTATTTTGAGGAACAGAAAGGAAAAAGAATGAAGAAAAATGAACAGAGCCTCAGAATCTTGTAGGAAACATCAAACCTACCAAAATGGGAATCCTAGAAGGAGAGGAGAAAGAGAAAGGGGAAGAAAGAATATTTGAATAAACAATAGCCAAAATCTCAAATTTGGTGAAAACCATTAATCTACATATTCAAGATGCTCAATGAATCCAAGTACGAAAACCTCAAAGAGATATACACCTAAATATATCATAGTGAAACTGTTGAAAGGCAAAGAGAAAATCTTGAAAGTAGCAAGAGAAAAACAACCAATCATGTTCTAGGGATCTTCAGTAATAATTAAAACTGATTTCTCTTCAGAATTTTGGAGGCCAGAAAGCAGTGAGATGACATATTCAACGTGCCAAAACAAAGACTATCTATTAGGAATTCTGTGACCAGAAAATTATCCTTCAGTAACAAAGGAGAAATTAAGTAATTCTCAGAAAAATAAAAACAGAGAATTTATTACTAGCAGACCTGCCCTACAAGAAATACTAAAGGAAGTCCTTCAGGCTGAAATAAAAGGACACTAGACAGTAAACTGAATTCACAAGATTTAGAGAGCACCAGTAATGGTAACTACATAGTTACCATTTACACAGATAAATATTATATAAAAGAAGGTATAAATGTATTTTTGCTTGTAACTTTTTTCTATTATCAGATTTTAAAAACACTGCATAAAGCAATAATTATAAAACTATTGATGCGCTTATAATGTGTAAACATGTAATTTGTATGGCAATAATAGCATGAAGAGGGGGAAAGGAATTTTATTTATTTGAGCAGTTTTTTCACATACTATTGAAAATAAGTTGGTATTAATCTGAACTAAATTGTTTTAAGTTAAGATGCCAGGGCAGGGCTTCCCTGGTGGTGCAGTAGTTGAGAATCTGCCTGCCAATGCAGGGGACACGGGTTCGAGCCCTTGTCTGGGAAGATCCCACATGCTGCGGAGCAACTAGGCCCATGAGCCACAACTACTGAGCCTGCGTGTCTGGAGCCTGTGCTCCACAACAAGAGAGGCCGCCACAGTGAGAGGCCCACGCACCGCAGTGAAGAGTGGCCCCCACTCGCCGCAACTAGAGAAAGCCCTCGCACAGAAACGAAGACCCAACACAGCCAAAAATAAATAAATTAATTAATCAATCAATTAATTAATTTAAAAAATAACATGCCAGGGCAACCACTAAGACTAACTTAAAAAAAATATGGATGAAATCGGCCGCCCGGTGAAGATGCCACTGGACCTGTCGGAGGAGCACAAGGAGCACCTGGCCTTCCTGCCTCAAGTGGACAGCATGGTGGTCTCTGAGTTTGGGCGAATTGTGGTGGAGTTCCCAAGGTGAGGCTCGAACCCCAAGATCTACGAAGGCGCTGCGAGAAAGCTCAGCGTGAGTAGTGACACTGTCCAACATGGTGTGGAAGAATTAATATACCTCCTCACTGAAAGTTCAAAGCTTATGATTTGTGAACTGGATTTCCAAGACTGTTTTTGTTCTGTGATTCTCTGAAGAATTGAACAAACTGTTGCTTCAGCTTTATCTGGGCAACAGGAAGGAGATCAGAACTATCCTGAGTGAATCAGCACCAGACCTCCCCAGTTACCACAGCCCTTGAATGGTGACTAGATGTACAGCTTGCAAGCAGAAGCCTCAGGCAACAGATTAAACCAACAGTGACTATAAAGCTCCACCTTAATAGAATGGAGATCATAACACCCAAGTTCTGCAGACACACCCAGCCACCCTGCTCCATTTGGTTCAGCAACTGGAGCAAGCCTTGAAGGAGATGAAAACAGACCACCATAGGAGAGCTGTGCGCGATATCAAGTAGTCCCAGTTTTAAGGTTTTCTTCCCTTTGAATCGCTTGTGAATTGATGATATGTAGCAGTTACTTTTCAAAATTCTTTTGATAGTGATAAATACATAGAGATTTCATAAAATTTCTTTTCCTATCTCAAGAAATTGAGGTCATGATCAAAGGCTAAGTAAAGTTCCTTTCCTGGTGCTAAATGTCTTCAGCTTCTTGACAATTAAGATATATTTTGGGGATTCCCTGGTGATCCAGTGGTTAGGACTCAGCACTTCCACTGCGATGGCTGGGGTTCAGTCCCTGGTTGGGGAACTAAGATCCTGCAAGCCTCGCAGCATGGCCCAAAAAAAAAAAAAAAAAAAAAAACACATGTATTTTCTATTTTAAATGTGTAAATAGGATTGAATCAACTGGAAGTGAATATGTTCTGTTCAAATCCTCTGTTTATATAAATGACTATACTTTTTTAGATCCTTCTTTTGACTACTTAACTTTATTATTTTCCTTCTTATTGACCTAAATTTGAAAATAAAATTCACGATGTAATACTATTACTATTCTGAATATTTCTAGACAGCTTATTGTTTTTGACCTTTAAAGGCACCACATGATGTTAATAGCCACAGAACAGTTGGAAGTGAATGTTAATTCTTTTTAATTCTATATCGTTTAGGCAGTTCATGCATTTTTCTTTGCATGTGAATATAATAAGTACTTACTATGTTGCTTAAGTTTAAGTTGCCATGGCTAATAAACTTAAATGGTACACAAATTTGTGTGAAAATATTGCATTTTATCGAGGACTGCTTTTTTTCCTGTTAACCAAAGCATCTGAGAGATACACAGTAGAAATTCACTGGCGGTCCAGTGGTTAGGACTTGGCACTTTCATTGCCAGGGCCCAGGTTCAGTCCCTGGTTGGGGAAAATATGATCCCACAAGCTGCGTGGCACAGCTAAAAAAAAAAAAGTGACACACTGTTACTTACATTTATAAACAATGGATGCAGGCATAATGTAATCAATTCTTAATTATCTGGTTATAAATTATAATTTTAATAATTTTGTTTGAATAAAGTACAAAGAGGGCAAAGAGAGACCATTCCAAATAAATATCCCTTCTTCCTTATAAAGTTGAAAAAATATATATATATACAAATATATATTGTAGTTTCTCAAATGGCAGTTTGGGCTATTGATTTAAGATCTTTTTTAATATAAGGAGTTAACAGGTAAAATTTCTATCTGAGTACTGCTTTCACTTCATCCTGTAAATTTTGGGATGCTGTGTTTTCATTTTCATTAATCTCAAAGTTGTGTGTGTGTGTGTGTATGCGTGTGTGTGTGTATCTCAAGGGAATTAAAATGGTATACTAGCAAATATCTATTTTACACAAAAGAAGGAAATAACAGAGGACTAGAGGAACAAAAAAGATATAAAACATATAGAAAACAAATAGCAAAATGAACTAAACACTCTAATCAAGAGGCAGAGATTGGCAAATGGATTTTATAAAACATTGTCCAATTGTATTCTGTCTAAAAGAGACATATTTAGCTTCAAATACATAAATAGATTGAAAAAATGATATAAAAAGAGACATCATGCAAAGAATAACCAAAGATAGCTGGGGTTGGGGATGGGAGGGACGACTATCCTAAAATGAGACAAAATAGACTTTAAGACAAGAAGTGTCATAGAAACAGAGAAGGAGATTTTGTAATGACAAAGGTGTCAATCCATAAGGAAAAAGACATAAAAATTACAAACATATCACCTAACAACAGAGCTGAAAATACATGAAGCAAAAACTGACAGAAGTGCAAGGAGAAATAGACAATTGAACAATAATAATTGGAGACTTCAATACCCTACATTCAATAATAGCTAGAACAACCACATAGAAAATCAAAGGAAATAGAAGATTTGAATAACACTATAAGCCAACTAGACACTTAACATATTTATAGAACACTCAATAGCTGTAGAACAGACATTCTTCTCAAGCACACATGAAGCATCCTCTAGGATAAACCATACTTTAAGCCACAAAACAAGCCAAAAAAATGTTAGAAGGATTTAAAACATATAAAGTATGTTCTCAAACCATGATAGATTGAAATTAAAAATAACAGAAGGAAATTTGGGGAATTCACAAATATGTGGAAATTATACAACATGCTCTTAAAATAGACAATGGGTCAGAGAAGAAATCACAAGAGAAATAAGAAAAGACTTTGAGATTAATGAAAATGAAAACAGAGCATTCTAAAACTTATGGGATAAAGCAAAAGTAGTGCTTAGATAGAAATTTTACATGTAATTTCTTATATTTAAAAAGATCTTAAATCAATAGCCTAAACTGCCACTTTGAGAAACTACAAAAATACAGCAAACTAAACCCAAAGCTAGCAGAAGGAAGAAAATAATTCAGATGAGTGTGGAAGGTAGTGAAAAAAACATTAGAAAACAATAGAAAAAAACTCCATGAAACCAAAAGTTGATTCTTTGAAAAATCAATAAAATTGACAAACTTTTAGCCAGACTGAACAAGAAAAAAAAGAAGGACTCAAATTACTCAACTCAGGAGAGAAAGAGAGGACAACACTACTGAACTTACAGAAATAAAAAGTATTATAAGGGAATAGTTTGAATTATTGTATGCTAACAAAATAGATAACACAGGAAAAATGGACAAATTCCTAGAAAGACACAAACTACCAAAACTGACTCAAGAAGAAATAGACAATCTGAACAGACCTATAATAAGTAAATAGAATGAATTAGTAATAATAAAAAAAACTCTCACAAAGAGAAACCCAGGCCCAGATGGCTTCACTATTGAAATCTACCAGATGTCTAAAAAAGAATACTAATCCTTTGCAAACTCTTAGAAAAAAATAGAACAAGAGGGAACACTGCCTAATATATTCTATGAAACCAGTATTACTCTGATACCAAAACCAGACAAAGGCATCACAAGAAAACCACAGACCATATAAATAAATGCAAAAATTCTTAACAAAATACTAGCAAGCTGAATCTAGCAACATATTTAAAGGATTATACAACCATGACCAAGTGAGACTTGTCCCAAGAATGCAAATACAAAATTGAATCAACACAGTAAAGTCAATCAATGTAATACATCATATTAAGGGAATAAATAACAAAAAACATATGGTAATACTGTTGACTCCAAAAAGCCATTGACAAAATACTGTATACCCCTTTGTGATAAAAATACCTAACAAAGTAGCAATCAAAGGTAATTTCTTCAACTTGATAAAGGACATCTGTAAAATACACACTTCTAAATCATACCTAATAGTGAGAGACTTAAAACTTTACCCCTAAGGTAATGCACAAGAGAAATATGCCACTCTTTCCACTTCTATTCAACACTGTTACAGGAATTCTAGCCAAGGCAATTAGGCAAAAAAAAGAAAAAAAAAGACACACACACTGTAGAACTAGTAAATGAATTCAGCAAGGTTGTAGGTATGAGATCAGTATATGAAAATCAATTGTATTTCTATACACTAATGAACAATCCAAAATGAAATGTTTAAAATTCCAATAGCATCAAAAGGAATAAAATAGTTAAGAATAATCTTAACAAAAGATGTGCAAAACATACATAGTGAAAAGCACAAAACATTGTCTAAAGAAATTGAAGAAGACATAAATAAAAGAGAAATCATCCTATTTTCTTGGTTTGAAAGACTTAACGATGGCAGTACTCCCCAAATTAATCTTCAGATTCAACACTATTTCTACCAAAATTTCGGTTGGCCTCCTTTCAGAAATTGAAAAGCTGAGCCTAAAATTCTTGTGGAAGTATAAGAGAACCAGGATAACCAAAATTATCTTGAAAAGAACAAAACTGGAAGATGCACACTTCTCAATTTCAAAACTTACTACAAATGTATAGTAATCTAGACCATGTGGTACTGGCATAAGATTGACATATAGGTAATGGAACAGAATTGAGAATCCATAAATAACCTCTCACATTTATTGTCAACTGATTTTTGATAAGGGTGCCGAGACCATTGAATGGGAAAAGAATAATCTTTTTAACAAATGGTGTTGGGGCAACTAGATAACTTTATGCAAAAGATGAAGTGGGACCTTTTTCTCACACAACATACAAAAATTAATTCAAGTGGATCATAGGCCTAAATGTAAGAGTTAAAACAAAACTCTTACAAGAAAATACAGGAGTAAATCTTTGTGACCTTAGGTTAGACAAAGGCCTTACTAGATATAACACCAAAAGCACAAGAGACAAAAGGAAATATAGGACTTCATCAAAATTAAAAACTTTTGTGCTTCAAAGGATACCATCAAGAAAGTGAAAAGACAACTTCCAGAATGAGGAGAAATATTTGCAGATTATATATCCAATAAAAGATTTGTATCTAGAAAATATAAAGAACTCTTCCAACTCAAAAATAAAAAGACAGATAACCCAATTAAAAATGGGCAAGAAGTTTGAATGGGCATTTTTTTCAAAGGAGATGTAAAAATGTCCAAGAAGTACTTGGAAATATCCTCAAATCATTAGTCATTATGAAAATGCAAATCAAAATCACGAGATACTCCTCTATTCCACTCAGATGGCTAAAAAAACAAACAATGACAGGTGTTGGCAAGGATGTGGAGGTGAACCATATATTGCTGGTGGGATTGTAAAACTGTTTAGTCATTTTGGAAAAATGGTTCAGCAATTCCTTGAAAAGTTAAGCATAGAGTTACCACAGGACTCAATAATTCCATTCTTAGTCATATGCCCAAGAGAAATGACAATAATGTCCACACAAAAACTTTTATACGAAGGTTTATAGTAGCACTTTTCATAATAGACAAAAAATGAAAACAACCCAAGTGTCCATCAACAGATGAATGGATAAATAAAAGTAGTATATCCATAGAATGCAGTATTATTCAGCCATAAAAAGAAACAAAGTACTGATACATGCCACAACATAAATGAACACTGAAAACTTTATGCTAAGTGAAAGAAACCAGACACAAAAGGCCACATATTTATTATGTTTTCATTTATGTGAAATATATAGAATAGGCAAATCCACAGAGAAGGTAGATCAGTAGTTGCCAGGGTCTGGGGTTAAGAGAGAATGGGGAGTGGGGTTTCTTTTTGAGGTAATGAAAATATTCTAAAATTAGATAGTGGTGATGGCTGCACAACTCTGTGAACACACAGAAAACTACTAAACAGTACACTTTAAAAAGGATGAATTTTATAGTACATGGATTATATCTCAATAACGCTATTCTTTTTAAAATGTAAATTGTGTAATTCAAATCTATTTTCTTTTTTTTAAAATAAATTTATTTATTAATTTTATTTTTGGCTGCATTGGGTCTTCGCTACTGTGCACGGGCTTTCTCTAGTTGCAGCGAGCGGGAGCTACTCTTCATAACCGTGCGCGGGCTTCTCATAGCGGTGGCTTCTCTTGTTGCGGAGCATGGGCTGTAGGTGCGCGGGCTTCAGTAGTTCTGGCTTGGGGGCTCTGGAGCCCAGGCTCAGTAGTTGTGGCACACGGGCTTAGTTGCTCCACAGCATGTGGGATCTTCCCGGACCAGGGCTCAAATCCTACACTGGCAGGTGGATTCTTAACCACTGTGCTACCAGGGAAGTCCCCAAATCTATTTCCTAAGCTATTCAACACCTTCTTCTCATTCTTAAAGTCCAAAACTTGCCCATGGTCTACACTGTCCTGCCCATGCTTCTGAGCTGTCTTGTTCCACATGTCCCTCTCAGTGTGCTCCAGTCGCCCTGACCTGAAATCTGTTATTTGAACACATCTAGCTCTTTTCTATTGCAGAGTCCTGGCATTTGCTCGCTCTTCTGCCTGGAATGCCCTTCCCTGTTTTGTTCATGGCTTTCTCCATCTCATTCTTTCTCTATCTACAAGTAATTGTTTCCCATTCTGTACTCTTTATCATATAATGTTGTTTATTTTCTTTATACACTTATAATCCCAAATTGAGATTATCTTGTTTATCTATGTATTTATTTGTGTATTTGTTTACTGACACCTCAGGCACATCCCCCTAGCATTAGGATATAGCTTTTTCAGGGAGTACCTTTTCTGGCTTGTTCTTCACATATCTCTAATTTTGAGGGAAAAAATGTCCAGTAGTTGGTGCTCAGTATGTTTCTTGAACGAATGAATAAATTCTCAATTATAATGACAGGTCTGACTCCAAACTTCTTCTCACAAAAGTACATTCGACACAAGGGCCCTCTAATAGGCAAACTTCAGAAATGGTTCCTGAGCAATCAGATGGGCAGTCATGCTTTTCTTCTTAGTGGGATCAGGGAACTCAGAGGTTCTGGCCTCTTGCCTTGATTAGGCATTTCATCCATTGAGCCCTACATTAAGATACTCTTTCAGACAGTACGAATACAAAGGTGTGGAGGCTGCCCTTGAGGAGCTCACATTCTAGGGAAGGGAACAGACCCAAACAATTGTAAAATAATGCAATAAATGCTACTAGAATGTCACAGAGTGCTAGGGAAATACAGAGTTGAAGGGGTTGATTTGGGGTTGTAGGAAGATGGTGTTAGGGGAAGACTTCACTGAAAAGGTTGAATTTGTGTTTGGCTCCACTGAGATAAGGGCTCTAGACCAGTGATTTTCAAATTGGGGATGGAGGTGGGATGGTAGGGAAGGTGATTTTGCCCCACAGGTCATATTTGGCAATATCTAGAGACATTTTTATTGTCACAACTGGAGGCAGGGAGAGATACTATTGGCATCTAGCAGGCAGAGACTAGGGATGCTGCTATACATCCTACAATGCACAGGGCAGCCCCAACAAATAATTATCTTGCCCAAAATGCTAATAGTGCTGAGGGCAAGAAACCCTCATTAAGATGATAGTTATCAATTGCTGCTAAAACTGTTAGGTGAGAGGCTGATAGGTAATTTTAGAATGGATGGATCAGGCTGACTACACTGATCATTCTTACCACAGAAAAAGAGAGGTAACCAGTCTTTCTATGTACCTCCTTGTAGTATATGAAATATTCTCACTGAAAGATCTATGAACTATGTAACTATGTGAACTATGTAAGCAACATATGTGATTAAAATTTTTCTAGTTGCCACATTAATAAATAAAAAGGAACAGGTAGAAATTAATTTAATAATATATTTTATTCAGCCCCAATATAAACAAGGTGCTGTTATTTCAACATATAATCAATATAAACATTATTAATGAAATATTTTACATTTTTGGACTGTTTTTGGAATCTGGTGTGTATTTTACACTTACAGAACATCTGCATTCAGACTAACCACATTTCAGGTGCTCAACAGGCACGTGGTGAGTGGCTGCTGTTTTGGACAGAGCAGCTGTAGAGTTAAACACCAATTTGTAGGACAACTGGAGAACAGAGGACTATGTTACACACAGTCCAAGGATGCAACCACAAAAGGTCCAGAATACGGGAAATTCTTTAGGACAATGGTCTGGTTTCTTTCACTAAAAAAAGTTGCAAGAAAAAGGCAAGGGGAAGTTGGGTGGGGGGAAGTGTTATTGATTTAAAATGACTTATGAAATATACCAATCAGATGGATTATGTGGATCTTGTTTGGATCCTGATTTGAACAAAACAACTCTAAAAAAATATGTTTTGAACACTAGCCATTTTATGATATTTAAAGAATTATTAATTTTGTTAAGTGTGATACTAGTATTGTGATTATAGTCAAAATCAGACTATTGTGATTATAGTCAAAATCAGACTTCTTTTAAAGGCACATACTGAAATATTTACAGATAAAATAAAACAACGTCTGTGACTTGCCTTACAATAATCCACTGGGGAGGAAGCAATGAGTGTGAGCATAGAGGAAACAAGGTTGGCCGTCAGTTGATAATTCTTGAAAGTGGGTGATGGGTGCATGAGTGGTCACTATACTATTCTCTTTACTTATGTAAATTTTTTTAAAATAAAGATTTAAGTAATGATTTTTAAAATGAGCTTGGTTTTGGCAAATATTGCCTGTGGATACGTTTTCCTCTGCTGGGTCTGTGGCATGCATGTGCCTCTGCCACTTGATAGGGCTTTCCAGAGGGGATGCCTGTCTTCTCCCCTGTTCTTCTACAGCCACCACCTGAAAGTGGGTGGCACTTTCCAAGAGAGTTGGTGGTTATGTTACTTATTCTCATTTAGGAATCCTATGTTTTTCAGAAATAAGGCATTCTGGAGATTTTGTATATTCTATCATTGAGATAAGAGCAGCAATTGAACGTTGGCATAAATGTTTATGTCAGGAACAAAAATAAAAGGTAGAAACAGAGAGAGAATGCTTATATCCCTAACCTTCTGAGACACCATGCCCCTGTTGGACACAGGATTGGGGTTTTTCCCCTAAAAATTTTACCCATAGGGTATGATTTTAGGTGGTACAAAAGTCAGAACTCTTAAACTTTAAATATATAATTATTTTATATGTAATAAAATAAAAAATTAGCACATCAACCTGATAATTTTATGAATGTTATTGATTGGGGCAGGAGGAAAAATTATAAAACAGTAAGTCAGCTTAAACAAAAATATTAAGTAGAAAATAGTAAAGATGGGACATGGATATGGCATGAGCTCCAAAGATGACTCACAAATTGGTGAATTTTGGGAAATGCTGGAAATAGAGATTTTCTTCTCCTAAAAAAAAAAAAAGACATATGGAGAAACAAGCACATAAAACATCTCAGGCTGAGAGATCATTTTAATCAAGTGATTTTCATTATGTGAGTGACATATTAATTAATATTAATCTCTCTGTCTTGTGCCAAGACATATTTTTCCATATCCTATGTCTCCTAGGGCACATATCTGGTGGGAAAATATAATGAGAGAAAGGATGGTGGCTTTTGTTTTAGGGACTACATGAGTTAGGTAAAAAATTCTGAGTCTGGGGGAGAGACCTGTACTATATGACAGACACTCAGTCAGTCCCTTTACTCTTCTTGCCTCATCATCATTCCCAGGCCCCTACCTGACCTGGTCCCTGCTCCTCCCCAACTTCACCTTGTAAGCTTCCGTTTCATAGGCAGCTTTCTGTTCTCTGGCATGCAAAACTTGTTCTCTCCCAGAGCCTGTGCACCCGCACTTTCCTCTGTCTGCCTTCCCAAAGATCTTTGCTTGGCCAGTTTCTTGTCACTTAATCTCAGCTCCAGTATTGCCTCCTCTCCAGCTCTGCCTGTTGAAAGAACCACTTCTCCAATCACTCTTTATCACATTATCCTATTTTTGTCTTCTTCATAGAAACTAAGACTCCCTGAAATTATGCTGTTTGTTTGCTTGCTCCATAAAAAAGGAGCCTTGTCTGTTTTGTTCTCAATATTTCCCCATCGAGTTGAATAGTACCTGGCATGTGGAAGGAGCTTGGCAAATATTTGTTGAATGAATACATGAATTAGATAAGCTGGGTTTTGGACTAGATCATCTCTGAGGGTCTCCTTCCAGCTATGAAGTACTATGATTTTCAGGATCCATCACAAAAAGCATTTATCTTTCCTATGGAGAGCTTTTCTCCACAAATCGGCCAAGGTAGGATTTCCCAGGACTTAACTGAAATGGTGGGTAAGCAAGCTGAGTGAAACAGATGCCTTTCAGGTGCCGACATATCCTCCTCTGAGTTTAACAACAAAGCAGAGAGCAATCATCATAATCAGTAAGGAGGTGGATGAGACAGTAACTAGGTCTTTTGCCAAACTGCCTTTGTGGATGTCAGAGCCAGCTTCTCTGAAAACAGCCCTTTATTTAAAACATTACTCCAAGCAGAGCTTGCCCCCCATGCCACCCCCTTTTCTCTTACTTGGGCTCTCCTGTTTGTCACATATGTGTTCAGTTGCTCTCTTAACATCAGTTTGGGTAACCCTGATGCCAGGGAGATATGAGAGCCAGCCATTAGGTGTGTGAAGTTCTGATGAAAGTAACATTAACACATCACCATTTGCCTTGGCAGGAGCTCGGGCCAAGAGCAAAAGTCCTCTTGATGTGTCAAATTATAGATAAACACAAGTTTGAAAAACATTCGTGATATAACTGCAAATAAATGCTGGTAACTGGCAGGGTGCTCCGTTTACAAATAGTTCCTGTCAACCAAACAGTAAGAGGATAAACTTGAATGCAACTGACTTCCCAAACATTTGAAAGCACTTTACTAGCAAGGCTCTGAGGCTGCAAGTATAAAACAGAATAATAATTAAGGCTTAAAATGCCATCCAGCCAACGGCTAAGCTGCACAGGGCTATGCCTTGGGATCTGGGGTTTATCAGGATGACTCAGCATCTGATTCCTTGGGCCCCATCATCTTTTGAAGACTCTGAGTTGTCCACACCCCTGCTTTTGGTTTGGGTTGGCTTGTCCTCTTCAGGTCCCCAGTCTGAGAAGCATGACCCTGGGAACTGACTGGAACAGTTGATACTTAAGAAGAAGGGGTGGTGCATTTCTTCCCTAGTAGGGAGCTTCAGGCCGTGATAAAGCAGCTGTGTCTTGCAGGGGCGAAGTCAACAGAGACACTTGCCTGTGTGTGAGGCTGTTTGGTGATGGTGGTAATGGTAGGAGGAGAAATGGGGTATACCTCCTTCTGCTCATTGGCCACTATGAGCTTTCATCCATCCATCCCTCCATCCATCTATCCATGAGTTAAGAAATATGCATTGAGTTCTTCTGACGTGCCAAGAACTGTACCAGACACCGGAATACATTGGTAAGACAAACTTTGGTGCGGGTCTCTGATCTCTATGATACAGTAAAGCTCTGAAAAGGGGAGCCGGAGGTTTGAGCTCAGGTCTGCATTGACACTCTGTTGTGTGCTCTCTCAGGAGCTTCCAATCCACCGCTTGATCAGGCAGTAAATGGATGAATCAGGCAGAGCCGGGACCATGTCACTCTGGAAATTTCATGCCCCACGCACAATGGATGGTGAGCCCCAGCTCTGGTGAAGTGTTGTTCTGCTGGAAGACAGCACAGTTTTTCAGATTTTCAAGACAAGCAGGAAATCCTGACCTTTAGGATGCAAAATCCCCCCATTTTAAATACTAGTGACTTGGTGTTATAAAACACTGGTCAGGGCAAAATTAAACAAAATCTAGTTTGCAGCCTCTTAGGGAGTGTCCTTCTCAGTTTGTTCATCAGTAAGAGAGAAGTCCTAAATCTGTGGAATCTGATGGTCTATGTGGTGACTTACAGGCTGCTGTTGGAGCAGGAGGGAGGCTCTCCTGGCAGGGTGCTGGTCCCCACCCAATTCCAGCCAGTGGAGTGCTGTTTCTACTGGCGTTCCAGATGTCATTTGAGTTTTCCTTGTCCCCTTAGATCCAGGTTAAATTGCCTAAAATCCACTAATTCCAAGGTACAAACCCTGCCCAAGCTTCGGTGAGCCCCTGGAAGTGGGGGCCTCCTCTATCTCCCAGGCTGCTGCATCACCCCTTGAAATTGTACTGTGCCCGGTCATGGAACTTGACTCTTTTTCTGAATTCCATCAGAAGCTAACTCAATCGCCCAAAGCATTTATAGACTTTACAGAAGACATTTTTGGTAGGGGTGTGGGTAGGGTTCAGGAAACAGAAAAAGTTTTATTTTGCAAAAAGGCAAATTAACTTCATATGGAAGAGCAGACATTATTATTTTTAAGATGCCATTTCACCTATTCCCTGCCTGCTCATGTTTGCTAGCTGTAGGACCTGGGTAAATTACCTAGCCTTTCTGTGCTTCAGTTTCTCATATGTAAAATGAGGACTATAGTAATATCTACTCACAGGATTGCTTTGAGGATGAAATGAGTTAATATAACTAAAATGATTACAACAGGGTCAGGTATGATAGATAGATAGATAGAGGGAGAGAAAAGGAAGAAAGGAAGGAAGGGAGGGAGGGAGGAAGGAGAAGGGAAGGAAGGAAGAAAGGGAAAGAAAATTAAGCTATTATTATTTTAATTTCTGGTTCCTCTCACTCCCTTCTCCATTCTTTTTGCTCCTCACTTACCTCTCCTCCTCCCATTCAGGAACAAAAACAAAAACCTGCCTATAACCCTCCTCTATTCTCAACCAGAATAGTTTGTCTTCCTCCTCTGAGGTCCTGGCTCCTGCTGATGTCATATCCCAAGTATGTTTACCAAGGTGTTTTCCAAACAATAATAGTTTCTTCCCTAATAGGGATTAGGGTGTCAAATGTCAAGACAATATTTTTTCAACTTGTTATGTTTATATATACACACAAAGGTTCCACAGCTTAAAAATAAGTATTAAAGGGCTTCCATGGTGGCGCAGTGGTTGAGAGTCCGCCTGCCGATGCAGGGGACACGGGTTCGTGCCCCGATCCCGGAAGATCCCACATGCCGCGGAGCGGCTGGGCCCGCGAGCCATGGCCGCGGAGCCTGTGTGTCCGGAGCCTGTACTCCGCAACGGGAGAGGCCACAGCAGTGAGAGGCCCGCGTACAGCAAAAAAAAAAAAAAAAAAAAAAAAAAAAAAAAAAAAAAAATAAGTATTAAAAATACTGGCCAGGTCTTCAGGGTGTTTTCAGCCTCTTAAATTCTGTGATTCTGGGGAAATAAAGTTTCTTGGAAGTGTGAGATGACTTAGTCCATGTCTTCTAGTGATAGATCAGGGGAGAGTACATATTGGGGCACCCAGCCTAGCCAGGTCTCCTCCAGGCACATTCCCAGGAGCTTGGAGATACTGTTGGCCCTTTTCTAAGGAATCAAGGGGGCTGAAGTGCCAGAAGACTAGAACCTAGCACAATATTCAGATAACATGCTTTTCCCCTCAAAGAAAATCATTTTATCCCATAGCTCTCAGAATATTTCTAGCCTCTTCACCCCACCCCATCTCAGGAAAATTCAGTCATACAGATGATTTAGATGGAGGAGACCTTTCTCTCAATGAAGAGAAAGTATTATTACAGAGTTTCTCAATCTTACTTTTTGTATTAGTGTTGGCTTATAGCTACACAAGAAATAAAAAATCCCCAAAGGTCATTATCTTCTCATCCTCCAATAAAGCCAGTAATCATATATATGTGTGTGTATGTGTGTGTGTGTGTGTGTGTGTGTGTGTGTGTATATATATATATATGTGCTTTATAATTATTTATTTATTTATTTATTTTTGGCTGCATTGGGTCTTTGTTGCTGCATGCAGGCTTTCTCTAGTTGCAGCGAGCGGGAGCTACTCTTTGTTATGGTCATGGGCTTCTCATTGCGGTGGCTCCTCTTATTGCGGAGCACGGGCTCTAGGAGCGTGGGCTTCAGTAGTTGTGGCACTCAGGCTCTAGAGCCCAGGCTCAGTAGTTGTGGCGCACGGGTTTAGTTGCTCCGTGGCATGTGGAATCTTCCTGGACCAGGGCTCCAACCTGTGTCCCCTGCATTGGCAGGTGGATTCTTAACCACTGCACCACCAGGGAAGCCTCTGTATGCTTTATGATTTTTATGAACCATATTTCTATTAGAATATTCATAGAAAATAACACTAAAAATAAAAACCTCCAAATTCTATCTTGGTTTCAAATCTGCCCTCTGAGTCCTTCTCTCCTTGCCACTCTGGCCTAGATAAGAGACTGGGAGGCTGGTTTTTAAGCTATTGGTTGCTGTCCTTGGCATTTGTCAGAGTGAGAAGTTGATTTTGGAAGCATTATAATAGAAATGGTCTATTGTAGGTTCAGGAAATAGATACGGACCACATTAGAGGAACAGGAAAGGCGTGTCTACAACCCATTTCACACAGGTGTGTCATGGAAAGAACATAGCCGACTTGGCTTTGAGTTTCAACTCTGACACTCACTGGCTTTGTGATCTTGGTCAAATAAAATTAACCTGTCTGAGCCTAGATTCTTCTTCTGTAATATGGAGTGATAGCATGGGGGCACTGAGCTACAGATGTGACTAGAAATGGCAACCTGGCCACATTTATACCCACAACCTAGCAAGAACATCTAGAATACCAGTTATGGTTGTAGACTGCTTAACCTACAGTAAGTTTCGAATACATTTTAAATCGCTTCATCTCTTTCCCATTATTTGGGTGCCAGAGCCCATATATCTTGTTTAGAACTAATCATTTTTGCTTTGATGATTGAGTTTTATTGAAGAGTTCATAGAATTTAATAGTTGAAAGAGACTTTAAATGGTCAGGTGACCCAACTTTTCCAGTGGGATTAAAGAAGCTTGCAGGGCTTCCCTGGTGGCGCAGTGGTTGGGAGTCCACCTGCCGATGCAGGAGACATGGGTTCGTGTCCCGGTCCGGGAGGATCCCACATGCCGCGGAGCGGCTGGGCCCGTGAGCCATGGCCGCTGAGCCTGTGCGTCCGGAGCCTGTGCTCCACAACGGGAGAGGCCACAGCAGTGAGAGGCCCACGTACCACAAAAAAAAAAAAAAAAAAAAAAAAGAAGCTTGCAGATTCAATCAGTATAAAATAAACCATTTAAAGAAAAAAAAACGGACACATCTGACTCAAAAGGAGTTGAGGTCTTCAGGCACCTGATTGGGGCTAATTATAACACTTGGGTAATACATTTTTGGCACGAGCTTCCTGGCAGTGAAGGCAAAGTGGAAACATGTTGGGTTACTTACTTTTGGTTTTGTGACAATGGAAAGCATACACATTTTTTCTGTGCAAACTTTTTCCTGGAACCAAACTTAGGCATTTATCACATGAATCATTGTATAAAGGACACTGTGGGACAGAATGGACAGTACATCCCTCCATGGGTTCTTACAGAATGTATAGTTTTTCATCTGAATGTTCTAATCTTGAACATTTATGAAGTAAACATTGCATAGTAACTAGGAAACCCCTTTCCGATACACTGAGAGAGTCTGAAATAAACCAAAAAAGGAATCACTTATGCTGCCCACCTCACCACTAATCTCTGGAGAAAAATTTTGGAGGCAATTATATTTAGATATTATCTAAAGGCAATCTTCATCATCATCACTATCATTTAACTACATTTTGTCAAGCACAAGTACATTTCATAAGTATAAGCAAGTTAATTAAGACTTAGTAAGATTAAATAACTCTTCCAAGCTCACACAGATCATCCTGGTTTCTAACTACATTTGATTGATTGTGTTTCCTCGAAGCACTGGGTTGAGGAGGATTCTGAGGCCACATTGGATAATAGTAGGAACAAGTGCCATGACCAGTTCATGATGTTTGTGTGTGATAGGGCAGTGAAACTCACCAGCCATGCATTTGCCATCATCGTGGGATTACATTTACCTGCTAGCAAAGCATATTTCATGGCAGTAATTAGCAGATAAATGTGTTGCCTGTAATTCCTCTACACTTGTTAGTAGAAACATCCCAGGATGACTATTTTTCATTACATACCACTTGGAACTTCAGGATTCCCAGCAGCTGATATATGCACGTAAGAACAAAACCAACCAAGTGAAAATCCCAATCTCACCCACCCCCCTAACGAAACCCAAGACTATAATGCAAATTAGAGTTTTTAATATGAATTAAATGTCTACATAAGTCAATTTACAAACATTAACTGTTTTAAAATCTTACTTGTAGCTAATGACTGGGTTTTATTGTTGTTATATTTAACTAAGTAATATAATCAATTCAGAGTTACAAATTTTGAGACTGTCTGTGTGACACTTTGAATGATTCAGCAATTGCAGACTGTATGAAGTGTAGTGAGTCTGTATCCTGAAGGGCTGTGGTCCCTCAAGATTAAACCTTTATTCCAAGGATGTATGAGACAATGGATCGCCTCAAGGTGGGCTGCTGCTGCTTTTGCCTGCCCAACCTCTCTGCATCTGGTAAAGAAACATCTCTTCCTCCATCTCAGAGCATGAGGTTCTGGTAGAGCTGACTCCACCTCCTGGGGTAGGCATGTATCCACGCTGGCACCACGTTCCCCCAACTAGTGATTGATGCAGAAGTAGGTACATGTTACCAAGTCAGACCAATTAAGCCCTACTTAGGACTTTGATAGGAGCAAGAAGGTAAAGACACTCACTGTCGTTGAGTTGCTAGGCTAGTAGAATAAACACCAATAGCTGTAGGTGGACATACTCCCTGAGAATTAATCTAGCCCCCAAGAAAGTACTAGTGGTGAATGGAGAAAGAGGGATTCAAAGCTTTGAGTTTGTTCACAGAGTTGTGCATCCATCACCACAGTCAATTTTAGAACATTTTTATTACCTAAAAAAGACATCCCACTCCCCTTAGCCATCATCCAGAACCCCTTCAGGTACTTCCCCCACAGGCCTAGGCAACCACTAGTATACTTTTTCTCTCTGTCCATATTTGCCTATTCTGGACATTTCATTTCAATGGAATCACACAGTATGTGGTCCTTAGTTCTCCTTTAATTAACTTCCATACCTCCCTTTCCTTCTTGCATCCCTTATTAGAATTAAAAGATTTAATATGTGTAATCATTTGTTTAATGTCTGTCTCTCCATTAGACTGTACATTTCACCGAAGCATGTACTTCATGTATTTTATTCACCCTTGTACCCTCAGTATCTACCCCAATGCCTGTGTGCCACAGAGTAGACACAATAATATTTACTCAATGAATGAATGGATTGATGAATGGATGGTTGAGTGAATAAATTAGATACCTACCCTGCTGTCATCATCAAAATACATTCAGAAATACTAGTCTACTTAACACAGTGAAAGAAGTTGATTTGGTTAACTTCAATACCAGTTCTCCATGTTGGGAAGAAAGAGAAACAAATACCTATTTAGCAAGAGAGAGTGTGATTACACATGGAGATGTGTAATATTTGTAAACGAGAAGTGGATTGTTTATGTATAGGAGTGGAGAACGGAGAGACGTGGTAAGCTGGAGCTAAGTTAAAGTAAACTATTTATTGCGCTAACTAAGCCACAGTGTGGCCACTGCCAACTGGTCACAACTGCTGTTCCTTTTTATTTTCTTAAAGGCCTCAGTCTCTGCAAGATACGATCTGAGTAATAGGAATGAACGTCCTAATGCTCAGAATTTGCTCATGGCATCCTTGACTGTTTAGGGCCTTATTCCATGAGTGTTTAGGTCTGGTTGTTTCCTGTCTGTGCCTGAACCACACAGGAAAAGAATGGGATGGGAGAGAAGTCAGACTCATGCCTTGTCACTTGGGCAAGCAGCTTGTGGAGTGGGAAACACACGTCCCTGCTTGGATGGCTTCTATACTCTGGGACTTGGCAAAGCTGTTGCTGAAAACACTGAACAAAATAAACTACAGAAGATAGAAGGAATGCAGGAAAAGTCATGAAAAAACAAATTAGTGATTCATAGAGATTACAGTCTAATGGCTATAAGATTTTCCCAGCTTTGATTTGGACTTTTTCAAGAAACCAGTGGCAGTAGAGGCTCCCTTGGTGGTTGGACATGAGAGGGGATTTTCTAGAAATAATGAGTTTCTGTTTGTTTTATTTTTAATAAAGCAAATATTGTTTTTATTCCCTTACCTCTCCACTGAAGAAATAAAATCTTTAAGTAATCTCAGCTTCTGGATTCCGACGGCATAAAGAATACACACAAACAGATTATTTCAGAGATGGGGCCTTTTTTTTTTGTCATTCATGAGCATTTCAAAAATTACATAAGGGTTGACTAATACAAAATGTGGCATCAGCTAGTGCAGAGAGATGTGTGTGTGTGTGTGTATTTTTTTGCCCCCTCTCTCATGCCTAGTAAATGCTTGATTAGAAATGCAGTGAGATTAATTTATTGAATGAATGACTCTATCTATGATGATCCGCAAGATTATAATTGATTTTTTAAAAAAGATCCAAGTTTCAAGAACGAACTAACCAGGGCTACTTTGGATAAATTCTGACCAGTAGGATATTTAATAATATATTATTTGGAGTATGTACTCCAAGAATTACTATACAAAGGTCAATGTCCAGCCCAACTTTGCCCAGCAAAGGGACATACACACACCTATCTAGTGTGATAAATAGAAGGAGACTTGCAGTGTTTCACTTCACCTGCCTGTCCCCCAACCAAATGTCTCCCACTTGTTTAACTTTTGCTATTAAATTCACCATTCATTCCTTATTTCTCTAGATAATTCAGTACCTTCTCAATTCTCCTGATGGTAAAAATCACCTGGGATGCTTGTTAAAATCACAGATTCTAGGTCCCACCAAAGGAAACAGACTCTTAAGATGAATCTCTCTTTTTAATAAATGCCCTAGGTGATTCTTTTTTTTTTTGAAATTTTGAAACATTTATTTTTTTATACAGCAGGTTCTTATTAGTTATCCATTTTATACATATTAGTGTATATATGTCAATCCCAATCTCCCAATTCATCACACCACCACCCCCTGCCACTTTCCTCCCTTGATGTCCACACGTTTGTTCTCTATATCGGTGTCTCAATTTCTGCCCTACAAACTGGTTCATCTGTACCATTTTTCTAGGTTCCACATATATGCGTTACTATAAGATATTTGTTTTTCTCTTTCTGACTTACTTCACTCTGTATGACAGTCTCTAGATCCATCCACCTCTCTACAAATGACCCAATTTCATTCCTTTTTATGGATGAGTAATATTCCATTGTATATATATACCACATATTCTTTATCCAGTCGTCTGTCGATGGGCATTTAGGTTGCTTCCATGACCTGGCTATTGTAAACAGGGCTGCAATGAACATTGGGGTGCATGTGTCTTTTTGAATTATGGGTTTGTCGTATATGGCCTTTATTATGTTGAGGTAGGTTCCCTCTATGCCCTCTTTCTGGAGAGTTTTTTCATAAATGGACATTGAATTTCTCAAAATCTTTTTCTGCATCTATTGAGATGATCATATGGTTTTTCTTTCTTCAGTTGCTAATATGGTGTATCACATTGAGTGATTTGTGTATATTGAAGAATCCTTGCATCCCTGGGATAAATCTCACTTGATCATGGTGTATGATCCTTTTAATGTGTTTTTGGATTCTGTTTGCTAGTATTTTGTTGAGGGTTTTTGCATCTATATTCATCAGTGATATATGTCTGTAATTTCCTTTTTTCATAGCATCTTTGTCTGGTTTTGGTATCAGGGTGATGGTAGCCTCATAGAATGAGTTTGAGAGTGTTCCTTCCTCTGCAATTTATTGGAAGAGTTTGAGAAGGATGAATGTTAGCTCTTCTCTAAATGTTTGATAGAATTCACCTGTGAAGCCATCTGGTCCTGGGCTTTTTTTGGTGGAAGATTTTTTAATCCCAGTTTCAATTTCATTCCTTGTGATTGGTCTGTTCATATTTTCTATTTCTTCCTGGTTCAGTCTTGGAAGGTTATACCTTTCTAAGAATTTGTCCATTTCTTCCAGGTTGTCCATTTTATTGGCATAGAGTTGCTTGTAGTAGTCTCTTAGGATGCTTTGTATTTCTGTGGTGTCTGTTGTAACTTCTTTTTCATTTCTAATTTTATTGGTTTGAGTCCTCTCCTTCTCTTTCTTGATGAGTATGGCTAATGGTTTATTGATTTTGTTTATCTTCTCAAAGAACCAGCTTTTAGTTTTACTGATCTTTGCTATTTTTTTTGTTTCTATTTCATTTATTTCTGATCTGATCTTTATGATTTCTTTCCTTCTACTAACTTTGGATTTGTTTGTTCTTCTTTCTTTAGTTCCTTTAGGTGTAAGGTTAGATTGTTTATTTGAGATTTTTCTTGTTTCTTCAGGTATGCTTGTATTGCTATAAACTTCCCTCTTAGAACTGTTTTTGCTGCTTCCCATAGGTTTTGGATCATTGTGTTTTTGTTGTCATTTGTCTCTAGGTATTTTTTTGATTTCCTCTTTGATTTCTTCAGTGATCTCTTGATTATTTAGTAACATATTTTTTAGCCTCCATGTGTTTGTGTCTTTTACATTTTTTTCCCTGTAATTGATTTCTAATCTCAGAGCATTGTGGTCAGAAAAGATGCTTGATATGATTTCAATTTTCTTAAATTTACTGAGGCTTGATTTGTGACCCAAGATGTGATCTATCCTGGTGAATGTTCCGTGCACACTTGAGAAGAAAGTGTAATCTGCTGGTTTTGGATGGAATGTCCTATAAATGTCAATTAAATCTATCTGGTCTATTGTGTCACTTAAAGCTTGTGTTTTCTTATTAATTTTCTGTTTGGATGATCTATCCATTGGTGTAAGTGAGGTGTTACAAGTCCCCCACTATTATTGTGTTACTGTCGATTTCCTCTTTTATAGCTGCTAGCAGTTGCCTTATGTATTGAGGTGCTCCTATGTTGGGTGCATATATATTTATAATTGTTATATCTTCTTCGTGGATTGATCCCTTGATCATTATGTAGTGTCCTTCCTTGTCTCTTGTAACATTCTTTATTTTAAAGTCTATTTTATCTGATATGAGTATTGCTGCTCCAGCTTTCTTTTGATTTCCATTTGCATGGAATATCTTTTTCCATCCCCTCCCTTTCAGTCTATATGTGTCCCTAGCTCTGAAGTGTGTCTCTTCTAGACATTGCATATATGGGTCTTGTTTTTGTATCCATTCAGCGAGTCAGTGTCTTTTGGTTGGAGCATTAAATCCATTCACGTTTAAGGTAATTATCGATATGTGTATTCCTATTACCATTTTCTTAATTGTTATGGGTTTGTTTTTGTAGGTCCTTTTCTTCTCTTGTGTCTCCCACTTAGAGAAGTTCCTTTAGCATTTGTTGTAGAGCAGTTTGGTGCTGCTGAATTCTCTTAGCTTTTGCTTGTCTGTCAAGCTTTTGATTTCTCCGTCGAATCTGAATGATATCCTTGCTGGGTAGAGTAATCTTGTTTGTAGGTTCTTCCCTTTCATCCCTTTAAATATGTCATGCCACTCCCTTCTGGCTTGTAGAGTTTCTGCTGAGACATCAGCTGTTAACCTTATGGGAGTTCCCTTGTATATTATTTGTCATTTTTCCCTTGTTGCTTTCAATAATTTCTCTTTGTCTTTAATTTTTGCCAATTTGATTACTATGTGTCTCGGCATGTTTCTTCTTGGGGATATCCTGCCTGGGACTCTCTGCGCTTCCTGGACTTGGGTGGCTATTTCCTTTCCCATGTTAGGGAAGTTTTCAACTATAATCTCTTCAAATATTTTCTCAGGTCCTTTCTCTCTCTTGTCTTCTTCTGGGACCCCTACAATGCAAATGTTGTTGCATTTAATGTTGTCCCAGAGGTCTCTTAGGCTGTCTTCATTTCTTTTCATTCTTTTTTCTTTATTCTGTTCCGCAGCAGTGAATTCCACCATTCTGTCTTCCAGGTCACTTTTCCGTTCTTCTGCCTCAGTTATTCTGCTATTGATTCCTTCTAGTGTATTTTTCATTTCAGTTATTGTATTGTTCATCTCTGTTTGTTTGTTCTTTATTCTTCTAGTTGTTTGTTCTTTAATTTTCTAGGTCTTTGTTAAACATTTCTTGCATCTTCTCAACCTTGGCCTCCATTCTTTTTCTGAGGTCCTGGATCATCTTCACTGTCATTATTCTGAATTCTTTTTCTGGAAGGTTGCCTATCTCTACTTCATTTAGTTGTTTTTCTGGGGTTTTATCTCATTCCCTCATCTAGTACATAGCCCTCTGCGTTTTCATCTTGTCTATCTTTCTGTGAATGTGGTTTTTGTCCCACAGGCTGCAAGATTGTAGTTCTTCTTGCTTCTGCTGTCTGCCCTCTCAGTATATTCTTAATATGTTATGCATGTAAGCAGTGTTGTTCCTCAGTACAAGTACTGCTGTTAGGAGTCATTGCAGGAAACTTCTTTAATCAATAAGGGTCTGCTAGTGTTTGAGGGTCTCCTGCAGAGGCGGGAGGTGGCTGTGGCTCACTGCAGGGACAAGGACACTGGCAGCAGAAGTTCTGGGAAGTACTCCTTGCCATGAGCCCTCCCAGAGTCCACCTTTAGCTCCACCAAAGAGCCAGGTAGTCTCCAGTTCTGCCCTAGGTGATTCCTATGGTCAGAGAAATTTAGGAAAAATGGGGCTAATGATAATTTTTCAGTTTCACGTTATGATAATAAAGCACTTTCATGAAACCCTTTCATGAGATCTTCGTCATGAGTGTGTGACAAAAATATTATTATTCCCATTTTACATAAAAGGAAACTGAGCCTCTAAAAGGTAAAGTAGACTGAGTAAGGTCATTTGGGGCAAGACTTTGACTTCAGACCATGTGGCTTTCAATCCAGGTCCTCCCCACCAAGACCAACTGCCTTCTAGGAGCTGGTAGTAATGATAATGGCATTGGTACCAAGACAGTCTTGTTTGAACAAAAAAAGGACAGAAGGGAATTATGTAGGGGCTCTGAGAGCACCCAAAGGGCCTTGAAGAAAGAGAAATCTTTTAATAGTTGAGGATGAGAGAAGAGAGTAGGTGAATAAAGTCATGGAAATGTGAGTATCAGTCTATTGTTGATTAATGAGAAGCTATTGAAAATAGCTAGAGCCTAAGAGTTTTGTAAAGTCTCTTCCATGGGACATGGTTCTGTAAGATACTCCATGGAAAGTGAAACAGGAGGGAGGGGGGTAGGGCCCAACTTTTAGAAGAATGACATAGCCATAGGACATGACATGAACTAATTAGAACGCAATAGGTCCAAGATGGTGGACGAGTCAACTTCCACTAGACCTTGAGCCTCAGTATACGCTCACTGTAACACATCAGCAAGCTAAATGACATACCCACAGGTGCCAAGACAGTTCCAAGGCCAACCATAAAGGTCAAAAAGTGGACAGTGGCCCAATTTCTGGAAATCCCCTCCCCTTCCCCAAAATAGGTGGAATACTCCTCCCACTCAGCCTATGAAATTACCCACTCCTATAAAAACTGACAACCCTATACCCTGGTGCCACTGTCGCCTTCTGAGATGGCCCACACTCTGTCTGTGGAGTGTTTCTCTCTAAATAAATCCACTTCTTACCTATCACTTTGTCTCTCACTGAATTCTTTCTGTGATGAGACATTAAGAACCTGAGCTTCATTAAGTCCTGAGACCAGGTGTGTGATCTCAGTTAAAAGACCATGGGTTCAAGTCCCAGTCTGAGTTTTGGCTTGGTTTGAGTCCCAGTGTGTGGGTTCAAGTCTCAATCTGAGTTACATGGTTTCAAAAGGGGGTTCTTTACTCAAATAAATTTGGAAAATGTGGTGAACTTTACTCTGGTGAATAGATTCCCAAAGCATATCTGTATATTAAAGGCTCTGAGAAGTTCTGCTGCAAAGAAATTTAATTAAAACTTTAAACATGCAATAGCCAAACTTATTTGACCATGGAATTCTCCCCCCATTTTTCTATAAACATCTGTCTGAACACACTTTGGAAAACGCTGGCCTAGGACATCGATTTAGAGTTGAGACTATATCCATGGGGGTGTTTAATACTGCAGTTACACCCAAATAAGAGATTCTGTTCTTTTTCTTTTTTCTTCCTTTCTTTGTTTTTTTTTTTTCTATTGTGTCTTTGTCTATTCGAGAGAGAGAGAGAGAGAGAGAGAAATAGACAGACAGATACTACCCATAAAATAAGCAACTGAGTATTCCTTGCACTGAAGTTTGTTGATTCTCTCTTGTTACTAACACAAAGCAAGTGTGTGGCAAGAGAACCAAGTGGAGAGCTGAGCAAGCCCTGGAATGTGGAAACCCGGTCTGCCTGGAGCCCCTGGCTCTTTCCAGGCATCTGGTTTGGAGGCCCAGCTTGTCTTCTTTTCTGCCCTTGCTAATCTGCCTTTCTGGGGATGAGACAGTCTAAAGATGTTGCCTCACTGACATGCTTCCTGCTCTTGTGTGTTTAACCAGGTTGATTCAGAGGGACTCTTCATCCCAGGGCCATCTTGGGCCCGACAACTGTCCAAAACAAGGTCCAGGTGGCCTCCAGTCAGAGAGAATAGCAGCAGAAGCATAACTAGGCAGGCTCACCAACCGCATCAGTCTTCCCAAGACGAACACCACTCTGGCAAGAATGGGAATGCTATCTGCTTATGGTTATGATTCTGATTGTTGGGGCCTGATGGCACCCAGAGATGCCTCCTCAGCTTGAATGGGTAGTTGGGTTGAGATGGGTGTGGTATACAATAGTCCAGATGATTGGATGAGACTCAAAAAGAGGGTGTGGGGTTAGGGAGGAATGATCTTCCTTCTTTGTTCTTTTTTAACTTAGTCTTTGAGCAGGGAGATAACTTATTTCATTTGCTGTGTTTAGTTGCTTCAGAGGGGATTGATTTCTCAATAGGGTGAATTTTGCTGTTATTGTTCAAATGGGCCCTGACCTTGACCAGTCCTAGGTCTGACACAGCAAAGTGGCAATTGGAGGTGGGTGGGGTGAAGCAGTTTTGTTTGGAAGGACAGTGTTTAAAATGAATTTGTATGCATTCTCAAAAAAAGGTTTATCATCATCTCAATGTCTCCAGTGGTTTGCTGATGAACATTTAATGACCAGCTCTCCAAAAATTATTAAGGTGTGCATATGTATGTGTATATACACACAAAAATTTGTTATACATTTTACTGATATAAAGGATGTGTAACATAAAACTTATAAATAATAATGTTATACAATATTCTATATTATAAATTTCATATACCAATTGATTCTCACAGGATTGTTTCATTGATTTTTATCAAACTTACCCATAGCCATAGCCAACCCATCGCCAACCTATGGTTACAACTTACCCATAATCTTACCCATAGCCAACCTATGGTTATAACTGACACACAAGTTTAGCTCCAACATGAATATTTGTTGATATTTTTGTTTATTTTAACATGTAAGATGAAAGCGAAACAATGAAGATACATGTCTAGGGTTGTTAGATTTAACAAATAAAAATATGGAAGGCTCAGTTAAATTTGAATTTTAGATAAACAAATACAATTTTAGTATAAGTATGTTATGAACAATATTTCAGATATACTTATGCTAAAAATATTCTTGTTGATTTGAAATTCAAATTTAACTGGGCATCCTGTATTTTGTCTAGCATTGAAAAACTTCACTTGTTCTTCAATGACATGAGTGATTTCTTTGCTGAATCACATACTAGGTTTTGAATACTAGAAGACTGTTTCCTCAATTTTTTGTGCTGTTCGCTATGTAACAGTTGTAAACATATCACAATTTCGTTTTATCATCATGAATGACATTTCTGCCATCATTTTCTTCAGTCTAGAAAATCAACAAAACAATAAACCGAGCCCTGATTTGTAGCATTTGCTAATTTCTGTATTGTCTAAACTCCCACCATAGCCAATTTCAACCTGCCAACTTGACATCACTGAATGAAAAATTGGGAAGAGATACACAGGAACACACAGTGTAGCATTTCCATGATACAGAAACAATAGTCACAAACAACCTCAAAAGCATAAATAAGAGCACCATTTAGTAAAATAATTAGGAAGTGATGACTTTTGAGTGTGTATTACCTCTGTTTTTAATGTAATTTATGTAGTGGTAAGTTGATAAAAGCTTTGTTTAACCTGGCTCATAAAAGTCCTGACAATATAACAACTGGCTCTTGCAAGCTGGTAACACCACTTCCAGCACATTATTGAAACTGTCAATATCATCCTACACCCAGCTTATTTTATTTATTTACAAAATCTGCTTGACTCCTGGAAGCGTTTGAGTTTGTGACCTTTGTTAAGTTGTTGGGGAGATTTGAAAGGAAAAAAATGATGCAACCCTTCTCTAGGGAGCTGTAAGCTGCTCAAAGGGAGTAATGAACATTTATTGAGCATCTTCTCTATTTGAGACACTGCTCTCTTCTACACATTTAAAATTACAACTTTATAAGACCCTATGCTATATGAAAGCCAGAAAAGTAGAGGGGATGTGCACTCTAAACATAAAAATGTCACTAACATTGTAAGGCAGAAAGTTAAGAGATGAAATCAAAATTCCTACCATGGTTGCAATATTGTTGATTATCTATAACCATAATTAAGGATTGGACAGGATTGTGTGTAAATAATTGCTCCTTTAGGGCAGTGGTCTTAAGGGGTGATGCATTTTCTTCTATATTGTCCTTTGATGTTTTTGTGAAGATTTTCTGGAAGATAAGCACTAAAGTCTACAATTCAGACAACAAATGCATTAAATTCATCAAAGGGGCTTTCCTCTGTGCTGGGACAGCTTTTATGGCACACGTGGAGCATAAGCTAGTCCTTGAAGAATGGGAGGGATTTAGATAAGTAGAGAAAGCATTCCAGGCAGGGCAAATGGCATAAGTAAAGGGTTAGAGATAGGTATTTTGAAGGAACAATAAATAAAATAGTCTGGCTGGAGAAGGTTCGTTCGGATTTATATGTATATGTGAAAACTATATAAAACTGGGCCCTGCGAAGTCTACTCTTGGCATGGAATCAAATTCGAAGAACTAATAGTTGGAAAAACGGAAACTAATTTAAATCTTTACTACAGCTTCTTAAGAAAACACAAAAGCTGGAGGACTTCTGCCCGTCATCACCAATTTTTCCCTCCTCTTAAGTTCTCATCTCTTCTGGTAAATTATTCTCTACCTTTTTCAGCATTTCTCTACTCCACTGATTACCTCAATCTTCCCATTGAGTCTCAGGACAGGGTTGAGTGGCAACCAAAATTTTCCTTAGCAGTGGGGGAGGGGAATAGGCTATGTACTAATGCAAAGGTATATTTTGTCTGACACATATAACAATAATATGGGTATAAACCTATACATAACAATCGCATCAGTAAGTAATTTGTCTACACTTCTTCTTTCCAACTCTGCAATATTAAATTGTATTCATTTCTTGATTTCTGTGTGTGTTCTCTCTTATGTTAGGTCTTTGTGCTTGATTGTCTATCTTCATATAATATTTATTCCCTCTATCTTTTACCTACCCAATTTTTGTTAATCCTGAAATATTCAGTTGAGAAGTGACTTTACCCAGAAGCCTTCCTTGAGCACACAAACTGGGTTAGTCACATCTCCCCCCATGAACCCATAGTACTGGGTACTTCCTCCTGTTTTAGCACTTACTACACTTACCTGTCTTGTCCCCACTGGACTGGGAAAAATTTGAAGACAAGCTCTAGATCTTATTTGGTGTGTGGTACATACATTTATATATGTGTATTTGTATATATATGTTTACATGTTTATATATGTATATGTTTTATATATGATTTTATATATAATATTATATTGATAAATATATTTCTTATGTGTGTATATTCATACATATTTATTTAGTTATTGTTCTCCTTTTATTTATTTTGGATAAATTAATCCATTTACTGACAACTTCTATGTGACAGGTACTGTATTAAGCAATTTGCAAACGTATCTCTTTTCCTGCTCTGACCAACCATATAAAATAGGAGTTACCTTTAATTCTCAAATGAGAAATCTAGGACTCAAGGAGGTGTAATGGTTGCCCAAGGACACCACCAGGAAATGGCAGCAACAAAATTTGAACCCAAGGCTGTATGTATGACATAGGCCCATGTGTATGCCAAGGCATAAAACAATCCATTAGGGAGTCTGCTTTCAGTGGGGTGAATGGAGAGGACGTGTCGCCAGACAGGAAGGTGGAGACCATTTGGGATTGTCAGCCAGGCCCTTGGTTGGCCATAGGGAGAGGAGCCTGTGCCAGCTAACTGCTGCTGATTGAAACAAATAGTGAGAAGAGGAGAGTGGAGAACGGATACAAGGACACATTTGTCACCTGTAGTTAAGGGACTCTTGTTTATAGATTCCTTTGCTTCCTTATAAGACATTTGATTATAAGCAGCATTTCTTTTCAGTAATGATCTCCTGACCTCCTTCAAAGGACCATGAATGAGACTGTGTGGTGGTCCTCCTAGGTGACAAGCACATGTTCTCTTTTGAAACTTACATCATATAAAGTTGTATGAGTTTCCTATAGCTGCTGTAACAAAGTACCACAAATGTAGTGGGTTAAAAAAACACAAATTTATCTTTACGTCTGTAGGTCAGAAGTCCAACAGGGTCTCACGGGACTGAAATCAAGAGGTCGACAGGGATGCACTCCTTTCTGGAGGCTCTAGGAGAGAATCTGCTGCATTGTCTTTTCTACTTTCTAGTGACAGCCTACATTCCTTGGTTTATAAAGCCCCTGCTGCACCTTCAAAGCCAGCAATAGTGGTTCAAGTCCTCATGCTGCTATCTCTGGCATGCTTCCATTGCCACACTGTCTCAGACAACAGCCAAGAAAATGTCTCTGCTTTTAAGGATTCATATGTGATTAGATTGACCGTCCCCCTCCAACACCCCCCCACCACCGATAATGCAGGATAATCTCTTCCTCTCAAGGTCTTTAACCTTAATCACGTCTGCAAAGTCCCTTTTGTCACGTAAGGTAACATATTCACAGGTTCTGGGGACTGAAGCATTGGACATATTTGGGGGTCGTTAAAATGCTCACTACAGTATACACAAGTAACCCCATTCTACAGACGAGGAAACTAAGAGAAGTGAAGTGACTTTACCAAGTCCCACGTCTAGTACATGACAGGTCTGAGATTTAGACTTGGGTCTCTTTTTTTTTTTGTGGTACGCAGGCCTCTCACTGTTGTGGCCTCTCCCGTTGCAGAGCACAGGCTCTGGACGCGTAGGCTCAGTGGCCATGGCTCACAGGCCCAGCTGCTCCGCGGCATGTGGGATCTTCCCAGACCGGGGCACAAACCCATGTCCCCTGCATCGGCAGGCGGACTCTGAACTACTGCGCCACCAGGGAAGGAAACTTGGGTCTCTTTGACTCAGAAGTGCTCCTTCTTTCTGGGACAGCAAGCTGCCTTCTCAAACATTTTTGTGCTGGTCATAAAACTGGGCAGCAGCGTTGGATAGGTGGCAATTTGTAGAATGTAATGAATGGATGCCTTTCTAACTTGGAGCTGGGAAGCATCCTTGAATTATGAGAAAATAGAGGCCCCTTAATGATCAAAAGGGTACTGTTGCATTTTGTCCCAGGTGTCTTTTAATATTTTCCCAGCACAAGTTACACTGGGTGTAATCACTACCACACATTAGATGGTGGGTTAGGGCACATGTATTAGTCTACTTGGGCTGCCATAACAAGATGCCACAGACTGGGTGGCATAAACATCAGATTTACTTTCTCATATTTCTGGAGGCTTGATGTCTAAGATCAAGGTGTTGCCAGGACTGGTTTCTGACGAGGCCTCTCTTCATGGCTTGTAGATGGCTTCCTTCTTGCTGTGTCCTCAAGTGGCCTTTCCTCTGTGTGTGGAGAGGGAGAGCATGCTCTAGTGTCTCTTCCTCTTTTTATAAGGACACCAGTCCTATCGGATTAAGGTTCCATCCTTATGACCTCATTTAACCTTATTACCTCATTAATAGCCCTATTTTCAAATACAATCACACTGGGGTTAGGGCTTCAACATATAAATTTGGGGGAGATGACACAATTCAGTCCGTAATAGCACATAAGAGGCGCTCAGTAAATATTAGCTAAATGAATGATTGAATTAATTTATGAATGAATCCCTTTTGTTGGACAAATATTATATACCAGATATTTACTAGAACTTCAGCACGTGTTGTTCTTTTTTTAATTATTGCCCACGTTTATTATTTATTTATTTATTTATTTTTAACATCTTTATTGGAGTATAACTGCTTTACAATGGTGTGTTAGTTTCTGCTGTATAACAAAGTGAATCAGCTATATGTATACATATATCCCCATATCCCCTCCCTCTTTTTTTTTTTTAACATCTTTATTGGAGTATAATTGCTTTACAATGGTGTGTGAGTTTCTGCTTTATAACAAAGTGAATCAGCTATACATATACATATATCCCCATGTCTCCTCCCTCTTGCATCTCCCTCCCACCCTCCCTGTCCCCGCCCCCCGCCAGATGGTCACAAAGCACTGAGCTGATCTCTCTGTGCTATGCAGCTGCTTCCCATTAGCTATCTATTTTACATTTGGTAGTGTGTATATGTCCATGCCACTCTCTCATTTCATCCCAGCTTACCCTTCCCCCTCCCTATGTCCTCAAGTCCATTCTCTATGTCTGCGTCTTTATTCCTGTCCTGCCCCTAGGTTCTTCAGAACCTTTTTTTTTTAATTCCATATTTATGTGTTAGCAGATGGTATTTGTTTTTCTCTTTCTGACTTACTTCACTCTGTATGACAGTCTCTAAGTCCATCCATCTCACTACAAATTACTCAGTTTCGTTTCTTTTATGGCTGAATAATATTCCATTGTATATATGTGCCACATCTTCTTTATCCGTTCATCTGTCAATGGACATTTAGGCTGCTTCCATGTCCTGGCTATTGTAAATAGAGCTGCAGCGAACATTGTGATACATGACTCTTTTTGAATTATGGTTTTCTCAGGGTATATGCCCAGTAGTGGGATTGCTGGGTCGTATGGTAGTTCTGTTTTTAGTTTTTTAAGGACCCTGAATACTGTTCTCCATAGTGACTGTATCAATTTACATTCCCACCAACAGTGCAAAAGGGTTCCCTTTTCTCCACACCCTCTCTAGCATTTATTGTTTGTAGATTTTTTGATGATGGCCATTCTGACCAGTGTGAGGTGATACCTCACTGTAGTTTTGATTTGCATTTCTCTCATGACTAGTGATCTTG
Source organism: Mesoplodon densirostris (assembly GCF_025265405.1). Lineage (NCBI taxonomy): Eukaryota > Metazoa > Chordata > Mammalia > Artiodactyla > Ziphiidae > Mesoplodon > Mesoplodon densirostris. The sequence goes on from NC_082663.1 coordinate 164,846,325, forward strand.
AGCATCCTTTCATGTGTTTGTTGGCAATCTGTATATCTTCTTTGTGTGTTGTTCTTTTAATCCTTAGAACAATTCTGTGGTATAAGTATTATTATCTGTACTTCTCTAGACCTTGGTATGTTTATCTGTAATCCAAGATAGTCTCTTAGTTTCCTTTCAACTTTAAGAGTCTGTGATCCTATTAATTGCCTGCTGTGGGCTGTTCAAGGCCCTTGTCTTCTGACATCTCAGACCAGAGGTCATTACTGTCAAGAGTCTTGGCTTCTATTAATCAAGACTTGTATGTTATTTTCCTTAATCCCGTGTGTAGATAAGCCTTCTGTGAGAGGTATAATAATAGTCCCCGAGTCAGCAGTTTCATTGGTTTAGAGGTCAGTAGAAGGGCTGGGAATATTCCCTTGGATCACATTACCTAAAGAGCTTGTGATGGAGCAGGCCTGTTTGAGCAGAGAAGTGCACCATATGTGCCCCTACCGAGCACCAGCCCCCTCAAGTGCTTGCTCTGCATTGACTCCATCTATTATGCACCAGATGCCAAGACCATAGAGATTACCTTTAAGGTGTTTCTGTTCCAGCCAGGTAGACATACATGTAAATCAGCAAGTGCATCCAGTATGCCAAATGTTATATTAAAGCGAAGGGCAAGGGCGATAAGAGTTAAAAAAAAAGGGGGGGGGGCTTCCCTGGTGGCGCAGTGGTTGAGAGTCCGCCTGCCGATGCAGGGGACACGGGTTCGTGCCCCGATCCCGGAAGATCCCACATGCCGCGGAGCGGCTGGGCCCGCGAGCCATGGCCGCGGAGCCTGTGTGTCCGGAGCCTGTGCTCCGCAATGGGAGAGGCCACAGCAGTGAGAGGCCCGCGTACAGAAAAAAAAAAAAAAAAAAAAAAAAAAAAAAAAAAAGGGGGGGGGACATCTAAATGGTGGGAGAGTGGGAGGCTTCCTGGGGATGAGTATGCAAAGATGAGAAATATTCAGCCAAGGAAAGAAAGTAGAGGAAGGAAGAAAGGGTGCTTGAATTATAGCTGTGCCATTCCTGTGCATGTACATTCATAACCAGAAAGAGGGGGAAATACGGATCAAGGTTCTTCAAAATGAATATAACTCTTGATCCAATAATTCCACTTCTAAGAATTTATCCTAAGGAAGTTACCAGACATGCACATAAAGATATATGTGCACAGATGTTCATTGCTGCATGATTTATAATAATAAAAGAATTAGAAATAACCTAAATGTTTATAGTGAATTGGATAAATGAATCCATGTGATGATATAATGTAGCCATTAAAAGCCATATTTAATGAGGGGAACACGCTCAAACTGTATTAAGTGGGGGAAAAGTAGTTTAAAATATGATCCCAATATTGTTAAAATTGGATATAGAATAGTACAAAATGCATATTAGGTATATAACTTCTGCATGAAGAAAAAGATTGGAATGAAATACATCAAAATGGTCACTGGATAGTAGAAATATTGATTAAAAATTTTTTCTTTTTGTTTATATTCTTCCAAATTTCTATAGAAGCATTCATTATGTTTATAATTTTAGTGCCAATTTAACCCCTCAAAATGGCAAAGTGTCATTTTTGCTACTCACATATCCTTTAGCACCCTGTCAGTGCTATATCCTCCTTGTGCTGGGGCCTGCATTTCTGTGTCTGTCTCTACCAGAGTCAGTGCACCTGTCTACAAGAGAACCAGGAGTACAAGTTACATGATGGCATTTCAGTTTCAGTGCCTTAAGTTTTCTTCTTCTGTGTCCTTTCTCACCCTCTTCTCTGTCCCTTTTCTGCAGCAGGGTCCCATTCTGCCTAAGTGCCCCTCCTGATCAAAGCCTACTCCTAGGGAATAAAATACGTACATTTATTGAGCACTACGTGCCAGGCACTGTTTTGATCGTTTTACAGGGATTGACCTGATTAAACCCCACAACACTCTATGAGGTAGGTATTAGTGTAACTTCCATTTACTGATGGGAACACTGAGACCTTTCAAGGGAAGTTCAAGAACAGGCCAAGTTCACATAATTAGTAAGTGCTGCAACCTGGATTTGAGTGCAAGCAGTCTCTGTACACACGACAGACTCCCAAAGAAAAGCTGATACATAACCAGGAGCAGAACCTTTCCCAGAAAGATGTGCATTTTAGCAGAAGACCACATTCTCAGCTGGCTTAGGACAATGCAATGGGATTGGGGTGGAGAAGTTAATGTTTAGGGAGTGTTGGGCCTCCCATTCCAATGAGATTCTCAGGGTCTTCTATAGACCTGTTGACATGTGGATCTTATGTTCCTGTTTCTTTGAAGTTTACTCTGGGCAAAAAGCCCTGGGAACAGTGAAGAATAAAGGGAGCTCCTGCATGGAGCGGAGGGGGTGTGCCTGTAGAAAGGGCAAAGAGAGCTGTGTTCCATGATTCTGCCATTTCAGGAACCCCCTTTATTGTTTTAACTCATGTCAGGAGGGTAAGACAAAATCTGTAAATGGTTATATGCAGAAAAACGTTAGCTTGCCAAAGGGCTTGGCCAGAGCTTTTAGCAGGTTGCGAACCCTGGATGGACAGGTTCCCGTGTGAACAGTTCTGAAGGGGTCCCTCAGTGAGCCAAACCCTTTCAACTTGGGTCAGCGTGGGCTGCAGAGGCAGAGGCGTGGGCCTGATGGTGAAGCTAGCTGTCTGACATGCATAAGCTGAGGTTTCAGGGAGCTCCAGCTCATTGGTATTCACCAGGTTGGCCCAGTCCAAGGTGACCTTTTGCATTTGTGCCAGTGTGTTCCATTCGGCCCAAAGTGCTTGGGGGTTTATGCAGCCTTCCAAGGGAATTCTTTGGCCTGCCTGAAAAGGAAATCAATTGTTAGAGGCCCAGGCTTCTGGCCAGGAGATTTCTTTTAAGCTTTAATATAGGTAGACTAAAGACAGCTAATAGCTGCGGTAATATTAATAACACCCAGTCCACTTTCACATGTATTCACCCAGGGGCAAAAAGAAGCATTTTAAAGCCTACATTGAGGTGCTTGGCCTTTTGTCTTTGTCACAGGGACACATTGCTTTATCAGTCATCTTGGTTTCCTCTCCATGTTTGCTCTGCACCTTGAGTCAGTAGGACAAGATGAGTATGACCCAGAAGCCTTGTCCTGTTCCTGACAGAAGGCATGAGTCATCCACTGTAGAACCCTCCACCCTGTTCCTGACAGAAGGCATGAGTCATCCACTGTAGTACCAAAAAACAGGCCACAAACCCATTCTAACAATTTTCAAAAGGGGAAACAAAAGGATGATTCTAGTGAATACTTATGGATCTATTTTCCCACCTATGACTAGAAAAAAGGCAGTTTGGTTGAGGGAAAAGGAGGGAGACCCAACTGTGTGAGTCTTATGAATACAGCAGACTTCATTCACCAGCAGATCCAAATGACAGCTAAGAGCACCCACTTATCTTCGTCACTGACAACCAGTGGGGATGACCAACCATCAGCCAGACGATCCCTAATAACCAAGTAATGATTGTGTGGGCTTAAGACTGTGCTCAGCCCCCAGCCAACCACCCCATGCAGATAGCCCTCATTTTAAGTTCTCATGTATCCTTGAGTGGCCTCTGCATTCCCAGAGGCCATGGATTGGCATGAGAGGGAAGCTCCTGCATCTCACCAAGGTGGAACTAGATATAACCAAACCTAGAATTCTTTTTCTCCAGTTTTATTGAGAAATAATGGATATACATCACTGTATAAGTTTAAAGTATACAGCATGATGGTTTGGTTACATATATTATGAAATCATTACAACAATAGGTTTAGTTAACATCCATCATCTCATATAGATACAATAGAAAGAAAAGAAAAAATTTCTCCTTGTGATGAGAACTCTTAGGATCTACTTTCTTTCTACAGCTTTCCTATATATATCATGTAGTAATGTTAACTATAGTCAACATGTTGTACATTACATCCCTAGTACTTATTTATCTTATAACTGGAAGTTTCTCCCTTTTGACCACCTTCCTCCACCCCCCACCCCCCATTCCACCACTTACAAGTCTGATCTCTTTTTCTATAACTTTGGTGGGTTTTTTTTATTCGACATATAAGTGAGATCATACAGTATTTGTCTTTCTCTGTCTGACTTATTTCACTTAGTATGATATCTTCAAGGTCCATCCATGTTGTCACAAATGGTAGGATTTCCTCACTTTTTATGGCTGAATAATATTCCATTGTATATGTATATACAACAACTTCTGTATCCATTCACCTATTGATGTATACCTAGGCTGTTTCCATGTCTTGGCTATTATAAATAATGCTGCTGTGAACATGCAGGTGCATATATCTTTCTAAGTTCGTGTTTTTGTTTCCTTTGGATATATTCCCCAAAGTAGAATTGTTGGATATTTTGGTAGCTCTATTTTTAATTTTTTGTGGAACTTCCATACTGTTTTCCACAGTAGCTGCACCAATTTACAATCCCACCAACAGTGCAAAAATGTCCTCTTTTCTCCACATCCATGACAGCATGTGTTATCTCTTATCTTTTTGATGATGGCCATTCTGACAGGCATGAGGTGATATCTAATTGTAGTTTTAATGTGCATTTCCCTAATGACTAGGGATGTTGAGCATCTTTTCATGTACCCATTGGCCATTCGTATATCTTCTTTGGAGAAATCTCTATTCCAAATTTGGAATTCTTATTGAATTTGGGACAGAAAAGAAACTCACAGTCAGGTGTGTGTGTGTGTATGTGTGTCCCTTCTGTTATCTTTCCTGTCTCAGTTTCAAGGAATAGTTGGAAGAGTTCCAAGCAGGGTATAGAAACCTCAGATTGGGTGCTGACTTACAAGGAACCTTGGGGTAAGTTCTTCCAGCGCCCTCTCTGTGTATCAGCTGCTTTAAGTAAAAATATCAGGCCAAGTGATTTCTATCAGGTCTGAAGTTAAATCATCTGCTATCCCACTTCCTAGCATATGGCCTTGGGCAGACTGACCTTTGCCTCTTTGAAACTCAGTTCCTCATCTATGCATTGGGGATTGAAATACTTCAGAGAATAAAATAACACATACATAAAACAGTCATTTTCAACATTGGCTACGTATTGGTATCATCTGGGGAGCTTTAAGAAACACTGATGCCTCGGTCCCACCCCCAAAAATATAATTTAACTGGTCTGCCGTGTTGCTTCCAGGTTATTCTAATGTGCAGCCAAAACTGAGAACACCTAATATAAAAGGGATAGCACATTTTCTGGCCCCCAAATATGCATTTGGTAAGTGGAAGTTCTTAGATAATGCTTTCCCAAGAAGGTTCCTCATGGTAGAAACTTCAGGCTAGATGAAGAGATCTTTGGTTTTTTGTAGCAACTATTTTTTTTCAGGGCAAATATAGCCAAATTTGTCCATGGTAGAGGGGCCCAGATGTAATCTTATCTTTTCAAATCCTTTAAAATATAAGCAACACTTTTTTTCAATGTAGAAAATTTGGAAACCACAGAAAATTATCAAGAATTCCATCATTGAAGGCCAACAGCCATTAATGATAATGTTCCTTCTAGCTATTTTTTTTCTGCATCATGCTTAAATTCAACAATTAACTTAATCAACAGGTATTTGTTACTGTTTATTACATATCTGTGATGTACCAAGCATTGTTTTGGGTGCTAAACTAGTTTATCACAGTGAACAAGACAAACTAGAATATAATTTTGCATTCTACTTTTCCCATTTGACGTTTTATTTTGAGTGTATTTTCCCACCATTTAAAATATTCTTCCAAATCCTTGGTTTTTAGAGACAAGATCATAATCGATTTCATGTTCATACCACGATATGACTGCTGTTGGACATTTAGATTATTTCGTATAACTGTGCAGATCTTGAATATAAATTTTAAGATTTTTAAATGCAGAAATTTAAAAACATTATTCCTGCACCTCAGCTGGCTGTCTACTTCTATCTTCTGCTGAAGTAGGGGTAAAATTCAGCCACTTCTACAAAGCATGCTTTCCCCAATATCCACATGGCTCCCTCCCTGTTGCCTTCAGATCTTCACTCAAGTTTCACCTTTGGAGTGAGGCCTCTCTCTGGCACTCCCTATACATATCTCTCCTTTATTTAACTCCATAGCACTTGTGTCATACTGGATATTTTATTTTTTGAATTTTGATTATTTGCTTGTCTACTTGAACATAAACTCCACACAAACAGAGATCGTTTTTCAGTTCTGTTTCCCCGGATTGGAGATTTGCTGCATACGTAGCATTTGTCACAGACCATCCCCAGCGGAGATGGGGTGGAGGGAACATATGCTGCTGGAGGTACTGGGAGAAGGAGGCCTGTGTGGCAGAAGCCTACAGAGCCATAGTGTCCAAGCTCAGAAGAAGGTAAGAGCAGACTCTTCTACATCTCGCCACGCTTGTGCTGGGACATAGAATTAGAAGAAGCCATTCTCCAATGCCTTGCTCTGGGAAGCGGAGAGCTAAATTTTCTCTATCAGCGTTGGAGCCTCTCTTCAGAATGTTTGACCCTGAGATTGTCCACAGTGATTGATCCAGCTTAATATCCATAGTTATAAGTAACTCCCAAGAATTAAATAGCCCTGGGCAGACACAAAGGCCTGGGCTCAAGATGTCAGCTGTTTGCAGGAAATATTCACTATCGGCCAAATAAAGGCCTTTGTATTTTTAGCAGATGGGTCCCTGGGAAGGGTGCAAGATGCCTGTAGCCCAAGTGAAAGGATGACTTGTGTTCCCTGTGCCTGAGTCAAGCCTCCTCGGGGGACCCTCTGTTATTCATGCTCAGAATGGCAGACAGATCAATGAAATCCATTCTCAATCCCTAAGCCTTGTTAAGCTATAGCTATGGCTCAACCTAGGACTGAGTCACTGAGTGAAATGGTCTAAGGACAGAAAAAGGGCAGGGAAGGTAACCACTGGTTATGATGTGTCTGCCAGAGCCAGGATCTGATTTATTTGTTTATTATTTGTTTGTAAAATATAACTCAAGGTAAATAATATACTCACATGGTTTTAAAAAATCAAATAATGTAAAGGACTTAGAGTTGAAAGTCTCCCTTCCATGGCTATAAATCAGCACTCCAGTCTCCTAGCTTTCACCACCCAAAGATAACCACTCTTACTAGTTTTTTGTGCATTGTTTTCAGAAATGTGTATGTGTGTGTGTGCATGTTTATACAAATGGCAGTGTACTATATCTGATTTTCTGCACCTTGCTTTTTTTCTTAATTTATATTAGCAAGTGTTCCATGACAGATCAAATACATCTTAATTTTTAAGTGTTTCATCATAATCTGTTATTTGACTGAACTATAATTCCTTAAACCAACTCCCTATTGATGGAGTTCAGATGTTTTCAACTTCTACTATTACAGAAATTGCCATGGATTATATATGTTAATAATCTTTTTTCCTGATTACTAAGAAATATTTGCTTATCTGTATAGAGAACTAAAGAAACAGAGAAAAACAAAGAATACAATAACATTCACCTAGAGATAGCCATCATTAATACTTCACTGTGCTTCCTTTGTCTTTCTTCTTTGTACCTTAATTTTATATTAAGTAGTACAGTACAATTTTTTATCCTTCACTTAACTTTTCCTTGATATATGCCTGTTCCCATGTCATTAAACACTCTTCAAAAAGCAACATTTTAAAGCATTAGAGAATTAGCCATCATATGGATAGTTTGATTCATTTAACCATTACCCTGCTGTTGGATAATCTGGTTATTTGGTTTTTTGTTTATATATACAGTGAGTGCGTCAACATACACTTTTGTTCATAATCTCTGTCTAAGTTTCTACTTTCTAAAAGAAGGTTACGTGAAGAAGAGAATGAACTTCCTTTTAGAGCCTTAACACACATTTTCACAACTTGCTTTCTAGAGAATCTGTGCTGATTTACACTGCTACCAGGCTGCCTGCAAGTGTCCATCTCACCTAACTCTTTTCAGCGTTGCATGGTAGTTACTAGGGCTGCTAACAAATAGGTCCATTCTCCTCCTTCCAGGCATAACGTCAAATTGCACTTCCCTACTGCCTTAAAGTTAGAAGCGGCTGTGTGACTTGCTCTGGTCACTGACTTGCAAGTAAAATTGACATGTGTCACTTCCAGATGAATGCTTACAAGGCAGTGAGTGTGAAATCACTGTTTTTTTTCCCCTGCCACTGCAACATTCTGATGGTGGAGTTACAAATATCTGCCTGGGTCTCTGAGAGACGAAATGCGGAGCAAAGCTCCCAGGCAGCCCTCACTGGATATAGCACATGAATGAGAAATAAACCTTTGTTTTTAAAGATGATTGTTTTTATAGGGTTCATCAGGAGAAATAAGCCTTAATGCCCTAAGACATCTGCTGTATGTAATGAATTATCTTGTCTCCTATACATCTAAACCGTACTAGTTAAGTACCATCCAAGAGAGAATTGAGAAAACTGTCACTCTGTCAGAGAAATCCCACCTACCCTTGTTGCTATAGAAATTGTTTCTGGCAACCTAGCTCTAAGCCAGTCATCATGTGGTGTTATCTTGTTATCTTGTACATAGGAATTGATTCAAGAATGGACACATGACTCAGTTTGGGCTCGTGAAATGTGCTAAGTTTGCTGGGTGCATCTGGAAAAGAGCATTCTTTTCTGACTGAGATACCAGAAGCTAACTCTTCTTTCTTCTAAATACTGTCATGTCTGGCTGTAAGTCCCAAGACGGCTGCAGCCTTCCCATGATAGGGGCCCTAGGACCATAGGCAGGACCCAGAGCCACAGATCTGCCCAGGCCTCACTTGATCACTGCCATACCTTTGGACTTGTTTGGTTACACTAGTGAGCTTTCAGTACTTGCAGCTTAACATGTGCTAAGTGATATTTTTAAAAACATTGCTTTAAGTGTGGCTTCTCCCAATCACCCCTTTTCCTACTTACCTGTCCTCTTCCATCCCAAGGTGGCAATAAGATCAGGGCAGCCTGCTTCCTGCCACTCCCCTGCCTTCCTCTTCTCACTTGCTCCATCCTCTTTTGGCAAACTTCCTATTCCAGTGACCTGTGTAGAAGAGGATTCTTAAGTAATAGTTTCGACTAACTGGGAATTCAGCTCTGCACACAGCCCAGCCCTTCCCTGGGGAAGCCAGTGTAGATGCCCTAGCCTGTTCCAGAAAATTGCTCTTTGGGTACTTCTTCTTGGTTTACTTGACACGTTCAGAGTAGTGAGCGTTTTCAAGTAGAAGACAGAGAGCTCCACTAGAGTATTTGCCACTAAAATGCAGAGATTGAGGAAGTGGGCTGATACATACTCAGTGGGAAGAAGTAGTGGACAACCGTGTCTTCTGCTCTCCTCTACCCTTGCTTGGGCCTGGGACACTGACCTCTGTGCACCGCACCACACAGGCCCTCTTGCCTTCTGGCTTCCAGATTGGTTTGGCCAGTGGGAGGCAAGGAAATTGAAGAGAGACTGAGGTATGGGTATTCTTCTGTCCTTCCTCCCTTCCTCACTGAAGTTCTGGCAAGGCTGGTATTCCTTTAGGACCATAGCTCCTACCAAGTGTCCTTTTTCCACAGGCTTTCAGTGGGATCTGGTAACTCTTTTTATTTCTTTGCTCCTGCAGGCAGGGGTGGTAATGGCTCCCCGATGTTGATATTTCTACTCTGGGTGCTTTGTCAGACCTTATGCATTTTTCCCTAAAACATGTCTATGCCTCCATAAATAGAATAATTAAACTTCTTCAGTTAAAACTTTTGAATGTTCATCTGTTTCCTGTCATGACCCTGACAGTTATAATAATTGACATTTATTGTGCTCTTACTATGTACCAGACATGGGTGCTACACACCTATCATTTATTGCTTAGTGTACCCTTTCCATGGTTTTATTCCTGTTCTATTTATGGTGAAATTGAGACTAGAGGAGTTTAAGTAACCTGACTTTAAAAAGTAACCCTACAACACTGGTAGTAACTGGTGAAGCTGGTTTGAGACTGTGTCATTCTGACTCCAAGTTTTGTAGTTGATCTACTTCATTCCTCAATTCTCACTAATCCCATTGGATGTCAAGAGCAGGAGTCACACGCAGATGTCTTTCAGATAGAACCTGACAGATGACTTTAGTTTGATTTTTCCAGGTTTGAAAAACTGGAGAATTTCACAGAAATCTAGATTCCTGGCTTCTACTGACAAACCAGATCTGGAAGCAATGAAATTGTATTGTTGTGTGGAATTGTCTGAAATCAAATATCAGCTTCTTCCTTTAGATAGTGTATGAGGCCTCTAGTCTCCACAGTCCCCACCCCCTATTGTCTTGCAACTAGATCACTCTGCTCATGTCCAGCTTCTAGAGGAATTGGGTTTTGTGCACCCTGATCTTGAATCTCAATGTGGTATTATGCTTTAGCCAGACAAAGAATGCCTCACTAGAATGTAAGCTCCTCAACGGCAGGGACTGTTGTCTTTTTTCTTAAATGTTTCTCTAGGACTTAGAACAGTGTCTAAAGATTTCTAGACTTGCAATAAATATTTGTGAATGAATGAATGATGTCTTTGTGTGGCTCAGGTGTGGCTTGCTGAAAATGTTGGGTAGATCTGCAATCCAGTAGGGGGCTCTCAGTAGCAACCATAGCCAAGAAAATTCCTCTGATTGAGAAATATATGCAGAATCATCTCATACTGAATCTTTTTCCTTGTCTAGTTTCACACTACACAGGTTCCAGCTCTCCCCCTTGCTGAACTTGGACTTAGGGATAGATGCCCTAAATGTTGCAGACTCCAGTTCTATTACCTTCCATTTCCTACCCACTGGAACATTCTACCCCATTACCCTGAGACACCTGTGAGTATAAATAAGCCCATAAGGTGTCTGGATCAGAGACAGTTTTCGGTGTCTCTTAAGAGCTCTTTCTTCTCTCCTTCCTTAGTGATATTCTATCATCCAAGATACCTGCTTTACATTCAGCACTCCAGATGTTTTGGGTGCGTTCTTGGCAAAGAAAGGGCATTTGGGCGTAGACGAAAGGTGTTAGGAATAACTGGGCTTGGAAATCATTGGGCTGCTGCATTAGTGGAGATAGGATTTGTTGGATCCAGAGAAAGGGATGGAGGAGATCTTGGAGACTTTCTCCTCCTCTACTTGGATCCATGTGGAGCCTAGAAGAGGTGAATGTCATTCTCCTGGCTCTGCTGTGACTCCACCATGGGGAGGGGGAGCCAGACACATTGGAGCAGTAGATCCACTGAGTATATCCTCAGTGTGACTTGCACAAAACATTTTCCTTGACCAGAAGTAGGGGTGCTCATTCCTCAGCAGCTGCTGGTGGAAGTAAGTTTTGCTGTAATATAATGGAAACTTTCTGTCAATAATCCATAGCCTTGCTTGGGAGGAAGTGAGCCCCCAGTCACTGGAGGTCCTCAGAGCTGCATACTGATGAATGGAGTCAGAGTGCCAGGAGAATAACAGCTCTCCACAGGCACGTGCTGCATATCTGTTTTCTCTTTTCATCCTGACCCTGTTTTATAGAGAAGCTGAGGCTCAGAGAGTTTCAATGACTTGCCTAAAGACATAGAAACTCGAAGTAGGCAAGTCAGAATTTGAACACAGAACTCCAAAATTCCCTGCTCTTGGTGACAGTATTTGCTATAGAGAAGGTGGAAAGGTCCTCTGGGAAGAGAAGCAGTGTGCTCAAGACAATGCTCAGGACAAAGGTGTTAAAGGATAGAACATTGAGGCAAGTGGGGAGATTCAGCTGGAGACCAGATTGCAAATGGCACCAGGGATACCTGTCATGGGGAGAGGGGCCAGCTTTTTATTTTTAGACAACTTTTATTGTATTTTTAGAAATGTGAGGAACAAATATATAAGCTGTTCTTGGGTATTGCAGTAAAGAAGCGGAAAGATTTTAAGATCTAGACAATGAATAAGGAGATCGTGTTCACTTAACATTTTCACCACTTAATCTTTCAATCTTCCCTTGCTCACCCACACTCTGCAGCCAGGGCCAAAGAAGCCTTGGCTTCTCTTACCCAGAAACTAGAGCCACTTGTGTGGTGAGCCACAGCTCCCCAGAGCCTGGCGTCTGATGAGGGTTAGTGACCTCATCTTCGGCAGGCATTTCAGATGGAGAATTCCCCGAGGACCTCACCATCAATATGTCTCTTGCCCCAGTCTCCTTCCCAGCCAGGAAATATATCCATTCCCTGAGTTTTATGTGCTGCTCTAATAGTTCAGCTTGCCACCAAGCTTGACATCCCTTCTTACTCTCATCTACCCCCTACCTCTCACCCCATTTCATCAACCCCCAGCTCAAGTATGGTGAACTTCAGATCATTTCAGCAATAGAAATGCCCAAAGTTGGGACAGTCATTTTCCATTTGTCCTCTTTGGCTTCTTCAGTAACTGAGGGAGAGAGATGGGGGCTCCAGAGTAAACCCCCTCTACCCACCTCTTTTTAAGGATAGCAGATGCTCTTTTATATGTGTTAGATTTTGAGCTTCTGCATGTTAAGTATTTTCAAACTGGGACTGAAAGAGTTCAAAACCGACCTCCTTACAGAACATCTCCACAGAGGTGGTGGCAGTGCTTGGGAAACTGTCTGATTGTACCACATTTCTGCATCTTCATTTCCCTCCTGTTCTTTTTCTCCTGGGCAAAGCTGTATGAGACCCATCTGGCAGGGCAAACGGGAGCCGTAATGTGAGCTCATGGAAGGAGCATGAATAATGGTCACTTCTTGGCCCCACTTCCATTCCTGAAAAGGTGGATGGAGGCGAATTATCATGCATATCATTATATCAGCATTTTATTTCCTCCCTGCTCCCAGCTACCCTTACAGCTTTGATCTCTCTGCCTCGGGCACAAAGTTGGACAGGTGACTTTTGCGATGCAAATCAAGACCACCTGGCTCTCTGTCCAGGCTTTGACCTCCTACCTAAGGAGGAGGCTGGTAGGGAATGCCGTCACCCTGGTCCCTGCTCACCTGCTGCTTCTCTGTAACCTTGGGCAAGGTGGAGTCTGTGGAAGGGCTTCTGTTTTCGGTGTGTAGAAAAGTAACATGACTCGTAGTGATAATCATTAAACTATCTGAATTACAATAATTTGCAGTATACAGAGCATTAAAGGGGCTAGGGAGGAAAGGGCACCTTGTTGAGAAGATTTTACCTATTTACTTATTTTTACTCAAATATAGGGTTAGTAGCTGAGTTAAAGCAAGACCAAGGGCATTGAGAAATAATAGATTGTCCCACCTGTCTTATATTGGTGACTTCTTTTATTGAATCTGATAAAAGCTATGCACCCTCCCCCATTCCCTAAATGTTTCTATTTCTGATGGCCCCTCTCATACTATCTGCCGTTGATGCTTAGCCATGAGTCTGGGATAGGGAAGAAGGACATGACATAGAGGAGGTGGGAGGTCTGGAACCACCTTTCCCTAAGGGAAGGGCAGTTTGATCAAGAAGGGAAGGTAAAAGCAATTCCCAACCTTTTCAGTCCTCGGGTGTGTGGCGAGAAACAGAGACTGAAGGAAGAGAGCAAAGGCAAGACATGAATGTTGCCATCTCTTGATGATCAAGAATTTGCTGATTAATGTTTGGGTGGTGGGGATTCAATTCTATCCTACTTCACATTTCAGATTCTGTGAGTAGATCTATTTGCCTTTATTAACTTGAATAAATTTAGGTTAACAAACAAAAATTACTACATTGTCTTTATATTTCTCATTGTATTGAAGAGTTGTGAAAACCTTGTTAGCACAAGTATTCATCCATGGACTAGCTTCTGGAAGTCTCTATACTAAACTCTCACTAGGTATCTATTTTAGTCTCTTTCCAGTTGGATTGTAGTTTGTTTGTTTGATTAGATTATAAGGAAAACAGATCTCAAGCTGCTTCAGATAAAAAAAAACAAATGTTATTTTGGAGGTAAATGTGGCTCTGCTGAGGACTAGAAATCTTAGACACCAAGGCAGCCCTGGGAGCCAGTACCTCTCTTGGAGACTGTACTTCCATTCGTCCATCTGTCTTTTCCCTATGAACCTTCTGGTTATCTATTGCTGTACAGCAAACCACTCCAAAACTTAGTAGCTCAAAATGACAACTATCATTATATGTCATAGTTCTGTGAGTAGACCATACTCTACAATTCTCACCTGAGATATTTCATGTAGTTTCAGTCATATGACAACTGGAGCTAGAATGACCTAAATGCTCAACTGGGCTGGACTTCCAAAATGGCTCACTCACATGGGTGGTACTTGATGCTGGCTGCTGATACTAGCGGTTCCGTTGAGGCTGTTGACTAGAGTAACAATATGTGGCCTCCCCATGTGCCTGGCATTTCTTTTTTCATGGCATCTGGGTTTTCTAATAACATTTCAAGAGCCAGCATTCCAAGAGACCCAGGTGGAAGCTTCAAGGCTTTAAATGGCCTGTCCTTAGAAATCACACTCTGTCACGTCTACCATAGTTGGTTGTAGGGTCAGGCTAGATTCAAGGGAAGAAGAGTACAAAAGAGCATGAATACCAAGATGACTGGTTGCCTGAGAGGGCCATATTTGGAGACCAGGTACCATAGGATCATTCATTTGCTTACCCATAGTTTATGCTTCCTCATAACTTTAGTTTGCTTATGATCCATCCTGACTGCTGCTCTGGCCTCTCTAGAGTTTTTTCCATGACAACCTTTTAAGTTCCTGTCCCCACTCTTACTGGCTTAATCATCCAGTTCACAAATTTCGAATTCTTGATGGAGCACTCTGTCTGGTCTATAGTTTTACTGGACAGCCTATGGATTGCTTGTTCGGCTCCGGTACTATCAGTTAAGGCCAGATTTGGGTGGATGCCAGTGTCACTAAACATAGCAACCCAGGCTTGCCTTCTCATTAGGGTTATGTGTGTGACGGTCACTCTAGAAGACATGACTTGTACAAATTGTTTTTGCCTTTCCTTTTCCCATGGAATTTAATAATTAAGTAGTACCACTATAAAGGGACCAATAATCTGGAGAGGTCAGTTCCAGATCCTTTGTCTTATGTCTGACATCCAGTTTGGAGCTCTTAAATTCTGCCACATAATTCTATTAGGACAGCCTCTATGAATCCGAGGCATTTAACCTTGGCCTTTGTTGTCTGTGACTCAGAGAATACACCTGTGTCTTAGCACTTGAAAAGAGCATGTGGCCCTCACTAATTCAATGGATAGGTCATTAGATGAAAAAAATCAATAAAGAAAGATTGGCCTTAAATGATACATTACTCCAAAGGACTTAATAGATACATATAACATTCCATCCAAAATCAGCAGAATACACATTCTTCTCAAGTGCACATAGAACATTCTCCAGGATAGATTATATGCTAAGTCACAAAGCAAGTCTCAAAAAATTAAGAAGATTGAAATCATATCAAGCAACTTTTCCAACCACAATGATATGAAGCTAGAAAGAAAACTGGAAAAATAACAAATATGTAGAGATTAAACAACATGCTACTGGACAACCAATGGGTCAACGAAGGAATCAAGAGAAATTTTAAAATACCTTGAGACAAATGAAAATGGAAATACAGCATACCAAAATCTATAAGCTGCAGCAGAAACAGTTTTAAGAGGGAAGTTTATAGACATACCGGCCTACTTCAAGAAACCAGAAAACTCAAATAAACAATCTAACTTTACACCTAAAGGAACTAGAAAAAGGAGAATAAATGAGAGCCAAAGGTAGCTGAAGGAAGGAAATTATAAAGATCAGAGTGGAAATAAATGAAATAGGACTAAAAGACAATAGATCAATGAAACTAATAGCTGGTTCTTTGAAAAGAGAAACAAAATTGATAAACGTTTAGCTAGACTCACTAAGAGAAAAAGGGGGGCTCAAATAAAAAATGAATGAGGAGAAATTACAACTGATACCAATTAATAAAAAGGATAATAAGAGATTACTATGAACAATTATATACCAACAAATTGGACAGCCTAGAAGAAGTGGATAAATTTCTAGAAACATACAATCTTATAAGACTAAATCAGTGAAGAAATAGAAACTGAATAAATTGATCACTAGTAAGGAGATTGAATCAGTAATTTAAAAAACTCCCAACAAAGAAAAGTCCAGGACCAGTTGGCTTCACTGGTGAATTCTACTAAACATTCGAAGATTTAATACCTGTCCTTCTCAAACCCTTCCAAATAATTGAAGAGGAGGGAACATTCCCAAACCCATTTTTGTGAGCCCAGCATTACCCTCATACCAAAACCAGACAAGGACACCACACAAAAAGAAAATTACAGGTCAATATCCCTAATGAACATAGATGCAAAAATCCTCAACAAAATATAAGCAAACTGAATTCAACAATGCATTAAATGGATCATACACTATGATCAAGTGGGATTTACTGCAGTGATGGAAGGATGGTTCAATATCTGCAAATCAATCAACATGATACACCATGTTAACAAAATGAAGGCTATAAATTATATGATCATTTTAATAGAAGCAGAAAAATTATTTGACAAAATTTAACACCCATTTATGATAAAAATTCTTAATAAAGTGGGAATAGATGGAATGTACCTCAACATAATAAAGGCCATATCCGACAAGCCTACAGCTAACGTCACTCTCAATGGTGAAAAGCTTAAAGCATTTCCCTTAAGATCAGGAATAAAAAAAGGATGCCCACTCTCACCACTTTTATTCAACATAGTACTGGAAGTCCTAGTCAGAACAATTAGGCAGGAAAAGGAAATAAAAGACATCCGAATTGGAAAAGGAGTAAAACTTTCACAATTTTCAGTTGACATGATTTTATACATAGAAAACCCTAAACACTCCACAAAAAAACTGACAGAACTGATAAAAAAATAATTCAGTGAAGTTGCAGGGTAAAAATCAACATATAAAAATCTGTTGTATTTTTTAAACACTAACAATGAACTATCAGAAAGAGAAATTAAAAAGACAGTATCATTTACAATTTCATAAAAAAGAACAAAATGCCTAGGTATAAATTTAATGAAGGAGATGAAAAACCTATGCACTGAACATGAAAAGGCATTGATGAAAGAAATTGAAGATACAAATAAATGGAAAGACATGCAATGCTCATGGATTGGAAGAATTAGTACTGTAAAAGTGTCTGTACCCAAAGCAATCTACAGATTCAGTGCAATCTCTATCAGAATTCCAATGCCAATTTTCACAGAAATAGAACAAACAATTCTAAAGTTTGTATGGAACAACAAAAGATCCCACGTAGCAAAGTAGTCCTGGGAAAGAAGAACAAAGCTAGAGGCATCATGTGCCCAGATTTCAAAGTATGTTACAAAGCTAGAATAATCAAAATAGTATTGTATTGGCATAAAAACAGACACATAGGTCAATGGAACAGAGTAGAGAGCCCAGAAATAAACCCACACATATATGGCCAACTAATTTTTAACAAAGGAGGCAAGAATATACAATGGGGAAAGGACAGTCTCTTCAATAAATGGTATTGGGAAAACTGGTCAGCTATGTGCAAAAGAATGAAACTGGACCACTATGTTACACCATACACAAAAATTAACTCAGAATGAATTAAAGGCTTGAATGTAAGACCAGAAACTATAAGACTAATAGAAGAAACCATAATCAGTAAGCTCCTTGATGTCTCACTTGGCTGTATTTTTTGGATGTGACTCCAAAGGCAATGGCAACCAAAGATAAAGTAAATGGGACTACCTCAAACTAAAAAGTTTCAGAACAGCAAAGGAAACAATCAACAAAATTTAAAAGTATCCTACAGAATGAGAGAAGATACTTCCAAATCATATATCTGATAAGGGATTAATATACAAAAAATATAAAGAGCACACATAGCTCAATAACAAAAAACCAAATAACACATTTAAGAAACAGGCAGGGACCTGAATAAACATTTTTCCAGAGGAAATGTACAGATGGCCACCAGGCACATGAAAAGATGTTCAACCTCACTAATCATAGGGAAATGCAAATCAAAATCACAATGAGATGTCACTTCACACCTGTCAAAGTGGCTGTTATCAAAAGGACAAGAAATAACAAGTGTTGGCAAGGATGTGGAGAAAAGGGAACCCTCGTACACTGTTGGTGGGACTGTGAATTTGTGCAACCACTATGGAAAACAGTATGGAGATTCCTCCAAAAAAATGTTTTAAAGGAACTACTGTATGATTCAGCAATTCCACTTCTGAATCTATTTGAAGAAATTCTAAGTATTTATTGGAAGAAAATGAAAACTCTAATTTGAAAAAAATATGAACCCCTATGTTCATTGCAGCATTATTTATAATAACCAAGACATGGAAACAACCTAAGTGTCTATCAATGGATGAATGGATAAAGAAGTTGTGTATGTATATACAGTGGAATACTACTCAGCCATAAAAAAGAAATCTTGCCATTTGTGACAACATGGATGGATTTCCAGTGTATTATGCTAAGTGAGACAAGTCAGAGAAAGACAGATACCGTATGATTTCACTTAGATGTGGAATCTAAAAAAATAAAATGAATAAACAAAACAGAGAACAGATTGGTGGTTGCCAGAGGGGAGATGGTTTGGGAGGTGGGCAAAATGGGTGAAGGGAATCAAGAGGTACAAACTTATGTTATAAAATTAATAACTCATTGGGAGGTAATGTGCAGCATGGTGACTACAGTCAATAATATTGTAGTACAAATTTACAAGTTGCTCTCATCACAAGAAGAAAATTCTGTAACTTTGTGTGGTGAGAGATGGTAACTAGACTCATTGAGATGATCATTTTGCAATGTATACAACTGTTGAATCATTATGTTGTACACCTGAAACCAATGGAATGTCATATGTCAATCATACTTCAATAAAAAAAGAAAAAGAAAAAGAGCATGTGGTCATGAATTCAGAACCCCTCATTTTAGAGATGAGGAAATGGAGACTTCAAGTGTTTTGATTAAAAACAAGTACATAAAGGCAGAGACAGATGAAACTCACTTCCCAAGACCCCAAATTCAGAAGTCCCCACTGCACCATGATGCTTCCCTGGGAGGAAAAGGCAACTCAAAGGCCAGCAAAAGTGAACACACAGAACACAAAAGATAACAGGAGGGGCCATTTTGACACCACCAAGGTGTCAATGCCATTCAGACAGAAAACACTGCTCACTTTCTCACACTTAGCAACTAGGTTTCTACTCCTTGGTTAGCTGCTGGCATTTTCAGGTTCAGCTGACTTTCACTCTAAACTGATATGCTGGTTTTGCTCAGCATCAATCTCTACCCATCCAAGTGACCAGCAATGGCTCAGAATCTCCCCCACCCTTGCTTCTCAAAAGGAAAGGGTCAGCATCTTGGCACATCTCTTTAAAGCCATTTTCATATGCTTCTGTGGGGTCCCTGGGGAGCTTGATAATATTCTGGGCTCAATGACTTCAGCCCATATAAACTCATGGAGTCTTTACTTATATGGGATTTTTCAACCCCACTCTCCAATCTGGGCTGACGAATTAGGCAAACTGCCTTGAATTTATCCTGGGAAAAATGAAATGGATTCTGCAGAGTGGTATTGGTTAAAAAACAGTTCTCTATATGGAAAGTAGAAAAGTGCTGGAGAACCACCATCCTTGAAAGTTTTTAAGATAAAAGCAACAATTCTTACAGTTTAGAGACAAATTGGGTGATGGGAGGAGCAAGATTTCTCAGGGTTCTTTCCAGGTGCAGCTCTTAGGAAGTAGTATTTTTTTTTAACATAGTAAAGAAAAGGAAGATACTATATTTCCCAACTTGGGATTTTTTTTTAGGTCCTTGAGGTAGAGCTGTGACATTAAAGTGGGTCTGCTTCTGGGTCTACTTAGACAAAACTGTGAATTCAACTAATCTACTCTTTAGGCTTTAGGCACATTTTCACTCCCATTAAGGAAACTCTTTTCTCACCCTTCAAGTGGAATACCATCCCTTTACTCTGTTATCAAAACCTGCTAAATGTCAAGCATAACCTAATGTATATTGAGTGATGTTCATTGTCTAATATAGTAATTAACCTAAGAGAGGGACTTCTCTGGTATTTCCAAAATTATTATTACAGGTAGAAGGTCTTCTCTTCCACTTTATTTATACATTGACCCTGGACCTCTTTGCTTAGAATAGTATTGTGGAAATAGCACAGTCTTTGGAGCCAGACAGACCCTGGGTGACCTTGACAGTTATTGCTTCTTGAGCCTTGGTTTTCTCCGTCACAAAACGATAGCTATTAGAGTGACCTCTGTGAAATTGTCATTTTAGTATCTCTACCTAATATCTCTCAGGGTTGTCATGAGTTTTAAATGAGATAGTGTGTGCAAAGTGTGTAGCACATGGCTGGTCACATGTCAGGTGCTCCTCCAGTGTTAGTTCATTCCTCTTGCTTATTTTGTCTATTTCAGTGCCATGACAATGGTATTACATTTTGTTTCTAAAAATGAGAAGCAGGCCCCACCCATTTTCCGGGGAAATCCTTGTATCTTTCACTTGTTTGTGGTTCTCATGTTGAAACATCACTCATCTAAGTAACAGAGAGCTACTGAGCTGATAGGGTTTCCTTATATCCAGAACTTTCTTATGGAAACTTCTGCTACCCACCCCCTCCCACCTTTTTAAAATGTATTTTTCCTCCAGAATATGCTCTGCCCCAGAAACAGGCTATTTCCGCTACGTATGTTCCAGAAATCCCTTGTAATGAACCATACAAATCTATTTGTCCTGCTGCTACTATAATTGCCTATATCTTATTATAACTTAATATGTAACAGATTTTTTTGGTGAGGCCAGAAGCAACTGAGCATTCACGAAAATGCAGATGCTGAAGGTTGTTGAGGAGCCAGTGAACCTACTAACTGGATAAAGGGGTGGTGGTGTGGGAATTTAATTAAACTGGCATTTGCTCTAGCTGCTGGAAATATTAATCAGAAAATGAATTACACACAAAAAAGTAAAAGACTGGGGGAGGGCGACATCATGAAAAACACCATCGGTGCCATTCTTTCTGGCACTGATGAGAAAGTGATTCTTCTTTTTCCACAAGGTGTGGGTCATCTGTCCAGTGAGCTCTGCCTACAGCTTGTTTGGGCAGAGATCACAAAGAAAGGCGCTTAGAAAGCTGTGAGTTGGGAGGAGGAGTGTGAGATTCTTGATTTGGGGACCAGATGCATCTCTTGGCAGTTCTTGATACAAACATAAAGATAAAATACGTGTCTGAAAAAAAAGAAAGAAGAAAAAAGCCAATTCCCCCCCTTCTTCTAAAGAAACACTCCCCCCAACAAGAGATGAGCTGAACATCTGTATCCATTCAAACAATAATGCTTAAACAATTGTCAAATTTGAGAGGGGTGAATGAGGGTTTTGAACCAGGCATTTAAATACATTCCATAACCCAGGAGCCATAGGGAAGGCATTGCCCTCCCTAGGCTTGCAAACAAGAGTGGAGGAGGGCAAACACAGACGGGGGCTCTTGCATTTGGTTTAAGAACTGCTCTCACAGGTTTGTGTAACTGATTTGAGTGGCCTGGACAATTGTTCCCCTAGAGACCATTGCCCCATTGACAGTGGGGACAGCTGGGCCTTGCAGGAAACTCTGGGTTAATGGACTTAGCTGAAGAGCCTGGAAGGCAGAGGAATCTAATTCTTTACTCAGAAGACGAAAGGCCTCGGAGTTTTCTCCTCAGTCTTAGCCATTTGGGTTTTGGCTTCCAGAAGAGCCTTTCTGGTCAATGGGATGCTTCAGTTCACGGGTAAACTTGCTTCAAGACAACCTATTACATGAAAATGAGAACATACAAATGAGCAACATTTTTGCTATTTTGTCCTGGTTGCTTTTTAATTCTTTTTTATCAGTTGTGAAAACTCTGATGACCAGTGCTCATCTGTGACAAAATGTGCTGCCCCACATAAGCCACTGCTGAATGGGGCACACTTTCCAATAGCCTGTGATGTCCAGATCTTTGGCCCCCTCCCCTGATCTTTCCTTACCCATGTAGAAAGAAAGCAGAGCCAGGACCTAGGATGAGAGGAGCTGCTTTCCTTGGCTTCTTTCAGTTCACCCAGAATAGTCTCTGTTAGTTTCCTAGGGCTGCTGTAAAAAAGTACCACAGAGTGGGTGGCTTAATAGAAAATTATTGTCTCACAGTTCTTGAGGCCAAAAGTCCAAAATTAAGCTGTTGACAGGACCATACTCCCTCTGAAGCCTTTGGGGAAAAAAACCTTCCTTTCCTCTTCCTAGCTTCTGGTGGTTCCTGGCAATCCTTGGCATTCCTTGGCTTGCCTCCATCTTCACATGGCCATCTTCCCTCTGTGTTTTTCTCTGTGTCTCTGTGCTGCTCTCCTTTCTCTTATAAAGATACCAATCACTGGACTAGGTACCACCCTAATCCAGTATGACCTCATCTTAACTTGATTACATCTGTAAAACTATTTCCAATTAAGGTTACATTCACAGGTACTGGGAGTTGAGACTTCAGCATATCTCTTTAGGGGACACAATTCAACCTACCACAGTCTTTATTGAAAGAAATGGTATTATTAGGTATATTGTTTCCATTTGCGTTCATATACTTATATCAACCTGGATTTTAGACAACGTCCATGACAGAAGCAAAAATTGAATGTTTGAGCTCTCATTTGTGTCCTGCTGGTGAATGTATATTCCTAACTTGACCACACTTGTACCAAAATAAATTACATGCAAAATAATACCATAAATTAAAATGTATCATACAATTTTTCAACATTTAAAAGCGTTTAAAATATCTATTTAAAAATCAGTACACTACTGCCAACTGTTTCTTAATTCATTGTGAGATTATAGCTTTCTTACATTTTGGTGTTCAAATGTACCTCCTATTATGAAGTAATGATGATTCTAAATGGTGTTTAGTTTAAAGTTTTAAATCATATCCTAACTTGGCACACTAAAATGTTGACAATCCTGTCAATACCTAAATATTCTAGGCCATTCCAAAAGTATGGGAATCACTGTAACAGGAGATGCCTATTTTCATCCCTTGTGATGAACCCTAAAGTGTTTCCTTTATGAAAATAATCTCTTATACCGAGGACATCACTAGTTCTATAAAATTTGGGGTTTTATTTTTATTATTGTTGTCCATAAAATTTACTATTCATCTAGGGATGGGGTGGGAATTTGGAGATAAACTCAAGACTGACCACAGTGAATCAGAAATTGAAGATCTTTAAAATGTGGTTGACAATATATATGGAACGTTAATTCTGGTTTACAAAAATTCTCACATTCCTGGCTTTTCAGAGGCCCATCTCCTATATCAAACACACTGTGTCATTTTCAAATTGTGGTGCTGATGCCTGAAGGCATGGCAGTGATTCAGTATCTGTCTGCAAAAACCCAAATGCTACAAGGTCCAGCTAAGTGATTGGAGCATCTCTCCCTATTGGTCATGAGTTTGGAAGGCCCAGCTTTGTCATAGTCTTAAGTAGTTCAACAGATTAGCAGGTCATACATAAGATAGCGGAGTGAATCATTAGTTTAAAACATGGATTTCTAGATATTTTTATGTGAGAAACTAGTTCAGACATACACATTTCAGAAGCAGGAACAGCTTCTCATAATGTGAAGGAGGCAAGCATTAGACCTGATAATTAGGCAAGATTGACTCTGGATATCGTCACTTAACCTTATCAAAGCTCTTCAGAGCTCTCAAGAGAAGTTGATTAATTATTGATAGCCATGATATGAGGAAATCCCACTGGATTATGGTTACTTAGTGACAGAAATCAAAGCTGAGGAATGACTTAATAAAGTCTGTCCTAGGACCTGTAGAGAGAAAATGGATTCCCATTGCCTTGGGGGGACAACTGGAAGAACTTCCTGTCAGGAACTTGGAGGAGGAGTTTTCAAGTGCGATTGTGATGTCATTTCCCCAGAGATCTTTTGGGTACAGATGAAGTGACACATGTCTGAGACGGGTAGACAAGTTCTCCCCTGAAGGGGCAGGGGAGTATCTCCAAGCTGTATCCTTTTGTAATGGCAGGCTCAAAGTTCCTCTTTCTGTCTTCTTCCCTGGTCCCCATTATGTGTTTCTGTGAGTACAAGGAATGAGGACTTGTCTCTCTCACCAGGATTCTCTCTCTCAAGCTGTGTTCACAGACAGAGTAGGAACACTTATGTGTAGATAAATCCTTCCTCGCCTGTACACAACCCAGAGTCACTTTTAACTTTGGTGAATGATCCTTTCTAGAATAGCTTATTCGTAAATGGAATAGGCTTGTTTGGGGCATCCAAAACTGAGGAAAGGCCCTTGTATGGAGAAGGGAATTTCATTCCTCTCCTTTCTCAATTCTGCTTAAGTCCAGCAGGGGAGAAACTATCTCTCTCCCAGTCTCCACATACATACTATATCCTTCCCAAGGCAGTTTTGCTAACTCAACTGGTTGAACAAAGAACATTCACTGGGCCACCTACTAGTGGGTGAGTTACTGTATCAGGTCCCAGGTATGGTCTTCCTTCTGTTTCTGCCTCCTTATGCTACTCTCAGAGGGTTTTGCTCTTTTTAGGCAGGCTGGTCATCCCTGGCTACACAGATTGTGGGATTGATACATTCAGGGTCTGCTCTGCTGACCTAGCCATATCTATTAAAGGAGGAAATAGACTAAACCACATTTTCTGGCATCATTTACCAGATTTGTCCCAAATCAAAGGAGAGAAAGGGAATAGAAAATGAGAAGGAGGTAGCTTGGGAGTGCTTCCCTACACTCCACCCACAGCTTTGCAATCAGTTCCTTTGTAAATAAATCCTCCTCAGTGAGTGTGCCCCTGGGGCCCTAACTGATGGAATAACCCTTCTATAAGAGTCAGTGTTAGAAGAAGACTTATTTTTGTACATTATATTACTGATTACTTTTCAAAGGAGATCTGCCTTGAAATTTGACTTTTCTTGCATTAGAAGCTCCAGAATTCCTCACATTTCTCCCAGTCATCTCCCTTGGGTTATTGAGTGATGGACACGTTAGTTCCTTGAGTGGGAATGTTGGTATTCTAGAGAAGCCGTTCTTCAGTATCCCCGCTTAACTTTGGAAGCGCTTGGGAAATAGATACAGCAGGCATAGAGGAATCAAGATTTCAACTGTATTGCCTATTGAGAATGGGCTTCCCCCTTTCTACCTAAAGTTAGATTTATGTGTCTACCCACATGCAAGGAGGCCAAGCCCCATTCAGGTGAGTTTACCTTCCCAGGACTTCAGGAGGAGCAGTGAATGCTCGTGCTCTGTGGGCAGGTCCCAGAGAGTCAACCCAGCAGAGGCCTAGCCCTACAAGTTCTGTTCTGGTTTGAACAGAACAGTTCTGTTCTGTTCATCTCACAAGTCAATCCATTACTTCCTCCTTGTCAACGTGTAGAGAGGGACCTAAAAGTAAGGGAAGCTGTTGTCTTTCAAATATTTTGGAAAAGGGAGAAGTTTCTATTTTATGGAAAAGGGGAAGATTTACAAAGAGGATTTCTTCTACACAGAAACAATCTTCTAGAATCAAAACCTTCATCCGGGTTGACTGTAGATTGGCAATTGTGTGACTCTTCTGGTGTTTTAAATTGAAAGCTTTCTCCCCAGTCCAGTCCCCGTATGGTGGGGGAGAGAAGGAGGACATATCCTGCCCTGGGTTGCTGTTACATTCCTATTCCTTGGACATCTCTTGAATAAATTTAGTATTATCATCTCTCACTAAGAATGAGTGAATGAATGAAGTCCTCTTTAATTCAACAAACTTTATTGAGGCACAGGGTTATTAAGCAACTTGTCCAAGGTAACACGGTAAATAGCAAAGCTAGGATTTGAACTCAAGCAATTTGACTAATGGCCTGAGCTGCTGATTGATACAAACATACTATAACAGAGATAAACATGGGTAACCCTGGTATGCAGAGGAAGCGTTCCCAACCAAGGCCATGGAGGTTCATGAGATTCTTTCAGGGGAGCTCAGGGGTCATAACCTGTTTCTATGGTCTTTGGAGTCAGCAGGAGAAGGTTGCCATGGAGAGCAGAACTTTCCATTCATCTCAGTGCAAGGTCCGGGGAAGTTGGAGTCTTCTCTGAGACCCACTTGGCCTTGTCTTCACTCCCTTCCCCTCTGGAGATGGGCCCAGGGACAGAACAAGAGGAACCAAGCTCCTCTACCTTCAAAACATCCCCAGGGGCTAAGTCAATGTCCCTCTGTTAGGAGTCCATAAAGGGATCCTCTTTTTTTGTCAGCCTTTGTCACAAAGAATGATTTCATAAGTGATTCTAGCTGCTTCCTGCCTAATGACAAACTTGTGGGCATCTCCCTGCTGTAGTCAAGCGTGGGCTTTGTCTGATTAGGTCAGCTCATACACTTGTAAGATCTCAGGCATGCAGAGAACTCTGAAGAGTCTCCCGTTGTTCCAAGATGCTTTGGAAATGGGTTGGGAATCCTATGAGGAATTTCATTCAAATTCCCCCACGGACAGCAGAGTAAATGCTCTCAGTGCTAACACCCACAAAGTGACAGATGTGGTTAGCATCTTTGTAAGATCTCTGTTGGCTCCCAGCTCAGCTTCCCGGAATCCCTGCAGGCCAAGGCTGTTGATTATCTCCAGGACACACTTTCTGTTCTCACACTTTCCCTTAACACTGAGGTGACAAGAGTAAGATTCAAAGTCTGGGAGTGCAGGACTTGAGCCGTCTTGTCTCTACTTATATTGACTGTGGGACCTTGTAAAACATCCCATAGGATTGGTGGCAGCGTCAGTCAATGAGCTAAGGCAGGCTTTCCTCAGTTTCCCCATATTGTTGGCTCCCATTAAGCAATAGCTACTATTATCACTCTTGTTGTTATGGTTATTAACAAGAACGTGTGTATAAATATCCTAAATTGAAGAGACAGCTTTATTTTATGGAATTCACTGAGGTCTGCCTTCTCCACTCTCATTCCTTCGTGGCTGTAAGACAAGCATGTTTGTTACCAGGCTACTGGGGGCCCAGGTAGAAATGGGTGTTTGTGGTGTCAGCTCTATAACCCCCCAATATTGTTTTTTTTTTTTATTCAGGAATTTAGTAAGTCATTTTTGGGGCCATTTCTAGTTATTTTCAAAAGCTAAAGAAGATTCCTGTCTGCTTTGTAAAGCAGTTCAGCTGCCACTGATCTGACCACTTGAGGTCTACTTTTCTAGGATTGCATAATCCTATCTCTGTTCACTCTATTCATGCCCAGCCTGACTTTACACACCTGTCTTTGGTTCATTTCTACAAGGAAGAATTGCTTCACAAGTACAGATCCCCATTTGAAGAGCCATTCACACATCTCTCTTCTAATATCTTTGGTGTCCTATGAGAAGCAGAGAGACTCTTCAAGTTGGGTTACCTCTATTTTCAGCTAGAATGCCGACATCCTGAAGGACAGTGTAACCTCTTGGCCAAATGTGTGCTTCACTATCCAGGTTTTCTGAAACACCAGCAGTATGAATTCTCCAACCACAGGCCCTTATCTGTAAATGGGAATGATAATAATAATTGCTACTTTGTAAGATTTTTATAGGATTTAAATGAAGCAATTACAGTAAAGAGCTTGGTGCAGCACCTAACTCATAGTAATCCTGAGTAAATGGAATATGAGTATTAGGCTTAACAGTTGGAATTGGGATTAGAATTAGGATAAATATTATTAGTAGTACTCCATGTCTTTGCATATTCCATGCGTCTGTCTGATTGGCCCTTCCCCTGTCTTCTTTGTAGCTACTAAATCATTCTTCAAAATCCAGTTCAAATACCATCTCTTCTAGGATACCTCCCCTGGTCTCCCAAGTAGGATTTATCCATCCTCCTAGCATCTTTTAATCTTTCTCCATTGTAATACTGATCCCTCTAAATGGCATTCATGTATTAACGTGGCTATCTCTCCTGCTAGACTGCTTCCTGAGAGTGGGCACTGGTTCTGGGTCCCATCTGCACCAACTGTCAGGTCTGCAGAACCTGACAGAGCTGGCCCTTCTTAAATGCTCTATAATTTGAAAAGAACTGCAGAGGCTGTTTTAAGAGATGAGCAGACCCAGACGTGCCCAGGGGTCTGACGACTAAAAGTAATTCAAGATGTAACCCTCCAACCCACCTGCATTGTGCGACTCTAGACAGTGTTTCTTTTCACAGGAGCTAGGCCAACTGTGCTCAGTTCAGGGCACGTTGAGGAAGCTTCTGAAAATTACACCATGTCTTTGTCTGCCCAGAAAGACAGGAACTAGTGAGTGATTCTGGCTTATCATGCTGTCAGATACAGTGAAGACACTGCGGCACGTGACAGACAGTGTGGAAAGGAGGCGTGTCACTTTTAAGTTGTTGGCATTGCTTTATTTATTTACTTTATAGGCAGGAGAGTTGAGTGCTTCATGCCAGTCCTGCTTCTACCCTTTTATTCATGAAGGGCTCCTTTCTTCTTGGTATTTATTGCTATGAGTCACTTCTCTGTGCACCAGATGGAAGATGCAGAAGCTTCTGGCTCCTGTGAAGAAACGTGGTTTAGGGTGGGAGATGAGGATGAGAGTGGGGAGGGGGAAGGAATCTGGGCTGGGGACATGTAGATTTGTTTTCAGATTGCATTAAGCTCCCAGTCTCTTCCCTCTAGTCCCACAAGGTTTGATCAGTTCTCTAGAGATAGTTGCTCTCATGTGTTTTCCCTCTTGCTCTTTGAGCCCATCTGCACGTTTGTAGGAGAAACTTAATTCCTACGGGCTCATTCATTAAACTCATTAAGCTGTTTTTTAATGAGAACAATTTCATAACGGGGAATCCTTCAAAATTTACTCCTGGCAGCTATGATTTCCTGTTTGTGAACTTGGGCACTCAGGTCTGAGATGGTTGTTCTTCAGGCCTCTTGCTCCAAAACTGTGACCTACCTTCATTCCAGAGAGGGCCCCAGAGGCTGTGTCTCCCGATTACCAGAAGCAGTACTGGCACCCTGTCTGTCCTTCTAGGTTAGGATGACCACATCCATCTAGGCCTGGAGGCTCTCAGAATCCCCAAAGCCATGGTCTTTTGGAGTTAGTACAGGTTATATCACTTCCATGAAGCTTGTTCCAGTAGTTGGGCTGGACATTATCTCTTCCATGGTTTGATTCTCTTTCTACCTCCTTATGTCACTGTTTTATTTTATTTTATTTTATTTTATTTTATTTGTATTACAGATATAACCGATGTCCTTTACTATATGATGACTAACTTGTCGATAGTGCTTGAGAGCCCAAGTTTTGGGGTCAAGGACACCAG
This sequence comes from Mesoplodon densirostris, assembly GCF_025265405.1. Taxonomy (NCBI): domain Eukaryota; kingdom Metazoa; phylum Chordata; class Mammalia; order Artiodactyla; family Ziphiidae; genus Mesoplodon; species Mesoplodon densirostris. The sequence continues at coordinate 164,875,590 of NC_082663.1, forward strand.
GGATGTCTTGAGTTGATAGGCATCCCACCTTGGAAAGCTCAAAATCTCTGCACCTTGATTTCCTGTCATTTAAAACCTCTTTTAAAACTGAGTGTGTGGGCCTCCCTGGTGGCGCAGTGGTTAAGAGTCCGCCTGCCGATGCAGGGGATACGGGTTCGTGCCCCGGTCTGGGAGGATCCCATATGCCGCGGAGCGGCTGGGCCCGTGAGCCATGGCCGCTGGGCCTGCGCATCCGGAGCCTGTGCTCCGCAACGGGAGAGGCCACAACAGTGAGAGGCCCGCATACTGCAAAAAGAAAAAAAATAAATAAATTTAAAACTGAGTGTGTGTGAAGCAGCCAGAGAAAATGTATAAACCATAAATATACAGTTTAATGAATTTTTATAAAGTGGATGCCCTCAGGTCATACCAATCAGGGCACAATATAGAACTTTATCAGGACCTGAGAAGTCCTCTCTGTGCCCTTTTCTCATAACACCTTATTCCTCTCACCTAAATATAGCTACAATTATATGGTGATGTAGCGATTAATCATATGATGAATTATATGATGATAACTTCTTTGCATTTCTTTAGATTTACCATGCAAATACCATGTAAATATCCTGGTTTGAATGTTGTTAAAATGGAAATCTGTAGTATGTATTCTTTTCTGCATGACCTCTTTTCCTCAATATTATGTTTGTGTGATTCAGTCACCTTGTTATACTTAGCTGTAATTCACTCATGTTTGTTATTGTCTAATATTCCGTGATGTGAATATACTGCAGTTTATATAGCCATTCTACTTGTGATGGACATTTAGATTATTCCCAGTTTGGGGCCATGACTACATTGCTGCTATGAATCTTCTTATCCATGTCTTGTGGAGCATATATGCATGCATGACAGAATTGCTGGATCACAGGCATGCATTATCTTCAAATTTAGTGGATAATACAAAGTGTTTCCAAAGTGTTCCAATTTATATTTTCCATTACTTTCCATCTTCACCAACACTTGATATTGTCCATCTTTTTAGTTTTAGCCATTTGGCTAGGTGTGTGATAATGTTTTATCTTGGTTTTAATTTGCCTTTTCTTGATTATTGATAGGTTGTATACCTTTGCATATGTTTATGGACTATTTGGATTTTCTCTTTTGCAAAGGACCTGTTAGAGTCTCCTTTATTTTCCTTTTCTTTTTTACTTTTCTTTCCTTGCCTGTTTTTCTGCTGGGTTGCCTGTCTTATTTTTATCCATTTATGAGAATTTTTTGTATGTCCTGGATATGAGCCCTTTGCGAGTTATATGTTTTGCTAATATCTGTTCACACTCTGTGTGGAAATACCTTTTCATTTGCTTAATGGTACATTTTGAGGAAATTAAGTTCTTAGTATTAATGTGGTCAAATTTATCAACCTAGTGCTTTTTATGTCACATTTAAGAATTTTTATCTCAAACCAGTTATAAAGATAATCTCCATTATAATCTAAAATATTATTGTTTGCTTTTCATATTTAGGTCTATAATCCCCATAGAATTGATTTTTTTGTTTATGGTGTTGAGTCACATTCATTTTTCCCCATATGCATACCTAATTATCCCAGCAGTATTTATTGAAAAGGCCATCCTTTCCCTACTTCTCTGCAATGACATTTTTAGCATAAATCAAATGTCCATTTATTGTGTAGATCTGCTTCTATTATGAGTCATCAGCCTATTTGTCTAACTTGGTACTATTAAACATTGCCTTAATTACTGTAACTTTATAATAAATCTTCATACCCAATCGAGCAAGTCTTTCCACCTGACTTTCCTTCTTTAATTTGTCTTTGCTATTCTTGTGCATTTGCATTTCTATTTATTTATTTATTTATTTATTTATTTATTTATTTATTTGCAGTATGCGGGCCTCTCACTGTTGTGGTGTCTCCTGTTGCGGAGCACAGGCTCCGGACGTGCAGGCTCAGCGGCCATGGCCCACGGGCCCAGCCGCTCCACGGCACGTGGGATCTCCCCGGACTGGGGCACGAACCCGTGTCCCCTGCATCGGCAGGTGGACTCTCAACCACTGCGCCACCAGGGAAGCCCTCTATTTATATTTTTAAATCATATTGAAAAATTCCACAGAAGAGATTTGGGGAATTTTTTAAGGCAAAAATCAATCTGTAGAGAATTGAACATTTTTGTGATAATGAGTGTTCTAATTCACGATCAATATATCTCCATCTATTTTGTACTTAAAATTTTTTTAAATTATATTTTGTAGTATTCTATGAGGAGGTTTTCCAGATTTTGTTGGATTCATTCCTAGGAATTTGATGTTTTGACCCTATTATAAAATAGATAAAATTTATTTTCCAACTGCCACTTGAATTTAGAAATGCAATTTATTTTTATATATCAACCTTGTTCATTTTACTTTGCTTAGTCATTTCATTTAGATTATTCCTATGTTTACCATTTTAATTGTTCCTTGTTTCTTCCTGCACCTCATTTTTCTTCTGTCTGAGGAGCATTCTTTAGTATTTTCTTTAGTGCAGATCCACTGGCAGCAAATTCTATCAGTTTTTCTTGGTCTGAAAATGACTATATTTAATATTCATTTTTTTCCAGTTTGTTTGAATCAAGACCCTAATAAAGTCTATACATGAAAATTACTTAATAAGATTTTAAATTATTGTAACCTGTAGTTTTCTCTCCATTTCTTCTTTTTTCTTACAACTTATTTTTTGAAGCTACCATCATTTGTCCATAAACTTAGTTTTGCTGATAGCATCTCTGGAGTGTCACTTAACATGTTCCTCTCTCCCTGTATTTTCACAAATTGGTAGTTAAGGGACTTATTAGTCATTAAATTGCAGGTTCAATTAATTGGGAAGATTATTCAGACAAGATATTGAGTCCTTTCATCAGGAGACACATAATATCTGTTTGCTTCTTTTTTTCTGATGACAAAAGTTATTGATCAACTCTAATCATATTAAGTCAATAACACATATTACCTCAGACAACTTATTTCAGTTGTCTGAAGCCTCTCATCTAGTACTTTCTTTGAAAACTACTAATGATAATATTCTTACACGTTCATGGTTTGTTTGTGTTTTTACCCTTGAAAGATAGTTTGACTAAATAAATAATCAACTCACAGTCCCCTCCATGGGAATTTTAAATATGTTACAGCATTGTCTTCTGGCATAAAGTATAGCTATTGCTAAGTCAGATGATGATAATAATTTTTTTCTTTGTAAGTAACTTGGTAATTTTGTCTCGATATCCAAAGGAATTTTTCTATTTCTATAAAGTTCTATTGTTTTTCTAGAATATATTTGGTATTTGGTTGTTCTGGTTTGATTTATTAAGCTAAGCAGTATGCCCTTTCAATATGTACTTTGATGTCTTATTTTTTTTCAGTTTCCACGAAGTTTTCTTGAATTATAGTTAAACATTTTCTTTTTATTGCTTTGATTTACTTTCTTTAAAGAAATTCTGACTATACATTCATGGAATTTTGCCTGTTTTCTCTCAAATAATGTTAGTCTTTTCATTTCAGTTTTATTTTTATTTTTTCTCCTTTTCACCTTCTAGTTTTCTTGAGGCATTATTTATTTTGTTTACTTTTGTGTTCCTTTTAGTTTAATCTTCATTTCTGAAATTCATTTGCCTTCCTTTTCTTTCTCATTCTTTCCTAAATTCCATCACTTCATTTCTGAGTTTTAAAATTTCTGTTGTATGCTGTTCTTTTATATCTTTGTTGATTTTCTTAAAATCTTCTAGCTTCATTTGATGTATTAGGTTACAATCTTTATCTGTGCACATGTCTTTCTGGTGTAATTTCAGCTCCTGGAGGGATGTTATTCTGCTCTTCATTTTCTTTTTTTCTCATCATAACTTCAAATGGGTAATGATCAAGGTTCTTTTTGGTTTCTTTTATTTACATGTGAAATTAGTGTTTTTGAACTTTTAGGAAGGAAGGTGAATAGTTTTTCTAGCTTTGCTCCTCCTTCCTTGTTTTGGTAAAGTGTTAAAAAAAATAGGACCTTTTATTTTATGAGACCTCCTGACTCTTTCCCCTTCTCCACATTTATCTGGCTTTTTTTTTTCCCCCTACTGATTCTGTCCTACTCAATTTAAATTCTGTTTCCAACCATTACACTCCATTGTGGGTTTTCATCCAGGAAGGAAACTTGAGCTGGTTCGTTTTGAGAATTTGTAGGGTCCTGGCTGCTCTAGTCATTCAAATTTTACCACAGATCCTTTGCCTCAATTATAAATTGTAATATGAAAAATTCCTCTCAATTTCAGCTCCCCAGTCTCACATTTTTTTAGAGAATAACCATCGAGGATTTTGTGGTTCTCATTTTAGGACAATCAAATGCCCTGTTGTTTCCTTCTGCTCTTTCTCACATACTTGCTGATGTCACACGTGCCTAGTAGCTCTTCATCTGAATCATTTATGTTTGGGTAGGTGGGGATACTTTAATCTCTATTTTTGTTATAGGTATTGTTTTTGATCTCTTAGTTTTTCAAACTTAGTCACTCTGTGTATTTTTTATGGGGTGAGTCAAGAGACTGTAAAACAACCATTTCCACCACAACAGCTATCTTCCCAGAATTCCTGTCTCAGTTTTATTCTTGAAGAATATTTTTTTTGGATATAATTTCTATGATGACAATTGCTTTCTTAAAGCAAATAAAAGGCTGCCATTCCACTCTCTGCTAGCTTACACTATTGCTATTGAACGTCATCTGTCACTCTTACTATTACTCCTTTGAAGGTTATTTGTGTTTTCCTTTGGCTACTTTATAGAATGCTTCCTTTTTAAAATTTTCAATATAATTTCAATATGATATGTTTAGGCGTGGATTTATATTTATTTATTTATATTTATATATTTATATTATGCTTGGAATTTTTTAGGTTATCCCAAATCTGTGGATCAGTATTTTCATCAATTTTGGACCATTCTCAGCCATTATACCTTCTCTTCTATTTTTTCTTTTCTCCTTCCAATTCCTCTGGCTCTCCAGTTACAGGTATGTTAGACTTCCTTGTTATGTCCTCTGGGATCCTACTTATTCTACTCTGTTTTGTATACATTTTTCTCCCCATGATATTTTCTGAATAGTTTCTTCTGACCTCTCTTTCAGTTTACCTATCCTCTCTTCAACTCTGTTAATAAGCTATTGAATCCAACCAGCTAGTACCTTTTTAAATTCTAGAACTTCTAATTATTTTCTAAATCTGCAAAGTTAGCTTTAATACTTTCCAGTTCTTTGCTGAAAATATTAAGTTCAGCTTTTCTATTTATGAAAATAGTAAGCTAATTGTTTTCACAATCTATGCTTAGAATTTCCACTAGTTGGAGCACTTGTGGTCTAAGTTGTTTGTAATGATTTTCTTTTATGTTGTCTTGTCTTCTCTTGTCCTGGTTAGTGTTGACTGTGTGCTGGCTACTGTATGTGAAAATAAATTTGCAAAAATAATATGATGACTATCATGCTATTATTTTCTCCAGAGAAGATTCTCATTTCCTTTTTGCAGGTGTCTGTGGTTACTAGCAACATAGGATCATCTGAATCTAATTTTAGGGGTTGAAATTTTTCTGGGCCACCCAGATGAATTAAAACTATTCCATGTGAATGTGATTTCATCATTATTTCTGGGGTCTAGTCCTTCCAGGTTCCAGTCCTTAGTGTAGCATGTTTTCTTAGGACCCCTAAGTTTGGCAAGCCAAATTGAATTTCAATTTTTGTCTGCCTAAACCTGTATAATGCTGTAAAAATTGCTGCTTAGCTTTTCATCCACTTCTGCTGCATTAGTAAATGTCCTCTGGGCTAAAGGGGAACCAAATGCAGGCTCACTTTTCTGAATATCTGTTTTCTCTCAGATTTTTGCCTAGTAATTCCACTCTAACTTGATTGTTGTGTGATGCTTTTAGGGGAAGATACTTTACATATTTCTTCTAGAATTTTAAAATTTGTCCTCATCAGGAAGATCAGTCTGAACTACCTAATCCACCATTACCCAAGACTTTATTGTTTCACCTATAGCATCCATAAACACTGATCATATGGTATTGTTGTGAGACCCAAATGATATATGAATAAATTATTTAGCAAAATATATAAACTCTCAATTAAAATAGCTATTATTTTTATTATGTTATTGGTAAGGACTATGTCTTACTAATTGTTACACCTGTACAGCAACTATTGAATCTCTCTGGCAGGAGGGGAAATAATCATATAATTCGCATGCCATTGAGAACTTCAAGGTATGTAAAGGAAAAGAAAATATTTTTCCAGTCAAGGCTTACCTCTGTGGCTAAGATAATCAGGAGGGGGTGGGCAGAAATCGTTAAAAGAATGATTAGAACCCATTCCTGCTTCTTAAACAGTTCAAGCAATTATCCATTGATTATGGAAAGGATATCGGTTAGTATTTTTTATCTTGTTTGTGGTTTATCTTCCATATCTTGCTAGAAAATAAGCCCCATTGGTTTTTCTAGTCTTTATCCACTTAATACTCTTTAAGATTATGTGGTCTATAGGAGAGGCAACACAGTGCATTAATTTCTTAAAAGATGGAATGAACAAAAGTTCATGAAGCAGGCTTCCCTGGTGGCGCAGTGGTTGAGAGTCCGCCTGCCGATGCAGGGGACACAGGTTCGTGCCCCGGTCCGGGAAGATCCCACATGCCGCAGAACAGCTGGGCCTGTGAGCCATGGCCGCTGAGCCTGCACGTCCGGAGCCTGTGCTCCACAACGGGAGAGGCCACAACAGTGAGAGGCCTGCATACCACAAAAAAAAAAAAAAAAGAGTTCATGAAGCCTCTGGGGTAATTTAATTTCCTCCTCTGATATCTTTTTTCTGAGAGTTCACTATTGGCAGGAGTGACTGTAAAGTTTACTGACACTTGAAATGAACTGATATCAGTTTGAAGATTCAGTTTCCTGTCCTCCCATATCCCATGGCTCTAATGGCTTTTGTTTTCCTGTTCAAGATAAATAAAGGGCACAAAGCTCCCTTCACTGCTCATCTTGCCCCACTTTATGTGAGTCCAAGGCATTCTGAAAGTAGCAGACCTGTGTTCCACTTTCACATCCACTAGTGAAAGCTGTGCAACGACTGTAATAAAATTGTTATTATAACCACTGATGTGAATTACTAAGCACTTTGCATGTTTTAACTCACTGTGATCATCACAAGAACTCTAAGCATTAAATATTATTACTACACTCATGAAGAATGGATGCAAGGAGAGTTTAATTAATCATCCATAGTCATATATTGAGTAAGTTCTTACTAACCTTTCTGACTTTGTATTTTTCATGTGTAATTAGCCTCGGTGGTTTGGCTGGGTAAGGCAATTAATGTAACATGCCTGGCATATGGTAGGCACTCAATATTGTTAGTTGCTTATATAGGCAGACACATTTCCTAGAACTGTAGAATCCACTGAATTGTTTTTTCCTTGGATGGGTTATCTTGATCATTATTGTATCTCAGTACCTAACACAGTGCCAGGTACAGTATTGGCACCCAATAAGTATTGTTAAAATGTAAGTATGCAAATCTTAGAGTTAAAGAGGGACTTTAGAAGTCACCTAATTCAACCTGACTCATTAAAGGAATCCTTTTTTAGGGAACCTCCAAAGAGGGAAGGCAACTAATTCACCATTTAACCAGGCCATCCTCTCTATTGTTGAAAAAGTCTTATTCTTAGGAATTTTTTCCTTTATATTAAGGCAAATGATCTATAAATTTAGGGTATTAACTCTGATTCTGCCCTCTGGAAGTGCATGGCATACCTTTGTTTTTGTTTTTGTCTTATTTTGCTTGAGTCCTCCTTCAGATATTGCACTACAGCTCGGAGATCCACTTGGTACCTTCCATTTCAAGCCAGATATGCCTAGTGACTTCCATCATTCCTCATATAAACCAGATGTCAATTCAGGACAGTTTTGAGATTTAAATAAAATTGGCGAGAGCCTCCCATCCCACATCCTGTGGGAAATCTGAGGCCCAACCCAGGGTTTCTGTGAATTCCTGGGGATTTATGTTCTTAAGGTGACCTCTGCTTTGAGTTCTTAATTCCACAGAACTCTGTCTCATTTATGTTTCTTTGCCTTGGATTTCCTCAATTCTGTACGCAACCATGATCTTGACATGAATTCATCCTCTTGAACCCCTAAACTACATACATGTAGCATTTGGGTGCATGACAGAGTTTATTGATGGTGATAATAGAGGCAATTTCCCCTGCCAAACACAATCAATTTGCAAATAAATATTTGACAATATATTTCTTCAAATCTCTTATCCATTATGCCACCAGGAATTTATTATTTGCTCCCCTTTTCCTTGAACTGTGTCTTCTAGTATATTGCCATTGCTCCCCTCTCTTCATTACTTTCCCCACTTCTGACTCTTTTTTTCTAACAATATTCAAATTCCTGCACATTACTTACACAGATCTCTCTCCTTCCAAGTTATGCCCATAGGGTCTTGTCTGCCACACCAAAGCTATTTATCAAAAAATGTTTCTAAACAACAAAATTATCTTCCCAAAAGGGTCCCTGTTACATACTTATGACACAATTTCAACTCTTCTTCTGTCTCCTAGATATCCTCATTAAACAAGCTTTACTTGTTAGTATCTCTCCTGGAATAGAGCTCCCCGATTGAACATGATGAGGTCTGAGAAAATAGCTTTAGTAATGTAAAAACTGTATCTGATAGAATTTCAGAATGGTGTCTAGTAGGGCCTGCATGTAATATAAATGCCAGACGTGAATAACATGGTGTCTGTTATTTCTTCTCCCTCAAGGTGTTTCAACCAGCTAAAGATTTAATTTACATATGTTTGCACCAGTAGAATCCTTAGCCGTTACTCCAGCAAATATTCTGCACTAGGGATGGGATGCAGACACCCTGGCACATGACTTCCTATTCTGAATGATGATCGTGTTTTTTTTATCTGCATGTACCTGGGGATAGTTCTATTAATGTCACATGCGTACTTTTTAATCTACATTTGATTGCTTATGGATGTCAGGATGTGATTTGGACTTTTTAAAGCATAAGAAAGCAATCAAAGTGATCCAGAGTGATAATAACAACTTGGGAAAGCCCCGATTTTGGTCCACCAGTCATTATTTCTGTAGACAGTTTAGGAGTTCCCTAGAATGCTAAGTTGAACTTGCATTCATAATTGATGTCTTGAAGGGCAGAGGAACTTGGGATTCTTTCAGCTACAATAATGTCTATTTCCTAAGTACTTACTTTGGGCCAGGTACTATGCTAAATGCATTGTATCTATTATCTCATTTCCTCCTCCCTAAAACCCTAGACTATAAGTAACTTTATTCTCCCCATTTTATTGATGAAGAAACTAAGGTATAGAGAGACAAAGCAGTGTGCTCAAGGAGGCACAGCTAAGGAGCAGGAGAGTGAGTTGCCAACTCAGTTTGGCTGGAAAGCTAGTGTCCATAACCACTGCACTGTCCTCCCACCCCTCCTACACAGAGAAGCTGGAGAAAAGAGGCAAGCTGGAATATTCCTCTTTTTATTATTATTTTTTTTTTGAAGGGTGCCTCAATAGCCTCCTTTTCAGTCTCTAACATACCATTATAGGCAAATCTAAACCAGGTGGATGGTCAATTTTTTTAAAAAGGATCCTAGAGAAATTGCTTCTTTTTCCTTTGTGGGAGCCAGAGCTGCACAAGAAGTAATGGGAGAGTTCACTAAATTTTATAGAGGAGAGAGGCAATGGCTCAGACGGGGCATGAAGAGGTTACCAGGGAGATGCAGGGGGTGACAGCTATCAGAGATGAACTGGCCCCATCATGGTCTCTGTAGAAATGTCAGTCCCTTTCAGAGAGGATTATTTTGCATCTGGATTAAAGTGTCTCAGGAGATGAACCTCATTAAATAGAACCAATGGGTTGAAAGCGTGTAATTAAACTAAACCATTTTTGTTCTTCTTAATGCCTTAAATACCTGTTTATGTGGAAGCCTGAACATCATATAGCTTCCTCAGGCAAAAGACAGTGGGAGCCATGGAGTTACAGTAGTAAAAATTCTCTGGACGATTAAGAGTCTTCATATTTCCTCAAAGGCTGAGCTTGCCTTCCAGAAATTTCTACCCCTACTTCACAGAAAACAGACACACACAGAGTCTAGAATATCAGAATCAGAGACACTTCTTAGGTCACCTGCTTCATTAATTCACTTGATTGATCGATGGATTCATCCAACATTTATTAAGTGCCTACTGTGTATAGGGCACTAGGAACATGGGAGTGAATAAGGCATATTCCTGGCCTCAAGGAATCTACACTGTAGTAGGAAACACAGCAATCTTCTTTTAGTGTTCTGCAGGGATCCATTTTGGGTCCCTTTTCTTTCCTTTTGTTTCCACTGTATAGTCTCCCCTAGGTGAGCTTGGCCATTCTCATAAATTCACACCATTTCTATGAAGGTGATTCTCAAATATACATCACCTGACCAGTTCTCTTTTTGGAGTTTCACACCCTTATACCTAACTATCTGTGCATTTTCTCAACTTAAATGAAACATGAATCTCAAAATTCATATGACCATAACTTAACTTTCAATTATCCTCCAAAATCCTTCTCCAGCCTCTCCCATCTTAGTAGTAAGTAGACCCATATTCCACCCAGAAGCCCATATCAGAAACCTGGGAGTCACAGAAAGCTCCCCATTCCTCTTACCTCCCATGTCCAATGAATCCATAAGCCAGCTCCCTGCTACTTTCAAAACTCATCTCAGACGATGTCTCTACACTCTTCTTCCACTTCCTTACTCTGAACATCCATCATCTTTCACAGAAACTACTACAGTAGCCTCCTAACTAATCCCCTTGCTTCCATTCTTATCCATCCCCAACCTATTCTTCACACAGCAGCCAGAGTGGTCTTCTTAAAGTATAAATGGGACTGTCCATATTCAGCAAAAATTAGCATAATGGTCACAGTAATTACAATGTTCTACAAGGCTTCTCAGTTGTAGTCACTGCCTACCCCCAACCTCTTCCTAGAAATCTCATCTCCTACAGGTCTGGTTTGGCTTGATATTAGGTTGCAGTGGAGTAGAATATGCAAGAAATTCTGAACTCCTTATAATAATAGCTACCAAGTGCCCAGCCCTGTACTAAATGGTTTACTTAGAGAATTTATAATCCCAAACATACTCTCCTGCAAGGGAGGCATTAATATACCCATTTTACAGATGAAGAGATCTAGATGCAACCTGGGCTCCAAGAAGTTTTAAAAGGTACCTCAAGTGATTCTAACTTGCAGTCAGGATTGAGAAACTGTCATAGTTTGGTTGGAAGGAGGCTACCTTGTTCAAGCTGAGATGATCCTCTTGGACTATTTCTCCCTTCATAAGTCCACTGGCCAGGCCAGGTAACCTCAGCACCTGGTTGACTGGAGTCTGATTGGGAGCCCATATTGCTCCCTGGATGGTGTTCTTGGACAAGAGAGTACTTTGAGAGGCGAACCTGATAAAGAGGGTTTCTAGAGGCTGTTTGGTTACATAGGATCATGTGAACGACAGTTTCAGATCTCCTCCAAAAATTCATTTCATGCTGAGAAGCCTCTAAGGAAATGTAATCCACATCTCTCTTCCTGAAATCCTGAGGCAATTTCTTTTCAAGTAGAAGATGAATAGTTCCTGAAGGTTGAGTATCCATCCATCTCTAGGGGCTTCAGTGGCAGCAACTTTGCAAGCCTGCTTAAGTTCTTCAGGGAGTTTGGGGATAGGACGAGGTGTTAAAGATAGGGGTTGCCTGGGGGAAGGACATATTAATAAGTTCTCTGGCTTTCCTCTATGAAAAAAGGAAACCTTTCCTTTCCTCAACTGAGCTGCCCCTTGTGCAGACTTCAGATGATCCTTCAGAAGGTTAAACTGGCAGTTAAAACATACTACTTTTCATTAAAAAAATAAGAATAGTAGTTATTGTTTACAGTCTGCTAGTCTTAGTCTGTAGTGTAAAGATTACCTTGACAATGGGTACCTTCCTCCTCCTTAGCATCATCACATCATCACTGAGTACTGTTACCAGCATCAAAATAATTGTACTCCCAGTTTACTCTCTTCATAATGGTAGAGCTATATGATTAGGAGCCTGAACTCTGGAGCTTGATTCTCTGGCTCCTGAGAGTCTGCCCCTTATTGATGGAATACTTTAGGCAAGTTACTTTGCCTCAATTTCTTTATCTATGAAATGGGCACCTTAATTCATCTCACTCTAATTTTTTTTCAACATCTTTATTGGAGTATAATTGCTTTACAGTGGTGTGTTAGTTGCTGCTGTATAACAAAGTGAATCAGCTATACGTATACATATATCCCCATATTTCCTCCCTCTTGCGTCTCCCTCCCACCCTCCCTATCCCACCCCTCTAGGTGGACACAAAGCACCTAGCTGATCTCCCTGTGCTATGCGGCTGCTTCCCACTAGCTATCTATTTTACGTTTGGTAGTGTATATATGTCCATGCCTCTCTCTCACTTCATCCCAGCTTCCCCTTCCCCTTCCCCATGTCCTCAAGTCCATTCTCTACATCTGTGTCTTTATTCCTGTCCTGTCTCTAGGTTCATCAGAATCTTTTTGTTTTTTTTTAGATTCCATATATACGTGTTAGCATACGGTATTTGTTTTTCTCCTTCTGACTTTCTTCAATCTGTATGACAGACTCTAGGTCCACCAACCTCACTACAAATAACTCAATTTTGTTTCTTTTTATGGCTGAGTAATATTCCATTGTATATATGTGCCACATCTTCTTTATCCATTCATCTGTCGATGGACACTTAGGTTGCTTCCATGTCCTGGCTATTGTAAATAGAGCTGCAATGAACATTGTGGTACGTGACTCTTCTTGAATTATGGTTTTCTCAGGGTATATGCCCAGTAGTGGGATTGCTGGGTTGTATGGTAGTTCTATTTGTAGTTTTTTAAGGAAGCTCCATACTGTTCTCCATAGTGGCTGTATCAATTTACATTCCCACCAACACTGCAAGAGTGTTCCCTTTTCCCCACACCCTCTCCAGCATTTATTGTTTGTACATTTTTTGATGATGGCCATTCTGACTGGTGTGAGGTGACATCTCATTGTAGTTTTGATTTGCATTTCTCTAATGATTAGTGATGTTGAGCCTCCTTTCATGTGTTTGTTGGCCATCTGTATATCTTCTTTGGAGAAATGTCTATTTAGGTCTTCTGCCCATTGTGGATTGGGTTGTTTGTTTTTTTGATATTGCATCTCACTCTAATTTATTGGGATTTAAAGAATAATATGTGTGTGTGAATTACATTAGTTCCCAACACTTAATAAATATTGTATATCTGTTTTAAAATATCATAAAATACAGCCCAAAACCAAGATTAACTGTCAGCTTGTCAAACTCCCATGAGGAGTACAGGAGAATGTTCAGTCTTTGCGTTTGGTGGTATTTCCCATCTTATACACATCCTGTTATGAGCTAGAGAGTAGAGAAGACTTCTCTGTGCTATTCTTTCCATCTTTCAGCTCATTGAGGCCTGGGGTACTAGCTATAGGGTCATGGGGCTCTCCATGTATCAACGCCCAGTGTCAGCAGAGACACCTCACGTCCCTTGTTGAATGCTTCATCTCTCTGCTCTCACACTTTCTTAATCCTTTCAGACCCTTTGTTTTCACCATACTCCACTCCTTACCCCCCACCAAGGCACTACCTAATCATTTGCTCAGACCAGCACAATTTATCATTTATCCACCTCTCTTGCTTCCAACACTGCTTAAAGGTAGGAGGTTAGATCTTGAAAATGGTGGTAGGAAGGCAAGAAGATGCCCTCATTGTGGTTTGGCCACAGATTGAGTCTCTTAATGATAATCAGACCTTTCGTTCTATCAATATTAAATCCTTAACTGCTGTATTTTATTATTTGGTATGGTGCTAAAAGTCCTTCTCTATCATTTATTTTCTCGGCTTATTATGTGCCAGCTTCCATGGCAGTATATTTGTCTCACTACAAAATCATAAGTAATAACTGCTATTTGTGGAGCACTAACTATACCATGTGTCATACACTATCTATATTGACACTGTGTATTCTAAGACCTCTCAAAAGTAGACAGGTGTTATTATTACAGTTTAGAGTCAAAGACATTAAGGATGGAGGGATTCCTTCCTCCATGTGATGCTGCTTTTCAAGACATTAAAAGGTGAGTCACTTCAAGAACCACAGGCACCAAAATGATAAAAGCCTGCTTTAACCACATTTTTACCTTTATTCTTTGAAACATCACAGTGAAGCATTTATTATCTTTCCCATTTTGCAAATAGGTAAACCAAATTTCAGAGGATTTAAAGGGCATGCCCTAGGTAACACAGCTACTACAAAACTAGGAGCAAAAGCCAAGGTTCCTGACTTGAATCCCACATCCTGCCCATAGTACCAGTCGTTGTCATTACTTGGCGGCTTTCCTTAGTACAAAATTGGAGTCTGGCCTGCAGTAGGTGATCATCAAATGTTTGTTGAATGGATGAATGAAAAAGTGAAGGCTGTCTTTAGTCCTTTCTGCATCTCTTTTCTGTGTACCCTCTAGATGGCTAATCTTGGTTGATACTCAGGAATTTCCTATCTTGAAGCCCCCAGGCAGTTTCCTGTTCCCCAAGTCCATAAAAACTTAGCCATCTTTTATCCCATTATTTCTAGGTTATTAAGACCATAACTTATGAAACCAGTTAGCATTTATTAAGTATGTACTATGCATTAGGTACTTAATTATCATATTAAATACTTATAGCAAAATTAAGGGTTTAGGATTATTATCTCCATTTACATATAAAAAAACAAGACCTTAAAAATGACATAATTTACAGAACTAGAAAGTGTGAGATCTGGTGTTCTATCCCAGATTTATCTGACTCCTAAAGTTGAAGGTCATACTTGCTGAACTCTCCTGCTTCCATGCAGTGCTGGCAATGACTGCCAAGAGTTTGTTTTTCTACCCATCCCTCCCAAGTGACACTTGCATTTTAATAAGGTCTTTCAATGCTAAAACCCAACAGTTCTCAAAGTGAAGTCAGTCCATGGGCCTCTGGGGTCCCTAAGAGCCTTTCAGCAAGTCTGCAAAGTTAAACTATGTTCATAATAATACTAAGATGTTATCTGCCATTGTCACGGAGTTAGTATTCGCATTGATGGTGCAAAAGCAACTGTGGACATAACTGCTGGCCCTTTAGAACAAATTGAGACAGTGATGCCCAACTGTCATTGCCTTCTTCAACACTACACACTCACAGGAAAAACAAAAAGGCAGTTTTTTAAAGAATATTTATGATGGGGACTTCCCTGGTGGCATAGTGGTTAAGAATCCATCTGACAATGAAGGGGACACAGGTTTGAGCCCTGGTCCAGGGAGATCCCACATGCCGTGGAGCAACTAAGCCCATGTGCCACAACTACTGAGCCTGTGCTCTAGAGCCTGCGAGCCACGACTACTGAGCCCGCATGCCACAACTACTGAGCCCGCGCATCACAACTACTGAAGACTGTGTGCCTAGAGCCCATGCTCTGCAACAAGAGAAGCCACTGCAATGAGAAGCCTGCCCACTGCAACGAAGAGTAGCCCCTGCTTGCCGCAACTAGAGAAAGCCCCTGCAGAGCAACGAAGACCCAATGCAGCCAAAAATAAATAAATAAATTAAAAAAAAATTTTTTTAAAGAATATTTTGATGAAGCAGTATTATTACTTTTATTAAAATCTCAGCTGTTGAGTACACGTATTTTTAGTATTTTCTGTGACAAAATGGGAAGCACCCATAAAACACTTTTGCTGTGTACCAGATTCTCAAGTAAAAGCACTCTTGTGATTGTTTGAGCTGTGAACTGAACTAGCCACTTTTTCCATGGAACACCATTTTTTCTTGAAAAAATGACTGAGAGACAAACTGGTTATTCAGACTTGAGTATTTGGCAGACATTTTCTCAAAACTGAGCAAAGTGAGTCTGTCACTTCAAGGAAAACAACTGACAGTGCCCGATGTCAATGATAAAATTTGAGCTTTCATGTGAAAATTAGAATTCTGAAAATTTTTGATTTGCCACCATGGGCTTGACAGTTTCCCACTACTTCAAAATTTTTCTGATAAGATCAGTGGAGATATTAATAGATGTGGGAATTCTTTTATATTGTCTAATGAAATGTATCAACATTTGGAAGATCTGTATAACTCAGTGAATCAATATTTTCCAAATGATTAATGTATGGTATTACAAAACCATGCATGGGTAAAAGATGTAGTCAAAGTGCAGGACAGATCAGTGGATTTTAATGTAATAGAGTATGAAAGGTTCATTGATATGGAGTCAGGTTCTACACTGCAACTAACCTGTTTTGGTGTGGTAAAAAAGGAATCACTACAGTTATCTAAAAGGGCTGTTGAAATACTCCTCTCTTTCCCAATTACATACTGTGTGAGGTGGGATTTTCTTCATAACCTTCAACCCAAACAACATATCACAACAGATTGAAAGCAGAAACAGATCTTAGAATACAGCTGCCTTCTATTAAGCCAGACATTAAAGAGATTTTCAAAAATGTAAAGCAGTGACATTCTTCTCACAAAATATTTTTGTTTTGGAAAATATTTTTTAAAGAAAAAAATTGTGTTGACACATAATCGTTTGTTATTTTAAATGAATTAAGTTCACAGATTAATTAATTATTTAAAACTTTCTCAGTTAATTTCAATATGATAAATTTTGAAAGGTAAAAATCACATAAGCAAAAGTTCCTTGGGACCCTAAATTATTTTTAAGAGTGTAAATGGGACTTGAGACCAAAATGTTTGAGAACCTCTGCTTCAACCCAGGGGTGTTTCTGATAAACTAGTGGGGTAGCCATTGAGCAAGAGGACTTTTTATCTTCCCTCCAAAAACCAAGTGGATAATCTATGCATGTTCTTCTGAGAACATTTCATCCCAGGGAGCCCCCAGTCAAGACTTGGGTTACATACTCTCCCTACAATACCATTTCACAGCACCAGTTAAAACTGTGCTCAGACATAAGCTCAGTGTGGCATGCATTCAATTCAGATTTTTTCGTGGATCATGACCTTTAAACTATAGGAGTTGGCAAGGGAAGGGAATTTCTACAAAGTACTACTGGGAGGGTATCTTTCACCCCCAAAGTGAATCTTAGTCCGAGAACACTTCTTGGCTGGATCTGAGAGTCTGTATTCAATTAATCACCTCTTCAGACACTCCAGTGGACAGCCCTCGAGGCAGGAAGGGAGAGGCCTGGGAGGCAGAGCAGAATAAACATCTTAATCCAAACCAAGACTAAGGCCAGCTGTCCAGGCTGTTCTTGTGGCCACAGCTCCCAGGGCTGCTGCCCACGGCTGCCCCTGCTTTATTCTGCTGCCCCCTTGAAGGTGCCTCCTTCCCTCTCCTTCCCACGCAAGCAGCCAGTCCAGTGCATGAATTTGTGGGTTGGACTCTAATTGCTAGGTATGCTTGGAAGCCCTCCTCTCTCTAATTCAGCCTTGACACAAATAGCTAGAAAGTTCACTTGCAAAGCCACAACTCCCACAGCAATGCACTGAGGGGTCCCCTTCCTGAGAGCAGACTTCTATTCCATTCAAATTAACAGCTACTTACCAGCACCTATTTGGTGTTTAGCACACCCCGTGAAGAATTAATCTGAAAAGCAAATTTGGTAGAATCATAAAGGCTTAGATTATCCAGGCATCTCAGTCTACAGGTCTACCCTCACACAGGCCTCTCCTTGGACCACTTCATTAATGAAGAGCTGACTGCCTCTTGAAGCATTTGTGGAGAGCTTTCATTGGTAGAAAATTCTTTGGACTTCTCTGAGAGAGGCAGCATAGCACAGTGGTTAGGGTTAGGGTTAGGGTTAGGTTCTAATCCCATCTCTGTCACTTATGATCTTGAGCAAGTTACTTTAATCTATCTATGCCTCAGTTTCCTTATCTGTAACAAGGCAATAACAATAACCATTGCAAACCATTATTTTATGAAAATAAATTGTGCTTGTAAAATGTATTGCCCAGGTCCCAGCACAAAATAAGTGCTTATTAAGCCAGTTCCACCATGTAGTCACCTTTGGCCCTTAGTAAATTCGGTATCTTCAGGTTCTCTTGTAACTGAAGTAATACCTACAACATAGAGTTGTGAGGATGCATCCCTGCTTAAGAACTTACTAGTTTTAGGACCTTGGGCAAGTTATTTGCATTTTTCTAAACTTGAATTTTTTTAATCTGTAAAATAGAGGTAGTAGTGCTTGCTACTTAAAGGGCTTTTGTGAGAAATAAAGTATATAAGATACATATTAGCTCTGTGCTGCATAAATGGTACACTTCATTATCATTCACTTCCATTCATTTGCCTTCAGAGATGTCTGCCTTTCAAGGTCTTTGGCTCACTTTTTGGATCTACACAAAGTCAAATCTTTCTTCCATTTATATTCTTCATTATAATGTCTCCCATAGGTTTTCTTTCCCCTAGTGTAAACAGACTTTCCCAGTATCTCCAAAGCATTTCTTGAATAAGGTTTTGAACACCTTTCAACATCCTTGGAATGTTTTCCAACTTCCCTTCCGTTTGTCAAGGATTTTTTCAAAATATGATGTTCAAATTTAAATGTGCAACTCCACGTGCAAGTTGACCATCCCAAAACACTTTGAGACCATCATCTTCATTGTGTGTGATAAGTTCCTTTGAATGCAACAAAAGATTAAGTGGTAGACTGGCCATATTGTTGATTCATACCAAGCTTGTAATCAACTCAAATCATGGAGTTGTTTTCACATTTGCTGTTGTTAAGCCATGTTTCTCCAATTCCATACTGATGAAGTTTAATTTTTTGATTATATATATAGGATTTTTTTCTTGATCTCTGGTAAAATTGGTCTTATTATTTTGACCCATTCCTTTTATCTATTTCAATAAGTTTCGATTTATATATCCAGCATATTAACTGCTTGTTACAGTAATTACAGATTTAATCAGAATGCCCTTTATTTGTTTAAGTTAATTAAATTGTTGAAGAGAATAGGTCAAACCAGAGCTCTGTGAGGTAAAAAACAGCCCACCCCCATCCAGGTAGATTTTGATCAACATTATGGAGGTCTGTCAATCAAATGGCTGTTAACTCTCCACACTGTAATGCCATCTAGCTCATAGTTTTTTGGGTTTTTTTTTTGCCATTTCACATAGTCCTGTGCCTGCAAAATGAGGAAATTAGAAGGTTATCTCACTCCCCATGCCATATAGGAGAAAAAATATAGCAAAGAAGAGCGATTAAACCTTTGTCTTTAACACACTTGTTGGATGTCTCGTAGAAAATTACTTAAACCTACTTTTGATTCTCTCATATGCAAAAAAGACAACACTAATATGTTCCTCAGTGTTTACTGAGAGAATTAAGAATGGTGATAATTGGAATAAATTCTCCATAAAATGCAGATATTGTTGTATTTCACTAACTGGACTGGGGCACAGATTGCCTTTTATTCTTGTACATATTTAAAGATACTATACAAATGAAGAAAAAAGGCTCAGAGAAGTAGCACCAAGATTCAAACTCGTATCTGCCTTGCTAGAAAATCCATCATCTTTCCACAATGCCATGATACTTCACCGAGATAATATGTGAAAAGTGCTTTGTATTATAAAACCCTGGGTTGATATGAATTGTTATTATGATTTAGTTTACCAGTTAGAAATTCTACTGGAAAAAATATAGGTTCCTTTTGGCATAATTTGTCCTCAGGGAACTCAAGTGGCTTCTAGGTGATTATAAATTCACCTTTTTATGTATACAGTACTCACAAATCACCCTTAAACTTTTCTTTTTGCTAGTTTCTTAAATTTTAGGGACAGTAGTAGGTTCATAAATTCTAGAATCATCCCTTCTTTCTTAAAAAAAGCAAAACATTTATCCTTCTCCAGGTTTCTGGCACTTCTCCCATTGAGAAACATGTCATGTTTTTTGTGAGGCTTTTTTGCCTACAGAATGCTACATGAAACTGAAAGAAACTAGACAATAGGTAACACATTACACAAAATGTAGTCAGATATTAAAATGAATGACAGACATAGAGAAATGTCCTAAGTGGTCAAGAAGTGATTAGTGTGGGCTGCAGGTAATCAGCAAAAGCCCCCTGGTAAGGATGTAACCCTAAACTCCAAAAGACTGGTCCTTGATTGTGGAATTTTCCATAATCAAGCAAGGGGACATTCACTGTGCTCCTTGGAGATTCCAAGAGTCTGTTCTCACTCTCCTTTGCCTGCCTGGTCTTCTTCTGTCTGCACTGGTACCCAGCACCAGTGCTGACTCTCAGAGCTGTCTGGTTCATGCCTGTTGGGCTTTGGTCCATGAACTGAAATGCACTGAGCTAAGAGAATCTATCCAAGGAGGCTGTGGGGACTCCTATGGCGACTGAGGTTCAGGGGCGTAGTCATTGCCCAGAATGTCTGAAAAATGGAGCTGCAACAAGCCAAGGCACTTTTGCCTAAAGACTTAACTACAGGTTTTCAATTTATTTATATTACAAATGCATACTGAACACTTACTCTGTGCTGGAGATGAAAAGTCAAGCTAAACATGTACCCTAGGATGTTTCTCACAGAAGGTGAAAAGTCAACTTCTTAGTTGAGTTTTGGGGAGCCACTAGCTATTAGGTGGATGAAAAAGGTGAAAGGACACCAGATAGTGGAAACAGCTGAGGGAAAGCAAGCAGAGACACATGAAATAACTTGTCAAATTTGGGAAACTGCAAATGCTTCTGGATGACTAGACAATACATTGACTGTGAGGGAATGATGGGGACAAAGCTGGAGAAGTGGCCAGGAGCCAGATGGTGACGAACTTTGTTGCTGAGATAGGGAGTTTGAACTCTTTACCCCGAAAGCTACGGTGGCCTATTGAAGGAATTTAATCAGCAAAGGGAAATGATTATAACTGTGTTTTAGAAAGATGGCTCTTATGAGAGGTGTGGAAGATAAATGGGGAAAAAACCATCTGAAACCCAGAGAGCCCATTTAGGAGGCTAAGGCAGTAATCAAGGTTAGAAGCAATGGATAGTGACTAAAACAGTGCCCATTAGTGGGGACAAATGCAAATGATATTAAAGGAGGCTGAATTACAGTCCTTGGTGACTAGATGAATGAGATGGAAAGAAAGGGATTTAGTACAGGGAAGAGTCTAGGGAAATTCACACATTTTTAATATGGTTCACTGCATTCATTATGGTTCCTTTCATGGAGGTAGGGCAAGTTTGGGGGTAAGATGATGAGTTCAGTCTTTGACATGTTAAGATTTGGGATTTCTAAAGGGATATTTTAGTTGGTAGATTTATATGAGTCTGAAGTTCATTTGATGGAAGGGAGGAGAGGGAGATTCATCAATGTATAAAAATGGTGGTTTGAAGTCATGGGTAGACATGAGAGGAGGAGATACCAATAGCCAACATTTTGGAATATACACCCATTCACTTCTCTAAGAACCCTCCTTCACCGGACCCACAGGTGGACATGTTTGTACCATGTGAATTTGCCATACTGTCCTAAAGGTCATAGCTAATTGGCCCAAACTGGACTAATCAGAAGATATCAGCCAGGAAATCTGACATTGAAACATTCTTGCACAATAGCTCTGTAAATTGTTTGGCTGTAGAAATGTCAAGTCGAGGTCATCTGTGAAAAACCCACAGTTAATATGATACTTAGTGGTGAAAGGATCAATGCTTTCCCTATAAGCCTAAGAACAAGAGCAGAATGTCTGCTTTTGTCACTTCTATTCAAATTGTACTAGAAGTTCTAGCTAGCATGATTAGGCAAGAAAGTTAAATAAAAGACATTTAAACTGTAAAGGAAGAAATAAAACTATCACTATTTGCAGATGATATGATCTTCTGTATAGAATATCCTACAGGATTCACTAAAAACCTATTAGAATAATAAACAAACATGCATGTAGGACGCATGATCAATATATTAAAAAAATTGTATTTCTACACACTAGCAATGAACAATCTGAAAATGAAATCAAGAAAACAATTCCATTTATATTAGCCTCAAAAAGAATAAAATACTTAAGAATTTAACCAAAAATATAAAACTTACAGTCTGAAAACTATACAACATTGATGAAAGAAATTAAAGACTCAGATAAATGGAAAGAGATACCACATTCATGAATTAGAAGGTTTACTTAATAACTGTTGATAGCAATATGCCCCAAATTGAATGACAGATTCAGTGCAATCACTATTAAAATCCCAGTCTTCATCTTTTCAGAAATTGACAAGCTGATTCTAAAATTCATATGGAAGTGCAAGAGAATAAGAATAGCCAGAACAATCTTGAAAAAGAACAATGTTAGTGGACTTACACTTTCTCACTTAAAAACTTAGTACAAAACTACGTTAATCAAGATATTGAGGTACCAGAATAAGGACAGAGATATAACTCAGTGAAATAGAATTGAGAATCACAAGATAAAGTCTCACATTTATGGTCAACTGATGTTCAACAAGGGCTTTGGAATTTAGATCATAAAGAAAAATCTTTACCTCCTGATTCCACTATACAAAACTGACTGAAAGAACGGAGCAGCTTCTGTTTTTGTTTTTGTTTCTTTGGACAGAGAGGGTGGTGGGGAATGTGTGGGTAAGATGAAGCTGAAGGGGGCCAGCTGGACCCACTTAATTTTCACAGCTTTAATGTAGCCCATTCTAGAAAAGACTTAAAGTCTTGCCCACATGTAAAACAGTCCATGTAAATTAGAACACACAGTAATAAGAGAAAGAGGAAAGAAGACACTAATTACAACTACAATGATGATGGCAATAGCCAACATTTATATAATATTTACTAAATGCCGGGCATATTTCTAAATGTTTTTAAATTTATTAATTCATTTAGTACTCAAAATACACAAAAATCATAAGTATCATTATTATTCTCATTATACAGATGAGAAAACTGAAGTACCAAGAGTTTATATAAACCTAAAATCAGAGAGTTTGAACTGTTAAGACAGAGGTTCTTAATGCTGATTGCACTTAAGAATCATCTCAAGGGCTTGTAAAACGTTCAGTGCTCAGCCCATACCTCAGATCAATTAAATCAGACTCTACAGTGGGTTTTTAAATTTCCCCAGGTGATTCCAGTGTTCAGCCAAGGATAAGAACCATTGTATTAGGGTGCAATTCTTACTCAATGACCATGGTAAGAGGCCTGCTCACCTAATCATACAGCATCTTCTGAGTTTAAAGACTGATTTTCAAAAGGAAGTCTCCAGAAGCATCACATGAGAACTTAAAAATGACAATTCTCAGGCCCGGGTCCAGACCTTGGATCAGACAGAAACTTTTGGATGGGACCCAGCCATCTGTGTTTTAACCACCCTACAAGATAATTCTGATGCTTGCATGAGTTTGAGAACACTAATACAAAGATTAGGACATGTTTCTCTTCTTCCCTTGTACCATGGCTTAGGAGTCTGGAGGTCTGGATTTAGTGCAAAGTTTTGTAAATGTTTATCCACTGGCAAGTATTTGTGCCCATGAAATCCTCAGATTCTTCATTTGTTAAGTGAGGGGAAAGACAAGAAAACCTCTAAGGTGTCTTCTAATGTTAAATCTCTGCATTTTCATAATCCTTTCCTAATTTTCAGAACTGATGCAAGGTCCGTGATGGAAGGGGATTTTCCTAAACCATAAACAAAGACATTCTAATTTCCACACATGAGAAGTCAATGTAGCAAAGTGATTAAAAGCATGGACTCCTGGTTGTATCTATGTTTGATTCCCGTAAATTGATACAGCCGCTCTGGAGAACAGTATGGATGATCCTTAAAAGATTAAAAATGGAACTACCATATGACCCAGCAATCCCATTACTGGGCATATACCCTGAGAAAAGCATAATTTTTTTTAACATCTTTGTTGGAGTATAATTGCTTTAAAATGGTGTGTTAGTTTCTGCTTTATAACAAAGTGAATCAGCTATACATATACATATATCTCCATATCTCATCCCTCTAGCATCTCGCTCCCACCCTCCCTATCCCACTCCTCTAGGTGGTCACAAATCAGTGAGCTGATTTCCCTGTGCTATGCAGCTGCTTCCCACTAGCTATCTATTTTACATTTGGTAGTGTATATAAGTCCATGCCACTCTCTCACTTCATCCCAGCTTACCCTTCCCCCTCCCCGTGTCCTCAAGTCCATTCTCTACATCTGCGTCTTTATTCCTGTCCTGCCGCTAGGTTCTTCATAACTTTTTTTTTCTGGATTCCATATATATGTGTTAGCATACGGTATTTGTTTTTCTCTTTCTGACTTACTTCACTCTGTATGACAGACTGTAGGTCCATCCACCTCACTACAAATAATTCAATTTTGTTTCTTTTAACGACTGAGTAATATTCCATTGTATATACGTGCCACCTCTTCTTTATCCATTCATCTGTTGATGGACACTTAGGTTGCTTCCATGTCCTGGCTATTGTAAATAGTGCTGCAATGAACATTGTGGTACATGACTCTTTTTGAATTATGGTTTCCTCAGGGTATATGACCAGTAGTGGGATTGCTGGAACGTATGGTAGTTCTGTTTTTAGTGTTTTAAGGAACCTCCATACTGTTATCCATGACTGTATCAATCTACATTCCCACCAACAGTGCAAGAGGGTTCCCTTTTCTCCACACCCTCTCCAGCATTTATTGTTTGTACATTTTTTGGTGATGGCCATTGTGACTGGTGTGAGGTGATACCTCATTGTAGTTTTGATTTGCATTTCTCTAATGATTAGTGATGTTGAGCATCTTATCATGTGTTTGTTGGCACTCTGTATATCTCCTTTGGAGAAATGTCTATTTAGATCTTCTGGTCATTTTTGGATTGAGGTGTGTGTTTTTTTGATTTTGAGCTGCATGAACTGCTTGTATATTTTGGAGATTAATCCTTTGTCAGTTCCTTCATTTTCAAATATTTTCTCCGATTCTGGGGGTTGTCTTTTTGTATTGTTTATGTTTTTCTTTGCTGTGCAAAAGCTTTTAAGTTTCATTAGTTCCCATTTGTTTATTTTTGTTTTTATTTCCATTTCTCTAGGAGGTGGGTCAAAAAGGATCTTGCTGTGATTTATGTCATAGAGTGTTCTGCCTCTGTTTTCCTCTAAGAGATTTAGAGTGTCTGACCTTACCTTACATTTAGGTCTTTAATCCATTTTGAGTTTATTTTGCTGTATGGTGTTAGGGAGTGTTCTAATTTCATTTTTTTATATGTAGCTGTCCAGTTTTCCCAGCACCACTTATTGAAGAGCCTGTCTTTTCTCCATTGTATATTCTTGCCTCCTTTATCAAAAATAAGGTGACCATAGGTGCATGGGTTTATCTCTGGGCTTTCTATCCTGTTCCATTGATCTATATTTCTGTTTTTGTGCCAGTACCATACTCTCTTGATTACTGTAGCTTTGTAGTATAGTCTGAAGTCAGGGAGCCTGATTCCTCCAGCTCTGTTTTTCTTTCTCAAGATTGCTTTGGCTATTTGGGGTCTTTTGTGTTTCCATACAAATTATGAAATTTTTTGTTCTAGTTCTGTGAAAAATGCCATTGGTAGTTTGATAGGGGTTGCATTGAATCTGTAGATTGCTTTGGGTAGCATAGTCATATTCACAACGTTGATTCTTCCAATCCAAGAACATGGTTTATCTCTCCATCTGTTTGTATCATCTTTAATTTATTTCATCAGTGTCTTATAGTTTTCTGAGTACAGGTCTTTTGTCTCCGTAGGTAGGTTTATTCTTAGGTATTTTATTCTTTTTTTGCAGTAGTAAATGGGAGTGTTTCCTTAATTTCTCTTTCAGAGTTTTTGTCATTAGTGTATAGGAATGCAAGAGATTTCTGTGCATTAATTTTGTATCCTGCTACTTTGCCAAATTCATTGACTAGCTCTAGTAGTTTTCTGTAGCATCTTTAGGATTCTCTATGTATAGTATCATGTCATCTGCAACCAGTGACAGCTTTACTTCTTCTTTTCTGATTTGGATTCCTTTCATTTCTTTTTCATCTCTGACTGCTGTGGCTAAAACTTACAAAACTATGTTGAATAATAGTGGTGAGAGTGGACAACTCTGTCTTGTTCATGATCTTTGAGGAAATAGTTTCAGTTTTTCACATTGAGAACGATGTTGGCTATGGGTTTGTCATATATGGCCTTTATTATGTTGAGGTAAGTTCCCTCTATGCCTATTTTCTGGAGGGATTTTATCATAAATGGGTGTTGAATTTTGTTGAAAGCTTTTTCTGCATCTATTGAGATGATCATATGGTTTTTCTCCTTCAATTTGTTAATATGGTATATCATATTGATTGATTTGCGTATATTGAAGAATCCTTGCATTCCTGGGATAAACCCCACTAGATCATGGTGTGGGATCCTTTTAATGTGCTGCTAGATTCTTTTTGCTAGTATTTTGTTGATGATTTTTGCATCTATTTCATCCTTGATATTGGCCTTTAGTTTTCTTTCTTTGTGACATGTTCGTCTGGTTTTGGTATCAGGGTGATGGTGGCCTGGTAGAATGAGTTTGGGAGTGTTCCTCCCTCTGCTATAGTTTGGAAGAGTTTGAGAAGGATAGGTGTTAGCTCTTCTCTAAATGTTTGATAGAATTCGCCTGTGAAGCCATCTGGTCCTGGGCTTTTTTTGGTGGAAGATTTTTAATCACAGTCTCAATTTCAGTGCTTGTGATTGGTCTGTTTGTATTTTCTATTTCTTTCTGGTTCAGTCTCGGAAGGTTGTGCTTATCTAAGAATTTGTCCATTACTTCCAGCTTGTGCATTTTATTGGCAAATAGTTGCTTGTAGTAATCTCTCACGATCCTTTGTATTTCTGCAGTGTCAGTTGTTACTTCTCCTTTTTCATGTCTAATTCTATTGATTTGAGTCTTCTCCCTTTTCTTCATGATGAGTCTGGCCAATGGTTTATCAATTTTGTTTATCTTCTCAAAGAACCAGCTTTTAGTTTTATTGATCTTTGCTACTGTTTCCTTCATTTCTTTTTCATTTAATTCTGATCTGATCTTTATGATTTCTTTCCTTCTGCTAACTCAGGGTTTTTTTTGTTTTTCTTTCTCTAACTGCTTTAGGTGTAAGGTTAGGTTGTTTATTTGAGATGTTTCTTGTTTCTTGAGGTAGGATTGTATTGCTATAAAATTCTCTCTTAGAACTGCTTTTGCTGCATCCCATAGGTTTTAGGCTGTCGTGTTTTCATTCTCATTTGTTTCTAGGTACTTTTTGATTTCCTCTTTGGTTTCTTCAGTGATCTCTTGGTTACTTAGTAGTGTATTATTTAGCCTCCTTGTGTTTGTGTTTTATACAGATTTTTTCCTGTAATTGATATCTAGTCTTACAGCATTGTGGTCGGAAAAGATACTTGGTACGATTTCAGTTTTATTAAATTTACCAAGGTTTGGTTTGTGACCCAAGATGTGATCTATCCTGGAAAGTGTTCCATGAGCACTTGAGAAGAAAGTGTGTTCTGTTGTTTTTGGATGGAATATCCTCTAAATATCAATTAAGTCCATCTTGTTTAATGTATCATTTAAAGCTTATGTTTCCTTATTTATTTTCATTTTGGATGATCTGTCCATTGGTGAAAGTGGGGTGGTAAAGTCCCCTACTAGGATGGTGTTACTGTCAATTTCCCCTTTTATGGCTGTTAGCATTTGCCTTATGTATTGAGGTGCTCCTATGTTGGATGCATAAATATTTACAATTGTTATATCTTCTTGGATTGATCCCTTGATCATTATGTAGTGGCCTTCTTTGTCTCCTGTAATAGTCTTTATTTTAAATTCTATTTTATCTGATATGAGAATTGCTACTCCAGCTTTCTTTTGGTTTCCATTTGCATGGGATATCTTTTTCCATCCCCTCACTTTCAGTCTGTACGTGTCCCTAGGTCTGAAGTGGGTCTCTTGTAGACAGCATATATACAGGTCTTGTTTTTGTATCCATTCAGCCAGTCTATGTCTTTTCATTGGAGCATATAATCCATTTACATTTAAGTTAGTTATCAATATGTATGTTCCTATTCCCATTTTCTTAATTGTTTTGGGTTTGCTACTGTAGGTCTTTTCCTTCTCTTGTGTTTCTTGCCTAGAGAAATTCCTTTAGCATTTGTTGTAAAGCTGGTTTGGTGATGCTGAATTCTCTTAGCTTTTGCTTGTCTGTAAAGGTTTTAATTTCTCCATCGAATCTGAATGAGATCCTTGCTGAATAGGGTCATCTTGGTTGTAAGTTTTTCCCTTTCATCACTTTAATTATGTCCTGCCACTCCCTTCTGGCTTGCAGAGTTTCTGCTGAAAGATCAGCTGTTAACCTTACACAGATTCCCTTGTATGTTATTTGTTGTTTTTCCCTTGCTACTTTTATTTTTTTGTGGTATGTGGGCCTCTCACTGTTGTGGCCTCTCCCGTTGCGGAGCACAGGCTCCGGACGTGCAGGCTCAGCGGCCATGGCTCATGGTCCCAGCCACTCCACGGCACGTGGGATCTTCCCGGACCGGGGTATGAACCCGTGTCCCCTGCATCGGCAGGCGGACTCTCAACCACTGCCCAACCAGGGAAGCCCTCCCTTGCTGCATTTAATATTTTTTGTGTGTGTTTAATTTTTGGTAGTTTGATTAATATGTGTCTTGGTATGTTTCTCCTTGGATTTATGCTGTATAGGACTCTCTATGTTTCCTGGACTTGACTGACTATTTCCTTTCCCATATTAGGGAAGTTTTCAACTATAATCTCTTCAAATATTTTCTCAGTCCCTTTCTTTTTCTCTTCTTCTTCTGGGACCCCTATAACTCAAATGTTGGTGTGTTTAATGTTGTCCCAGAGGTCTCTGAGACTGTCCTCAATTCTTTTCATTCTTTTTTCTTTATTCTGCTGTGCGGTAGTTATTTCCACTATTTTATCTTCCAGGTCACTTATCTGTTCTTCTGCCTCAGTTATTCTGCTATTGATTCCTTCTAGAGAATTTTTAATTTCATTTATTGTGTTGTTCATCATTGTTTGTTTGCTCTTTAGTTCTTCTAGGTCCTTTTTAAACCTTTCTTGTATTTTCTCCATTGTATTTCTAAGATTTTGGATCATCTTTACTATCATTACTCTGAATTCTTTTTCAGGTAGTCTGCCTATTTCCTCTTCATTTGTTAGGTCTGGTGGGTTTTTACCTTGCTCTTTCATCTGCTGTGTGTTTCTCTGTCTTCTCATTTTGCTTAACTTACTGTGTTTGGGGTCTCCTTTTCCCAGGCTGCAGGCTCGTAGTTCCCATTTTTTTTGGTGTCTGTCCCCAGTGGCTAAGGTTGGTTCAGTGGGTTGTGCAGGCTTCTGGTTGCAGGGACTGTTGCCTGTATTTTGGTGAATGAGGCTGGATTTTGTCTTTCTGGTGGGCAGGACCACATCTGGTGGTGTGTTTTGGGGTGTCTGTGACCTTATTATGATTTTAGGAAGCCTCTCTGCTAATGTGCTAATGGGTTGGATTGTGTTCCTGCCTTGCTAGTTGTTTGGCACAGGGTGTTCAGCACTGTAGTTTGCTGGTCGTTGAGTGGAGCTGGGTCTTAGCATTGAGATGGAGATCTCTGGGACAGCTTTCGCCATTTGATATTACATGGAGCCGGGAGGTCTCTGGTCGATCAATGTCCTGAACTCAGCTCTCCCATCTCAGAGGCACAGGCCTGACACTGGGCCAGAGCACGAAGACCCTGTCAGCCACATGGCTCAGAAGAAAAGGGAGAAAAAATGAAAGAAAGAGAAAAAATGAAAGAAAACAGAAAAAAAGGAAAGAAAAGAAAAGAAAGTTATTAAAATAAAAAAATTTTTAAGTTATTAAAAATTAAAAAATTTAAAAGTAATAAAAAGAAAGAAGAAAAAAAGAAAGATGAGCACAACCAAACCAAAAAACAAATCCACCAATGATAACAAGCGCTAAAACGTATACTGAAAAAGAAAACAAAACAAAACAAAAATGGACAGACAGAACCCTAGGACAAATGGTAAAAGCAAAGCTCTACAGACAAAATCACACAAAGAAGCATACACATACACACTCACAAAAAGAGAAAAAGGAAAAAATATATATATATCTATATATTAAAAAAAGGAGAGCAACCAAATCAATAAACAAATCTACCAATGATAAAAAAAACTCTAATTACTAAACTAAGATAAACATAAAACCAGAAACAAATTAGATTCAGGAAGCAAACCCCAAGTCTCCAGTTGCTCTCAAAGTCCACCCCCTCAATTGTGGGATGATTCGTTGTCTATTCAGGTATTCCAGAGATTCAGGGTACATCAGGTTGATTGTGGAGATTTAATCTGCTGCTCCTGAGGCTGCTGGGAGAAATTTCCCTTTCTCTTCTTTGTTGGCACAGCTCCTGGGGTTCAGCTTTGGATTTGGCCCTGCTTCTGTGTGTAGGTCGCCTGAGGGCATCTGTTCTCTGCTCAGACAGGACAGGATTAAAATAGCAGCTGATTAGGGGGCTCTGGTTCACTCAGGCTGGGGGGAGGGAGCGACATGGTATGTGGGGCGAGCCTGCGGTGGCAGAAGCCGACGTGAAGTTGCAATAGCCGGAGGCGTGCTGTGTGTTCTCCCAGGGAAGTTGTCCCTGGATCACAGGACCCTGTCAGAGGTGGGCTGCACAGGGTCGTGGGAGGGGAGGTGTGGATAGTGGCCTGTGCTTGCACACAGGCTTCTTGGTGGCTGCAGCAGCAGCTTTAGCATTTCACGCCCGTCTCTCGTGTCCGCGCTGATAGCTGCGGCTCGCGCCCGTCTCGAGCTCATTTAGGTGGTGCTCTGAATCCCCTCTCCTCATGCACCCTGAAACAATGGTCTCTTGCCTCTTAGGCAGCTCCAGACTTTTTCCCGGACTCCCTCCCGGCTAGCTGTGGCGCACTAGCCCCTTCAGGCTGTGTTCACACAGCCAACCCCAGTCCTCTCCCTGGGATCTGACCTCCGAAGCCCGAGCCTCAGCTCCCAGCCCCCACCCACCCCGGCGGGTGAGCAGTCAAGCCTCTCGGGCTGGTGAGTGCTGGTTGGCACTGATCCTCTGTGCGGGAATCTGTCCGCTTTGCCCTCCGCACCCCTGTGGCTGCGCTCTCCTCCGTGGCTCTGACGCTTCCCCCTTGCCACTCCCGTCTCCACCAGTGAAGGGACTTCTAGTGTGTGGAAACTTTTCTTCCTTCACAGCTCCCTCCCACAGGTGCTGGTCCTGTCCCTATTCTTTTGTCTCTGTTTTTTCTTTTTTCTTTTGCCCTACCCAGGTACGTGGGGAGTTTCTTGCCTTTGGGGAAGTCTGAGGTCTTCTGCCAGTGTTCAGTAGGTGTTCTGTAGGAGTTGTTCCACATGTAGATGTATTTCTAATGTATCTGTTGGGAGGAAGATGATCTTCACATCTTACTCCTCTGCTATCTTGAAGATCTCTCGAGAAAACCATAATTTAAAAAGAGACATGTACTACAATATTCATTGCAGCACTATTTACAATAGCCAGGACATGGAAGCAACTTCAGTGTCCTTCGACAGATGAATGGAAGAAGAAGATGTGGCACATATATACAATGGAATATTACTCAGCCATAAAAAGAAAAGAAATTGAGTTATTTGTCGTGAGGTGGATGGACCTAGAGTCTGTCATACAGAGTGAAGTAAGTCAGAAAGAGAAAAACAAATACCATATGCTAACACATATATATGGAATCTAAAAAAAAATTGTTCTGAAGAACCTAGGGGCAGGACAAGAATAGAGATGCAGACGTAGAGAATGGACTTGAGGACACGGGGGAGGGGAGAAGGGTAAGCTGGGATGAAGTGAGAAGGTAACATTGACATATATGCACTACCAAATGTAAAATAGATAGCTAGTGGGAAGCAGCTGCATACCAAAGGGAGATCAGCTCAGTGCTTTGTGTCTACCTAGAGGGGTGAGATAGGGAGGGTGGGAGTGAGGTGCAAGAGGGAGGGGTTATGGGGTTATATGTATACATATAGATGATTCACTTTATTATACAGCAGAAACTAACACAACATTGTGAAGCAATTATATTCCAATAAAGATGTTAAAAAAATTTTTTTAAATAAGTTTGATTCCCACTTCTATCTCTTCCTATCTGATCTTAGAAAAGTATTTTTAATCTATGTGGGCCTCAGTCTTCATTATAAAATTGGACTTATATTCATACCTACTTGATAGGCTTATAGGGAGGTTTAAAAAACATGCTTATAAAACAGAACATCAACTCAGGCACACAGTGAGCTCTCAAGAAATGAAAGCTCTAATAATTATTATTAGTAGTATTCTTCTACACTGGATATTGCGTGAAATTTGAATTTCAGTCTTGCCCCCATTTCCAGGCACATCTCAAGGGCAGGCATGAAAAGAGAAAGCTTGGGAAAGTAGGAGAGAAAATGGCTATAGAGGACAAGGGGCTGTGAGTGAAGATCGCATAACAAGAATGAAATTCTAACATCACTACATCTTAAAGCTGGTAGAGACAGGGACCTTAACTTCTAGGTCAACCCTCCATCCCTGTGGAGGTGGGGAAAGGGGCCAGGTTGGGGCAGAGTCTTGGCCTTGGGACAGCAATTTATTAAACATTAATGGATGGGGTCCTGTGAATGGTTGGGACTGGGGTTGGGCCCCCCAGAGGGCTTCAACTTTCAGACAGACTGTCCTCTGTTGATTCAGAGGGGAAAGAAATGCCAGAGGGCAGATTTTGGATGGAGGAAGTCTGACTTCTCAGCCATCACAACCAAATGTTATATGTCCTCTCAGCTCACCAGGATGGCTCCTGAAAGTAATGTGTCTTGCACACTGTCAAGTGTTTCACCCACTGGAAATTTATATGTCAGATGCCCACAAAATTCATCACCTCTGCTACAAAATTCCTCATCCCTTTCCTGTGCCAAATACTAATTTTTAAAACACACATGAGATGAAGGCAAAGGAGAGAGGAGGATGCAGAATGGAATTAAGGTTGAGAAAGTAGTACTCGCAGGGCTGCAGGGAGCCTGGAGTATTCTTGGCTACGAGAAGGCAGAATGGGGTGCTGGTACCTGAGGCCAGAGGCACGAGAAGGAATTGTCAGGTGTGGAAAGCAGATGTGGGAGAGTGTTGAGAACAAATTTTACTCTCTTAATTTCATGTATGGCTGCCCCCTGGTCTGTGATCATCTGCTACTCTCTCAGAAGCAGAGGAGGATGGGAAGTGAAAGACATTACCTCACGGGAGTAATACAATCCTGTAGTAGTTTTCTGGGGCTGCAGAAACAAAATTTGGAAGCCAGAAATCCAAAATCAAGGTGTTAGCAGGATTGGTACCTTCCAAGGGCTGAGGGAGAATTGGTTCCGTGTCTTTCCTAGCTTCTGGCAGCCTCAGGCATTCCTTGGCTTGGAGAAGACGTTCCCCCTGTGTCTCTCCATCACTTCCCTCTGCACATGTCTGTCTCCATGTCCAAATATTCTCTTTTCATAAAGACTCAGCCATATTGGATTAGGGCCCACCCTAATGACCTCATCTTAACTTGATCCTCTGCAAAGAGCCTATTTCCAAATAAGGTCACATCCACAGATACTGGAGGTTAGGACTTTATCTTTGCAGGGAGCCACATTTCAATCCAAAACACAGTCCATGCTTTGCTCCTATCTCTGGTTAACATGGGACCTACAGAAAGTTTCCTTGGTCACTAGGCATCTCAAGCCTTCAGTTTGCTGTCTCTATTCAGGGCTGTGTGGCTTCTAGGCACTTTCCCTACTGCCTTTCACCTGGGGAAGTGTAGAGGGTCCTATAGCTCACTGCCA
The DNA here is from genome assembly GCF_025265405.1 of Mesoplodon densirostris. Classification (NCBI taxonomy): domain Eukaryota; kingdom Metazoa; phylum Chordata; class Mammalia; order Artiodactyla; family Ziphiidae; genus Mesoplodon; species Mesoplodon densirostris. The sequence continues at coordinate 164,909,479 of NC_082663.1, forward strand.
GGCCCTCTTTCCAGCAGAGGAAAGCCTCAAAGTCCCTTGCAGAAAGAAGATGTGGATCTGGGAGGAACCTCAGGGATCACATAATCATTTTACAGAGGAGTGTACTGGGACCCAAGAAGTCATTCTTGTTCAGGTGCATATGGCAGAACCAGTTGCAGACTTAGTTTCTCATTTGAAGTCTGGCACTCTCCCCACTCTACTTATGACCAACTCAGTATGGTATTAGGCATTATAAGAGAGTCAAAGGAAATATAATATTTCATAAAGTTAAAGATGTAGATTATTTCACATTTTAAATATTCAGAATATAGATGCTGTTTTTAATTACTGGCATGTTTTCTCTTTTTTAGTGGAATGCAGTGGTGAACATACATCTTATTTGGGTGTCTTAAATACAATAAAATATGGTTTAAGAAATGGCCCCATCCTTCCAGGTGTCTTCGCTCTAGCTGGGGAGATGATATTTTATTACTTGATGTTACAATAATCAGTATGAGACAGAATATAATTGAGAAGTTCACACTAACAGCTTTGGCTATAGAAAAAAAAATTGAATTGACTGAAAATTTAAAACTCACCATGTCCCTACCACTCCTTTTCTAAACCCTTCCAATGGCTTTCTGTAGCTTTTAGGATAAAGGCAAAATTCCTTTCACGGGCCCCAAGGCTTAGCATGTCCTAAGTTTCCATCCTCACCTTGCACCACACTGCTTCATTCTCTCCCCAGTGGTCCTTTTATTCCATCATATTGCCAAGCCCCTTCCCAGCACTGGAATTTTCCCCGTGCTGTTTCCTCTTTCTGGAGTGCCTTCCTTCCATTCTTCAACCAGGTAACTCTTACCCCCTCCTCTGATTTCCTTACAGGGTCACTTCTTTGGAGAAAACTTCCCTAATTTCCTTATCAAGTCAAATTGGTTCCTTATATGCCCTCAAAGCAACAAGTATATTTCCCTGTAGCCCATGCCATAGACACAGAAATTTATACATTCGTTTCATCATTTGAGTAATACCAGTTTTCCCCATTAAACTTGAAGCTCCTCAAAGATGGATTCTTGTCTGTTTTTCTCATGATTGTATCCCAGGACCTAGGATAGATCCTGATACAAAGATGATGCTAATAAATATTTGTTGATGGATGAATGAATGAATCTGTACATGTTTATAGAAGATGTATTTAATGGTGACTGTATGACTTGACCTTCATCTTGAAAACTGGCGGGCAGTAAACTTAGAGAATAGCACAGTCATTGGGTCACACAAACATAAAGTAAAATCCCAGTTCTACCTTCAACGGAATTATTGAAATCATTAAATTAAATAATATATAAAGCACTTGTGCAGTGTCTGGAATTGTAGATAACAGTAAATCGTAGCCATTATTGTTGATATTTATGCTCATCTCTGGTGGGCTGTTTGGGGTAAGGGTCAGGCCTGATTCAGTATTTTTGTACATTCTCAATGCCTTCTACTTGCCATGTGTCCATAAATGTCCATTGACTGAATGCACTCATTAAGGTTAAAGAAATGTTTCTGAGGGCAAGTACAGGTATGATTGAGTTTGCTTGGTACCCAGATCCACATCTAAATAATAACTGTAAAAGTTGCCTTCACGTTTTTCAAGAAATTGTCTATGAACAGTAGGGAATTATTCAGAATGTTAGGGAACGTTAATCTTCCCCTCAGTGCAAATGCAGCATCTGTGCAGCATCCCTTCCTTCATGCAGCAAACCTTCCCTCATGCAGCATCTGTGCAGCATCCCTTCCTTCATGCAGCAAACCTTCCCTCATGCAGCATCTATGATTCAGCAGCATTTTCAGGTTTGTCACCAGTCCATGGCTTTAAGGGGGAATGGAATCCCTAAAACAGGTCATGGAGAGAGGGGCTCATCAGTGCCACTGGCTTGCGAGTTTCCTCTGTTGTCCCCAGAGCTGTTTACAAGTTCTTGGTTCCTAGCTACTTCATCTGGCTTTCATTTTCGGTACAATTTTCATAGTATAGAAAGTTTGACACATGTTTAAGAATCTCTTTTCTTTCATTATGTCTAGATTTTGGTGAGTCTTTTAAATCTGTGAAAATCAGCATTTTTTTCAGCCTAAAACATTTTAATTTATTTTTACCTTTGATCATTGCTTCTAGTTCCCTTCTATAACACTATTTGTCTGTTTATTGGGTATCTATTCTGTTATCTCTAATTCTCCTATTATGTGTTTATAGCTTTGATCTTTTTTTAAATTAACTTTTTATTTTGAGCTCATCGTAGGTCCAGATACATTGTAGCCTCCTTGTAAGAAATAATACAGAGATATCCCATGTACTTTTTTTTTTTTTTTTTTTTTTGTGGTACACGGGCCTCTCACTGCTGTGGCCTCTCCCATTGCGGAGCACAGGCTCCGGACACGCAGGCTCAGCGGCTATGGCTCACGGGCCCAGCCACTCCGCGGCACGTGGGATCCTCCTGGACCGGGGCATGAACCCGCGTCCCCTGAATCGGCAGGCGGACTCTCAACCACTGTGCCACCAGGGAAGCCCCCCATGTATTTTTTATTCAGTTTTCTCCCACGGTAATATCTTGCAAAAATATACTATAGTGTCATAAACAGGATATTGACATTTATACATCACCAGTCTTATTCATATTTCCCCAGATTTACTTGTACTCATTTGTGTGTGTGTGTGTGTGTGCACTTAATTTTATGGTGATTTATTACATGTGTTGGTTTATTTTCCACTATCACAGTCAAAACACAAAACAGGTCCATCACTTCTTTCTTTCTTCTTTTTCTCTGCATTAATTTTACATTTGTCTACCACATTACTGATTTGATTTTCTGTAATAATCATCCTGTCCTGTACTGCCTCCAGTATAAATGGTAATTCAACAGGAATACTTTGTTTCCTCAAAATCCATTTTAAAAAATCTTATCCATATCTCTTGCTTTGTTATTCTCTTTTCTCCTTGTAGCTGTTTTCACATGCACATAAAATTGTATAGGAGCCTAGAGAATCATCTAATCCAGGGAGGCAAATTCTTGGCCAATATGTTGACACACCTTCTCTCCAATGGCAGACAGTGCTGGTCAAATACTGCTAATGGCTTGCAGTACTCCAGGCAAAACCAATGAATCAATTGGATATGCCCTACAAAAACAAATCTGTTTGCCATTTTCCAATCCTTCATTTTACAGGTAGAAAAAACCAAGGACAAATAGAAGTCTGTATCAAATTGTACAGGTAGGTTAGTGGTAGACTTGGGAATAGATCCATGTCTAAAAACAATGAAAGGAAAACCAATGTCATTTGCATTCTCATAGTTCCAAGTCTTTTCTTGGTCTCAGGGGTGTTTTGCGTCTATGCTGGATGTTTGGTACTTTTAGAAGGAAAAGACCTTTTGGAAGGATCTGCTGATAAGCTATTTTTCAAAAGAGTTTTCTGCCTGAAGATTCTCCTGCCTAAAGTAGAGAGGAGAAGGAAGGACAGAGGATCCCACCTCTCAAGCATTATTTATGTTATTTGAGACTCTTCTCTCCACATTTCTCTTCAGCTAGTCAAATCATGCTTTAAAAGCAAGTAGGATTCAGTCTGGCTGTATGTGACTAAACATACAAAATAGCACTTTTAAGAATGGATAATGGAGGACAATTTGCAATCTCAAACACAAAGCACACTACTGTGTATTGTAGACCTCACTTCAGAAGAGAGGCAGTGTTACCTAGTAGTTAGGGCCATAGATGCTGGGTCTAGCTTCTGAAGCTTATATCCAGCACTTATTAGTTGGGTCACCTTGAGCAAGTTACTTAACCTATTTGTGCCTTAGCTTCTTCATCTGTAAAATGGGGTTTATAACATAAGTACCTACTTTATAGCACTGTAGTAAAATTAAATAAGTCAACATGTACAGAGTACTTGGAAGGGTTCCTGGCATATGGCAAGTGATATATAAGTGTGTGCAATGGTCATTTCCACCACGTCCAGACATAATGTACATACTGATCTTATGAGGTAGATATTATTTTTCCCATGAAGGAAACAAAAACTCAGGAAGTTACATAACAAAAACAAATAAGTACTAATTTTGGATAGAGAAGGGAAGGCTAATATTCCAGCCTGGGGACATCACGGAATGCTTCTTATAAGAGCAGGCCGATAAATACAGATGGAGGGAAGGAAAGCATTAAAACATAAATAGATGGAAGAAAGAGCGAAATATGCCATATCCTGGGTGTCAGATTTCCTGAGGGAAGATACCAGATGCACAAGACCTAGACCAGCAATGCTATTCCATTCCTTACCCATTTATTGGGCATCAGTTAAATACAAACCATGATGTAATTATGATGAGAAACAATAAGACAATAAAAATATATAACCCCGAGCCTCAAATGTGAATACCATGAATCTGCCAGAAGAGAAGTGGGAGGTGGAGATTGGTCATCTTCATGCCCTTCTATTGTATTATTTTCTAAAAAATTCCTGAGCCTTGAGCAGGTGAAATTTTCCAGAGATAATATTTTGAGGTCCATTCCTCTGTTGCTGAAAATGTCATCAGAGCTTGTCCTCTCAGTGATAGCTTCAGAATAGGAGTTGCAAACTCAAATGTCCAGAGGGGCCAAAAAGGTATAGTAAACCAACGAAACATTCTGAGCGTGAGTGCAGAGGCACCAGACCAGGCCCGTCTCACCTAGACGTTAAGACAGTGTGTTTTGTTTTGATGTCTTCGGTCCTGTGTGCTTTCAGAAAACCATTCTCTCTGCAAAGAAAGGAAAACGTTTTCAAACTTAAAAAAAACCCCAAAATTTCTGAATTTCCCTCAAATTCAGAATGTAAATGTTAGGGTGAGGACCATGGAAACCTGAGGAGCACACAACCCATATAAAGGGCACCCACTGTTCACTTGTAGTGGGTTATTGCAGATCTTTCAAATCATTGAGAGAATCCAGAAATCCAGAATTTAATGTGAAATCTCCTTATTTTTTAATATTTCATCAAATATTGTAAACAAAACTAGGTATACTAAACAAAACATGTTTGAGTGTCATTTTTGGCTCTTGGCAACCAGCTGGATCTCAAGCAATGACAAACAGTGGGTGCCGTTGTCTTTCCAGCTCTCTGAAAACACCCAAAGTTCCTGCTTCAAACCCCTGCCCCCCACATACCCCTGCTCTATCCCTTCACTTCCACTGGCTCCCAGACAACAAACTGGACAATTTGAACCAAGAGTCTCACTGCCAAGGTATTGCTGCTGAAGTTTTCAAGTTTCAAGTCCCTGGTTTGGAGTGAGTCATCTCAAATTCAATTAGTGGAGAGTTCCTCTGAGTTCTGCCACGATTGGCAGAGGGGGAAATGACTCAGACAGTGGAGCATGCAGTGCCTAATGGGTCCAGCATGTGAGGGCTTTTGAGATTGCTGGGTATGGCGCTCATGGTGCCCAAGGGGAGCACAGAGGAGGGCTAGAGGTTGCAACACGCGCTCAGCTAAATTCACTGCTGGCTCTTTTGGACTAAAATCAATTTGGGTTGTTTGCATCTGACCTCAAACATAAAGTAGGCCTGGCACCTTAAAGAGATGTGTTATCACAGGCTCCGGACGCCTTCCCCAGCCTGTTTCCTTCTGCTTCCCCAAACTGTGCACTTTGCACTCTGGCATCGCCAAACTCTCTGCAGTGCCTTCAACCCCCTTTCTTGCTTCTGTGCCTCTGTTTCCCTGGAATGCCTTTTACCTTTATGTGCCTCTGGCACACTCCTAGTTGTGCCTTAAAACCCAAATCAGACATCATTTATTTGGGGAAGTTACCACTAATCCTCCTCCTTTGGAATTAACCTCTTGCTTTTTCTTTCTATGTCTATAACTTGAACTTACTGGGGCTGGGTCACTTTTCATACTATATGAAAATTATTAGCTTCTCTACCTGTCTGCCTGATTAAGGAGAGGCCCTTGAAGTCAGGAATTTATAATATTCCTTGTTATATTTCACAGTGCCTTGTACATGGACAGGCAGTCAGCAAGGGTTTACAGAACTGTGTTGAATTGAAATATCACACATTTCTGAAGTGACCACAACATGACCTACCTCAGTCCTAGGGACCAGACCTAAAGCATCATTAACCCAGGCTCTGCCACCTGAGCCCTTCTGAGTTATCTGTGGGCATGAGTGGAGTGGTTAGGGCAGGAAATGCAGGAACACACAGATAATCGAAAAGTCAATGATTTCATGCTAGCACTATCATTCCCTCAAATTCAGTAAACGTTCATTGAGTAAATACTCTGCCAGGCACTGTTCTAGGCACTTGGGATATAGCAATCAGTAAGAGGAACTTGTTCCCTGCTATTCTAAAGCTTATATTGTATGTGGTAGGGGAGGAGAAATAAATTAGTAAATATAAACAAGAGAATACCAGGTAATGTGAAGTACAGTGAAGAAAATCACACAGGATGATGTAATAGAGATGGATGAGGTGGGTGGGATTTCAGATAGAGTGGCAGGATTGGTCCTTCTAGGAAAAGAGTATTCACGCTGAGACCTAAATGATGAGGAGTCAGCAACGATAAGATATGAGGAAGGAAACAGCATTCCCATGGAGGAAACAATGACTAGAAATGCTCAGAGCTAGGAAAGAACTTGGTGTGTTCCAGAAAGAAAGAAGTCCAGAGTGGCTGGAGCAGAAAGGGCAAGAAATAAAATGTAAGATATAGTCAGGTACCAGACCATTACGGGCCTTGTAAGACCACTATAAGGAATCTGATTTTTTTCTTTAATGTGATGGGAAACCAATAGAGGAATTTATCCAACTTTCATGCTCTGACTTTCCTCCAGCTGAGATGGATTGTCCCATAGAAAAGGGGGAGAAATTATAGAATGGAGTAACTGAGGCTGAGGTTGCGCACTAGATGGCCGTTTGTTTAAGGACCCAACTTCAGATGGAAAGGCCTTTTATTAGTAGTATTGAGGTCAAGGCCTTGGTTGTACTATTAGGATCTCATAGACTCAATGAGGTGCAATATTGTTGAAAATATTAAACAAACTCAATGAGAAATGTCCTTCCTGATGAATAAAGGAATTGTTGTGGGACTACATACCTCTTTTGCCTATACAATCTAGTACAACATTGCTTCTCAAATCTTAACATGCATGCAGAACACCTGCAGATCATGTTAAAATGCAGGTTCTGATTTGGTAGATTTGGGTTGCTGCATTTCCAATAATCTCCCAAGTAACATGGAAGCATCATGTAGTCAAGTCATGTAGCCTAAAGGCTACGTTTTGAGAAGCCAGAACTAAAGCCCCTTTGAGCAGGATGCAGCCAAGATCCCTCGGCTGCCTTCAGCTCACCTGTTCAGATTCAATCCCCTTGATTCCAGAGCTGGAGTGACCTCGTATAAAGAGAGATAGAAGATAAAAGGGGACCAGGAGCAATTTGACACCCTACTGAGGCTCATGGAACCCTGAATTAAGCAGATGGACCATGTCAATCAAAGTTCTATATATGTTAAGTGGTCACTCCAGACGCCCCCCTGAGGCCATCAGAGCTGTTTGTTCCAGAATCTCTTGGAAGACAGAAGGCAATTTGATATCAAACCCGAGCCCTGAGCACCCAGGGCTGGCCAGTGGAGCAAGCTGACCCTGAGAGAATGGCAGTCCATTTCTGTCTCTTAGAAACACCAGGCTCCCCTAGCCTGCTTCTTTTTTTTTTTTTTTTTTTTTTTTTTTTTTGCAGTATGTGGGCCTCTCACTGCTGTGGCCTCTCCCGTTGCGGAGCACAGGCTCCGGACGCGCATGCCCAGCGGCCATGGCTCACGGGCCCAGCCGCTCCGCGGCATATGGGATCCTCCCAGACCGGGGCACGAACCCGTATCCCCTGCATCGGCAGGCGGACTCTCAACCACTGCGCCACCAGGGAGGCCCTAGCCTGCTTCTTTAAGGAAGGCTCTCTTTGCATTGCTTCAAAGTCTTGCACAGGATATTAGCCACTTCCTTCTCTGTAATTCATCCTTCCACTTTGCCATCTGGAATATTTCTCTTTTACAAGTGCCTAAATTGTTACAGTTTGAGGCAGTTGAATCCTAAATTTGCCATTTGGAATAATTTATTGTTTTTAATGCTTTCTTCCCAAAATTCAGATTCTGTGGTTTGAAACAGACTCCAGCCAGGATTTCTGCTTCCTAGTTGGACATCTGGTGGTCTGCCCTTCCCAGGTCTTCTCTGGGTTTATTTTTCAGCCTTCTGCAAGTGACTGTCAGAGAGCTTCTTCAGATCTCTACGCCCGCCGCATTCCTTAGTTTTCCCCATCACATCACTTTCCTGAATGCCTTTGTAGGACCCCTTATGGTGGGAACTAAGACAGAGTTAGTGGGGACTACTAGGCTGTCGTAATTTCAATTGCAACACAAAGGTCTTGCTGTCCCTAAAACATCTTCCTACTAATACCCCAAATCCTACCTTTAAAAATCCTTTGGGTTACTGGTCACATCAACAATAGAGGTGGAAATAAGCACAGGTAAACAATGAAATAGGGGGGAAGGGACCTCTCAATTGTTTAGCATGTACTGTGTGTCAAACCCTAAACTCAGAGAGTAGGTTATATCCTCCCTACTCTACAGATGAAGAAACCAAGACACAGAATATCTTTCTCAAGGTATCCTGAGTTATAGAGTAGTGTGGTCAAGACTTGAACAAGATCTGACTCAAAGCCCATGTGCTTGTCCTTATTTGATACTATCAGGTTAGTACTGGAATGGTAGATTAGGAATAGGACACCAGATGGAGGATGAAAACCACGTTCTGGGGGTATTCAAGGGTGGGATAATTGAGCACAATGAAGCCAGGAGGCAGAATGGGCACAGAATTTCCATAACAGGGCACCAGCTACTAGACAGAAGCTCTGTATTAAATTCACCTTGGCATTAATGCAAGATTTTATGAGCTTATTTATGGCAAGAGCCCACTTCCCATTTGGCTACCTTGAAGCTTGCAAGTAAAAGTGAATGGCAATAAACTGCTTTATGGAAATTCAGAGTAGGAGTGAGGCAAGATTAGTTCATCCCTGGAACCTCATCCATGATTCTCTTTGAAGAGGTGCTTTTAGGTAACAATACCCTTGTGGTTCTCAACCCGTGGGAGCTGTGGAATAGTTAGTCTACTTGGACGCCATCCAAGACCAACTGAGTTGGGTTTCTAGCTGTGGGGCCCTGGCATCTATGCTCCCTGAAGCTATCCAGGACTGATGAGCAGCCAGGGTTGAAACCATGGCCCCAGGATATATGAGCTTACTATTTTTCCTTGCCCTGAGAAGGAGGACAGAGCTATTGATAAAACCCTGCACAATTCTAGAGGGCAGAGGAAGTTGGAAAAGATTTCTGGTGCTGAAGTTTGGAAAACTGAATTTTTCTCATTTGGAAGGAGAAAAAGACAAGTTTTGGCTACTTCACAGTTTTGCCAAAGGACCCAGAGATTCCCTTTAGCCCATGTTTTGGTGAATCTAACTTCCAGTGTCTAAACTTCATGGAGTCAAGGTCAGGATTGACGTTGGTAGTATCTGACACCCACTTTATTTTTTTTTAATTTTTTAATTAATTTTTTTAGTTGGAGTATAGTTGATTTATAATGTTGTGTTAGTTTCTACTGTACCACCAAGTGAATCAGCCATACCCATACATATATCCACTCTCTTCTAGGCTCCATTCCCATATAGGTCATTAGAGAGCACCAAATAGAGTTCCCTGTACTATACAGTAGGTTCTTATTAGTTATCTTTTATATATAGTAGTGTGTGTATGTCAATCCCAGTCTCTCAGTTTATCCCCCCATTCCCCTTTGTAACCATAAGTTTGTTTTCTACATCTGTGACTCAATTTCTGTTTTGTAAATAGGTTCACTTGTACCATTTTTTTAGACTCACATATAAGTGATATCGTACGATATTTGTCTTTGTCTGACTTACTTCACCCAGTATGACAACCTCTAAGTCCATCTATGTTACTGCAAATGGAATTATTTCATTCTTTTTTATGGCTGAGTAATATTCTGGTGTATATATGTACCACAGCTTCTTTATCCATTCCTCCATTGATGGACATTTAGGTTGCTTCCATGTCCTGGCTATTGTAAGTAGTACTGCAATGAACATTGGGGTGCATGTATCCTTTCAAACATGATTTTCTCTGGATACATGCCCAGGAGTGGGATTGCTGGATCATATGGTAGATCTACTTTTAGTTTTTTAAGGAATCTCCATACTGTTCTCCATAGTGGCTCTACCAATTTGCATTCCCACCAACAGTATAGGAGGGTTCCCTTTTCTCCACACCCTCTCCAGCATTTATTGTTTGTAGATTTTTTGATGATGGCCATTCTAACTGGTGTGAGGTGATACCTCATTGTAGTTTTGATTTACATTTATCTAATAATTAATGATGTTGATCATCTTTTCATGTGCTTCTTGGCCGTCTGTATGTCTTCTTTGAAAAATGTCTATTAAGATCTTTGGCCCATTTTTTGATTGGGTTATTTGTTTTTTCTTTTTTATATTGAGCTGCATGAGCTGTTTGTATATTTTGGAAATTAATCCGTTGCTGGTCGCTTCGTTTGCAAATATTCTCTCCCATTCTATGGGTTTTCTTTTCGTTTTGTTGATGGTTTCCTTTGCTGTGCAAAAGCTTTTAAGTTTCATTAGGTCCCATTTGTTTACTTTTGTTTTTATTTTCATTACTCTCAGAGGTGGATCAAAAAAGATCTTGCTGCGATTTATGTCAGAGATGTTCTGACTCTGTTTTCCTCCAAGCGTTTTATAGTATCTGGTCTTACATTTAGGTCTTTAATCCATTTTGAGTTTATTTTTGTGTATGGTGTTAGCGAATGTTCTGATTTCATTCTTTTACATGTAGCTGTCCAGTTTTCCCAGCACCACTTATTGAAGAGACTGTCTTTTCTCCATTCTTGCCCCCTTTGTCATAGATTAGGTGACCATAGGTGCATGGGTTTATCTCTGGACTTTCTATCCTGATCAATTGATTTATATTTCTGTTTTTTGTGCCTGTACCATACTGTTTTGATGACTGTAGCTTTGTAGTATAGTCTGAAGTCAGGGGGCCTGATTCCTCCAGCTCCGTTTTTCTTTCTCAAGATTGCCTTGGCTATTTGGGTTCTTTTGTGTTTCTACACAAATTGTAAAATTTTTTGTTCTAATTCTGTGAAAAACGCTACTGGTAATTTGATAGGGATTGCATTGAGTATGTAGATTACTTTGGGTAGTATAGTCATTTTCACAATATTGATTCTTCCAATCCAAGAACATGGTATATCTCTCCATCTGTTTGCATCATCTATTATTTCTTTCATCAGTATCTTTTTTTTTTTTTTCTTTTGCAGTACGCGGGCCTCTCACTGTTGTGGCCTCTCCCATTGCGGAGCACAGGCTCTGGACGCGCAGGCTCAGCGGCCATGGCTCACGGGCCCAGCCGCTCCACGGCATGTGGGATCCTCCCAGACCGGGGCACGAACCCGTTTCCCCTGCATCGGCAGGCGGACTCTCAACCACTGCGCCACCAGGGAACCCCCCATCAGTATCTTATAGTTTTCTGAGTACAGGTCTTTTGCCTCCTTAGGTAGGTTTATTCCTAGGTATTTTATTCTTTTTGATGTGATGGTAAATGGGGTTGTTTCCTTAATTTCTGTTTCTGATCTTTTGTTGTTAGTGTATAGGAATACAAGAGATTTCTGCTGACACCCACCTTAAAAGCTCAGTTTTAAAACTCACTGCACCACAGGGTCTGCTATTTGTCTGAAGTACTGGCAACCAGGGAAAATTGTGCTTTGTTGATTTTAGACCCAGGGAATCTAAAAGATAGGGTGGTTATTTGTCCTTACCAAGGTAGCTTACTAAGTCATTGGGGAGCCAGAGCTAGGTTTCTGTCCTGCCAGAGCTGTCTTCTTTAACTGGAGCAGCATTTAAGATGCTTCTGGAATGTTATGAGAAATATAGTCATCCCTATATAAAGTTAACAACAGGGGATATTGAAGGGGGACAGTCTGTGTGCCCACCTCAATCTAGCCTCATAATGTCTGCCAGAGGATCCATAGGGCATCATGGTTACCATTCCAACTTTTTAGCAAGTATCTCTCTTCCTGGAATTGCTGCATGACACTAGGAAAATGAACTATGTTCTACTGAATCAGAAATAAACTGTAAAAGATGATGGAAACTTCAGAGAAAGATGATCTCAGCTAGCATTTACCCTTTCCTGACTTGTCATGGGTCTATTTCTTGGGATTTATTACAACTCAGAAGAGAAGAAATGGACTAGACCTGCTATATCTAAATAAGCTCTTTGCCTAGGAGAAGGTATGGCCATGAGACAAAACATAAAAGCCCCACAGAGTTGAGCTAGGCTTTTAGAAAGACATTGGGCAGGAAATGAAAATATCTTTCCCATCTCACGTGAGTATATCTAATTGGTAGGATATAATCCAAAAGTAGAACCCTAGCTGCAAGGAAGTCTGAGAAGTATAGTTTTTGTTCCCAACCTTTCTAAATAGAAGGATATTAAAAGGAGGTTTAGAGAACCAAAGTATTGACCACAACAAGAATTTTCCAATTTTTATACCATAGAATAGCAAGATGTAGCTAAATTTTGGTTTGGTTTGGTTTGGTTTGGTTTTTAAGAGATTTTGTTCTCAAATGAATTTGAATCACATTGGCAAAACAAAGTTAAACGTGATTCTTCCCTGCGTTATATCTCAGAGTCGTTAATATCCAAACATGCATTGCAGTTCTTCATATTTTGAGGACCATGAATTGGGTAAACACTTATCTAAGTGCATTTTGCCAATGAAGAAACTGGGATCCAGAGAGATTAAATAAGATGCCTAATGTTGAATAGCCAGTTATTAGGAAAGTCTGAACCCAGAATCCATGCCTCTTGAATAGTTGGGAGTGTTCTTTCTGCTAAGAGGGAATGAAAGGTGGGTAATGGAGGCAGATAAGCAAGAAAGTAGAAAGAGGAAACTGATGGGAAGGTGAGAAGGGCTAGAAATGCAGAGAAGGGCTATGCATCTATGTCTCCCCCAGTTATTGAGAGTAGAAAATACAAAAACACTCTGCATGTGTCTTGACCCAGAGACAGAATGAATTCATTAAAGAGCTTGAAACCCTGAACCCACATCTCAATCCCTTTCCACATGTGCCTGGAATATGTTGGTTCTTTGGCCTCGAGGAAAAACTGGTTCTGTGGAACATGTCTTCTTTATAAATAGAACCAGAGTCCAGTGGTTTCTAAACAGTCAGGAGACAGTCTGTCTTCTGGTGTCAGCTATTTATTTGTATTTCCGTTTCATAAAATGCATCTTCTCTGGTTCTAGGCTTTGCCCCATTAGACGGCTGCCTCACACATGTTGCACAGATTCCTCGGCCTCTTGACTCAAACCCCTGGGAGTGGGGACAGTGGGCACATTCCCCTCTGGTCCCTGCCAAGGTTGGCACTGTGGCGAGGATGTTTATGTTTGTTGAGGAGTTAGAAGGACTTTGGACTTTGATAATAATTCCTCCTTTGGATGGTGCATGTAGGGGCAAGAGGAAAAAGAAGAATACCTTTCTCAGCTGCTATGTCTCAGTGGCCACATCGCTTTCTCTCAACCAACCTGCATACGTGTTAATTCTTTTTAACAAAACTTTTGGTGTGTCCATTCTCTCTGGTTTAGGTCATTCTTGTCACTCATCCAAAATGCAGAAAGAAAATAGTAATTCTGAAGTGACACTTTAGGCTAAACATACCAAGCCTTTATGGAAAGCCTGCTGGGCAATCTGGTTGACATTATGGGTGTGGATTCTCTGTGTCCACTCCTGCCTTTCTTTCTTTCACACACATTCTCTGCTTCAGGTAACAGACACAAATTTCAATCAGCAATCAGCAAGGCTGAAAAGGGCTTAAGGGTCCCCAGTAATGTAGCATTTCCTTTTCTGATAGACTTATCTTGATTTTTACATGAACCATGTTGGAAATGGGGAACTCAGTACTTTTTGGAGCAGCTCATACTATAGATAGCTGTTTATCTCTATTAGTCAAGCCATGTTTGGTTGCAACTAATAGAAAAACCGACTCAAACTGGCTTAAACCCCACCTCATCACCCCCCAAAAAAGGTAATTTAATGATCACCCAAAGAACAGATAAGGAATAGACACATTTATTATTATTGCTGGATCCAGGAGCTAAAACAATATCATCAGGACCCAATTTCTGTCTCTCCACCTCTCAGTCCTTCTTCTTCTATGCAGCTTCACCCTCTGGCAGATTTCTCTCAACCAAGATGCCCCCAGATTCCCCAGACTGACATCCTCACAGCTCCAGGTCAGCAGAGAGATTCTATCTCCCACTGCTTAACCAAGTCCTAAGATGCGTCTCACTGGCCCAAGTTCAACCATGTCCACACTCCTGAACTATTCACTGGCCAGAACCTGTTCATTAACTAATTGCTAAGGCCTGGTTCATGGGTACATTTCTGGAGCAAGGAATATGATGCTATTACCAGAATGAAGGGCAATAGATGCTGATCAGGACAAAATACTCTCAGTTACTTTCTGTTTATTCATCTTCATTTATTCATTCATTCATTTTGCAGAGTCATATTGAGGACTTGTTGTGAGCTAGAAACTAGGGATAAAATCCTGGACAGCTTTAAGTTGTCCTTTATGATGCAGCCCGGGAGTCATCAATCCTATGATGAATTCCTTCACTGCCACCCCCTCGGCAGAGTTAGGTATCCCTCCTGACGCTCCTGCTCTTCTCAGTAAATACCTTGACTATACCATACACAATTCAGGGCTATACTGATGTCTCCTCATCTTTCACCCTAATTTTTTTTGAGCTCCTATTGGACAGGTATTGTGTCTTACTTATCTTGGCCTCCCCAGATACCAATAGCAGGCACAGACAAAGCACTCAAAAGCCTTTGTTGAATAAATATATGAGTGAGAAGTTATTTATTTATTTAGTGAATTAACACACATGTTCCTAGTCCTTGGGGATTTTGCAAACTATCAGGGGGAAATAAATCCATAAGTAACTAATTGGAATACAATGTGATTCATGGGACAACAGCCATATGAGCAAAGGACTGGGAAGCACAATGGAAGGTGATTTGTAACAGAATTATTGAAATTGAAATTATTGTTCCTCCTGTACATTTTCCCAACAGGTCTTTTGCATGTCTAATCCCATCTTGGCGTCTGATGCTTTCAGGACCAGGAGTAACACACTTGTGACCTTGAGACTGCACACAGGCCACATGCAGCAGGGAATCTTCTCCAACCCCAACAATTGGTGAGCACGTTCTCACTTCAGGTGCAGAAGAAGGTAGTTGACCAGTGAATCAAAGAAGTATCCGTTGGAACAGGAGGACTTAGATCTACCTAATGGAGCTGAAAAAGATCTACACAATGAGCACCTAGTCTTTCTCAAAACCCCAAGGTCAAATAGAAGATGACCTGCTCCTCCCCATTTCCTGACTTATATTTCAGGCAGTTTCTTGTTTTGTTTTTGCTTTATTTTTACATTAAAGTAACTTCGAGGATTTATATTGATCTGATTTTACATGGAAGTGAATGGGAGTAGAAAGAAAAGTTTTCCAGCGCAATTTCTCTGAGTTTTTGCCCCTTCACCTCCCGTCAACACCCTGGTCAGACTGAGACATGGACATGTCAGGTGAGTAATTTGGGGCCTTTTAACATTACTATTCTTTACATGTCTGTTCAACATTTAGTAGGAATGGAAAAATAATAAAAATTAAATGCTTTTTTAATGTTGAAAATAAAGATTTATATTCCATGTACATATTGCATGTGATTTTCTGAACTAGACAGTTTCTTGAGAGACATATTAAACCCTTTAAATGAAGACATTCTAATAAATCATCTCCGGGAAAGAGCACATGCAGCATCGTGAATTTTTCAGTTTCAGAATTTCAACAGGCTGGGTTTTTACAGGGAACTCTCAGGGGGCCAGTCTCAAAGTTAGTGGTGAGGCCTCATATATACCATGTAAATTGCACATACTTGCCACAAAAATACCAACAGAGATAGGCTGGCAGCAGTACCCAGTGTTTAATTGCAACCAAACTAATTTATGTCTCACCAGCTTTGTCAGCAATTATGTGTGGAGACCTGAGTTAACTAGCTCCCTACTGTAGTTTTATTGCAGTGACATTTCAGTGTCCCCTATTGATTGGTGCTCTGGACAGCTGCCTAGTGGCTCACGCATTAATCTGGCCTGTGTCATCCTCAGCCTGGGGTATGGAATGGACTCAGCCTGCAGTACCACATTATGTCTGTGAAATGCCCTCCAGAGAGCTTGAGGGCCGTCTGGCCAGGGGAAGACCAGGGAGAGGGGAGTATTGGGGAGGTAGATGAGTGACGCTGTGCTGGTCACACGCACGAGGGTGAAGGACAGCTGTGGTGGGAAGGCACCGTGTTTTCTCCGATCTGAGAGGAAAATCTTCAGAGCAGAGAAGGAAGGGAGGGGTGGTGGTTTTCAACCACGGGCAGCTTTGCCATTCCCCCAGCCCCACCCCCTAGAACAGCTGGCAATGTCTAGAGACATTTTCGGTTGTCACAGCCTGGGAGGGGGTGTGGGTGAGTGCTACTGGCATCTGGTGGGTGGAGGCCGGAGATGCTGCTAAACATCCTATAATGCACAGAACAGACCCCACAGCGGAGAATTATCTAGTCCAAAATGTCAATAGTGCTGAAGTTGAGAAACTCGTTAGAGCCAGACTTAAATCTAGTCTTGGGCTAGGATAACGTACGGGTTGTTGTTTTCTTTTCCTTTCTAGGATGAAGGCTTTCCGGCAAGGTCCCCATTGTGCTCTCCTTCACCCTCGGTTTGCATCCTTCTCATCTGAGTCCAGCAGCTCCCAGAGTCTGTTCCACACTCTCACTCCATGTTGGTGGAGGACCTGCATGGCCATAAGCTGGGAGGGAATGGAAGGCAGAGAACTGTGATCCAAGACACTCCCCATCTTCCCTAGCTGGGTGTCTCACTTGTACACTGAGGTATTCACAGGTAGGGAAACCCCTACAGACTAAGAGGGAGGCTGGGCTCAAGAACTGGTGGGACCAGATTTTGGCAGAGGAGGGAAAGCTTCCAGGAAAGGGGCTCCTCATTAACACCTGCTTTGGAGAGGGAATTCTTGTGGTATGCCTATGTTCCATTTGTCTAAATAGTGTTTCCATGAGGCCAGAGACCTTACCCTTTGTTCTGACTATCCATAAATGCATAACAAACCACCCCTAAATTAAGTGGCCTCAAGCAATTTATTAGTATCTCTCGTAGTTCTTCAGTTGTCTGGGCACATCTGGGTGGTTCTCACTTGGACTTTTCACACGAGGCTATTGTCAGATGGTGGCTGGGGCTACAGTCATCTGAAGCCTTGACTGGCCTTGATGTCCAAGACAGCTCACTCACCTGGGTTGATTTATTTCTGGCTCTCTGCTTATAGCTCAGCTGTGGCTGCACCTGGAGCGTGTACGCCTGGCCTCTCCACGTGGCTTGGACTTCTTAAAGCATGGCAGTGGGCTCCTAAGAGGGAGCATCTGAAGAGAAAGCTGCAAAGCCTATTGTGATACAGCTGCAGAAACTCCAGATTTCAGTTGGTTAAAGCAAATGCACTGAGGCCAGCCCAGATTCAAGGTGAGGGACATTGCGTGACTCCTCTTGATGTGAAGAGTAGTGTGTCTCTCTCTACACACAGAGAGAACAGGACTGAAGGTTGCTATCTTTGACTGTTTACCATTCCCTACTCTTTGATGCCTTGAACTCTATCTCCCAACCCCAATACTCCACACAAGAGAGCCTGGCAGAATGCTATGCCAAGTAGGTGAGAGGCAGTAGGGAGTAGTGGTTAAGACCCTAGATGCTTAGGGGTGGGGAGACCTGTGTTTGAATCTGGGCATTTCCATTTACCAGCTGTGGATCTTGGGCAAGCGGTTTAATCTGTGTGAGGCTCGGTTGGCTCAGTTATAAAAAATGATTTTATATACACGCACACACATACACACTTCCATGTGTGGTTGTGGGACTTAAATGTTACCCAGCATAGAGTAAGAATTCAATAATTGTTCACTCTTAGAAATAAAGGTGAAAAGAAGACATGCTTTGCTTCTCCAGCACCCCCTGTTTATTCTGACCCAGCCATTGAAGTGAGCTGAGCTCTACAGCTCTACAGTACTGCTGATGTTCAGGTCTCCCCAGCAAGAAGGCCATGGAGTCAAGAAACTACAGTCAGGAAGGTAAAGTTAAGGTTCTGGGAGTGGGTATTGCCACAGTGACCCTTAGAGGCCTTAGAGAAGAAAGGAATTTGTCCTGGAGAATAAAAGTGAAGGGTGGGCTTCCCTGGTGGTGCAGTGGTTGAGAGTCCGCCTGCCGATGCAGGGGAAACGGGTTCGTGCCCTGGTCTGGGAGGATCCCACATGCCGCGGAGCGGCTGGGCCCGTGAGCCATGGCCGCTGGGCCTGCGCGTCCGGAGCCTGTGCTCCGCAACGGGAGAGGCCACAACAGTGAGAGGCCCACATACTGCAAAAATAAAATAAAATAAAATAAAATAAAAGTGAAGGGTGAGGGTCTGATCCAGGCAGAGCATGTCGACAGAGGCAGTACAGTGGAGGGGCTGGGGGAAAACTCTGCCTCTGGCTCAGGTTCCTTCTATTTTCTGAGCCTCAATTATCTCACAGCAATGGATGGGTGTGATCTGAAGACTGCAGAGTTCCTTCTAGTCTTGGCCAAGCCCTTCCATGTTAGGAATCTCTAAATGTGTCCACTCCTCCCCATCAACTCAGTTACCACTCTGGCTTAGGCTACTGTTATTATTTATGGATGCCTCTTTATAGGTCCTCCCGCTCTTAATTTTTGCCCACCGATCCTCTACAGAGCAATCAGAATAATCTGTTTTGTAACACAAATATGATCATGTCACTCACAGGCTAAAACCCTGCAGGACTGGTTATTCTCCATTTTTCCCTCTCTCTGCTTTTTTATACCTGGTTGTGAGGGGAGGCTGATCTCAATGGATTTCTTTGGCTTTCTGTCTTCTGTGGGCGTGCAGCCAATGAAGGATCCAGCAGGAGACTGGAGGGCAAGAGGCAGGAGCATTTGAAGTATGTCTTCCCACTGGAGTGCTACAGTTCTCTTGTTGTCTGTGACTTTCCATGACCACAGCCCCTGCAGGGCGGCTCTCCTTCCCCGCTCCAGCTCTCACTGTTTCCTCCCCTTGCCTCTTCAGGCCTAGAAGTGATCATGGCTTCTCCATGTTGCTTTGCTTGGCTGCCTCAACATCCTTCCATGGTTCCTTTAACTCCACCCACATCCATTTAAATAATTCCTTCTGTAAGTTATCCCCAACATTTCACTTAAGTATGGTTCAATGAAACCAGCAGTTTCCTCCTGAGGCCCCAATGGCTGTAGCTTCCAATGGCTTCCTATGAGTCTCAGGATAGAGCCCAAGCTCCTCTTCACACGGCCCTCAAAGCCCTGCTAGATTTGAACCCCGTTCGCCTCTCAGCCCCACTGTGCTGTTTGTCTCCCTCTCTGCATCCAGTGCCCAGGCTTTAACTCGGTCCTTACAATGCTCACCCCACCTGTAGCCTTTGAACGTGCCTTTATGTCTTCTTGGAAATCTCGTCCTCATTCCCCCTCTTCCCTTGCAGAGTTAACTCCACTTTACCTTCAGCTCAAATGCTGCTTTCTTAGGAAAATTGCCATGAATCATTAGATTAGGCATTTTGTTAGTTCTTTAAATTTCCTTCATACCTGGGATCACAATTTATGCAATAATTTGATCAGCCTGTATCCCCTATTAGACTATAAGAGGCAGGGGATCGAACTCATAGACACAGAAAGTAGAAAAGTGGTTGCCAGGGGTTGGTGGAGGAAATAGAGTTGGTAAAAGGGTACAAACTTTTAGCTATAAGATAAATAAGGCCTGCAGAGCTAATGTATAATGTGACAATAGTTGATAACACCATATTGTATCATTTGAAATTTGCTAAGAGAGTAGAACTGAATGTTCTCACCCCCCCTCCAAAAAGATGGGGGATAAATATGTGAGGTGATGGATGTGTTAATTAAATTAATTAATTAAATCCCCCCCATGGGGGGGAATCCTTTCACAAGGTATATGTATATCAAATCATCACATTGTAGATTTTAAATATCTTACAATTTTATTTGTTCATTATACCTCAGTAAAGCTAGGGGAGGGGGAAAGAGGCAGGGGAGCAGGTACCACGTCAACTTTGGTTCACCTGTATATACTCAGTATCTAGCGTGGTGCCCCAGTCCATTGCAGATCCTCCATAAAGCATTTTTGAATCAATGCATATAATCCAAAATCCCAAATCTTATTGCTGGAGGTTAGGAAAAATGGGTTGGTATTTCCAAGGTCATTTTAAGAAATTAGAGGCTGTAATAAGGGTTTGAGTCACCAGCTTTCATACAACTTAAGTTGCCTCTCTGCACCTTCCATTCCTTTTGGATATTTTTAGAAACCCTGCGCCCAAACAAGGAAAATTTATACCCATCCCCAACACCACCACATGTGTGGTATGCCACAGAGCAGAAAAACAATCAGAAATGCACTTGATGAAGGAGAAAACAGCTGAACGTGAGTCCCTGGGCAACGCATCTTGGAGAGGCTAGCCCAACAGCTGTTTGCATTAAAAATGATTGCTTTATATTTATGGCAGACAGGCAACAATAAGCAGTTTATCGCCTATAATCTAACACAAATGACTCGGGAAAATATTCCTAATAGATAGTTCAGCTGAGCGTCCCATGGTGTTAGGAAACCCAGCAGGGAACACTCAGAATTGGCCTTCGTTGATCTGACAAATCTTCACTGACTGCCTGCATGTTAAAGCATTTCTCTGCACAATGTTATATTCTTCCACTTAAGGAGATGCTGCAAAAGACTCACCAGACTCCGAGTACAGACTCCACCAGATACACAGCCCCCAAAGTTCCCACTGGCTTCTTAGAAACAAAGCCCTCCTCCCTGGGCTGCCAGGGAAAATGAAGCGTGACCTTGTAAAATATCAGTTTCTGGCTTTTTTTCCCTCTAATTGTGGGATGTTATCATGGCAGTAGGAAAATATCGTTTTCCACACTCTATTCTGGAAAACGATATCCATCTGTGGGAATGCTGACCAGGCATGATTGCTGTGGCCAGGCATGGTATCAGACTGACAGGCTGGGCAAGAGTTTGGTTTCTGTTAGGGGTCAGCTGCAAGAAAGGAAGTAGGTTCTAGGGGAATTCATGTTCTCCGTGCCCTTTCCTCTGGCCCTGTTTCCAGTGCCTGGGGCCTTCTTGCTGCTCAGTGATGCCCACTTGAGCCTGGAACACCATTTTAGATTCCTTTGTTGTTCACATGTATCCCTAACTAGACTGCATGCTTCTCAGGATCAAGTCTGTGCCTCAGACCTCTTTTGTCTCTCCTGGACCTCATTAGGACAATTCTTTCTAGTAGAAAGCATCTACTTCCTGCTAGAAAGTAGTAGTTTCTTCAACTAGAAAGAACACCACCTCCCACCCGACCACAGGTAATGTCATGTGTCACTACTTTCACCAGTCCCCCAACCCGTGTTAAATTGGTCTGACGTTTGCCCCCATCTCTCTTTCCCCTTAACAGTTAAGAACGTAAGGTCCACCATCAGGGAATTAGGGGCCAGCGCTCTGGCTCTCTCACAGTGGTGTGATCTTTGGGGAGTTACTTAACCTCTCCAAGCCTCAGTTTTCCTATCTGCAGAACATGGGTATCAATGATACCTACTTCGCAGGGATGTGGTAAAGACTGAGCATGATGTGTGTAAGTGCATTCGTGTTTGCACAGTGCCTGCATATAGTCAGCACTCAATCAATGTTAGCTTCTTGTAACATTTGAATGTTTGTGTCCCCTCAAAATTCTTATGTCGAAATCCTAATGCCCAGTGTGAGGTATTCGGAGGTGGAGCCTTTGTGAGGACCTTATCATGGATGGGATTAATGCTACTGTAAAAGAGGTTTCACAGAGTTCCCTTGCCCTATTCACCGTGTGAGGACACAGCAAGAAAGTGACAGCTATGAACCAGGAAAAGGGCCCTGACCAGGATGTAACCATGCTGGTGCCTTGAACTTGGGTGTCCAAGCCTCTAGAATTGTGAGAGAAAACTTCTGTTTATACGCTACCCAGTCTGTGGTACTTTGTTACAGCAGCAGAATGGACTTAGTCCTTCTCCCCCCTTCCTCCTTTTTCTTCTTTTTATGAAGGTGACCTCATCTTGGTTTACAAATACTCGTAGAATGTAAAAAATGTAGATGCTTTCTACTAGAAAAGATAGTCCTAATGAGGTTACAGAGAGACAGAGAGGTCTGAGACGTGAACCTAACCTTGAGGAACATGCAGTCCAGTTAATGATAAATGTGTCCAATTGAGGAAACAACAATAAAAGACAGTAAGCTCTAAGGTCAAGCTCCATGGGCTTGGGAAATCTTATCTGAGAATCAGGGCCTTCAAGCTCTCAGAAAAGTTAGCAGGAAGAGGATAAGTATGCTGAATTGGAAAATGACTTGACATCAGTAAAGATCTTCAAGTAAGAAATAGAATAGCAAGTGCAAAGGACAACAAACAGACTATATGACTGAAGCATCCTGTATGTGTTTGGAGAGTAATGGAACATATGACTAGAAGAAACCTTTGCTCCAGGAGCCATAGCCCCATGGGTGTTTTTACACATGAACTAGAGTCTATTCAAAGTCACAGGATAAACATATCTCTTCCTAGAGCTTCAACATACTTGAAAACTAAATTTCAAATGCATCATTTGTTCATTAAAATAAATCCAGGGCCTCCCTGGTGGCGCAGTGGTTAAGAGTCCGCCTGCCGATGCAGGGGATACGGGTTCGTGCCCCGGTCTGGGAGGATCCCATATGCCGCGGAGCGGCTGGGCCCGTGAGCCATGGCCGCTGGGCCTGCGCATCCGGAGCCTGTGCTCCGCAACGGGAGAGGCCACAACAGTGAGAGGCCCGCATACCGCAAAAAGAAAAAAAATAAATAAATAAATCCAGATAAAATGTGGAGTAGACTGAAAAATTCACACCAAAACTTGTGATAAGGAAGGAGAATTTGCGTTTTAGTAGGCTGCTTAGAGCTGTGATGCAGACATTATGGAAAACCTTCCGTTAGAGCACTTGGTGGCCAAAGTTTGAGATTCACAGCTAAACTAGATAAGTGTTCCTGGTGATAGAAATTGCATGGGACCAAGAAGGTCAGAAGCAAAGAAAATGGTAAAATGTTAGATACCAAATCCCTTTTTCTAATTTTGTCTATCGAGAGAATGAGTTTTCAAGAGAAGGCAGCCCTTGCCTGGGGATGCACAGCTAAGGCTCTCCAGCACTCTTTAAATAACAACCCAGAGCAAGCTCATATGTGGGGTGGCTCTAATACAAATTGTTCCCCTGCTTGTGTGATGCTCTCTCAAAATTAAATGTTACACGTTGTGGTAGAAACCTTGTGCAATGGTTCTGATAGCTTATAAGTTTTTCATGTCAGATAAAAAGTATCCTATCCAGTGATCCTGACTCTTAGCACCATTTCTAGTCTGTGGAAGGCTTGTAGGAAGTCTTTCCCTGGCTGCTAGTGAGTCGTTGCCCAAATTATGATTTTCGTTAGGTCTCCAGCCTTTTAAGCTCTCACTCTGGTGGCATCAGGTGAAATGGCTCGAGGAGTCTACGGTGACCAGTGTACGCTGGGTCCTACTGGCAGCCAGGAGTCCCACAGACACAGTCGGTGAGAAAAATCTATTCAGCTTCAGGAGCAGTGTCTACATGGGTCCCAGGGAACATGGAAATGTCACCTACTCATATGGTGTCCATGACACACTGCAGGAAGGCGGAAAAGCATGAACAAGACATGTTAGCATACAGACTCCAGAAATCTCAACCAAGTAAGGTTTTCTTAGGACTCTAAGGAAGGTTTCCAAGCCACAGACTGGAAGAAAACACTTACAATTCACAGAGCTGACAAAGGATTATATCCAGAAAATATAAAACTTCCTCATAAATCAATAGAGGAAAGATGAAATCACAGTAGAAAAATGAATACTTCACAGAAGAAACCTGAAAAGCCAATAATTGTGAAAAAAAGGTCAACCTCATGATAATCTTGTAACTGCAAATTAAAACTGCAATGAGATAACATTTTACATCTATCATATGGAAAAAAATTAAAAGATCTAGCAAAACCAAGTTTTGACTTAGATATTGAAAAGCCAACATCATGTTTTCTGTCAAAATGCTTATGACTATAAATTGGCATAACAATTTAGGAGAGTAATTTATCAATACTTAATAGAGTTAAAGATATCCAAATCCTATGGCCCAGTAATTCCATAACAGATATATAGCCCAAATACACTTCCATGAAAATGTACAAAGAATATTCATGCAGCAATAATTTATAAATAAGGAAGAATTGGAAACAACCTGAATTTTTTTCATAATAGAAAAATGGAAAACTGTTGAGTTTTGAGGTTTTGTTTAAAGTGGAATACTGCACAACAATTAAAATGAATGAACTTGATCTTTACGTTTACTGAGAAAAAACAAGTTGCAGTGAATAACCACAATATGATGCCATTACTATAAATTTTAAACCACAGGTCAATACTATAGACTATTTTTAGACACACAGTAAAAGGGAAGGATACAAGCCATCTTCAGAATACCAGTTACCTCTGGGGAAGAGAGTTGGGAAATGAGATTGGGAAGGGAACAAGAAAGGCTTTAACTGAATGTTCTATGGCTCAGAGCAGTCAGAAATTTCCCATGAGAGGTAAAATCCCCAAGCCTTTGCTTGGGTGAGTGTGAGTCTAAATTTACACTACTTTCATGACATAAAAATCTCCAACTGAGAAACTGATGTTTAAAACAAGCAGTCCTGGGCTGATGAATCCCCTGCAGCACTTGGCAGAAATGCTTTCATGACTTGGGGCACACATGACTGACTACCACATTCATAAATCCCTCCTGCTGATCAGCTCACAAACAACAATTACAAAATACACAAGAAAGTAGTCCATCATGAAGGAGAGTCAGCAGACACCACTAACTGGAGAATGAGGCTTCCAAGGACTGGATATTATAGAACATTCCTAAGGAAGCTAAATAATAAGAAGCTCCCATTCCCATTGAAGTGGGCCCTCACAACATCTACACAGTGCCATTTCAGACCAATGACTGATGGCCATCTCCCTTTCCCCCCTTTCTGAATGGATGTGTTCACTGAAATTATCCTGCTGGTATTCTACCACTGTGTTGGAAAAGGGGAAATATTTATCCTTTTGGTTCACAGGCCTCAAGACAAAGAGGAACCATGTCTGGATCTGATGGGGTTTGAACTGGATGAAATGACCGAGTGGGCCTTTGAGTTGCTTCCCTTGGGGAAGGGGAGGGCTTGAATATGTTCTACAACTGGGAATAAGGGAGAAAAATAATATATGGTGATTAAAAAGCAGAGACATTTACTGCTTACCAAATATTCATATGCTCCCTTACAATTTCCAGGCCACTTGCAGTTAGGCAGGACCAATGGACTATGTCTAGGCAATGGACTCTAAGTGGAAGTGACACAGGTCACACCTGGACTGAAGCATGCAAGAAAAGGCATGAGATCTTCTGCTCTTTCTTTTCGTTCCTCGGTGACAGTGGCAGCCGCATCTTGAGATAGTTTAGCCACTAGATGGAAACAGCTGGATTGCTAGATCACTGCTTGAAAGGCAGCTGCAGACTTTGCATGAGAGGAAAAAGCTTTATATGTTAAGCCAAAACTCATGTTGTGTGTAACCTTTATACACAAATAGACACACACACACAGCTCATTGAAAAGAAGATCTCATACAAAAATTAAAACTACACAGGGAAACAATCCACTATGAGGGGAATGGCAGACATAGCCCAGGAATTATTGGCTCAAAAGTTTGAAATAATGGAGCTATATGATAGAGCCAATATTGAAAAGTACATTTTGAACATTTGAAGTGCCATTTACAGAAATATAGGGTACCATTTGGGAAACCTTTTAGAAAACGATTTAAAAAGAAATGAGCAGGTCTTTTAAAAATGAGAAGCATTGCATTTCAAATTGAAAAATCAATAAAAGACACACACACCTCACACATATTTACTCATTTAATGACAAAGCTGAAACTGAAATGCAGTGGGAAGTGAAGTGTGTTTTTCAACAAATTAATCTTTTATCAATTGGATATCCATATGAGAAAATTGAATTTTGATTTATACCTCACATTATAGAAAAATTCCAGATGTATTATAAATATAAATATGAAAATATAGTTTCTAAATGAAAACATTGAAAAATATTTTTAGGCAAAGGTTTCTTAAATGGAATAACCATAAAATACTAACAATAGAAGACAGTTGGACTATGTTAGAATTAAGAACTTATGTTTGTCAAAAGACACCACTATGAAAGTGAAAAGGCAAGCCATAGAGTGGGAAAACATATTTACAGTATGTATATCTGACAAAGGATTGCTATCCATAATATCTGAAGAACTCTTACAGATTAGCAATAAAGACATGAACCCAATAGAAAGATAGGCAAAAGACACAAGTAAGCACTTCAGTAAAGAAGCTATCCAAAAGCCAGTTAGAACTGAAAAAGATGCTCAACATTATTAGCCATTAGGGAAATACAAATTGAAACTTAAGTGAAATACCAATACAATGCCACCAAAATGAATAAAATGAAAAAACAATATGGTGGCAATGATATCAAGCAACTAGAACTTTCCTCCACTGCTGTGGGAGTGTAAATTAATAGCCACTTTGAAAAACTTATATAGTAAAATAAAACTGGACATATGCTTACCCTAAGTGGTAGGCAAAATATGGCTTCCAAAAGATGTCCATGTCCTAATCTCAAGAACTTATAAATATGTTATGTTACGGGGCAAAGAGGAATTAAATTTGTAGATGGAATTAAGGTTACAAATCACCTGACCTTAAAATAGGGAGATTATCTGGGTGCACCCAATGTAATCACAAGGGTCCTTAAAATTGGAAGAGGAAATCATAAGAGAGAACCAGATGAAAGAGTGAGAAGGATTTGGATCAAAGTTACTGGAAGAAGGCACTTGAGCCAAAGGAAGCAGGTGGCCTCTAGAATCTAGAAAAGGCAAGGAAATGGATTATCTCCCAGAACCTCCAGAAAGAAAGGCAGCCCTGCCAATCTGTCAGTGAGATCCATGTTGGATTTCTGATATACAGAACTGTAAGTTATTAAATTTCTATTGTCTTAAGCTACTAAGTTTGTGGCAGTTTGTCACAGCATCAAGAGAAAACTAATCTATCCTATGACTCAGCAATTCTACTCCTAGATATATACCCAACAGAAAGGCAGAGATATGTACAAGAATGTTCATACCGTCAATTCATATTGTCTCAACTAGGAAACTACCCACATGTACATAAGTAGATCACGTGTAATGTCTTAATACAATGGGATACTAAACCACAGTTGTTGTTGTTTTGCCACACCACACGGCATGTGGGATCTTAGTTCCCTGACCAGGGATGGAAACCGTGTCCCCTGCAGAG
Organism: Mesoplodon densirostris; assembly: GCF_025265405.1. NCBI lineage: Eukaryota > Metazoa > Chordata > Mammalia > Artiodactyla > Ziphiidae > Mesoplodon > Mesoplodon densirostris. The sequence continues at coordinate 164,937,112 of NC_082663.1, forward strand.
GCAGCACAGAGTCTTAACCACTGGACCACCAGAGAAGTCCTAAACCACAATGGTAAATGAATGCTGCACACAACAATATGATGGGTCTCACAAACATAATGTTGAGTAAAAGAAGCCAAAAGATTTCAGATTGAAAATTCCATCTATAGTAAGTTCAAGATGAGTAAAACTAATCTACTATGGTGTTAGAATCAGAATTGTGGTTGCCTTGGCAGGGGATCTGGTGACTGAGAAGCAATGCAAAGGGGGTCTACAGGGTGCTGGCAATACTTAATTTCTTGATCTGGGTGGCGGTTTCACAGTGTGTTTGGTTTGTGAAAATTATTTGAGTTGATATTTATGATTTATGCATATTTGTATGTGTATGCTATATTACTATAAATCATTTAACTTTAGAAGGCAGTGGATTGGTTAAAAACCAGATCAGACACAACTGAGGTGAGAACTGAAAATTGGGAAGAAAACCTGAAGAAATTCTCCAGAATGCCACTAGAGGATAATAAGATGAAAAACATAAAAAAGAATGTGAGAATGAGAAGGGTCAAATTTATCTATAATAGTTGCTACATAAAGAGAGAGTATAGAGAATAGGAGATGAAACATTCAAAAATATAATGCTGAAAATTTTCCAGACCTAATAAAAGATATGACTCCTCAGATTTAGAAAGCAGGATAAATAAAAATGAAAATAAATACCTCTCTTGATATAGTGTAGTTAAGCTAAGAAATACTATTATCATAACAACAATAAAGGATAAAAGGCAGTGGAATAATAATTTCAAAGTGCTGAAGAAGAAACAGCAGTCAGCCTAGATTTTTCTTTTTTACTTAGGTGTATGAAGTATGGTTTACATCAGGCAAAATTCTCTTTTTACTCTATGGTTCTATGAGATTTGACAAATGTATACAGTCATGCAATCTCTACTATGGTCAAGATATAGAATGGTTCCATCCCACAAAAAATTCCCTCATGCCCCATTGTGGTCAAGCCTGCTCCCACCCCAGTCCATGGCAACCACTGATCTGCTTTCTGTCCCTATAATTTTTATTTTCCAGAATATCATATAAATGGAATCATAGAGAATGTAGCCTTTTCAAACAGACTAACTTCGCTCAGTATAATGTATTTGAGATTCATCTAAGCTGTTGTATGTATCTCTAGTTCATTTATTATTGCTGAGTAGTATTCCATTGAATAAATGCAATACAATTAATTTTCCTAACCACTAGTAGAAGGGCATTTGGGTTGTTTTCAGTGTTTGGCATTTATGAATAAAGTTGCTATAAACATCTGCATACAAAGTTTTGTATGAACAGATCCTTTCATTTCTTTGAGGTAAATACCTAGGAATGGGACTGCTGGATCATATATGGCAAGTATATATTTAACTGTATGAGGAAATTAATGGTTTTCTAAAGTGGCTGTACCATTTTGCATTAATACTAGCAACATGTGAGAGTTCTAGTTGCTCCACACCCTCACCAGCACTTTGTAATATCCCTTTTTTTCCCTTCTAATCTGTGTGTAATGATATTTTGTTGCCATTTTAATTTGTGTCCTTTCATATGCTTCTTTTCCATTGATATACTTCTTTGGTTAAATGTTTAAATCTTTGTCCTTTTAGTTGGGTTTTTGGTTTTCTATTTTAATTGTTTTAACTGTATTTTGAAGAACAGAAATTTTTATTTAGGTGAAACTAATTTATGATTTTCTTGTTTTATACATAATGTGCTTGGTGTCATACCTAAGAAATATTTGCCTAATCTGAGATCAAAAACTTTTTTCTTATGTTTTCTTCTAGGAGTGCATATCCTAAAGGTTTGCATTTAGGTCCATATGCATCTTGAATTCATTGTTGTCTCTGGTACAAGTTATGGGCTCAGGGTTTTGGGTTTTTATTTTTTTTATAGGTTATCCAAAATTATTCCTCTGCAGGGCATTGAAAAGACCATCTTTCTGTATTGCATTGCCTTCACACCTTTGTTGAAACCAATTGACTAAATGTGTATGGATCTATTTCTGGACACTCTATTCTATACTATTGATCTGTGTGTCTATTTTTTCACCACATTGTCTTAAGTACTATAGCTTACTATTACTATAGTAATAATTACTATAGCTTATTACTAAGTTTTGAAATCAGGTAGTGTAAATTCTCCAACTTTGTTGTTATTTTTTCAAAATTTTTTGACTATTTTAGTTTCTTTGCCTTTACATATAAATTTTAGATGCAACTTGTCAATTTCTATGAGAATGTGGTTGAAATTATGTTAAGTCTGTATGTCAGTTTTGGGAAGGATTGCTATCTTTGAATATTGCATCTATCAATGTATAACTCTAATGTATCCATTTAATTTTAAGTCTTTTAAAATTGTTTTTGCAATATTTTGTTGTTTTAGCATACAGATATTGCACAGATTTTGTTAGATGTATACTATTTATTTCATGCTTTTTGGTGATATTGTAAATTACACTATTGTTTAAAATTCCATTTTTTTCATTGCTAGTATATAGAAAGATAATAGATTTTTAGAGCCCTTATCCTGCAACATGTTACTGCTAGTAGATTTTTGGAGATTCTTTGAGCTTTTGTATACAAGAATCATGTCATCTGTGAATATAGACAGTTTTATTTCTTTTTTTAATGTGAAAGCTTTTTTTCTTGCTTTATTTCACTGGCTAGGACCTCTAATAGGATGTTAAATAGGAGTCATGAGAGTGAATAGCCTCACTTTGTTCTTGAGAAAGCATTCATTCTTTTAGTAATAATACATTTTAAAAACTACAACTAACATCATATTTTTTGGCAAAAGACAAATATTAGCAGTATAAACCAGCATCTCAGCATCTGTTGGGTGTACTATGTAAATGGCACTGCACTAAGCCCTTTGCCTGTATCACAGAATTTAATTTTTTTACAACAGCCTTATGTAACAGATACTACCAGTATCCTTTTTTTATGGATAAGGAAAATGAAACTCCCTTTCATTAAGTAACTTTCTCTAGGTCACACAGCTTGCAAATGGAAAGGCTGGGTCTCTAATCCAAGTCTGATTGATTCTGAGGCCACGCTATGGCGGACTACCCTGCTTGCTTCCCTGAGTTCAAGGCTCTTCTCACTAAGGTTAAGCACAGTCTCATGGGTTGAAAATGTTTTCAGTCTCTCATTCTAGTCACCTAAGATATTTCATTGCTTATACCCACTCCATGGACAACCTTCTCACATACCTATGTTCAGAGATTAATGGACAATATTGGTGTAATAAGCTTTTTCCTGTGTACATGATATAGCTTCAAGGATCTACCTTCAAGAATCACAAAGCCTAAACCCAGAGTTAAAAATGTGAAGATACTTCCCCAAGGCACATTTGGGAAGAGAATAGAGGTTTCTAAGAGTCCTTTGAAACACAACATGTCTATTCTTTTTAAAGATTTATTTCAATAAATGGTTTCCTTCAAGCATATGAGTAACTTATATTAGCACAGGCTTAGTGGAAAAGCTTGGGTTTTGGAATCAGACAGACCCACTTCTATAACCTACCTTGTGAACTTAGGCAATTTGCTTATCAGTTCACTCATTCAATGACACTGTTTTGAACACCTCCTACATGTCAGGCTCTGTTCTTAGCCCTCGGTTACATAACTAATCAAAATAAAGGGCCCTCTCTTCAGGAAGCTCACATTCTAGCACAGGAGATAGTCAATAAATTATACACATGAAAAGCAAATGACTTATATGGTACAAAAATATGTAAGTGCTCAGCGAAAAAGGAAAAATAGAGCAGGGTAAGGATGAGTCAGGAGAAGATGTTGGAGGTGGAGGTAGAGATTGCTGTATTAAGTAACATGGTCAGTGCAGGACTCATTGATTAGTCAGATATGAGCAAAGCCTTGAAGGAAATGAGAGAGTGAGGCAAGTGGATGTCTAAGGGAAGTTTGCTCCAGGCTGAGGGAAAATCTGGAGAAAGGTAAGGCAGAAGGGTGCCTAGCATAGTCAACGAACAGAAAGGAAGCCAGTGGGGCTGCAGTGGGGTAAACGAAGGGGGGGAATGATAAGGAAGGAGGTCATGGATGTCATGGGGGTGTGTGTCAGACCATGTAGAGCTTAAGACATTGGAAGGACTTTGGCTTTGAGTGGAATGAGGAGTCATTGGAATGTCGTAGGCAGCAACGATTAGAAACAGCCCAATTAAGAGACTAGTGCAGTAGTCAAAGAAAAATGGCATTGTGGCTTGGAGAAGGGCTGTGGAGTGGTGAGATGTGGCCAGAATCTGAACGTATTTTTAACATGGAACTGACAGGATTTGCTGACGTATTGGATGTGGGAGCTAAAAGGGAAAGGAGCCAGGGATGATTCCAGAGTTTGGGGGCTGAGAGACTGGAAGGATGCAGTCTCCATCTGCTGAGATGGGGAAGGGGGCAAACAGAATGTTTTAGGGGAAAGACCAGGAATTCAGTTTTGAATTTGCTAAGTTTGAGATTTCCATTAAACATAAACTGTTAGATAGGCAGTCAGATGTACACATCTGGAGTCTGGCATAAAGATATAAATTTAAGAGCCATCGGTGTACAGATGGTGTTTAACGTCTTGAAATCAGACGAGATCACTGAAGAATTAGCAAAGATAAAGAAGGGAGGAGATTCAAATACTGAGTCCTGAGGCATTTAAACATGGAGGGATTGGAGAGAAGAGGAACAAGCAAAGGACACCGAAGCAGTTTATTCAGCAAGGGAAGAAGAAAAGCAACAGAGTGTAGGGGAAGATAGTATTAAAAGAGAGTGAGCAACTGTGTGAAATAGGTCAAGACAAGGACTTAGAAGCGACCATTGATTCAGCAACACGTGGAGGTCATTGTCGACCTTGGCGAGGGGCTTTTAGTGGAGTGATGGAGGAGGAGCCCTGGTGGCTGCCTACAGAGAAAACTTTTGTTCAAGCTGGAGCACAGTTGGCGATGGATGCTGAAGTGAGGTCAAGAAGAATTTTCTTCTCTTTTTTTTTTTTTGCGGTACGCGGGCCTCTCACTGTTGTGGCCTCCCCCGTTGCGGAGCACAGGCTCCGGATGCGCAGGCTCAGTGGCCATGGCTCACGGGCCCAGCCGCTCCACAGCATGTGGGATCTTCCCAGACCAGGGCATGAACCTGTGTCCCCTGCATCGGCAGGCGGACTCTCAACCACTGCGCCACCAGGGAAGCCCTCTCCTCTTTTTTAATGGAAGAGAATACAGCACATTTTTATGCTGAAGGGAAAGCCCAGAAGGTAAGTTTAATTACATAGAAAAGAGAGGAAAGATTGCTGGAATGATCATGGAAGAGAAGGGAATAGGATCTGGTGTACAGGTGGAAGGGCTTAGCTTTAGAGGGGAACATGGATAGTTCACACACAGGTAAGAAGGCAAAGAAAACTCTATGGCTGGAAACTGTAGAAGGTGGCTAGTTGTGGTGGTAGGATCTAGAGAAGTAGACGAGCTCTTGCGAGTGCTTCGGTTTTCTCAGTGATGTAGTAGCCAAGTTCAGAGACAGAGACTAGGGGAGAAGGGGAGGGGGAAAAGGCGAAGGAAGAAAGGGGGTGGGAGAGAGAGAAGAAGAGAGGCTCTTTTGGTGGCTTGAGGAGAAAGAGGATGTGGAAGTCACATATATCTTTGAGCCTCAGTTATAGTAGGGACGAGAATTTATAAATTGCACAGATTTTGTGAGGTTGGCGATAATGTATCAAAAGCCAGTGTTCAAAAGCTCCTAGTTGCCATCATCAGGCCTACACATCAGCGTGTGTATCTGCTTCTCTCTCAGGCCCTCAATTCTCTAACAATAAGCATCATGTGGTGCTTTTTTCTTTGTATGCTGCCTAGAAAAGTATGAACTAAATTTGATATCTTAATTTTTTTAATCATAAGAAATTAGAACAAAATATTACAAATAGAGAAAGGAAATAAATCATTCATCATTCTACCAGTTCTCCTTGGTGTTTTACTTTTTCGTGCTGACTTTTATTCCAATCTCAGAATTAGATATCACATATACAGACAATATTACATATTGTTTTTTTCAGTTAACATTATGTATTAAGCATTTTCCATAATGTTAATCTTCAAAACCATCATTTCAATGGGTGCATATTTTTTCATGTGTCCATTCATGTAAATGAATGTATTATTTTTATATATATATATATATATATATATATATATATATATTTTTTTTTTTTTTTTTTTTTTTTTTTTTGCGGTACGCAGGCCTCTCACTGTTGTGGCCTCTCCCATTGCAGAGCACAGGCTCTGGACGCGCAGGCTCAGTGGCCATGGCTCACGGGCCCAGCCGCTCCGCGGCATGTGGGATCTTCCCGGACCGGGACACAGGCTCGGGAAGGCGGGCTCGGGGAGTTCGGCAGGCGGACTCCGAATGTATTATATTTTACAAAACAATTTTAATTGGATGTTTAAATTGCTTCAGATATGTTATTAACATTCACTGTTATGAATGTCTTTGGGTGTATTTGAGCATAATTGATGCATTCATAATAAAGCTATCTACCATTTAATGACTGATTACTGACTACCGGTTATGGAGCTCTGTGCTAATGATTTTTCCTACATCTCATTTGATGATCTTAATGGCAGAAAAAGTAATTTTTATATTTATATACTTTAGCATATATAAAAGTTTTAAAATGATATAAAAACAACACTCGAGCTGACTCATCATCCTTGCTAGATCTTCATATATAGCCATATTTGTTTCAGAATTTTCTAAAGAAATAAAATATCACAGATAGAGTTGAAGCTCCTTACCCCATTGCCTTCCCTTCTTCCCCATAGGTGACTAATATCCAGAAGTTAGTGTTTACATAGCTATTGATTTTCTAATTAATTTGTTCACAGGAATTTGTCCATGAGGAACATATGACATTTGAATTTCAGTATTGACTTTGCTTGTTTCAAGTTTTATGTAAATGACATAATACTTCATATATTTTTGAGCTTCATTTTCCACTTGTGTTTTAAAAGTATATTTATGTTGATATATAATGATTTAATTGATTTAAATAGCTGCATATTTTCCACTGTATATATAATCATAATTTATTATCCACTATTTTGGTAGTCACTTAGGGTTTCCCAATAATTTGCACTCCAAGCAATGCTCTAATTAGCATCTTTTCCCATGTATGCCCTTAGATTTAGAATTGCTGTGTTCTTTAGCATGTGTATATAGATGTGAAATTAATTAGTCTAGATGTTTGGGAATCTGTATAGTTTAAAGGCTCCCCAGGGCTTTTTTTTTTTTTTGCAGTACGTGGGCCTCTCACTGTTGTGGCCTCTCCTTCTGTGGAGCACAGGCTCCGGACGCGCAGGCTCAGCGGCCATGGCTCACGGGCCCAGCCGCTCTGCAGCATGTGGGATCTTCCCGGACCGGGGCACGAACCCGTGTCCCCTGCATCGGCAGGCGGACTCTCAACCACTGCGCCACCAGGGGAGCCACAAGAATGTGGGTTTTGGAGTCAGACCTGTGCTGGAGCCCAGATGTGCCATTCATAGGCTATATGGCCAGGGCAAAGCCATTGAGATGCTGTGTGCCTCAATTCCTCATTGTAAAATGGGGACCATACCTGTGTCACTGAGAGATGTGAGGATTAGTTATAAGTATTTAGCACTGACCTGGGCCCAATTGCTAATTAATGGTAATGTTGCTACATTATTAGCATTGTTATTATTGTTGTTATGATTATTATTAAAAAGCAAAATAATGATAATGGTGGTGCAGTCTGCAGACAGGTCTGGTTTAGAAAATTCAGCTCTAGGTAGGTTTAGAGAATATGTCCCCAGTTGAAATAAAAGACTAGAAATTGGTTTCCATAGGGTTGACTACATCAGGACAGTGGAGGAGAAAGTTTGTGAAGGCAGTAGACACTAAGGGTGAGCAACGAGAATTACTGTTAGAGTTGTAATAGGAGGTAAACACAGGCTGAGTTCTGAGGCCAAGTGAAGGAGTAACCCCACTTCCACAAGAAACAAAAGGGAAGAAACCCAAAATGGATCCAGTTACTCTGAATGTAATTATGTCAGCTATGAAAATACATTTACAAGTACCACTGCTTTATGTCAGAACCCTGATACTCCCTAGGCTCTGAGAAATAACTAGCAACATTTTTGAGAATTCTTCCCATTGCAAACTGAGAAAAGAGGACAGGGTGTGAATTCGAAAAGCAAATTGTTCTCATCAAGGTTGGAGTCTGTAGTGTATGCTTGGAACCTGAAAAAATGGACTCTTTCTGCCACTTTTATTAAAGGTCATATACTTTAAGTATTGCACAAGTTATCAATACATATGGAGCATGATAATATATGCTCGTCATGAATGTATTTTGCCTTTGTTTACCAGTGATATAAAATGGCAAATGATAAGCAAAGGAATGACTTAGAAATCAGGGCCAGAATAATATTTCCATGGAAAAGGATCATTTTTAAGGAAAAAAGTAACAGTGGCCATAATTTTATAGACGAAGAAACTGAGGTTTAAGTGAAATTTGGGGAAGGGTGTCAGATTTATTGAGATATTTATAGATGATAAAATTTTACCTTTCTAAGAGTGTAGTATGATGAGTTTTGACAAATGTTTTGTAACCAAAACCATAATTAAGATGTAGAACATTTCCATCACTGCAAAAAGTTTCCTTGTGTCTTTTTGTAGTCAGTTATCTTCCCCCACAGCCAGTCCCTAGAAACCAATGATCGATCTGGTTTTGGATCTGCTTTCTGCCTTTTTTTTTTTTGCGGTATGCGGGCCTCTCACTGTTGTGGCCTCTCCCGTTGTGGAGCACAGGCTCCGGACGCGCAGGCTCAGCAGCCACGGCTCACGGGCCCAGCCGCTCCGCTCATGTGGGATCCTCCCGGACCGGGGCACAAACCCGTGTCCCCTGCATCGGCAGGCGGACTCTCAACCACTGCGCCACCAGGGAATCCCTGCTTTCTGCCTTTTTATATAAAATCTCACATAAGTGTAATTATATGCAGAGTATGCAGGTTTTGTAACTTCTTTCACTAATATAATGCTTCTAAAATTCATCCAATTTGTTGCCTGTATTGATGTTTATTTTATTACTAAGTTGTATTCCATTACATTAATATACCACAAATTGGTTATCCATTCAAGCAGTTGATAAACATCTGAATTGCTTCTATTTTTTGATTATTATAAATAAAACTTCTATAAACATCTGTAAACAGGTTTTTGTGGACATAGGTTTTTACTTTTCTTGGTTAAAATACCAAGAGTGGGGTTTATGGGTCACGTAGTAAGTGAATGTATAGCATTACTAGAAACTGCCGAAGACCTGACCATTTAACATTCCCATCACTAATGTGTACGAGGCCTCTAGGTGCCCCACATTCTCAATGGCACTTTTTAATTTTAGTCATTCTAATGAGTGTGTAGTGGTTTCTCACTATGATTTTAATTTGCAGTTTCCCTGATGACTAATGATGTTTAGTTTCTTTTCATGTGTTTATTGCCATCTATATGTCTTCTTTGGTAAAGTGTCTATTCAAGCTTTTACCCGTTTTTTTATTAGTTTCCTTGTCTTAGTGAATTTTGAGAGTTTTTTTTTTTATTCTGGACACAAAGCCATTATCAGATATATGTCACTTTTTAATTTTCTTAATATCTTTCAAAGAACAGATGCTTTGAATTTTGATTTAGTTCAACTTATCAATTTTTTCTCTTATGGTCTGTGCTTTCTGTAACTTATCTGAGAAATCTTTGCCTAACTCAAGATCAAAAAGATTTTCTCCTACATCTTCTAGAAGTTTTTACACATGTAACACTGACATTTAGATACAGACCATTTCAAGTTAATTTTGTATATGGCACAGAAAAAAGGTCAAGGTTATTTACTTATTTAGCATATACATGGCTAATTGTTCCAGCACCCATTGCTGAAAAGATTATCTTTTATCCATTGACTTACCCTGGCACTTTGGTTGAAAATCAATAACCGTATATATGTGGGTCTGTTTCTGAACTCTTGATTCTATTCCCTTGATCTATGTCTCTCTTTTAGTCAATACCACACAGTCTTGATTACTATATCTTTATAGTAAGTCTTCAAACAGGTAATGCGAATCCTCCAATTTTGCTATTCTTATTCAAAATTACCTATTTTGATGATTTTAGTTCCTTTGCTTTTCTATATAAATTTTAGAATTTCCCTGTCAATTTCTACCCCAAAAAATCATGCTGGGATTTTGACTGGGATTGCACTGAATGTATAAATCAATTGGAGGTGAATTGACATCTTAATAGTCAATTTTCCAACCTATGAGCACAGTTATATCTATCCATTTATAAGGCCCTCTTGGTTTCTTTCATCAACATTTTGTCATTGTGAGCATTTACATCTTTTGCCTCTAAGCATTTCATGTTTTTAATAATATTGTAAATGGTACTGTTTTCATTATTTCGATTTCCAGTTATTCTTTTCCAGTATCTAAGAAAACAATTGATTTTCATATATTGACCATATATCCTGCAACCATATTAAACATACTTATTGGTAGATTCTTCGGGATTCCCTATCTAGACAGTCATGTTTTCTATGAATAGAGGTTTTTTTTTCCTTTCAAGTCTCCATACCTTTTTTACTTTTTCTCATATAATTAATTGGCTAGGACCTCCAGTGTGGTGTTGAAATGAGCAGTGAGATCAAATATCATTGCCTAGTTCATAATTTTAAGAGAAAGCATTTATTCTTTTATCATTCTCTCTATATATAAATATATTAGCTATAAAGATTTTTGTAGATGTCCTTTATCAGGTTGAGGATGTTTCCTTTTTCCCCTAGTTTTTTGAGAATTTTTATCACGAATAGACGTGAAATTTTGTCCAGTGCTTTTTCTGCATCTGTCAGATGATCATTTGCTTTTTCTTTTTTACTGTTACTTTAGTAAATGACATGGCTTAATCTTCAAGTGTTGAACCAAATTTCCATATTTGGGATAGACTCCTCTTGGTCATGATATATTATCCTTTCTGTTTATTATGGAATTTCATTTTCTAATATTTTGTTAAAGCTTTTTGAGTTAATTTTTATGAGGGAAATTGGTATATAATTTTTATTTTTTTAATAATGTCTTTGGTTTTGGTACCAGGGTAATTCTGATCTCATTAATGGTTGGAAAGTGTTCTCGCCTCTTCTAGTTTCTGGATGAGTTTGTGTAGAATTGGTCATACTTGCCAGTGAAATCATCTAAACTGGATTCTTTTTGTGGGAAAGTTTTTAAACTATGAATTTAATTTTTTAATAGATATAGGGTTAGTTAGGTTATTTATTTCTTCTTGAGTGAGCTTTTGTAGTTTTTGTCTTCCAAGGAATTTGTCCATTCCAACTAAGTTATCAAAAGTTTGGCATAAAGCTTCCCATAATATTCTTTTATTATACTTTTCATGATAGTTGGCTTTATAGGGGTAAATTAAATAGGGTGTCCCCTATTTAATTCCCAATAGTGATCATTTATGTCTTCTCTCTTTCTTTCATTATTATTCTGGCTAGAATTTTTTAAAATGTATTTATCTTTTCAAAGAAGCAATATTGATTTCATTGCTTTTCTCTATTGCATTCTTGTTTCAGTTTTAGTGATTTCTATTCTTCAGTATTTCCTTCCTTCTGTTTACTTTGGATTTGAAATGCTCTTTTTTATCTAATTTATTAAGGTGGAAGCTTAGGTTATTGTTTTCAACCTTCCTTCTCTTCTAATAGTGTGTTTAATGCCAAAATGTCCCCTCTGAACACTGCTTTTAGCTTCAATCCATAAATGTTTCTATGTTTTGTTTTCATTTTCATTCAGTTAAAATATTTTCTAATTTCTCTTGTGATTTCTTCTTTGGACACATGTTTTCCTTTTTCTTTGGTAGGCATGTAGGAGTAAAATTACTCGGTCATATGATAAGTATATGTTTAATTTTTAAGAAACTGCCAAACTTTTCCAAAGCAGTTGTAGCATTTTTACTTCTACTATCAATGAATTGGGGTCCCAGTTTCTCCATATCCTCATCAATCCTTTTGATATTGGCCATTCTAGTGGCTGTATAGTGGTAGCTTGTGATTTTAATTTGCATTTCTTTATGACTAACGATTTTTAGCATCTTTTGATGTGTCTACTTGTTATTTGTATCTCTTTCTACATTTTGATGAAATGTATCTTAAGGTCTTTTGCTTAGTTTTAATTTGGCTGTTTGTCTTTTAATTATGAAGTTGTAAGACTTAAAAAAATCCTAGATGCAAGACCTTTTGCTGGATCTTACCTGCTGTTAATCCCTTCCAGTGCATTTTCATTTTAGATATTGTATTTTACAGCTCTAAAAGTTCTATTTGATTCTTTCTATATCTTCCATTTTTCCCTAGCTCCTAAATACACCAAGTATGTTTATAAGAGCTATTTTAACATCATTGTCTGTTAATTATATCATCTCTACCATTTCTGGGTCTGTTTCTATTGATTTTAGTTTTTTCTCTTTTATAAATAATATTTTCATGCTTCTTTGTGTTCCTGGTGACTTTTTATTTGATGGCAGTCTTTATGAAATTTACATTGTTGGGTGCTCATGTTGTTGTATTTTTTTTAAGAGTATGGAACTTTGTTCTATCTCACAATTAAATTATATGGAATCAGTTGAATCCTTTGGAGATTTGTTTTTAAGCTTTTCTTAGGTACACCCACTTTGTAGTGTCTTCGGCTCTACTACAAAGGCAATACTCTTCTGAGGTTTCTACCCAATGGCCCATGTATTATGAGGGACTTTCACTGTGGCTGGTGGAAACCCTTAATTTCCAGTCCTGTGTGAACTCTGGAAATTAGGGTCATTCTACTGCTCTCTGGTGGTTCTTTCCCCAGCCTCATGTAGTTTTCTTTCACAAATACTCAGCCAGAGACTCAGAGGAACCTCTCTGTAGGTTTTAGAATCTGGAACTCTCTTTTGTTCAGCTCCCACTTCTCAGGTATGCAGTCGCACAACTATAGACTCATTGGCCTCTCCAATCTCTGTCTCTTCAACTTAGAGAGAATGCTGTGCTTCAGCCTGGAATTATCTCTAGGCTGTAAGAGCAAAATTTTACAGCTCACCTCATTTCTTTCTCATTTCGGGGAGCACAGTCATGCACTTCTTATTTTCCAAAGTTTAAAATCCATCTTTTTCATACATCGTGTCCAGTTTTCTATGTGTTTAAGAAGGGAAGGTAAATCCAGTTCCTGGTACTGCATCATAGCCAGAAACTTTAGATGAGAAGAAGGACATGATCTGACATATATTTTAACATTTTGAGGCTGATGGGCTAAAAGTAGATTGTAGAAAGTAGAGAGCGATAGAGGCAAGGAATTAGGAGGCTATTACCATAATCCAGGCCAGAAGTGACAATCACTTGTGGTAACAGTAGACATGAAACAAAATAGTAGAATTCTGGACTTGAAGGAAAAATAAACAGGATTTGCTGATTGTTTGGATGTTGAATATAAAAGGAAGACAGAAGTGAAGGATGAATTTTGGCTTAAGTAACCAGAAGAATGGGGAGGTCAGTTTCAGTAGAACGTTGGGAAGAAATTCTGAAAGGGGTGGATTGAAGAAAGAATGGTAAAAGAGGATTCCGACACAATGAAGATAGATAGCTCTCCCAAGGAGTTTAGACAATCACATGCCATCTCTCAAGGGACTCACAATCTAGTTGGGGAAGAATGGAGAAGTATAAAGAGATACTTACATTAGTGTAAGGTGTGCAATAATAGATTTCTACAGCCACAGATCAAATGAAGAAATCTCTAATATCGTGAGGTGTTTAAAAAGGAAGTATGAAATGTTTCACAGAGGTGGTGATGCTTGAGCTGCATGGTGAAGGACTAGGAAAATTTCCCCAGAGGGAGGATGTGGGCAAGGGCATTGCAGAAAGAGGGAAGGGCATGGGATACTGTGACAGATGGCAAACACCTCAACACATTCAGGAAACATTAATTCTCCATGGCTCAGCCTAAGGTGGAAATGGGGATTTGTGAAGAAATGAAGAAAGAGTTTCATGAAGAAATGAAGCAAGACGTTAGCTGATAAAGACCCTTCTTTACCATGTATACACTTTAGACTTTATTCTGTAAGTAATGGAAATGCTTCTAAGCTCTGGAATGTGGCTGGAGGAGTTGAACAGGAAAGCCGATTAAAGGGCCTGGGTAAGAAGCTATTGAGGCTGAACAAAGCCAAGGAGATGGAGCATTGGTGGGTAGGATCACACAGTTTTAAGTTGAGAAATCAAGAGGTCTTGGCGAGCTGATGGATGGAGTGGGTTAAGAGGTAGAAAAGGGAGGAGTTACAGATGGCATTTAGCTTTTTGGCCTGGCCATCTGAGGACATGGTGATGCCATTAGCTAAACTTGGGGAAATAGAACTTTGTACAATAAAGTATTTTACGTGCCCTCCCCGGGACTGAATATTCACTCTGTGAGGTGGTGGTACCAAGGGTAGGTTAGAAGGGCTTTAATCTCCTACCCTGATGGTCCTTATCAAGTCTCCTCCCACCTACCAGCTGCATCGAAAAACTTGAAAGCTGTAGGAAAATACGATGCTGCCTATACAAGATAGCTTTAATACAATTCCCTTAACTAGTTTGCCTTTTATCAGCCCCCTATATACACATACCTCTGGAACTGCAATAGATTCTATGTCAAGTCAGATTAATCCAAAAGTTTCGGCTTCTCTTCATATCATTTACAAATGATAGGGGTAATACCCCTCATTGCTGTACTTTGCACAGATGGGGTCAATGCAATGGTGAGGGAGAAATAATTCTGACTTTCCCAGAACAGGTCTCCCTCATGCTCTAGGATCTAGCCACAGTGCCCTTCTTTACATTCATTCCCCTAACTGGTCAAGCCATACTGTAGGGCCTTTACACGTGCTGTTTTGTCTCTTGAAATATGACCTACCCCACTCCATACTTTATTATATCATAGCTGGATTCTTCTTTTGAGTCTCCTTCCCTAACCACTTTTTGGAAACTTTGTTAGCCTCAATTGGTCTTTATCATATCACCCTATTAATTCCCTTCCCAACACCTTGTAATTTGTAATTATCTATTTCCTTGTTTAATTGATTGTTTTGCATCTGTTGCCCATACAAAACTTTATGAGAGTGGCAATCATGTTTACTTTGTCTTCACTATAACATGTATAATATTACCTGTACCTAGAAGGAACTCCATAAAGATATGTTAAGTGAATAAGAAATAATGAGCAGATAATGAAGGTTATTATTAAAAAGCATTTCATCAATGAACCAATAGGAGAAAGTATTATTTTAGGATGGAAGGAATTCCCTGTTGTCTCTGAAATCATAACACACAGGTAGTAGCTTTCCCTAAGATTGGTCCTGTGTGATTGCACAAACATAATTGCCAAGATTGCACTGATGTATCAGCCTCGGTAATTAATGCTAACGGATATAATAAACAACCCCAAAATCTCAGTGGGGGTTTAGGTTTTTCTCATGTTACAGACTGACTGTTTGACCACTGCCTTCTATGTGATAATTCAGGCATTCCAGTGTCTTTTTGTGGCCCTACTACTCTCTCAGTGACACTTTGGGATCCTTCACTGGATCCCCTCTATTTATCCAGCCAACAGTCAAAGAGGGAAGTCTTGCCTGGTTATGTAAGAAATTTCAAAGACCAAGTCTGGAAGTGGTATGCATCACTTCTGCACACACTCTGTTGGTCAGAATGAGGCACATGGCCCCCATGTAACTGCAAAGGAAGCTGGGAAATGTAGTTTTCCTGTGTGCCCAGGAAAAGAAACTGGATCTGTGATCATGGAGCCAGCCTCTACTACAACAGGGGACTTCAACTTGTTACCATGAGGATTATAGAGTTAATGTATGCAGAGTACTCAGAATAGTACCCAGCACGTCAGGGACATCCATAATTCCAGGGAAATTGCGAGAGGAGTTTCTCTGAGTTTGCACTAATTACTGCTTGCTAAACAGGGCTGATATTCTAAAAGTTTCTGTCAAAACCAACAGCTGGCTGGAGAGTTTTGTGAGCCCCAGTGCCCAAGGAGGCCAGCCAAAGACGCAGATGCCACCACCAAGTCTGTGTGCCACATTCTCGTGCTTTGTTTAATTTGGTTCCCTGGGTGGAAGTTTTATAAGCAGGTGTTCTGGCTAATTAGGTGATTAATACTCCTCAAATAAGAGAGTCATTTCCCCAGTGACAGTTCTTGTTTTGCTCAAATATGAGACAAATCTTCATTGTGTAGTTTGGAGAGGCACGTGATTGCATTCACCTGTCTGCCAGGCCTCTCAGGTCATCACTCTGGCTGACCCCGCATCTGGCTGAGTCGCCATGTAGATGGACCAGTTTAGGGAAACAAAAGCGCCCCAGATCATCTGGCCTCTTCTCAGACCAGGGCAAAGTTGATCTGGTGGTACATTAATGGTTCCCTTCTGGGGATTTCAATCTGTATCATCTCTCAAGGCCAGAGTCATTGTCTCTACACAGAGCCCTCCAACTTCCACGGCAAGGTGACCAAGCCACCTCCAAGGGCAAATCAGGCATCAAAGCTCTTTCTCTCAAATTCGCTCTCAGATCAATAGAAATCTGCCCCCAAACTCTCATATACCACATTCCCAAAGCCCTCTCCCTAAACCCATACACCATTCATTCTATTCCTGCCTCCTTGCCTTTGCTTCCCTCAGTGCAAAGACCCTTTTCCCTCCCTTTGATTCCATCAAATCTATGCATCCTTCAAAAGCCAAATGATATTCCTCAGCCCTTCTAGTTCAGCTTGAAGTGATTTCTTCCACTGTAGAATTTTCATAGCAATTACTATATGACCCACGTCAATTAGCATTTAATTATATGCCATGTCTTTTCTCTTCTTTCATGTGTCCTAATTTTGTCTTCCTAATTGGATTGTTGGCAGCTGTGGGCTGTGTTTTCTCCTGGGCATATATGAAAGTCCCAATAAATGGTTGTTTGATTGCTTCAGTTAAACTAGATGCCACTTACACTTCTGGAAAATGGTTCAAATCCATTCCATTGTAGCAGCTTGAGCCACACAGCTGAAAATATGACCACTCACTCATGTTCCTCACATGTTCCAGCTTTATAATCACAGAGGGACTTGATCTCTTTCTCCAGTTCCAATTAGAAAAATCCTAGGGAAGACTCTGATTTGCTCATTTAAGTCATGTGCTGAACCCCTAAAAAATCAGTCTGGAGGGAAATAAGATTATATAAGAACAAGAAAGTTCTGAACCACAATCACCATGGTTGGAGTAAAGAGGGACAGTTGTCCACTACAGGTGTACCTGGATTTTGGAAGGTTCTGTTTCTTTATCTTCTCCAAGACAGATTATTTTTAAATGAGATCTTCATTCATCAAATATTTATCTAGTCAGAGTGGATCCTGCTCCTTGGGGAGGCCCAATAGATTAACTGTCAGTAAACCTTTATTGTTCATTCTTTCTCAGAGGAGAGAGAAAGAAGACTTTGCATTGAAAAACATGGTCTGATTGATGGCACCTTTCCCTTAAACCTGTTCTCCAGAAAGGACCTAAAATTCACACACATGCGTTGTTCTCTCTCCCAGGAGCATTTAATAGGGATCACAGACTTAATCTCAAATTGGAGTTTTCATCGTCTCTCCCTCCCCTCGCTTTTCAACTACTCCTTAGAGATCTGCTTTACTGGCTCAGTGAGTGGTGTGTTAGTTGCAGGGTCCCTGGTTGGAAATGGATGACACAACTCAAAGGAGTAATTGAAGAAAGTTTAATAAGGGGACTATTTAGAAAGATGAGGCAAAGGTTAAGGAATCAACAAGGGATGGGGACTGCCAGGTTTAGCGTAACAGGAAGCTGTTCTTACTCCTACCCCCAAAGAGGCAAGGGGATGGGACTAGGAGTTGGAGGACAGGTCTAGAGGACATGAATTATGACCTTCAGTCGAGGAAGGCAGCCATTGCCAAACTGAAGCCCTTGTGGAGGAAGCCCTGGCCTCCCTCCTCCAGCTCTCAGATATCCTGCTAGTTCCCCACATGACCAGACCCGAGGAAGTGCAGGTGATACAGTCCGTTAAGGTCAGCCTCCTTGGGAATAGAACCGGGTGACAGTGGGCAGAGAGTGATCTGGGCAATCCACTAGAGAATGACCAGCATAAATGCTAAGTTTCAGTGGGGTAGGAGAAAACATATCATAATGAGAGAGAATGTATATAGTTAGCAAAAAACCCTCCCAGAAATTCTGAAAGAATGTAACCTCTTTCTCCCCCAAAGATCAAGCAATGTTGATCAAAGTAAGTAAAACTACAAGAGACTATCAAATATGCTAGCTGATTGGGAAGATCATTCATTCATGGATTTGTTCATTTATTCCTTCGTCAAATGTCAAAGGTTTATTTGTACCTCTAGGCATCAAGCATGCAATAATGGATTAGATGTCTCTGAATGTTGGAAAAATTTTATAATAAAATGTTGTAACAAATGGATTATATATGGTGACTGCCCTAGAGAATCTAATAGTCTGGCCCAGCAAGGTTTCCTAGAGAAATTGACAGCTAAACTGACTCTGGGGGAGCCAGATAGGAAAGAACAGGAAAGGATGTTGCAGGAGGGATGTTGAGTGGGTGTGGGAGAGTGGTGGGAGATGAGGTGGCGGTGACAGAAATCTATTTCAAAGTTCAAGATTGCACTGTCAGATCTGCATTTTAGAAAGGTCCCTTGATCGTCAGAGCAGAGGATGGATTGGTAGAGCAAAACAAAGGTAGAGAATTAATGTGGGGACCAGTGTGAACCACGGCCATGTATGAAAACAGGATCTGAACAATGGCAGGAGGAGCAAAGATGAAGAGGGGACATATCAGAAGATAATCATGGGGAAGAATGAACAGGACTCAGGGACTGAATGGCTGTGGTACGAGGCAGAGGGAAGATGCTTCGGTGCTGTTTTGCCTCCCCTTACTTTTCTTAGCTAATAGCTCCCCGATTTTCCTTTGAGAGCACCACTCCTACCTGCCCTGCTGAGTGTAGTTTGCAAAGAACCATCACCCATGGGTTCTTGTCTTTTCTGGCCAAGAGGGTGATCACGTGATGTAAGCAGGCCAAGCAGTCTTTTCCTCCTAGGTACCTGGAAATCTGAGGCTTGGCATCTAGTTCCTGCCTTGGTTCTTGTCATTCTTGAAACCTCCCTCTTCATTTTTTTCCTTAACTTTTTATGCCACCCAAAAACCTGCTTAAAAAGTCATACATATATTTTTTACTTCAATTAGTTAGTTATTGCTGCAACCAGAAAACCTCAAGCGATTACAGCGGCCGTGTGAATGGTGGTGCCTTACACCGAGAGACAAAAAACAGGTAAAGTCTGAGGTGGCTTTTCCTGGGGGAATGGGTGGGTAGTTTGCTTCTGAGACGTCTATGGAAAAGTAAAGGGAACATTTTTCTTTAATTTGGAAAAAAATCCAAAAATCCCAGGAGACTTGTGTAGAACTCTGAAACTCATACCACAGAGTATAAAAGCCATCTCTGGAACTTAGACATAAAAAGTCCTACCCAACAGCCTGACCTCATAAGGACTTAGACTTCTCTAGGGAGAGTAATTCTTCCATGGGGAGGCTGACACATTCTGCAGATTCCTTGGAATCAGTGAAGGGCGGGCAGTGGATGGAGCTCCATTCTAAGCATGGGGGGCCCTGGGTTCTGGCTCTGGCTCTCTCATTGATCAGCTGGGTGACTTTGCACCAGTGCCCTCCCCTCTCTGAGACTTAGTTTCCATGTTATTAAATACAAGCGTTGAATTTTATTGGGGGTTCTCCAAAAATTCCAAAAGAGTATTAAGTTTACACGTAAAAGGTCCAGCGATACTGGGAAATTGAATTAAACAAACTTTAAGCCACTTTCTTTATTTTAGGACTCTTAAATACACTTATCTGTGATGCAGTCACCAAGAGAGGTGAAAGCGAACATCATTTCTTACTCTGTTTTTGCCCAAGGAAGCTTCCCCCACCATGAAGAAACATGTGGAACTAGTCATCATCAGAAGACACTTGCAGAGATGCTGGATTAGGTGATGTCTAAGGTTGTTCCAGCCCAAACATTCCATGATTCTGGGCTTCCAGTGTCCTGTGCACCTCCTGTTTCTTCCATTTGCTCCTTCCTTGGGTTGATTGACTCTGGGCTCTGTTCTAAGGTGGCTCTCCCAGGGAAAAGCAAACTTGAATGCCTGTGAAGTCACTTAAAGATCTAGTCAGGTTCATGAATCCCCCTCCCAGCAGCTTAAATGGAAAACAACCCACATCACCCCAACACACACACACACACACATACACACATATACTGTGCTTACAGCCCAGACCCAGGCCCAGCCTGAAGGGATTGCAAAACATGCTCTAGTGTGCATTTGGGAAAACAAAGAAAACCCTACTCTTTTCTGCCCCAGACAGTCTGAGACGCTTGTGTGCCCTTGGGCCTTTGCCCAGTTCTCTCATCTGCCTCAGTCCTGGTACTAAATTGGTTCAAGGTTTGGAGGAAAGCTTCAGAGGCATGGATGTATAGAGTTCTTAAATGCTGAAGTCACCCCTAGACCCTCTATGACCACCAGAGGGCGATGACAACAGCATCTGTACTGAAAGCTGCTCCCAAGAATAACAGCAGTAAATTGCACCTAATGTGTTTATGAATAATGGAGGGGCTGAAGTGTGTGCGTGTGTGTGTGTACGTGCAGTTGGGTGCCTGCAGCTAAAACTTTGAAAATCTGCTAAGTACAATAAAATAAAATCTGCACCTCTACTATATATTCACAGGATGTGGTCCAAGCAGTTCAACGTTCCCTTGAAGGAAAATGAAGTAGAAGGAATCAGAATAGCATTTATGTGAAAGAAAAGGGAAGAACTCTCCGGAGCGGAGTTGTTGTCGACGACACGGGGTGTGTGAGTGTGTGTGTGAGCGTGCATGTGCACATGTGTTATATGTGATCGAGTGTGAATGTGTATAAGAGTGAGTGTGTACGCATGTTTGTGTACAAGTGGGTATGTGTGATGGTGTGTGTGTGTGTACAGGGCTCATTCAGATTTTTCCAGTGTGAGCAGACCTCAAGGAAGTCTGGGCAATACTTCCTCCAGTTCCTGCCCTCTCCCTCCAAACAAACAAACAGAATCATTCCTACAAGTATTTATGGAGCCTCTAACACATGCCCCTCCCCACAGCATCTGGAAAAGCTCAGACCTGGCCAATTTTGAGCGGCCACTGGAAGAGGAAGGCATTGGGGGCAGAAGGGATGCCTTGCATGCAAATGACTCTTTTGAAAAAAACACTTTGTCTTCTTTGATGCTCCGAACAGCCCAGTGAGGTGGGCCCAGAGAGGGCTGTGGCCTCCTTGTTTTGAGGAAGTCAAAGCCCAGTGGTGACACGATTGACCCAGAGTCACCTCGTCAGGAGGCAGAAGCTCAAGGACTAGGAACACGGCATTGTCAATCCAGGGGTCCAAGGCCCTGCCATCCCTACTTTTAGAGCACAGCAGGCATTGGGGTTGGGCAAAGAAGGACAGGCCTTCGGGTAGGGTTTACCAGCAGCGACCTGAACCACTCAGATGACTATTTTCTGTGACATTTGTGACCGCGGAGTGCAGTAATGTCAATAGAGTAGGTCCTTCGGGAAGAAGTGGATCTTGGCCAAGATGAGGTAGGATCTTTGTAGATGAGGTAGCTTGATGGGCTGTGAAGTGAAACATGGGTGAATGAGAGGGCCGAGGTTTGGGGTCCCTCGTGGCTGTGACCAGACAAGTCACTTCACTTCTCTGAACTTTGAGTTTTTATCTATAAGGTCGGGGTACTCAAATGCCCCCTTGCGGGACGGTGTTGGCACAGAAGGAAAGAATATTGAGTAGCATGCTCAGCTCAGGGCCACCAGCCCGATCAGTCCTCGGCTCCCCAGAGTGAGTAAGCCTCAATTCTGGGGCCCTGCTGGCCGAGCTCCCTCCTCCGCTGCCTCCTCCCTTCGAGCTCTCGGTTGCTCCAGCAAAGTTCCCAACTTAGTCGACATGACGCGCGGCGCAGCCAATGGGAGGCGGAGCTGGCGTTTTTGGGGGGCGGGAGGGGTGGGCCCCACGTCTCCGGTGTCTGCCCGGCTCAGTGAATGGAGAGAGCGAGCGCCGGCCAGCTCACCCGGTCGCCCTGTGCCTCAGCCGCCGCCACCGCCGCCGCGCTCCCGAGCCCAGCCCCAAGCCGAACCTCCCGGGGCGCCGTGCCTCACTGCGCTCGCCCCAGGTCCCCAACCCGGCCCGCGCCCCGGGCCTCGGGCCAGCGGGGCCAGGGGGCGCTCGGCACCTGGGCACTCCGAGCGATGCGCAGCGGGGCAGCGCCGGCCCCGCCGATGGAGCTGCTGCTGCCGCCGCCGCCGCCCGGCGCGCCCCGCTCCGCCCGCGCCCCGTGCGCCTGAGCGCCGAGCTCGCTCCTCCTCCGCGCCAACTCAGCCGCCCGCTCCCGAGGCCGCCCGTGCTCCCAGCGTACCTCCGTGGTCTCCACGCGTCTTGCCCCGCCGAGGCAGCCTCCTCCGGGCGCGGGCCCCTGCACACTATGGCCCCCGGGCGGACGGAGGAAGGCGCCGCGGTGCGCGCCCGCCTGGTGCTGGCCTTCGCGCTGGCGAGTGTTCTGAGCGGCCCCCCCGCTGCTGCCTGCCCCACCAAGTGTACCTGCTCCGCCGCCAGCGTGGACTGCCACGGGCTGGGCCTCCGGGCGGTTCCCCGGGGCATCCCCCGCAACGCCGAGCGCCTGTGAGTACCCCCGCCCCGCCCTGCCTCACCCGGGCCACCCACCTGGGTCCCACAGAGGGGCCCCCCGGCGCCAGCTCCTCTTCCTTCTCCTTGGCCGCGCTAGTTGCAGTCTCTGCCTTCACCCTCTCCTGCATCGGATCCTTCACTCTCTGAGTTGGGGGTCTGTGGCTTTGGGCAGGTCTGGGGAGAGAGGTCTCGAGGACCCCTGTGATGAGCAAAGAGCAGTGTCTCTCCAGGGGTGAGGGTGCCAGACGCAGGGCCAGCTGACAGCTTCCAAGGAGAATGCTGGCAGGAGGCGAGGAGAGATGACACTGCAGTCAGGGAGGTCTTAGGGTGAGGGTGAGGGGTCCGCGCTCATTAAAATGGGGGTGAAGGAGAAAGCTGAAGAGTGATGGGGCGTCAGGGCACGGAGACAGGAGAGAGGGCCTGAGAGACTGTGACCGGCTTGGAGATCAGAATGGGCCAGCCGCTCTCTGGCTGCCCTTGCGAGGAAAGTTGAGAGTGTGTCTGAAGGTCTAACTTCTGAGGAACCGAACCAATTCAGAGTGGGTGCTTGCAAAACCCGCCCTGCCTGGAGCGCGGCCTCGGAGATGCCAAGTTGCAGCCCCGGTGAATTTTTTATGGCTCGGTTATAAATGCCTCCCCAAACGGGCCGGAGAATGGAAATGCTGACAGTCCTTTAAATGAGACCCAGCGCTATAATCTTACAAACCGCACTCAGCCTCGGATCCTGGGCTTGGCAGCAAGAGGAGAGGCGCTTGGAGAGTGGGGTGGATTGACCCTCGTTTTAACCCCAATTGTGCAACCAAATATTTACTTTTCATATGTCAACGTTTTGGAAACATTTATCATTTTGATCCTCGGACCAATTTCAAAACTTGGACTCTGGGGTGGGCTCTTCCTAGCCTGCAGTTGGGGAGTGGGGAAGGAGGGAGAAATGGTAGAGGGGGTTGGAACTGGACTGGGAACACAGCCCAGAAGTGGGTGAGGGTTTGCTCTAGCTGGTAGATTTCTGCATGCCTTGCTCTCCCGCTGCCCCCTTCTGCACATGTCTTAGAGTAGGTGCATGGGTTTTCAAGATTCTGCCTTCTTGACTTCAGTCTGGAGGAGAGTGGGCCAGAGACTAAGATGTATTGTCCTAGAGTGTGTTATTCCTGTTAATCACCTCCTGTCACTCCGCTTCTCTTCCGCTTACTTTTTATGTGTCCCTGAGCGGAGGCTCAGTAGAACTGCCTTCCCTTTTCCTGGAGCTTTCCTTTGGCTCAAGACATTTTTTTCAAGTGCAGTGATTATTCTGTGGGGTTGAACCAAACAATTCTTGAGGGTTAGAGCTGAACCTTCATGAATATGTATAGAAAACGAGGCTCGGAAATGTGAAATGACTTGCCTAAGGTCACACAGCAAGGTGATGGCAATAAAAGGGCAGAATCCAGTTTCCTACAGCCTAACGCAGTCTTTATATTCTACAATGCCAGTGAAAAACTTGTTTTAGTGGTATTTTTGGAAACCTGTAACTTATAAGCTAAATTCCTCTCTCTCCTCAACACCAGGGCCAGCCACATGAGTTAGTGAAATAATAACTGTAGCTAATGTTTAATGAATGCTTTCTGTGCCTCAGTTTGTTTACATGTGTTATCTTATTGAATCTCTACGATGATCATTCGTTACAAAGGTAATGCTTATTATTCCACTTTACAGTTAAGCCTTTTTGTCATTTGTTCAAGGTCATGTAGTAGCTAGTTAAGTGTTTGAACTCGAGCACGTCTGGCTCCTAAGTCCATACCCCCTACCACACTGCTGGACATCCTTGGAACAAGGTTCAGCTTGGGCCAAGAGCTATAAGTAGACGGTCCTGGGAGGGTTCTCTGTGGGCTGGGGTCTTAAAATAGGCAGCAGTTGTTGCTGCTTCAGGTACACCCTGCAAACATTTGACTTGCCTTGACATTAGCTCTCCTTTTGGGGTCTTGAGTCTACTTCTCTTTGATATTCAAAATCACGTTGCATGTTTGAGACACCAAGGAGAGTGGGCCCCTCTCCTTCTAGCATGTAGGAGGTCGTCAAAAGCTGCAGGCACAGCATTGCAGCCAGCATGCCACCGTGCTACCTCTCCCAGGAGACCCAGGCAGCTGGGGGCTGCCCATCTGCTCGATAATTGAAGAGATTGGGTAGAGACTGGAGTCCTGGGCGTTCCCATGGGTCCCCTGCTGCCATGGCCACCGGCAGGCATTGGCGAAGTAGGAGGTGTTTTGGAGTATCTGAGTCTCCTCTGCCTTTGTTCTGGTCACTGATGTCTTTTTGGTTGGGGTGCATTGGGGTGATGCGTCTGGCTTCTCATTCTAGTCTCTTCCCTCCCCAGGAGAGGGGGCAGCCTTTACAAGCAGGCTGAGTCAGGGTTACTGCAGGGATTAGGTGCAGCTTCCCAAGAGTCCCAATACTCCTTCATCACCCCACACCCTGTCTCAGTCAACTCACCTGTAACGTCACAATTTTGCAAACTCTGGTGGGGCCGTGGCATTTCTGAGCTATGCTAAGGATTTCTTTAGGGAGGAATTTTTCATTCATTCCTCCCTTCATTCATTCAACAAACATGACTTGAGCGTCCACTGCATTCCAGTAACTGTATATAAAATCATGGCATATACAGAAGAAAACCAGCAATCCAACTTAAAGAATGTAAGCAAACGACGGAAGAAGGAACTTTCCTTTACTGAGCCTTTAAACTTCTCAAGGCTCATTTTTTTCATGTGGCTAAATGTTGTCAGCACACTGCCGTCAGATGCTCGGGACCTTCCTAAGATCCATTTTCTGATCTCAAATGTTTATGTTGTGTTTTATAACAAAGAGGAAACATTTTCTCCCTTCTCTGTTCCTGCTGTTCTGTCTCCCAAAGAGGCTTTTATGAAGAGGTGTGGGGGAGGGGAGGGAGGGTTTGTCGCTCTGGTAGTGTTGACTTCTGAGGCCTTGTCCAGCCATGGCACGCCGTTAAAGCAGACGTCCATGAAGATAATGTGGTCACCATTTGGACTTTGCTTCAGGCCTGGAATGGGGCCTGTTAAATTGTTCATCATTAAGCTGGTATCAGAGCTAGGCGTCTGTGTTCTAGCATATTCTCCATAATGTCAGCACATCACACAGAGAAACTCTCTGTTGTTTATAAACTACCGACATTTTTTTTTCCCTCAATGGGGAGGTGACACCCACAAGAAAGCTAAATAAACGCAGAGGAGAATTCAGTGTAATTTATTATCCATGGAGCAAAGATAGAGGACAAGGGGAGAGGAAGTGAATGGTGGTGCCTGAAACAAAACATTTACCATGGAGCACAGAGTAAACAGATGTTGCGTTTACCCTTCTGAGTACAAAAGGAGCCCACAGATGTAATTCTTCTCCAACCACAATCTCGGCCTGGAAAAAGAGGAGACATGAAAATGAACTCTCACGCAGGGCCCCTTTGCCTCGTCCTGCCTAAAGGCAGGCAGAGGCCTACTTCTCACCCGCAGCGAGGTGGTGGCCTGAACAGTGGAGTGGGGCAAGAGTGGACATCTTTGGTTTTTCACTTGGCTCTGGAACATGCTGGAGACTGCTGTATTTAAATAAACATTTCCTGTTTGCGAAGGAATACGGGCTAAAGGCTGAAACGTGAGAATGTGGTAGCTTAATTTTCTCCATCACTCCAGATGACGGCAAGCTTCGCCGGTGGTTGGGTCCAATAAAAACCAACACCGTGTCATAGGCTTTCCCTTACTTGACCACAGAGGTCCTGAGGTCAAGTGGGAGACTTTCCAAGATGCTCAACAGCCAAGCCCTGCATCCTGGTACTCCCAGCCCTTGGGGCTAGCTCAGAGGACCGGGGGCAAGCTGGTGGATCATGGGGCCTCTCTTGACCAACCATGAGGACGTGGCCTTTCCGGGAAGCAGTGTTCTCCTGCCGAGCCTACTGGCCTGGACGTGAGCAGCTGAATATATCCGCCTCCAGTGTGCTGTGCAAAACTGAACAGATTGCTTTACCTCTCTGGGCCTCATTTTCCTAAAAGTAGAATTCTAGTATAGTCTGTGGTTTTTTTGTGTATAGTCTGTAGTTCACTGGTGAACTGTCAGGGGCCTCTTCCCCATAGCATAGAACAGCACCTGGCACATAGTACGTTTTCAACAAGTATGTGTTGAACTAAATTAATGATGAATCTCAAAAGTACAAGTAGTTCTTACAAGTGAAAGCTGGGCAGTTACAGATCTGCATTTTTTATGTATGGCTAAGGGCCACTTGTTAGTAACCTATTATATGAGTTATTAAGCATTTCTAAAATGTGTCTTTCATGAACTAAAATTACTGCCTTACTAGAGTTACCAAGGACTCATAATGAGTGATCCACTCTGGAGTCTGGTTGCCCGACGTTGCTTAGCAACCTTACAAAACTCCTACTGTGCACATGCCCATGAAAAGAGCTAGAAATCCTGAACACTTAAACCATAGGACTTTCTAATCAGGAGCTCATCAGCATTATCCTGCACTCTCTGTGATTTTTGATTGCTGCTCTGCTTGTTTTAATCGATGTATTTGTAGGTTCACTATTAAGTTTTGCTTTTGCCATGAGCTGGGCCATGTTTATTTTGGCATTTTTGCCACTTTGATTGTTATTTTGTTTCTCCCCAGTTCTGTTTGTTGTCACTCAGTGCTTTCTCCCCTGGAAAGTGAGAACAGTGGGTCCGAGAGCTGTGGGATCTTTTGCACTGAGTGGGTCGTGCAAGAAGGTTTCAGAGCCCCGTGCCTTCCGGTTCAGGCCTGGGCTCTGGAGATAAGACAGCTCTGGTTTAAATTCTGGCTCTGTTACATCTTTGCTGTTGCACCTGGGGCGGGTCACTCCACTCCTCTGGGCTGCGGTCTGTTTAATCCCTTTGTACCGTATTTGCATGCCTGTAATAGGGGGATGATAATCATCGCACGGGCCCTGCGGAAATGCTGTGAACGTGGCCTGAGGCAATCCATGTAATGCGCTCAGCACAATGCCCAGTATGTTGCTTTTCCACCTACCATTCCTTACTTGTAAAGGGCGAAGAGTAAATGGTCCTCTGGGGGGCGATTACATGAAATAATGCACAGGAAGTGCTTAACACAGTACCTGGCACATAGGCCTCCACAAACTCTTAATGATAGTGACCACAGCTGTTACTTCCATTTCTTCATCTCGGGCCCCATCCAGCTGGAAGTTTGGAGATGCCCACTTGAAGTGTGCCTGTCGAGGCAAGTTCCTCGCCTGCACATAGGCTCTGCCCAGTCTGCCTGTGCCTGGTTCCCTCCCTCTCCTCCCCAGCTAAGCCCAGGTTGGCCTCTGTTCCATAAAACGGGGATTACGGTTGAAGTGGTTTATATCTTTTGCATGGGCATGCTGCTTTGTGGTATATTTAAATAAGGAATGCATTTTGTTTATTTATTTTGGGGGGTCAGATTTTCATGGGGAATTTTTGGCCCTGACTTTTTTTTTTCAATGCTCATTCCTTCCGCCTTTCCCTAAATACCTCCTTTTACTGACTTCCCGTGTCTGCCTCTGTTACTGCTTTTACTTGAAACAGCTGTATTTACTAGCATGCTCCACCCTCATTATGTAAGGTGGTCTTAACCCTTTTTAGAACTGCTGGAAAAACAAAAAAACAAAAACAAAAAAATAACAAGGTATGGTTTTTCCTGAGAGGCTTTCTGAACCACCACTCATTCTGGATACGGTAGATCAGAGGGGGCCCTGCTGTGGTTTCTGGTGCTCCGTTTTCAAGGCTCTCCATTGTTCGTGATTCTCCAGCCTTACATTTAAATCCATCTTACTCAGGTGGGAAGAACTCATAATAGGAATCCTCTGCTTGGAGGCCTAGATTGTTATTTTGTAACAACTGCTAGTGCTGGTCTGCCAAAGGCTCTGCTTTCCTTCCCACTCTCTGTGGTCTTCGTTGGTCTGTTGCTAGCACCATGTTTGATACAGCTGTTCCCTGGGAAACATTGTCAGGAGTGTGTGATTAAAATCCTCAACTTACCATTGAACTAGCTGGGTGACCTCAGTTTCCTCATTTATCAAATGGGAATAATAATAATATCCCTTCATAGGATGCTATGAGTATTGAATATATAGAACTACCTGAGTCATAGTGCATGCTCCATAAATATTCCTATCATTTCGATTACCATAATTCTTGCCGACTGTAGTCTTCCTTCCATAGCATGCTCAAGATAAAACCTGATTTGGAAAAATATGGATTTTCAAGGTTGAAGGGGGTTCTCTTGTCCAAGTTCCAGCCATGTACAGGTTGATCTTCCACCAGCACGATTTTGGAGAAAGTGGTCATTCTCCTTGGTTTGATTACATTTAGTGGTGAGGCACTCCGTTCTTCCTAGGGCAATTTATTCTATTTTTAAAAGCAGTTCTAAGAAGAAATTTTTCTTTGTTTGGGGGTTGAACTTATCTCCCATTACTGGTTATTACAGAGAGCAAGCAGAATCCTTTTCCCAAATGATAGGATTTCAAACGTCTTATTGCTCTTGCATTTCTCACCAGCCACTTACCCAAGTCTTCTCTTTTCTCCATAAACTTTTATAATCACCTCAACTATTCTGTGCGTGTTAGACTTTGAGACAGGCACTCTCCCCGTTCCTAGTTATGTTCCTCTAAATAGATTCCAATTCTCTTTGCCTTTTGTTAGTTTGGACGAGACCTTCCACTCTCTTGTTATCTTACCTTCTATCAGCGCATGCTAAAGGGACCTCTTCACTTTGGACAGCCACCGCCCCTGCGTTGGCTCATTTTGACCCAGCTGTTCACTGCATCCCCAGTGTCTCCCCAACCCTCCCTGCTGTTGATCCTATTTTCCCCCTGATCCCAGATTTGTGCACTTGACCTTTTGGCGTCTAAGTGCAACACTTTGCATTTATCCTAATTAAATTTTGGCAAATACTTTCATTTCATCAGCTTTTCAGGAACATTTCTATTTTGATTTTCCCTTCTGGCATAATAACCACTCCTCTCCTCATTTCCTCTGCAGTTTTAGTGAGCTTGCCCTACAGATCTTTATCCAGGTTGTCAGTATAATCAACAAGAGTTCTCTCTGCTTTTTTCCAAGTCTTTCTGTGGTCTGGGGTGTGGATTACATAAATACATTGTCCTGTTCTTTCCTGCTGGGGTAGATAAAAATGTTGATGTCTTATTAGCCTGTAGCATCTTCTTTCCCTGGGGTTCTGTTCATATTTTCTCTGGAATGATTTCCTATTAATGTTTAATTCCCCTGTTTGTTGAATTTTCTCTAAACTCTTGGTTTCTTGTAGGCTTTTCCTTCATGACTTTTGCTTCATCCTTGTTCTGTCAGGCTGGTGCCAGAAGCCCCATCAGCATGGGATGTGGGGTGTGTGTGTGTGTGTGTGTGTGTGTGTGTGTGTGTTGATGTGTATATGTGTGTTATTCTCTCCTGTAAAATATTTTAGCCTGAAAAATTGGGCCCTCCTTTCAGCAGCATGGCTCAGCTGAGAAGCCTGAGTTTCTCAAAGTGATTTCCTTTACCATGTGAGGCGCCCCCTGGCACAGGGCTCGTTTGCTTGAGTAGTGCTTGGAATGAATGTGATAGAGGATGAAGCAGAGAGGCCTGAGGCCCTCCCGACATCATCGTAAATAATAACAACAACCACCACCACCACCGTGACAGCTCCCATTTATGGAGCCCTTCTTTGCGCCTGGCGCTTTTCTCACCCTTTATATGCATGGACTCAATCTTCGGACAATCATGTGAGACAGGAACTCGTTGTGTCCCCATTTTACAGATAAGGAAACAAAGTCAGAGAGGTGAAGTAACTTCCTCAGGTGGGAGAAGTGGAGCCAGGGTTTATCCAGGCAGTCTGGTCTCTGGTCTGCGCGCCAACCACTGGTCATGTCATTCCTCCCCCAGGTTAAGTCAGCCGCCCTTACCTATCTTCTAAACCCAATTCTCAAAGAACAACCAGAAGAAAAAAAACAACAACAATGATATCCAGTCGAATCAGGGAGAACCTGTTTGATGTAAGGCATCCCGAGAGGGATGCCAAGGCTATGTTCTGGCAAAGGAGCCATCCTGTCCAGCTTGGGGAAGTAGGTGACATTCGAATTGGAGCTTGAGGGTGAATAGGGTTCCCATGGGTAGAAGTGGGAACGTGGTTTAGATTCGCAGAAGTTCACGGTTGCATGGAACCTAAGAGGGCCTGAGCCCCATTTAAAATGACAGGAGCTGCGCTTAAGGCAGTTTTATCTAACAGGAGAGTTTAGGGCTGAATCCAGTCTTAGGAAGAATATCACCATAGTTATGTGGCTAATTATTATGATTTTTTATTTTGGATTTGAGGGGATAAATTCTCCATGTACAGTTCTGATGAGCCTTCTTGACCAATTATATTCCCCCACGAGTATCTGCCTAGCTTTTGCCAGGGATCCCCATCCTTTTCAGTTAGTTGTACTACTTGCCTTCTTTCAGCCATGATCTCCAGGCTCCTGCCACCCTGAGATCAGGTCCTGCTGGTGCAGGATGCATATAAGATGCATCCTGGCTGGACTAAATGTGACTTCACTTTTCACGGTCTTATCACTACTTGTGTGGGCTCATACTTCTCTTCTCTTGTCCAAAATGCCAGTCCGAGTTCCTGACCCCTGATTCATTCTGCACTTTGGCAGCAGTGTGCATTGTCATTCCTGAAAGTCTGCCAGCACATTTAACCACCCACCTTGACTCCCTCTTGAGTTTTTCAGCCTCCCTAGTTACTGTCTGCTACCTAGCATACCCACTCTTTGCTCCCCTGCCCTCAATTAGTGTAAACCCTGGCTCGGGTCTGTCTGCATAGTGTGTCCGTGGTCCTCTTCTAATCTGAGGTTTATGGGCTTGACCATGGACTTGTGCATCTTGTGTATCTCTCCTGGAGCCTGAGCGGCTCCTGGCCCCTGCCTTGACCCTTCCAGACTGGCTTCTTGCCCAATCCTGCCCTCTATGTAGCTCTCCATTGCCTAGTACTGAATTTGGACTTTGACCATCTAAGCTTCAATTCCTGAGATTGGATTTTCTTAGGATCTTTGTGGCCTGGACCTTCATTGGAGACTGGAGACTCCCAATCCATGGCTGTGTCCGGAAAACAACTTCAGACTTCATCTTCATGGCCATCTGAAGCCTTTTATGATGCCCAGGGTGGTGTGTAGAGGTCCTCTGGGGCTGGACTCTGTGAATGATGAATTACATACAACATGCTCTTAAACTCCCTGCAGCCCAAGCAGAGGATAGAGCAGATTCTTCTGTGATTGAAAAGCTCAACAATGATGATTTCATTGGAGAGCTGTCCTGCTCAGAAATGTGTTACAAAAGTTTCTGGACCATCTAGCACTTTCCTGATATTCTTTTTCTCCTCTGCATCTCTTCCAAGCTCTAGAACACGGGTAGAAAGTGTTTTATACATTGGGTTTCGAAGGGGTCTGAATGGGAAACCAGTGGAGAGTATGGTGTGATATAACCTTTAATGAGGAAAAAGACCTAGGTGGAATCCTGGTTTCCATCCTTTTTTTTTAACTGCAGAAATTTATAGGAGTATCTTTCTGAGTCTTAATCATCTCATCTGTAACCTTTAGAATGGTGGGAATAACACCTCTCTCACAGATCTGATGCAAGGTTTAACTGAGATCAGATGTCTGCAAATGTCTCCTAAATCTAGTGCCGTGGGAATACCTTACTGATTCCACCCACAATATCTAAATCCTGCCTCTGAAAGATAACCAGGGTTCATCTTAGAATCTTATATTTACAGGTGAGGAAACTCAGCAGACTCAAAGGCCTTGCTCAGGGTTACCCATGTTTTTGAACTGGGGTCTTCCTTTTCATCTATCAAGATGCATCTTTTACAAATGCACACATAGCCTCACACCAATGTCGGCAATCCAAATGGGTGGAGTTGAGAGGACTTTTCGCCTTAGTAATTAATAAGTGGCAGTTTCCAAGAACGTAGAACCAGGGGCTTCCCTGGTGGCGCAGTGGTTAAGAATCTGCCTGCCAGTGCAGGGGACATGGGTTCGAGCCCTGGTCCGGGAAGATCCCACGTGCCGCAGAGCAACTAAGCTCACGAGCCACAACTACTGAGCCCACGTGCCACACTACTGAAGCCCGCACTCCTAGAGCCCGTGCTCTGCAACAAGAGAAGCCACCGCAGTAAGAAGCCCACACACCACAATGAAGAGTAGCCCCCGCTAGCTGCAACTAGAGAAAGCCCGCACGCAGCAACGAAGACCCAACGCAGCCAAAAATAAAATAAATAAAATAAATTTATAAAAAAAAAAGAAAGTAGAACCAAATAAGGGGCTCTGTGAAGGATGCAATCATTTAAAGGAGCTATTTGTTGAGTGCCTACAATGAGGACTAAGGCAAGTGAAATGTCCTCATCACTGGAACAGCTCAAAATAATGTGGAAATCCATCTGGGCTATCCTTTCCCACCAAGTGACTGACAAGGCGAAGGCCACCATGCTAGGTTCAGAGAGGACATTTATGGGGTGTTGGGGGAAATGAAGGATGGGACACCAAGCCCTCAGGAACCACTGATGAAAGCAAGCCCCACTCATCCCTTTTAGTGGGTATAAATATGTAGAAAAACTCACACATCACAAAAAAAAAAAAGTACAAGTAGAATAAAAAAAAAAAAACTCATGGGGAAAATATTAATCTGAGAACAATTGTATCCGAGAAAGAATTCCAGTATGCCTCCGCAGCTAGCTGGCAAACAGCACAAGTTCTGCATTTTATTAGAGTCCTAACTCTGCGTAGAACACTGACCTTATTTGAGAAGCATTTCATAAACACTGACACACAGCGCAGCAGTATTTGAGGCAATGAAGATATACAGGGCCTCCTTTGGGAGGCCAGCTGCCCCTCCTGGGCTATTCCAGCTGTAACCAGACCACTGGGCATTGTTTCCCTGTGGTGCTCATTCACTCATTCTTCTCTCTTAGGTTTAACAAAGCAGGTGGGAGATTTCCCAGGGGAAAATGAGGGAGGGGGGGCTTTGGACGGAAATTGGCTCTTTGGGCAGGTTTGCCTAGGCGTGGGGAAGGTGATAGGCAAGACTCAGCTTTGAGGGGAAGGGTCTGAGAACTTTCATTTGGCCCAGTTTCTTTTTGGAGATCTCGTCTTGTGCCTGGAGATGTGTGCTGTGCATGTGTGTAGGAGGGTGGCTCCTGGGTGGCCTCCACCTGATTCTCCGGAAGGGAGGACCTGGGGCTTGCAGTAGCCCTAAGAAATGCACGCACTACATCTCCTCCTGCTAAAAGTTGGCACTTTTCTTTCCATCTGCTGCCAGCTTACAAGTTCTGAATTTCTGCCATGGAACTCGCTTCTGTCCCTCCCTCTCTCATTTCCTTCCCTAGCCGAGAGGGTTTCAGGCTTTTGAAGTATCTCTGGAGATCATCTGGTCTACCCACTCCCCACTGCTCTCAGCCCACCTGGACAGAGACATGTCTTAGAGCTGTGATCGGTGGGGACCTCAGCTTTGTGGCATGAGCTGCCCTCATGAGAAGTTTGTCCTGCTTTCATTTCATCCCTGATCACAGCATTTGGGCCTTGATAACAATCACTCAGCCGTAGGAGGCCTCTGCCAATCAGGGAAACTAGGAAGACAGAAGAGGGACCAAATCTAGTACAAACAATAAGGAATAATGTGGAACCAAAGGAGAGGCACCAAATGGGTGACTTGGGATTTCAGAGCCTATCCTGAGGGCTCCAAGCACCAAAGTAGCTTGATTACGGTGTAGAAAGGGAAAATCCCAGATCAAAAAGACAGCTGGGAAACAGGACTAGAGCAGAAATCCAAAATGGGAAGGCCAGTCACTTCATGAGAGTTTTTAACGACTCTAGTGCCCCCCCCCCCCGCCTTCTAATTACTTCATACCACAAGATGGTAACCAATCTGCTCTGTTTACTGTGTTTAGGCGTACCTTTTAATACTTTCTGAAACATTTCCCATAAGCTTCTTCCTGCCATGTGCCCTCTTCATGTGTTCTAGAAATTTTGCAAAGACCTAAATCTCCTCTGGGTTCTTTCCCGACTGGAGCTGCATGCCGATTCGAGCCATATTCAGCCAGGAAGCTCTCTTTCCGTCTTTAAAACAAGAAACATCTCCTTCTGAGAAGACTTCACTACAGTTTTCTTTGTGTTGCTAACGAACAAAGAGGCCCCATTGCAAAACAGCATTTCATGAGCAGAGTGGGGCTGAGGGCACCACTTGCCAAATGTGACTGTGTGTAGTTGTGTGGGCGTGTGGCGGGGAAAACGGCTTTGTCAAGAGGAGGGCCGAGGGAGGCAGGTCTGGGGAATTTGTAGCAACTGCAGCATGGTGTAGTAGAAAGAATGTTTGCCTGGGAAGTTGGAGACCTGGCTGTACCTCTGACATACCGTGTGACCTTGGACAAGTCACTTGACCTCTCTGGGCCTCAGTTTCCTCGTCTTATAAGGGGATGAAGGGAGTAGACTGGACGATCTCCAAGAATCATATTAGCCCTATGCATCTTTACTTCTAGGGGCTGGGGTTTGAGGTTTAGACTGGAGCCAATATCCAACCAACCCAAGGGACTTTCTAGAGGCAGTAGAGAGGCCAGGACAGCTGCTTCAGGGAGTGGCTGGTCCTTGATTAAGGCTCAAATAATTAGCTCAGTTCCACAGTAAGCCTTCTGAAATTAAGAAAGAAAAAGATGTTTAGTTTCAAAAATAGCATGTTTCTTAAGACTGATTGGATTTGGGCTTTGTAGACTTTCTGCAAAGACAGAATTTCCCTTCCTCTATAGCAGAGCAGTTTACAGTATTGATGCTGGAATTAGTGTGATCTGGGCTTGAATGCCATCACTAGCTAAGCAATCATGGGCATGTTCTTTAACAATCACCTGCTTCCTTGGGCTGCTGGAGGATCAAATGAGGTGATACATGTCAAGCTTAGAGGGCAGTGCCAGGCATTAAATATCCACTCAAAAAGCCATTATTCTGATTACCTACTACTGATTAACAAACCACCCCAAAACTTAGTGTTGTAAAGCAGTGGCCATTTTATTATGCTCCATGATGCTTTGGGTCAGGGTTTAAGACATGGTTCAGTAGGGTGGCTTGTGTCTGCTCCCTGATGTATGAGGCATCATATAGAGAATGGGAATGACTGGGGGAGACTTGAATGGGTGGCTACTAGAATCATCTGCAGGCTGTTCACTCATATGTCTGGCCCCCAGGTGGTTTGACTCAAAGGCTGGGCTCCATTGGGGGTGTTGACTAGAGTGCCCACATGTGACCTCTCTATGTGGCTTGAGCTTCCTTGAAGCATGGCAGCCTTAGAGTGACCTAACATCTTACATGGAGGCTCAGAGCTCTAAGAATGGTTGTGTCAGTACACAACCCAGAAGTTGCCTGGCTTTTTATGAACTGGTCTTAGAAGTAACATAGTATTCCTTCTGCTGTATTCTACTGCTCTAAGCAACACAAGCTAGCCCAGGTTAAAGTGTAGGAACCACTTCTCCAAGGAAGAAGTCCCAAAGAATTTGTGGCCATGTTTAAAAAACTCTACAGCCGTGTATTTATCATCGTTATTTTCTGTACTGTGTAACTAATCTCCTAACTAGATTAAAAGCTTCTTGAGGGCAGGAGCTATGTTTCTCTATGGGCTTTGTACAATGCTTGTGAAAATCAAACTAAGTCAACACATTTAAAAAAATCACATTGAATTAGATAGGCAGGGGGTTTGCTGGAAAGTCCCTGAGCTTTAAAGCCAGAGAGATTTGGATTTAAAAAAATCTGTATTCAAAATGTGCCCTTTGGCAAGTTACTTGTCTTTCTAGACTCAGTTTCCTCATCTAAAAAAAACGGAGACAGTGGGCTTCCCTGGTGGCGCAGTGGTTGAGAGTCCGCCTGCCCATGCAGGGGACACCAGTTCGTGCCCCGGTCCAGGAAGATCCCACATGCCATGGAGAGGCTGGGCCCGTGAGCCATGGCCGCTGAGCCTGTGCTCCGCAACGGGAGAGGCCACAACAGTGAGAGGCCCGCGTACTGCAAAAAAAAAAAAAAACCGAAAACAAAACAGAGACAGTAATACCTATTTCAAGGATTGTTGTAAGAATTAGCAAAATGCCCAACACATAGTTGATGCTCATGAACATTGTGAGGCATCCTGGAGCCGCGGCAATCACACAGATGCTCAAGCTGACAGATCTGGTTTCAGATCCCATCGCTTACTGTCATGTGTCAACAGACCAGTCCTTTCATTGTTCGGAGTCTTAGGAGCCTCATCTATAAAATGGGTGTAGTATAATAGTAAGTACCTTTAGGGTTATTGTGAGGTTAAGTTATGTGTCATCTAAAGCTACTAGCCCAGTCCCTGACTCTTAGTAGGGACTTAATACATAGTACTGTGTACTGAGTAACCACAGTTAACAAGGATAGTTCTCCTGTTTGTATATTGATTCATCCTTGAATTTATGCATTGAACAATTAAATATTTAATTGTAATTATATATTTAATGACACAGTAGCCTCGTTTTTCAAGTCCCTGCATACTAGGGTCTGTAGATGCCTAGATGTGGGAAGAAAGCCTCACAGGATGGAGAACTGGCCCTTTGTCAAGGAGCCAGCTTGGGAGGGTGCTCTGTTTGAACACATCTGCAATTGAACTGTAATGGCCCCTGTTTGCTTTTGACCCCAGAGCGCCCTCGGCTTCCTTGATATCTTTTTTCCTTTGGGACTATCCTCTTCCTTACTGCTGTGTAACTACAGGCAAACACGCTAACTCTTACCTGTGTCTGTTTTTGCTTTTTTTGAAAAGTGTTGTTTTCCTGGCTCAAAGTTGGCAAAGCTCTACCAGCCTTGTCTGTGTGGTGCCAGGCCAGAACACCAGGTCTCATTTTTCCAGGTAGTTTCTGGGACCTGAGCTCTGTTAGGAGCTTCTCCTTTTCTTCCCTAAGATCTCCTAAACTTCTTTAAGAAAAAGCCTAGATAATCTGATAAGATAAATGGACCGTGTTCTTAGAAAAATGCACAAACTCACAATATTTTGCAAATGATTTTGAGGCCATTCATGGCCACTTTTCCGATGGCAACTTTCTTCTGAATGACCCTATCTGTTTCATTGGTTTTGATTACAGGGGCTTCCGGGTTTTTGCTGAGTTCTCCTTGAAGTTCATAGCGTACCTGTGAGACTGTCGTATGTCTTCTTGCTTACTTGCATAAGTCCCTCCATTCCCTCCATCGTAGTAGACGTGTTGTGTTGTGGCTGCCCAGGATTCAGTCTTGCTTCCCAGAGGAATATTGTCTTTTGCACTCACAGGATACAGTCTGGTGGATTTGTAATCAGGGACCTTGCCTTCTCCTAGTCAAGGGATGAGCTCATGACCCAAGTCAGGTCTGTCTGGTGCTTCCTCCCTGGAACTGGAATCTGAACCAGAAGGACAAAGAGACTGGACATGGTGGCTTGCCAGATCATCTAAGCACTTGTGCAGGGACGAGACGTGCCTGCTTTCCTTTTTCCCAGACCTGTTTTTAAGATTCCCACTGAATCCAGAAGACCCTGATCGCTTTCTAGTGAATTCCCTTTTGCCCAAGTTCACAAACTTACAACCAAATGACTCTAACTGAGAAAGCCACAGATAGCAAACTTCTGGGAGAAAGTGGCATAATGAGAAAGATTATGCCTGGCATTTGGAGAAAGGCAGACCCGGGTCTGAATCACAGTATTACCATTCACCAGCTGGGTGCCCTTAGGCAGGTTCACTTTGCTCTTAGGATGTCAACATCATTGTAAAATAATGATAATGAGTCCTGAAGTCCTGATTCTCAAACTTGGTTGCACGTTGGAATCACCTGGGGAGATTTAAAAATTACTGATGCTTGGGTCCCATCCCCAGTGATTCTGATTTAATGATTTTGAGGTGCTTCCCAGGTGTGATTTTGTAAAGCTCCCAGGTATTGCTGATGTGCAGCAGTGTGTGAGAAAACTGACCTAAAGAAAAGTTCCCAATTATAGAGAATATTAAATAAGTTATATAAAACACTTAGCATTATGTAGGAATTGATAAAAATCACTCTCCTTTCCCTTACCCTCTTAAGGTGAACTAGAATTGCTTGATTTTGCTTCTAGCACAGTTTTCCTTGTTTGGAGTAGTCATAGCAATGCTTGACAACCACGGTGTAATATAACCCACATTATTTTTACCATTTGCGGTGAAGGCCGATTGTAAATGTAGCTGGAATTACAGAATCTACAAAAATGTGATTACTTTTACATCCATAAAATAACTAGGGCGAGTTCAACAATGCTTTGTGAGAACATTCTATGGAATAACTGCTTTAATGGGTAGACAGAACTGATTTATAATTACTATGACAACAGCAAAATGGAGTGATGTCTTCCCAAGGGACCTGGACCAGGACCCAAGAGGACTCTCTCCCAGGTCTGCCCTGCAACCTGCTGAGTGACCTTGCCTCAAGCAGCTTCTCTCTCAAGTTCTCAGTTTCCCCAGATCCTACTTTCCAATTGGTGCAGCTTCAGCAGTATCTTTTAAGGAAATATGTTGATGTGACAGTTGTTAAGACAACGATGAAAACGTTCTATAGGAAGCAGAGTGCAAGCAGGGCTTTGAAACTCTTGGAGGAGATAATTATCTGTATATCTGCTCGTTCTCCCAACTGCCACCCCTCTTTCTCTGTACCCCATAGCCTTTCCTGTATCTTGCCACGTAGGAACCTATCCACACCTCTGTCTTAATAAAGTCTTTTCTACAAAGGAGATGCAAAGGGAAACTTACGTCTACACAGGGTTTTTCTACCTCAGTACTATTGACATTTTCAGCGGGATGTTTTATTGTCGTTGTGGGCTGTCCGACTCATTTTACGATATTTAGCAGCATCCGTGACCCCTACCCACTAGATTCCAGTAGCACCCTTCCCTAGTCTGACAACCAAACAAAACGTCTCCAGACATCGCCAGATATCCCCTGGGGGACAGAATCACCTCTGGTTGAGAACCACTGTCCTACCTAATCTCAATGAAGTGCGTTTCAATTAATAAAGCAGCATCATTATGTATGCACAATGGTTAACCTCTGTAGTACCCTCAGGGATTTTCTCAGACGTCCATGAGCCTTACGTCCATTATCACACATGGGGGTTCTGAGTTACAGAGACGTTAACTGCAATAATAATAATAATAACCACGGCTACCATTTATCGAGTGTTTATTATGTGTTACGTGCATAGCTAAGTGCTTGATATATTATTACATTGTCTCAGTTAATACTTACATGGAGATAATTTGCAAACCAGTGGCCAGTGGGCCAAAACCAACCCTCCAAAGTGTTGTGCTTGGCTCACATGGTATTGACTCACATATTGGTGTTTTTTTTGTTTTTTGCTTTTTTTAGTGTCAATTTCTTGCCAACATTTTAAGATTCGTGAATTCATATAAAAATCCATTTCTGGCTTCTTTTTTTAAAAATTGGAAATTTTGGCAACAGGGGTTCAGCTTGGCTCTATGGCAGTGGTTGACTAGTGTTTAGATGAGGCATGTCTCCATTTCACCGCAGTCCCCACCGCTCCCTGTTGTGACTCCAACCCTGAGACTGTGTGTCAGCTGCCATTTGGCATCATGTTATTTTTCTTTTGCTCAGCCCAACTTCCCTCATTGATATCAGCTGCCAGGCTCCTCTAGGCTGTCGCATTTGTGGCTCTTTCCTTACACTACACCACACTGTGTGGCATATATTACCGTTCTCATTTTAAAGGTGGGGAAACTGAGGCTCAACCAAAGGAAAGCTCTTGTCCAAATTCATACAACAAATAAGCAGAAAAGCTGAGAGCGGAATCTAAGCCTTCCTATCTCGCCAGCATTGCCCTGCCTGGAATCACAGAGTAGACACCGGTAGAGTCTCCCTGCATCCTGGGATGCTCCAGCCGGATCTTCTGCATCTTAGGGTTTCCTTGGAGAACCAAATCTCAGTGTCCTTTTGATCACCAGGAAACCCACATGTCACTGGGACGGGAAGAGTGTCCTCTGAGTGTAGCTCTCAAGCTGCGTTTTTCCTGCGTCTGTGCCACTCTTTGGTCTGTGTCCAAAAGCTGCTCACACACTCCCACGTAGCTGTGGGACCAGCTGGTGTGTGTGCTTCTGCCTGAGATGAGGCTGCTTGCCTGTGGGGAGGATGTGATTGCTTTAGGAAATTAAGTGGGAGTGATTAATTAGGAAATGTACTGAGGACTCTGGAAAGAAATAGCAGAAAAGGAAAAAAAATTGGAACCCTAAATACAGAAAGCTTCTAGCCACGTGGCTAAGGAGACTGCATTCAGTGGAACTGAGAACATTTGATCGTGGTTTGTTTGTTTGTTTGTCTTTGCTGCTGTTGCTTTGATATACAAGGATGCTGGGAAGAAC
The DNA here is from genome assembly GCF_025265405.1 of Mesoplodon densirostris. Lineage (NCBI taxonomy): Eukaryota > Metazoa > Chordata > Mammalia > Artiodactyla > Ziphiidae > Mesoplodon > Mesoplodon densirostris. The sequence goes on from NC_082663.1 coordinate 164,978,321, forward strand.
CATAACATCAGCTGACCCAGCCTCTCGTTTCACCAAATGGCAAATGAAGGCTCAGAGACTACCAGGAGAAGCTGACAGCTTAGAAAGAACAGCAGGGCTTGGGACTCAGAAAGACCTGCGTTTGAATTGCTGATGTGTTCTTGCAGGGTGTGTAAACCTGCGCAAGTCTCCGTGAAATCAAGGTAGCATTGACTATTGCCAAGGGCTGTAGCAAGGCACCAGTGAACAAAAGCAGGCACGATGACTGCTAATCAGTACCGTGTGCCAGGCACCGTTCTAGCGCGCGGCCTGTGTTCTCTTACTTGTTTACAAAAGTCCTGTGGAGTCGGTACTATTATTAGCTCGTGGTGTAGATGAAGAACAAAGGCAGTGAGAGGATACATTATTTATTCGATGTCCCAAAGCTCGTAAGTGGTAGAGCCACGTTTCCAGTGTAGTCCGAGTCAGGAATCCACGTCCTCAACCATTAAGCACTGTGCCTCTTATGCATATGATGTAATGTATAGATACCATTATATAACCAGTAAATAATATAGGACATTTATGTATGATATAACTGATATTATAAATTAATTAAATTATATGCCAAAGTAATTACTGTATAAATAATTTATATATAAAATGCATTCTATTATGTTGAACCCTGTGGAATGGTCCTTTTTGTTGGTAGGAAAGGTTGAAAGTAGTAACCTCACAGAGTTCATCCTAATATGTGCTGTACCAGTCACAGAAATTTCTCCTTCTCTCACCTTCCTCAGCAAGTTCCTAACTCTGAACCTCAGTCTCCTCCTCCACAAAATGGGGCTAACCTCCCTCACAAGTGGTGCTGCTATACCGTGTCAGTCAGACAATGTGCGTGGAAAGCATCTAGCATAGTGCTCAGTAAGCAAGATCCATTGTTATTACCTGATTACAGCCGTGGCTCCCCACACACCTGTAGGGTCCTGCTCTTTAGTACTCCTTCTTCCACCCCCAGTGGCTTGGCTTTTAGCTTGAGGGTCTTCATATGCAATAAAACTTTCAGGTTATAGGTGAAGTATTGGGCCCAGGAGCTGTATTTTTATTCCACAGGACTTTGATATTTTCAGTATGCTTCAGTCAAATACAAAGCTTCCCGTCAGGCCAGGCCGAACGCTGTTGCCTTCCACGCACATAAGAATTAAGGGGCTGCCGGCATGAAATACCACCCTGCTGAGCCTCATAGCTCATTCCTTCTGTGTTGGCTCTCAGGTCCTCATGGGACAGCCCCCCTTGCTGTTCTTCCTGAATTTTCGGCTTGTCAGCCAACCTCCTCTTTGGAAACTCCACCCAACTCCAGTCCAATACAATGAAAGTTCCTTCTGACCTCCTAAGGTTCTAGGTCTTTGCAGGAGAGCTGTGGTGATGGCCCTGCTCTCTCCCGAAACCCCTTGCCAAAGTGAGCTTGGAGGGATTGGTGGCCCAAGCAGAGAAGAAACAAGCCTGAATTCCTCCTCTTCAATCCTGGCAGTGTCTCTGGATGGGTATCAGCAGTCCTTCCAGTCAGTCTGGAAAATCATTAGGAGACTAAGTCTGCCCTCATCCTGGAGGGAACCCCTTCTGTTTCCCAGGGATCTTGGGGATCAGAGCAAGTACCTGAGGGGGTGGGGTTGTTTGGGTCTGTGCACTAATACTGGAGCTTCATAGTAATAATAAAAGCTGACTTTGATTGAGACCTCACGTTGCATCAGGCACTGTGCAAAGTGTTTCTTATTGTTTCATTTAATCCTTACAAGAATAGGATTAGGTCTGAATTGAGGCACAGAGGATAGTTTGCCATGTTGACACATGTGCCAATGGTAGAGCCGTAATTCAGGCCAGTCTGACCCATAGCTTTGATTTCTTAACCACCCCGCTCTATAGCTTAGAGTCTTCTTACTTTTGAGTTTCCACCAAGTGGGCTCCCCTGATTCTAAAGCAGCAGGTTTTACTGATTCCTAGACGTGGAAAAAAATTGCAGAAAGATGGTGCTGATGGTCCCTGAATTAAAGCTCTGAGATACTTGTGGTCTCGATTGCTGCCTGGGTCTCCTTTGTGGAGCTGGACTTCCTTGTGCCAGCTCCAAATTCCATCAAAGGAAGAGTTGTACAGGTTCAGTGGAGTAACACAGTACTAGTATCAGGAGAGCCCATTCATTCATTCACTCATTCATTCAACAAAGCTGTGCAGAGTGCACTCATGTGCACCTGTGATGTTCCGGTGAACAAGCCATTTCTTATCTTGCCAGTTTTCTTTTACAAAAAACAACCTACTATGATGGTTATAATCGAAACAATAAAACAAAAACCAAGAACTCAGAAATTACGCATTAGCAAGGATGTGGAGAAATGAGAATGCAGTGTAAAGTGGTGCACCCTCTGTGTAAAGCAGTATGGCGATTCCTCAAAAAGTTAAGCACAGAGCTGCCATATGATCTAGCAATTCCACTTAGTTTTGAGGAAGTTTGTACTCAAAAAGAAGTGAAAGCAGGGACTCAAACAGGTACTTTTATGTCAGTATTGCAGCATTATCCACCATAGCCAAAAGGTGGAAATAACCCGTGTCCATCAACAGATGAGATATGTACATACAATGGAATGTTATTCAGCCTTAAAAAGGAATGGAGTTCTGATACGTGCTACGACCAGGATGAGCCTTGAAAACATTGTGTTAAGCAAAATAAGCCAGACACGAAAGGACAAATATCATGTGATTCCACTTATGTGAAATGTCCGGAATAGGCAAATTTATAGAGACAGAAAGTAGATTAGAGGTTAGTAGAGGCTAGTGGGAGTGGAGAATAGGGAGTTAGAGCTTAATGGGTACAGAGTGTCTGTTTGGGTTGACGAAAAAATTTGGAAGTAATGGTGATGATGGTTGTGCAACATTGTAAATGTACTTAATGCCACTGAACTGTGTACTTAACAGTGGTTAAAATGGTAAATTTTATATATATTTTACTGCAATTTAATGAAAATAATCTCATCACAAGAGAAAGAAAAAGTCTGCTTTGTAAAGGAGTAACATCTTATAGAAATCCCTTTCTTATTCCCCTCAGCACCCGGGGCATTATGCCTCGCATAGGGCCTGGCATATAGTAGATGCATATTTCTTTTTTTGCTGAACCAAACTGGGAACAGACTAATTCCATTTGTAGTCGGAAATGGCAGCGAGGCTGTTGAGTGTAAATTTTACTGCCATGGCAACTGTGGAACACCAAGATGATACATATGAAAATGCAGTGGTATTTTTGGCAGGTGGGGTCAGCTGAAGGTAACACGGCCCATTGCAGGTAAATGTAAGGTTTGAGGGAGCGTGAATTGTTAGAAATTGTTATAAAAATTCAGAATACCAACCAGGCTGTGTCCTCTTTGTTCTGGTTGAGAGCATCCAGGCAGCTCTTTGGACCAAAGCGAGTAAGAGGATGAAGTTGGTATTGGACTCCAGGAATCTTTGCTAGAAGCTGTCAAGGGATGACAGGAGGCCAACCATACTTCTCTCCATTCGTTCATGGCACAGTTTGAATCCTCAGGAAGAGCCTCTGTGGGTCTAAGGATCTCCTTGACTGTTAGCAGAGTCACAGCTGGTATCTGGGGGAAGAAGAAAGAAGACCGTAATTTGACATTTAAGGAAATAAACCTGGGAGGAGATAAAAGGGATTCGTCTTCCTGTGTTGTTTCATAGGCTGGAATGCTTCTTTTAGAAGGAAATGGTTTCTAAAAGCTGATGTGAATTGTGTGTTGCGGTCAGTTGTTCTCCCTTGTGTTCAGGCTTAGGTAACCATTTTTGGATTGGGAAGGAAAGTCTTTGCCTCCCCTCCCCTCTAACACCCCTCCCCCCCACCAACACACACAGATATGCAGACATGCAGTACACAAACAATCATTATTAGCAAGCGGGGAGCAGTCTTAGAATCCAAGAGCCTGATGTCCTGCAGGGTCCACCATCCTGTCCTCAGCCCACCTATGACTTCCCTGTTCCAGACTCAAGAGTTCTGAGCCCTATCCCCTTCTGATGTGTTGTGTGACACAGTGGCACCATGAAAGAGCCTAGCCCTCTGACACTGCCACTGGGCAAATCCCATTTGGAAAGGTCTTTAGACAGCCTCTGGGGGAAATCTGGGGATGATTTCATGCTAATACAAAGTCCATGGGGTTTGGAATTAGGGCTAAATTGAATCGAGGCTTTGATAACTTGATAGTCGTATAACTTTGATAAGTCACTAAACTTCAGTTTCTTCATCTGCAAAATGGGCACAGTGGTACCTATGACCCAGGGTTCATGTGTACAGTACCTGAACATGAGAAGCACCCGCACACCACCTGCAAGTAGGCAGCTGCCCACTCCTTGGCAGTTACTGCTATTATGAGGAAACCTACAGCCATTTTGTGTCATTTGGATCTGGCACTAGAGTGTACAGCTGCTGGTCTGCTTGACAAATCCCAGGCAGCCATGATGTAGCAGAGGTCACGACAGCACCCAGCTGTGTGCCATGATACAAAGAGCTAATGTTTAGAGGTCAATCACTGTATTTAAAGCACCAAGCTGCTTTATACACATTATCATGTTCATTCTCACCCCAACTCTGTAATGTTGGTACTATTATACCCATTTTTAGAAGAGAAAACTGAGGTTTACTGAGGTTAAATGACTCATCCAAGACCACTCAACCAGTAAGTACTTAAACCCAGACATCTGACTCCAGAGCCCAAGTGCATAACCAACACACAAGCTGCTGGGGCACAAAAGCCTCCCTTGGGGTCACTTTGGAGGGTGAGCCAGGGAGATGCTGGTCTCAGGGTCTGCCATGTGTTCTGACCACTCAGTCTCAGAAGCCCTTGTCCTATCTTGAACATCTCCCCATTTGCCCATTGAATGGAGTCCCCGTTCTTTGCTGCTTTCCCAAGCTTGCCAAACTCAGTCCCCATCAGTCATGCATTAATTAGTTCATTCTTTCATTTATTCCGTCAGCATTAATTTTGCTGACCAGCTCCTTTGTATCATGACTGCTAGTGCTGGAGATCCTTTATTGAGTACCTACTAGGCCCCAGGCACTGTCCTGGTGACTTTCACACATTGTCCAATGTCATCTTCATACAACTCTATATGGTAGACCTTGTTACCACTTGCTGCCTATTACTGCTTCACAGTTGATGAAACAAAGGCCCTAAGGAGGTTAAAGCGGTTGCTTAAGGCTCCCAAATTATGTCAGAGCCAGGATTCAAATCCTTCAAGGCCTTCATCAACTCTAGACCCAAAAAGATGTCTTTCCTTTTCCTACTCCTATAGCATTAATTAGTCTTCTAGTTGAACAGGCATCAGAATCACCTGGAGGGCTTGTTAAAACACAGATTGATGGGCCTCGGCCCCCAGAGCTTCTGATTCAGTAGGTTGGGATGAAGCCCAAGAATGTGCATTTCTAACAAGTCCCCAGGTGATGCTGATGCTCCTAGCTGGGGGACCCCACTTTGGGAACCACTGCTCTAGTCCAGATTCTTTCAGGACAGGGATCCTGTCTTTGTTTTTCCTCTAGCATTACACAGTGCCTGGCACAAAGTCGCTGCTTGGTATGTATTTGTTATATTGAATTGTTCAGTCGCACTTTCGTTTTTCCTTTATATACCATGTTGTGTTTTTATTTCTAAATGTGCAAATTCTTAGGCTTTGCCATTTAGGATTTAAACACCCAGGGATCAGGAATTTCACCTTATACTTTTTAGCACCTTTCGCAGAACGTTGCATACACTGGGTGTTTGGTAAATGTTGGCTGGTTGGTTGGTAATTCAGAGACCAACCTCGTTAAGACCCAAATTGCAAGCCAATTGAGCTCTGGGAGTATAACTCTTGAAACAATCTCTAGATCCCTAGAAAAGGGCCTAGTATATTGTTGGTGCTTAGTAATGTTTGTTGAATGAATATCACCAGTCTCTGTGGCTTTGTGGCCAATAGCCTGAGGGTCTGCCTGCTACCTTGAGCTCAGTTCCAGCCTGGGAGTTCAGCCTCAAAGCATAGGTTGGTGGATGGAATTTTCCAGGGCTTTCAGTTCACCTACAGCAATGATTCTTAACCCTAGCTGCACACTGGAATCTGGGGTGCTTTAAAATAATATGTATGCCTGATACCTATCCCTAGAGATTCTGATTTCATTGCCCTGAAGCGTGGCCTGGGAAGCAAGACTTGTAACGCTCCCCCAGGTGATTCTAATATGCAGCCAATGTTGGGAACCCTGACCTAGAGCACTTGGCTGCATGGTTTTCTCTGGGGCATTACAGAGGGCTATGCATGTACCTGCTTATGGGTGCACATGTGTGTAGAGAAGGGTGAGGCTGGACATGCCTTATTGAGTGGTGCAGAGTGGGCATCTCTGACTCTAGGATGAGGGTGCAGGGATTGGAAATCAAGCCTTGGGTAAAAGCTTGGCCAGGCCCGGAGGGTCCTTGAGGGCATCGAGCATGCCTGCTTCCCTTTCCTGGGGCCGCCTTTGGCTGACTGCTGATCGCCATGTTCCTTGGCCAAGGGGGCTCTGTTTCAAGGCTGAGGGCAGGAGGTGGTGGGCTGAGTGCAGGTGGTGTGGCTATTGGAAGCCCCTTTTGTTCCCTCGGTTCGGAAGGGGCCGTCCTCCCAGGGGCTGAGGTGGGGGGCTTAGCTTTTGGCATCATGCGCATCGGCACTGAGTTTATTCTTGGGTTTCTTGGTGGAAATGCACACGGCTACTTGAGCCCCACGCGCTGGCTGAGAGCAATGGGAAAGGTCATGCCTGGGCCCCAACTCCAGCAGGTTGCTTGACTCAGCACAATCCTGGTGTAATTAGGCATGACAAGAAGGAAAAGGGGAAAGGGCTGGTGCTTATTGGCTTGCACTCAGCCCGGGTCCCCAGGGACTAGGGGATTCAGAAGTACCAGCTGTTCTCAATTTTATTGGAGCCAAGGTTTGGCTCACCTACAGCCATCTCCATCAGTTTGTTTCTGAACCACTGGGGTACGCTTCAGTAGCCCGGCAGGATCAAGTCTCCCGGAATGATGGTTGGGTGAGTAATTCTCATTCCCTTCCCTTCCTTTTTCTCTCCTAACGTGGTCTCAGAAGCTGTGTGTAGGAGACACCATCATATCACTACATTCAAATCACCCGCTGTTGTTTGAGAGGTAGTTTTGAGTAATGCACTGCGCTGGGCGCCGGAGCTTTTACACTAGGTAGGAAAGCATACAGTCGTTACGGAGTCTGGAAGCAAATCCAATGACCTCCTTGGGCCAGAGAGATTATATAAATGGGTAAGTTGGGCTGCCTGTGAAGCCACAGGGAGTGATGGGGGCCAATAGGGGCCGTAAGTGGACTGGGGAACTCATGCCCAGCCAAAAGCCTTTTTTTTTTTTTTTTTTTTTTGCGGTACGCGGGCCTCTCACTGTTGTGGCCTCTCCCGTTGCGGAGCACAGGCTCCAGACGCTCAGGCTCAGCGGCCATGGCTCACGGGCCCAGCTGCTCCGCGGCATGTGGGATCCTCCCAGACCGGGGCACGAACCTGCGTCCCCTGCATTGGCAGGCGGACTCTCAACCACTGCGCCACCAGGGAAGCCCCCAAAAGCCATTTTTAATTTTAATTTATTTTTATTTTTTAACATCTTTATTGGAGTATAATTGCTTTACAGTGGTGTGTTAGTTTCTGCTTTATAACAAAGTGAATCAGTTATACATATACGTATGTCCCCATATCTCTTCCCTCTTGCGTCTCCCTCCCTATCCCACCCCTCTAGGTGGTCACAGAGCACCGAGCTGATCTCCCTGTGCTATGCGGCTGCTTCCCACTAGCTATCTATTTTACGTTTGGTGGTGTATATATGTCCATGCCACTCTCTCACTTCATCCCAGCTTACCCTTCCCCCTCCCCATGTCCTCAAGTCCATTCTCTACATCTGCATCAAAAGGGCGTTTTCAGGGCTTCCCAGGTGGCGCAGTGGTTGAGAGTCCGCCTGCCGATGCAGGGGACACGGGTTCGTGCCCCGGTCAGGGAAGATCCCACATGCCGCGGAGCGGCTGGGCCCGTGAGCCATGGCCGCTAAGCCTGCGCGTCCGGAGCCTGTGCTCCGCAACGGGAGAGGCCACAACGGTGAGAGGCCCGCGTACCGCAAAAAAAAAAAAAGGGGGGGGGGGCGTTTTTAAAACACTCACTACCGAGCAAACAGAACAGGGTCTGCACACTGGGACTTAGTGGTGGGCAGCCAGTGTCACACCTTCTTCTGGCCACTTAAAGTGTGAGCACTCAGCTAAAGGGCCACAGGCTCCCTCATGTCTGTGTGAGGGTCTGGAAACCCAAAGCCCAGGATGGACTCATGATTCTGGAGATGTTCTCTTCTGGAGCTGGCTTCATCTGCAGAGGCTGCTTAAGGAGCCCATGCTGACTGAGCATCTGGGGAAGCCTGCAGAATGCAGCTAGCCAAGTCGGGAACTGACCTGGGCCAGTGGGTTAGTGTGGAGGCTTCTGAAGAGGCTGCAAAGGGGACCAGGGAAGACACTGCGGTGCCTCTGCCCTCCAGGTATGACTGGGAGGCTCGTCTGTCCCTTGAGGAACAGGAGGAGGAAAGCACAGGGTGGGGCCCTGATCACTCTCGTCTGTGCTGCCTCCAGCTTAGACAGAGGATGTTGACTTGGAGAGCTTGGTGGCTTCTGCTCTTCTCCCACCCAGTTTCCTTGTGGTTTCCCTCTGTCCTCACCTGCCTGCTTTCACCAGCACTGTGCTCATTTGCCCACCACCAGACTCAGACCCAGATCCCCCGGGGGGTGGCCCTGGAAGCTTTGCCTGTGGTCTCAGCTTCCCGAGCTCTTCCCCATGTGCCATAAAATCTATGGAAAGGTTGCTGTAGATCGAAAGGCCTGTATCAGGCTCAGAGATCTTTCTTACAAGAGACTGACAAAGAAACACAGACTTGAGCTCATGGAATTAGAGTGGCAAATCCTTTTCTCTGGGGTATGAAGCCTTCCACAGCTTCCAAGGCTTTCTCGCTTCTTATGTAGTGCTGTTTTTAGCTTCCTTATCCAGATATGTGGGACTCTCCCATTGTTGTTTTCTTCTTCTTTGTCCATCCATGTGCTTGTGTTTTCCACGGAGAGTGGGTTGCAGTGAGACGGTTCCTGCAAAGTCCCTTGCCTCCTTCTTAGAACAGTTTACCCCCTTGAAGCACCTCACATACCAACACCATGGCCCCAAGCCACGTCACAGTGAACAAACCACAGACTGAAATTGCAGCCATTCAGGAGAGAGGAGTCTTTAATTTAGGCTTAAAATAGCCCATAGCCCGAGAGTTTGAGGGATCAGAAGCAAGGTGTCATAGCAGGAATGGGTGTTGGGGACCCGCCCCAGGATGACCGAGCAGGGGCTGTGGACTGGGAGATAGATAGGCATAGAGGTTGGGAGTCTGGGCTGGAGGCCCCTGCAGCTCATTTGACATTGTCTTCTTGGGTGTCTTTCGTAATGGAAGAGTGAACGCTGTGGCAGTAAAAATACATGGGACCTGCCTACTCCGTCTGGAATGGAGTATTTGCTCCTCCCTCTTTCTCAAAACTCTGTGCAGGCATCGTTATAATATTAGCTATAATCAGGACAACCTGTGCACATCATATGTTCCAGGGGTGCCATTCTAACTGTACAGTCTTGAACAACTCCCCCTGGAGTTGTGTAAGACACGGAACTGGTAATAATAAGAGCAAAGAGATATTGAGCACCTCTGGGCTAGACATTGTTCTAGCCTCTTGACATGAATAAACTTGCTTAATTCTCAACCCAGCCCAAGGAGGAGGACACTGTGATTAGCTCCATTCTACAGACGAGGAAGTGGAGGCACAGACAGTTTAAGTTACTTCTCCAGAGTCGTGTTGCTGGGTCAGTGTACCAAGTGCAGAATAAATGTCAGTATGACCCCAGTGCCCACACTTAACCATTAGGCATCACTTTCCATATTAATATTTTGTGGTTTTTACTCTTGTTATTGTGATTACTGTCTGTCTGAGTTCGGGCTGCTATAACAAAATACCACAGACTGGGTGGCTTAAACAACATTGATTTCTCATAGTTGTGGAGGCTAGAAATCCAAGATCAAAGTGCCAGCGTGGTGAGGGCTCTCTTCCTGGCTTGCAGATGGACACCTTCTCTCTATGTCCTCCTATAGTGGAGAGAGTGCTCTGGTGTCTCTTCCTTTTCTTCTTTTTTTTTTTTTTTTTTTTCGGCTGTGTAGGGTCTTCGTTGCTGTGCCCGGGCTTTCTCTAGTTGTGGCGAGGGGGGACTACTCTTCATAGTGGTGCACGGGTTTTCATTGCAGTGGCTTCTCTTGTTGCGGAGCACAGACTCTAGGTGCACGGGCTTCAGTAGTGGTGGCTCACGGGCTTAGTTGCTCCGTGGCACGTGGGATCGTCCCAGCCAAGGGATCGAACCCGCATCCCCTGCATTGGCAGGCGGTTTCTCACTGTGCCACCAGGAAAGTCCCTCTTCCTCTTCTTCTAAGGGCACTAATCCCATCATGGGGCTCCACCTGTGTGACCTCATCTAAATCTATTTACCTCCCAAACACCCCACCTCCAAATACCATCACACTGGGGGCTAGGGCTTCAACGTATGAAATTTTTTTTGAGGGACACAAACATTCAGTCATAACACTGCCATTTCCTTGTTTTCGACCCTACTGGACTATGTAAGTTCCTAGATCAGAGGTCAGCAAACATTTTCTGTAAAGGACCACATAGTAAATATTTAGGCTCTGGGGACCATACAGTCCCAGCTGCAACTATACTCAACTGCCCATATTGTGCTAGAACAGCCATAGACCATCTATAAACAGATGAGCAGGCTGTGTTCCAGGAAAACTATATTTATGGGTTCTGAAATTTGAATTTCATATAATTTTTATGTCATGAAATATTATTCTTCTTTTGATTTTTTTCAACTATTTAAAAATATAAAAGCCATTCTTAGCTCATGGGCCATAACAAAAACAGGTTGAAGGCTCCATTTGGCCTGTGGGACATCTGTCCTAGAGGGCAGGGACGTTGGGGGGTTACGGATTGATTTTAGTCTGTGCCTCCCCAGGGTCTCGCTCAGTCCTGACTCTGTCTCCATCCTCAAATAATGACTGAATGAATTCCTCCATGGTAAGCTCTCCCAGGTACGCTCGATGACTCAGGGATACCGCTGATTTTCAGAGCATGAGTAAAAAGTTTCTGAAAGCAAGGGATGGAAGTACACTCATTGTCACAGTGGCCAAGAAGAGGGCAGGAGCCTCCCTTCATGGATGTTTGTAGGAGAGTGAATTTTTTTTCTACATAAAGTGGAGGGATTTATTCTTCGCAAAGAGACCTAAAGAGCATGATTTGTAATAGGAAACAGATTTTCCCCGAAGATAAATGGAATGTCCCCACCTCCCAAACTGAGAAGAGGGTTGTTTCCTCTTTACAAAGGAAACAAATTGGATTCTCAAAGGAATAATCAGAGAAGTTTTTTAAATTGTCATTATAATCAGCAAGATAGGGTTTCATGAATGATGAAAGGGAAGTTTGCCTTCCTTGGGCCTGGATGTGCAGGACTGGTTGGAGGATCAGATCGGCCCTTCTCAATCCCTGCCTAATTCCTGCCCCTTGGCATTTTACAGCACCAGATGGGGGTGAGTGGCTCCTGCCCGCATGGGCGTTGGTGGGCCCATCCGGGGCCCAGTGTCTCCCTGTAAAACATTCCCCTCCATTCCAGCTCCTCTTCAACATGCTACTAAAGTAGGTCCTCTCTCCGCAGTCAAGCTTCCAACGGCTGCAGTTCATTCTGGCCCATGGGAGAGGGCATTACGGATGGAGACTTCCCTGAGCAAAGGCATGGTGCTTGGAATGAGCCTGGTGGGTGAGGGGAACCTGCCTGGATGGATTGACTATTTGGGCTACACTTCCAGGCAGCCAGCTACAAGGCTGAGGCCTCTCATCTTGGTGGAGGTGGAGAACCTTGATGGATTGAGGGACCATGTGCCACATATCTGGATGAAAGTCAAATCAGCTTTGTGTTTGGCCAAATGCTGCTGGGTATGGACGCCGAGAGCTGGTATACATCTAAGATTGGCTGGGAGAGGGGGGAAACTGCATCCATTTGATCTGAAAGCCTTAACTCCTCAGTTCTTTGCTGGGTTCTGGAGTCATGGACAGGACTCCCATCCAGCCCTTGCTCTCTAGTTGCTTGTAATAAAGTAGACAGATTCCGTTCCTTCAATTCCCTGAGAGATACAGGAACAAGGAGCACGGAGCCCCAACAATCCAGCTCTGTCCGCCAGTCTTGTTACCCTATAGATAATACTTAGAAGACGTTAACTGAGGGCAAGTTCCTTAGCCTCTCAGGACCTGTTTCCTGTGAAATGGGGTTAATGATAGTATCTACCTCATAGGATTGCTGTGAGGACTCAAAGGAGATGAGTAGTGACTGATACATGGTGAGATCTCAGTGCATGGTAAAACTGTTACTGTGGTGGTGGTTGTTATTTCCTAGCAAGAATAATTTCCTACATTTGTACAGCTCTTTTTTAATTTATAAAGTCCTCTCTCTTACAGTACCTCATTTAATTGTCTCAAAAGCCCTCTGAGGCTCAGCAAGTGCTATTAACCCATTTTGCAGATGAGAAGAGTGGCTTGCCCAAACTACCCAATTTGGAACTACATTATGGGACCAGGTTGTGAGCCCCAGTGCTGCAGCTCCTGGTCTGGTTGTCATCAATGACTATGTGTCATTCTGCCTTCTCGCAGGGGTCTGGGGCCGTGTCAGCCCTGTGGGTGGTGCCCAGGTATGGAACAAGTGTTCTCTGCTCTTGAGGAGCTGAGAGTCTAGTTGAAGTTTGAAGAGCCCCGTCTAGGAAGTAGAGAGTCCACATATGAGTGGAAGCCACTTTTGCTGTCTCCAGCAAGAGAGGTTAGGCCAGAAATCCATTAGCCAGGAGTCTTATACGGCGCCATCAGATGACACCCAGAGTTTTCTTGTGCTGAACCTGCAAAGACCTGTCTCTGATCTCCTGCGTGTCACTCAGCAAATGCCCTCCATGTGTGAAATGAGCAACGGAGCCAACTCTCTGGTGGATGGCGTTAGGTCCAGGTTGCATCACAATCTCCCTCACCCCCGCCACCACTCCTGCTTCACAACAGACCTTAACGTTATTCTATGATTACTTTGCGTCATCCTTCCCAAATGTGCATCAAATTAAAGAGTTCTTAGGGCATGGCAGGACATGTTTATGGGGAAGAGTTTCCTTTAAAGTCACAGCTCGGCCTGAACTCACTTTATTAGTGTTTATACAAAGTATGTAGTCTGTTCCAATGCAATCCATGTTTATTATATTCGTGGAGCAATCATTGCATTCCTTGGGCTGCTCCTTCCTGTTTTCTTAAAGCGATTACTGAACCTATGTTAAAAGTGAATCGTGTGTGTATTCTGTAGCTGGCCAGGCTTGGAGACGTGCATCGTTCAGAGAATGACACTTAACCACGACACGTCCTGCAAGTAACACAGACTTTGAAGTGGTCAGTGGCCCAAGTGGACTACAAGGGGGGCTCCTTCAGAACAAAAACATGGTGGGCAGCCAGGCCCCCTTGTGAGCACTTCCTTTGTCTTCCACCTCTGTCATGGGTATTTTGTGGCTCTAGCGAGTACGAACATGATGTTGATTTGCTCAGGATAGTCCCAGCTTTTTCCTGTTTTCTTGATATTATTGTTAATGGCATCCCCTTTGATTCACAAAAGCATTCAAGTTTGTATGATAAACTATACGGTCACTCTGGCTCTAACTGGTGTCCACATTCACTGCTATCAAGTTTGTATGATAAACTGTGTGGTCACTCTGGCTCTAACTGGTGTCCACATTCACTGCTATAAATGAAATATGGACATCCACTTTGGATCTCAAGATGCTTTATGGAAGGTTGATGTGTCTGGGTGGACTAGGAAAATCAGGGGAAGACCAGGTGCCTCTTCTAGGTTAGTTAAGCACCAAGGTCCCACCCGCCCTTTCTACATCTTACTTGTGCTCACATTTTACATGAAAAATAATCATCAAATTGATGGTAATGGTTACTTATTGGGTACTTACTACGTCACCAGCCCTGCGGTAGAATCACTTTATCATCTCATTTAATCCTCACAACATCCTAGGAGCGGGGTACTACTGGTATTATATCCATTTTACAGATGAGGCAACAGAAGCTTAGGGGTTGGTTAAGGAGCTTGCCTGAAATCACACTGCTCTCTAGTAAGATTTGAGCCGAGACTGTTGGATTCCAGGGCCTGCTTTCTTAAGCATTAGGCTCAGGAGCAGGGATCTCAAACTCACATGCCAGTAGGGAACAGGCAGGTGACGTAGGTGAGGGAAGCAGATGAATGGGACTGATGAATACCAGAGCAAAACGGGCTGTGGCCTCTTAGCTCCAGTTTCCAGTGGCCGAGAAGGCCCAGGGTTGTTCCATCACCTGATTTGGGGGAGATAAACCAGAATTGCAGATTTGTACGTGAAGTGCTCCCAAATGGGCGGTTGAGTTACAAATGTTAAAAGTCGCGCTGAGGACCAGACTCAACATCTCTGTGGGCCGCAATTGGCCCTTGGGCTTTCCTTTTGCAACTTCTACTCTACTGTCTCCAGCAAAGAGCTGGATATGCCCCGGGTGTGCCTCTTCCTGCTGGAGGATGAAGCTGAACAGAGCGAGGCAGGGGTCTCCTGCTGCAAGGAGAGGAAGAGTGGAGCCTCCTTCCCACAGGCCCTCACTTCCACCACATCCTCCACTGCATACGAGCATCCAGGCTGCCCCTCTGTCTGGCCCGTTCTCCTCCCCGCAGGTAGCTGTCTGCACGGCGCTGGCTGCAAACTTTTGCAGGTGTAAAATTATATATGCAAGAGTGTTGCCAAGCCAGACATTTAGCCCAGGGAGGCTTAGTTCCCAAACAACTGAGGTAGTGTGAAGCTAGTTTTTTTAAATCGAATTCAGTCCTTTCTCTCCCGTCTGCCTGTCTGTGTTTTTAAACTTGTATGTGGTTATGATGAGAATGAAGTATAAAAGTCGCAGAATAATTGAATGATACCTCCTGTTGTGCTAGTCAGGAGAGGTAAGGCAGGAGGTAAGAGCTCTGTGGTGGCTGATCTGCGGGGACACACTGCTGTCTGTGACCTGGTGGGATGGTAATTTGACAGTTCTTGAACACATGCTGTTTTCTCTCTTCCATTGGGGAAGATGCATGGATGACATTAGATCCTTTGGGGCTGGGAGAGGGAGCAAAGAAAGAAAGCCACCCATTAGGACAGGGCAGTCTGAGCAGCTCCTAAGAACTGTCCTTGGACTCACCAAGGAATGTTTTCCTTTGGCCAGATTTCTAGAGTCTTGAGTGGCTTTAGTTCTGCTGGTCACTTTAGCTATGGGGAGAGTCTTATTTCAACTGGACCACTTTTTTCAGTATTTCTTTTTTTCCAGAGGGAAGAGGGGGTGAATTAGTAATACAGATTTACTGTGGAAAACATTGACAATACTAATGAGCAAAATGTGAAATGTTTAAAAAACTAAACAAAGCTCTTCACCCCGGGATCCAAAGAAAACTAGTGTACATTTCTCTGAGCGTCTCCAAGGGGCCTCATTTCACTCGAGGTGTCTGGGGGGGCAGTGGGGGAGGAGAGTCTGTGGTCTTGGCTCCCACGGAGCTTCGTGCTCCCTTGGGAGAGGAGGCAGACACACAGGAAACAGGCAGCAACATAACGAGGTGGAAGGAAATGTGACGAAAGACCAGAATGGATTGTGCAGAGGCTAAATGATGCAGAAATTCCGGGCAGGGTCAGATCAGCGCAGGATGGAGAGGCTGGGAGCCCTGCAGAGAGCAGGGGTGGGAGGCTTCACCAAGCCTGGAATGAGGGTGCATCAGTTTCCTGGAGCTGCTGTAACAAAATGCCACAGACTGGGTGGCTTCAAACGGCAGAAATATATTCTGTCACAGTTGTGCAGGCAAAAGTCTGAAATTGAGGAATTGGTAGGGCTGTGCTTGCTCTGAAGTCTGTAGGGAGAGTCCTTCCTTGCCTTTTCCCAGCTTTGGATGGTGGCTGGCAGTCCTTGGTGGTCCTTGGCTTGCAGCTGCATCACTCCAGTCTCTGCCTCTGTCATCACATGTCTTCTCTGTGTGTCTCTGTCTCTTCATCTTCTAAGGACTCCAGTCCTATTGGACTAGGGCCCACCCTAATGGCCTCTTATAACCTGATTACATCAGCAAAGACCCTATTTCCAAATAAAATCATGTTCACAAGTACCGGGAGTTAGGACTTCAACGTTATCTTTTGGGGGGAACACAGTTCAACCCATAACAGAACAGTAGGATTTGGATGAGGGGAGAATGTTGAGGGCTTTCGAGGCCAGCAAATAGCAGGGACATAGGTGTTGATGGAGTGCCTAGTACAGTTCCTGATCTGATGTGTGCTCAGTAAATGTCTATGGAGTGAAAGAAGTAAGAATTAACAAACTTACGGTTGCCAGGGGTGAAAGCAGGGCGGGGCGGGGGTGTGTGGGAGGGGGAGGGATAAATTGGGAGATTGGAACTGACATATATACACCACTATATATAAGATAGATAACTAATAAGGACCTACTGTAGAGCACAGGGAACTCTTCTCAATACTCTGTTAGGGCCTATATGGCAAAAGAATCTAAAAAAGAGTGGATATATGTATATGTATAACTGATTCATTTTGCTGTACAGCAGAAACTAACACAACATTGTAAATCAACTATACTCCAATAAAAGTTAAAAAACAAAAACAAAAATAAAAACAAGAAAACAAAAGAATTAAATGAGGCAGGCTGAAAACAGCGCTGAGACCCACCGGCTGCTGTGCTCTTGCACTGGGAGAGAAGCTGGCATTTTGGGGAGATTAATCTGTTTGTAGGGAACAGGTTTGATGTCAGGGAAAGAGACTGAGGGTTGTTCAGTCATTTCGCTGCTTGACCCCCGCCGTGGTTCTGATGGCTGAAGACCTGAAGTCTGCCCCGTGAGTGCTCCACGGTCTGGGTGCCACCTGCCTCTATATCCCATTTGGGGCCATTCCAGTCCAGTCACCTGGACCTCCTTTCTGTTGCTTAGGCCCTTGAAGTGCTTTCTCTATTCAGAAAGTCTTTGTGTTTCTGTTCCTCCACTTGGAAATTTCTGCCTTCAGCCCGTCCCCTCATCTGGCTCCTCCTTTTTGTTTGAGTCTTGGACCAAATCTCTCCCCCTAACAGAGGCCCTTCCTGGCCACCTTTGCTAGCGCTCCTGCTTCTTCCCACCCCCATCTTTCTTCTCGTCACCTCACCCTGGCATGATTTCTTGGTTATTTCCTTGTAGCCTGTAGTTCTGCCATCTATTTGTGGTTGCCTGTGTCCCACTGTATTAGTTTTCCCTGACTGCTCAACAGTCTCAAACTTGGCAGCTTTAAACAACTCCCATTTATTAACCCACAGTTAGCTGGGGGCCTCTGCTTCAGGGTCTCACAAAGCTGCAATTCAGCTGTTGCTTGGGGCTGTCGTCTCATCTGAAGACTCAGCTGGGGATGGACCCGCTTCCAAACTCTTGAGGTTGTTGGCAGAAGTCAGCCTCTGGCAGCCCGTTAGAACTGTGGGCTTCAGGCTCTTGCGGGTTGTCCTCAGGTTCTCCTTGGCTCTTGTGGAGGCTGCCCTCAGTTCCTTGCCTGATCGGCCTCCCTGACATGCTGCTCACTTCATCACAGGTAGCAAGGGAAAGGGTCCCCTAGCAAGGCAGGCACTCCAGTCATACGTAATGTAACCACAGCAGTGACCTCCTGTCCCCTTTGTGGTATTACGTCGGCAGGAAGCAAGCCATCAGGTCCTGCCCACGCTCAAGGAGAGGGGACTACACAAAGATGCTGACACCAGGGAGTAGGGATCTGGAGGCTGCCCTAGAAGTTGTCTGCCACACTCTCCAAGAGAATAAAAGTGACAGCAGGGGCCATGGCGGGAATCACAGAGTTCCTGAAAGGAATCTTTCGGGTGTTGTGCAATACCCTAGCCACAAGCACAGTGCCAGGTTCAGAGTAGGTGTTTAATAAAGGCATGCTGTAGGAAGAAAGGAAGGATGCAAGGGAAGGAGAGAGAGAGGGAGGAAGGAAGTAACGAAGGAAGGAGGGAAAGAAGGAATGTCCCACTTTCCCCTGCAACATGCCAAAAGTAACAGCTAAACAAATCTGCTTGTGGTTATCCTGAGGCAATGCCTCCGGGGTTTTATACATGCTGTTTCTTTTATTGAAATCCTCTTTTCTCCCTCCCACATATTCCCATGCCAACCAACCTGGCTATGGCCAAGTCATTCTTGAGGTCTCAATTAAAATGTTACTTTTTCAGAGAAGCCTCTCCTGACCCTGAAAACCGGATAACTCAGTACTCCTTCCGATATACTCTCCCATAAGCTTTTTCTTTTTCTTTTTCTTTTTTTTTTTTCGTGGTACGCGGGCCTCTCACTGTTGTGGCCTCTCCCGTTGCGGAGCGCAGGCTCCGGACGCGCAGGCTCAGCGGCCATGGCTCACGGGCCCAGCCGCTCCGCGGCATGTGGGATCTTCCTGGACCGGGGCACAAACCCGTGTCCCCTGCATCGGCAGGAGGACTCTCAACCACTGCGCCACCAGGGAAGCCCTGCTTTTTCTTTTTTTAATTGGAGTATAATTGCTTTACAATGTTGTGTTAGTTTCTGCTGTACAACGAAGTGAATCAGCTGTATACGTATACATATACCCTCCGTCTTGGACCTCCTTCCCATCATCCCCCCTGATCCCACCCATCTAGGTCATCACAGAGCACCGAGCTGAGCTCCCTGTGCTATACCACAGGTTCCCACTAGCTATGTGTTTTACACATGAGTAGTGTATTTATGTCAAACCTAATCTCCCAGTTCATCCCACCCTCCCCTACCCACCCTGTGTTTGTTTATATGTCTGGCACAGTCTAGAGCAGGAGTCTGCACACTATAGCCTCCAGGGCAAATCCAACCTTCATCCTGTTTTGTAAATAAAGTTTTATTGGAGCATGGCCATACCCATTAGATTGTGTATTGCCTGTGGCCGCTTTCATGCTAGGAAGCAAAGTCAAATGTTGCAATAGAAAATATGGCCAGCAGAATCTAACTTATGTATTATCTGGCCCTTTAAAGAAAATGTTTGTGAGCCCCTAGTGTAGGATGCTTACCACAGTCTGTGGTATTTGACCCTTTATTTATTTCTTCCCCACTAAACTCTTGAGTTCCTTAAGGACACAGATGATGCCAGTTTACCCCTGGTTCCCAGCATTTAGTCCAGGACCTGAAACTTCATGGTCAAGATATGTTTGTTGAATGAATGAATGAATGAGTGAATGGTGAATCTGTCAGAAATAGAAAACAGCTGGAAAAACTCAAATTAGGGTTATTTGAGGAGGGTCGATTTACAAGGGGCTGTTTCAGAGGTGTAGGTGTGGCTCAGGGAACCAGGACTAGAGGCGATGGAGCTGTTACCATCCCTAAACCAGAAGAGAGGAGAGGAGGTCAAGTGTCCTGGGGCAGGAAACGGTCAGTCATGAGGAGGAGCCGTGACCTTGGGTGGCGACACTGGCTAACCTGGGTGACCTCTCAGGGTGGCAACCAGGAGAGTGAATGCCTTTCCTCCCTCTTCTCCCTTCCTCCCAGCTCAAAGAGAAGAGCAGGGCCCAGGAGCCAGCCTTGCAGTGTGGTCCATTCAGGTCAGCCTCCCAGCCTGGAGAAAGGTGAATAACTGCAGCTGAGGCCACAGCCCCCTTGCCAACTTCTTCTGGTTTGGTTGGAACCTCTTCTTTGCTGATGATAAACAAGGGGTTAGGCTAGGCAAGAGACATCTTAATTCGGGCCCCTCCTACCCTTTCCCGAGTGGGATTCCCCCAGATCGGGCAATGCGATCTTGATGTGAGTGCATCACACCCTCTGAAGGCTTGTTCAGGAGCTTGCTGCCCACCCCCTCCTCAGACCCGCCACTTCTCTGTGACCCCTGCGCGGCCCCCGCTGTCCCCCCCTTCCCATCCGCTCCAGGGGGTCTTCTCTCTGAGTTCCTGCTGTGACGTCTCTCTCAGATCTCTGACTGCCCACTCCCCACCGACTGTAGACCACACCTCTTAACATTTAATTTTGCATGTTCTTACATTGTTCTCTAAGTATCTCACATATCTTAGTCCATCTCCTCAACTAGACTGCAAGCTCTCTGACAGCAAGAACCAAGCCATAATTTTTCAGCCCACTTGGCCTGGGCCCCCAAATATGAGAATTGTAGATCTCAAAATGGTCAGGACTTTATGGGTCATGAATCCAGCCTCCCACCTGTCGCAAGGGCCCCCTAGGCATCCTGCTCAACATGGGTCAACTACTAATCTCTGCTTGTATACCCCTGCATTAGGGACTACTATGTCGTAGGGCAGCCCTTACAAGTTCACCATATGTTGAGACCTTATCTTCTTTCCTGAAACCCAGAAGGCGGCGCTCTGTATACACTGGTCATACCGAGGGCAGGTGGTCTTAAGGTCTGATCTGAACTGATGGTGTATTCTCTAACTCTGTATGTTTCAGCATCACAGATAAACATCTTTTGTGAAGCCGGTGCTAATCTATCCTCTGCATCCTCTCCCTACCAGTCATTGGCTGTGGGTGAAAATGAACCACTCCAAATGCTGTTTAGAAAGCCCTTCCTCACATACTTTACCTCTTGAGCCTCACAGCAATCCCATAGATCTGATATTTTTGGTCATACTTTATAAAAGTTTCATCAACAGTACCAACACCTGGGGCTCAGTAAAGTTAAGTGACTTTCTCAAAGTCACATAGCTAAGAAGTGAGAAAGTGGAGACTCAGATCCACATCTTCTGAGTTTATAGTTGAAGCCCTTTTCTCCAACCCCATGCTGCCTCACTGCGGGTTGTTTTTTGTTCCTCGCCCTTCCTGAATGTGCCACGGCAAAAAAAAAATTTTGCAAGGATGCCACATAATGAATCAAAAGAAAGATGAATATACACGTGCCAAGATAAGGACAGTGGTCTGCCCTAGAACATTTTTGTTTCAGTTTTTCCAATGTTTTTCTGAATTGCACTTCCTCCCCACCCCACCAAAGGTGTCAGACAGATGTGGAAATACTGCAGAGCTCCAAGTCACAGCACTGGTTTATGATTCACTGATTGGGATGGGGAAAAATAATGCAGGAGTTTACCATGGTGATGCCTGTTTATGAAAGCAGTGTGGTAGATGATGAGGAACATGGTAGAAACCAGACATGGGTAAAAACAGCAAGAAAGCACTTTCCCCTGGAGTTTGCAAAGGGGCTCAGCGCTTGTACGGGCCCAGATCTCACAGGGGAGGTGGGATAAAAAATGCACCAACTTGGCTGGAGTGGGGAGCAACAAAGCCACTAGGAGTATCCCTTCACATTCTTTAACACATATGATGGTAAATTCTATTCTGTTCTGTTCTATTTATTTATTCATTCATTTTTCTGGCAATCATTGGTTACCCTGATATAGTAGAATATGCTTAGACCCTAGCTGGAGATGTGCAGCATGATGTGATGGTTAAAAACATGGCCTCTGGGGCTTCCCTGGTGGCGCAGTGGTTGAGAGTCCGCCTGCCGATGCAGGGGACACGGGTTCGTGCCCCGGTTTGGGAAGATCCCACATGCCGCGGAGCGGCTGGGTCCGTGCGCCATGGCCGCTGAGCCTGCGCATCCGGAGCCTGTGCTCCGCAACGGGAGAGGCCACAGCAGTGAGAAGCCCGCGTACCACCAAAAAAAAAAAAAAAAAAAAAAAAAAACAAAAAAAACATGGCCTCTGCATTCAAAGAGCTTAGGTTCATATCCCAACCTTGCCACTTACTGCTTGTATGACCTTGTGTCAATTTGACTTACTGATAAAATCTTCTAAGCTAGGGTGCTTCCTCATGTGAAAAATGAGATAATTAAGGTACCTACTACATATGATTGCTGACTGGATTAGAGAGAATAAACATAAAGTTTTTGGTACAGTGCCTGGTGCATAGTTTAGGCCCAGCAAATATCTTTTTAAGGCTGATCTTCAGTATTTTTTATCTGTTGAAGGAAGGTAGTAATACCTACCTTTCAGAACTATTGCAAAGAGAAGGAAAAGAAAAAGGTTAGAAAGCTCCTGACTCAAAGATACTGCATTCATCAATGTAGAGTGCTATAACAAATAGTCCCCAAATTTCAGTGACTTAAGAGTTATTTCTGGAACATGGCTGAGTCTAATATGGGTAAATGGGGAGACAGGGGAGGAAGATCTCTGTTGCATGCAGTCATTCAAGGACTCAGGCTCTTTCTATCTGCCATGTAGGATTGGGCAGGAAGTTTTATGGAACAAGCCTGAAGGTGGCATATATTACTTGTGCTCACGTAATAATGATGAAACTCAGTCACATGGTTGCACCTCCCTGCAAGGGAAACTGGGAAATGTGGTCTATCTCTGTGCACTAGACAGAAGGAAAATGGTGCAGTGGACAACTTGCCAGTCTCTGCCCCAGTGTTCGATGCATGGCAACCACATTTTGTGAATACTAATATAATACCATGGTGATTCCCATGGCATCCTAAGCCCCACTTAGAGGGATGGGCAACCCTAATTATGCAGTCTCTTCTTCTCAGAGCCTGAGAGAAAGGTTGGTTCTCACCTCATCCCTACAGTGACATGTGCCTCTCTGAGCCATCCTTGGCCCCTCTGAGCCATCGTTGGCCATAATGACAGGACTGAGGGTCTCCAGAGTGGCAGGCAAGCCTCAGAAAGGACATGCCATTAAGAGTCATATGAATGGAGTTCCATTGTTAATGGTAAACTAACTATTCAGACATTAAATATTTCTCTTCCGTTCTCTTCCATCTCTCTATTGTTGCAAAACGAATCACTCCAAAACTTAATGGCTTAAAGATACACACTCGCTTTAGTATTGTCTCTCATGGTTTCTGTGGGCAGGAATTCAAGAGTGGTTCAGCTGGGTGATCTGGCTCAGAATTTCTCATAAGTCACAGTCAGATGGTAGCTGGGGCTGGAATCTCTAAGGCGTCTGCACTCATACGCCTGACCTCTAGGCTGTGAAGACTCAAACATCCAGGGCTGGACCAGTTGGGGCTCCTCACATGCCTCTCTCTCTCTCTCTCTCTCTCTCTGGTCCCTTCACATGATCTTACCACTGGGGACTTCAGGTCTTCTGACCTCACATGGCAGCTCAGGGCTCCAATGCAGGTGCTCTGAGAAGCAGCCAGGCAGTCACTTATTGCCTCTTCTAATCTAGCCTCAGAAGTTCTGCAGCATCGCTTCTGCCAGAATCCTGTTTGTCCAAGCAGTCACAAAGGCCTGCTCAGGCTCAACGGAAAGGGGCAGAGACCCCACCTCTTGAGGACAGGTGTGTCAAAGAAACTGTTTGTAGACATGTTTTATTGATGAAACGGCCCCACTTGCCCACCTACCCCCGATCTAGATGCTGTAATGGCTTCCCTGTCTAACGTCACCCCAGATGGGATCATTCGTGCCTGCAGATGGTTCAGAACTCATACTGGGCTGAAGTAGACTGATTTCTTCAAAGGACAGAGCTGAAGGCTGAGAAATCTGGCTAAGGCGCCTGGCCTGGGACGATTGGGGCTGGGGAAGGGACGGACACATGAGGTGGTGCAAACCTCTTCTCAGTGGCAGTTGCCTTAGTTCCCATTTTCAGCCAAGCAGGTTGGCCATCCAGGCTCTGTCCTCACCACACCAAGGTCTGCAAGCAGGAGAGGGTTATGTAAAGCATGGAAGCTCGGAGAACGTAAGTCAGTGACTCAAATTCACACAGCCAGGAGTGAGCAGCAGGACAGAGGTTTACACCCTGACCTGTGTCACCCAAAACCCATATGCTCCCTGGCCTCCCTGGCAGTTTGCACATTGGGCAGGGGTGGCGGTGGGGTTTGGGGCAGACAGACAACAGAGCTCTCTCCCTACCCTCTCTCTGTAGCCAGATACCAGGGAAATAGGTGTCCTAGACACACTGCACGGGAGAGGCAGCGGAAGGGGACCACTCGTGGTGCTCTCACTCAACTAATTATAGTAACGGTAGCTGCCATGATTCTTTAACGAGTGCCTGATAAGCACTGTGAACGTCCTCATCTCGTTTAACCCTCGTAAACACTCCTGAGGTCAGGATTGTCACCGTCAGTTAGAGGGTGTTGGAGAAACTGAGCCTTGGAGATGAAGCGAACTGCCCATAAGTCACTCAGTACGTGGCAGGGCAGGCATCCAAACTCATGGCTGCTTCCCTCTGAAGCTCAGCCTCCCAGACACTGACTCTGTGCCTGAGACAACCCCACAGTCCCCACCCAAACCCATGCCTCCAAGTCCTCGGCATTTCAGCGGCACACTTTGTGCCCTTTCATAAATAAATATTAATTGAAAATATCAGTGCCGCGGCCGCTAACACGAGCTGCCGAGTTACCACGCTGTGTCCTGGTGATTAAACCCTTGGTTGCATTGTCATGTTCTCAGTTGTCACGGTCCCCAAACATCCATCCCAGTTGAGATGGGGGGTGAGAAGGAACTCGGGGGGATGATGAGCACACACAGATTCCTGTCTGTGTGCTGGTGTCCACTCCTTGCATGAACAGCTTTCATGATTTCCCTGGGTGACTCTTGCTCTCCTTTACCAGCCCTCAGCTTAGTCTGAGAAGTCTAAATGCTGCCTCTCTCCATCACAAGCTGGTTAAGAAACAACTTAGATTGTTACTGTATTTTTAAATTTTTTATTTTATTTTTTGGGAGTTTGGGATTTACATATTCACACTACTGGATTTATTTTTTTTAACATCTTTTTTGGGGTATAATTGCTTTACAATGGTGTGTTAGTTTCTGCTTTATAACAAAGTGAAGCAGCTATACATATACATATATCCCCTACTGTATTTAAAATAGATAACCAACAAGGACCTACTGTATAGCACAAGGAAGTCTGCTCAATATTCTGTAATAACCTAAATGATTGTTACTTTAGATAGAGGAAAACTGGATGAGGAAGGGAGGTGGTTCCCCAGGGAGGGGGCTCCAGGACTCACTTGATTTTTATTTCAGTATGACTTTTGCAATCAGGAGAGTAATCCCTCCTCCAATTTGATTTGCCTTTATACAGAGTGCTAGAATCTGAAAATTGTTTCCCTTTTCATTTTATGCAACTTGAGAACTCACAGGTCTTTCTGAGGCATGATAACAGGATGGCAACTTTAGGACCTGAGTAGGAGAACCAAAGAAGTAGTGAACGCATGGATGGGGATCCGTCATTGGGAAAATGGCCTTTTAGTACCTAAATGTTCTGGCAGGAAGCAAGGCTAAACTCCAACTCGGCCAAAACCTTGAAAAGTTTCTGATCAAGAAGACATGGTAAATAGGAATTAATTGTTCAGCCTCCATTATTAAAAACTGTAACATATTATTCATGGTCCTTTTTTAAAAAGATTTTTTTTTTGTATCCCGTCTTCGTAGATAGCTTTAGTGATCACAGTATTTATACGATTGTTCACAAGTTCTTTCTTGACTTTGGTTTTCTCTAATCCTGGTTTTCTACCATCCAAGATGCCTCCTTCTCCTGGACACCAACGCCACCATAATGCTTTGAGCTCTTCCATGGCAAATTCTTCTCTTTGGGACCATTTTCAGGAGCTTCAGCCTACAAATTGGGGCAGGAGTAATCCATGAAGCTGTCTTTACCTGTTGTACGAGATTACTCTTGCCAGGCACATGTTCTACTGTGTTGGGCTATGGAGTTAAATGAGATATGGTCTTTGCCCTCAGAGAGTTTGCAGATTAGCTGGAAAATAGACAAGTACCTAGGTGGGTACCAAAGTCGGTCAAGATTCCTTTGGTTTCAGGTGATAGAAAATTCAACTCAAACTGATTTAGGACAAAATATAAGGGAGATGGGATAGATTGGCTCACATAATCTCAAAATACAGAGGTTTCTGGCATCAGGCATGGGTGGATCCAACTACTCATAGCATAGCGCCAGAACCAGTCTCTTTTCATCTCCTGACTCTGGAAATTCTCTCTTCATGGTAGCTAGATAGCTTCTGGCAACTCCAGTGGAGCGAAAGCTATTGGGAATTTGAGTCATGTATGTACTCATGAAACAATTACTGTGGTCACAGGGAGTGAAGATGCTTATAAGCCTGGCCTAGATCAGGTGCCCATCTCCGGAGTTGGGGAGAGGGGTCAGCCCCACTTGTATGATATGATCCAAGAGCTGGGGGAGGGGGGCTTCCAAAGAAAAATTTGTTATCTGAAGAAGGGGCAAGAGCAGCCAGGTAGCTAAACATACCAGGGCTCTACTGTGTACATAATGGCTAGCTTATTCCATACAATGTCCTTCGGGTTGGTTGGGCATGCTCTAGGGAATATCATTAATCATTGGAATTGCCTTCTCCTTAGCAAGCAACGTCCCTCCAGCTTAAGCCAGTCTGGGTTAAATAGACCATAAGTGTAACCTGCAAAAATCTGACCCAAATTTGTTCTCCATTGCAGTGACCTGGACAGAAATAACATCACCAGGATCACCAAGACCGATTTTGCTGGACTCAAGAACCTCCGAGTCTTGTAAGTAACATGTGGCTCTCCAATGCATTCTCACTCTCAGCTCTTCAGCCTTGTGAAAATGTCCCACTGCCCTGACATCACATCCCCAAGCACTGGACAACAAGACTTCGCCCTTCTGCAGCAGAAAGCCCTTCATTAGTACAGCCAGGTTTCCTTCCCCAGCTGTCTCATTCTGTGTCTCCATGCCGTAGGCTGGCTAGACCAATGGCAGAAGTCAGTTCCAATGACAGGGAACACAGAAGGTTATACACAAATAAATCAACATGCCCAGCTTCTAGGATGACAGCAGGGTCAGGTTGGCTAACCATGCTTCCCTTCCACAGAGATTATAATTTCTCCCCCAGCCTGTGAATTAAAAGAGCAATCAGGACAAAAGTTATTTATCTTGTTGCTTAATAGAGAGGAGGAGAGGAAGGAGGGAGAGAGTCAGACAGGGTCAGAGCCCTTGCTGAACACTTGCAGCTGTGCAGACAGGTAGCAAAATTTGAGAGGGGCATTGATGCAGCAGGAGAGCAAGAAATATCAGGTTTCATTGCTAAATATTAAACACTTTCATCCATTCCTAAATCTGAGTGATAAGAAGCTGCCCAAATTCTTGTCCACTGACGAGTCTCAGACATTCAGGGGTACAAGAGAGGAGGAATTGGACCCTCTTTCCTTCTTTACTCAGAAGGTGATTTTGACCCATAAATGTGGCTTCAGACCTGGAGTGCAGCCTGGGCAATCCGGCCACTGCCTTGGTGTTTGTCGTGTCCTGGAATCTTGGCCGGCAGGTTTTTACTAGAAGTAGCAACTAAAGTCTTGGTATCTAAAGCCACCTCCTTCTTTTTACTCATAACCCATTATAATACAGTGAGTTGTATCCTGGGAACTGGAAATATTAGGTTCTGGTCCTGACTCAGAACTAACTGCCCATGTGACCTTATACCCTATTGTACTCCTTTGGGCCTTATTTTTCTCATCTGTAAAATAGGGAATGAGTAGTATATTAGTTTTCTAGGGCTACTGTAACTTTGTGCCACAGACTGGGGGGCTTAAACAACAGAAACTTATCATCTCAATTTCCAAAGTCCAAAATCAAGGTGTTGGCAGGGTTGGTTCCTTTTGAGGACTGTGAGGGAAGGATGTGGTCCAGGCCTCTCTTCTAGCTTCTGGTGGCCTCAGGGACTTCTTGGCTTTAAGATAGCTGTCTCTGGGTCTCTCTGCATTGTCTTCCTTCTACACATGTCTGTCTCTGTGTCCAAATTTTCCCTTTTTATAAGGACACCAGTCATATTGGATTACGATCCATCCTAATGGCCTCATTTAAACTTGATTACTTAGTAAAGACCCTGTCTCCAAATAAAGTCACTTCTTATTATATTGGGAGTTAGGGCTTCAATATATGAATTTTGGGGGGCATGCAGTTTGACCCGTAACAAGTATTTAGAAGTCCTTCTAACCCTAATAGTTACACATATAATGCTTTATGATTTTGGCACTTTCACGAGCAATGTGTTTATTCTCACTGAAACCTGTGGAACATTACTTGTGTCTCATTGTTTTCCTGATTGAGAAGTAGATGGTCATGATGGTGATGATAACTGATGTATATATGGTACCTTCCACAGACCAAGCTCTGTTACATAGTTATTAACCCTTATCTGCCCAGAGGAAACAGGCACAGATAGGTTAAGTGGTCCCAGCTCCACGTAGCAGGGAACTGAAGGAGGAGGACTCAGAAGCCAGAATGTGTGCTTTCTAACCTCCATGCAGTGCCTCTGTTCATTTGTGTTATAGGAAGTTTAGAAAACCAGGAAGGTGATAGTCTAGGAATTTTGTAAGTGCAGCGTGATGTGCAAGTGGCTGACCAGAGTTTCCCTGAGCAACAGGGTGTGGGACTGCTAGGATCTGAGTGCTGGGCCTCCAGCTAGCAGATGCTCTCCCCTCGATGTGGTCTCTGGTCTTTGGCCAGTGCACCCCCCCTCCCACCATCCCTGGAGGGAAGACCCTACCCTCTGCCAAGTCTCTCTTTTGCCCCAAGCAGTCATGTGTCTGTCAAATGACTGGCAGCTCCAACAAGTGTGTATGGATCAGAATGGAGATTGGGATAAAGGTGGGAGATTTTCATGGCTCAGTTTTAGGGTGATTTTTATTAAAGAGATATAGGCAGTAAACTCCTGATTCCAGGTCACTTACCAACTTAAAGAACAAACACTTCTCTATTTTTTTCCATTTTTTTCCCCCAGAATCTGTGAGAAATGTCCTTTCATACAAGTCAGAAATTTCACCTAATGCTTCATTTTTCTAACAAAGTCAAAAACAACCCTTTGATTTTCTTACCATTACATCAGAGAGACTAATAAAAATTCCAACTTCCATATCTGCTCTCTGCAAATAGAAAGTTTAAAATAATCACAAAAGATCATATTAATATCCTCTGGATGGTCTACAACATTCCTTTGACTACAGTTTATCTTTTCAGTTAATTGGTACATTCTTCTTATTTTGATAAGCAGTGCTAAAACCCTCCCCCTCCCCTCACTTCATAGACTCTATTAATATACTGTGTTTCATTATCTTCCTTAGAAACTCAAAGACAACCCCATTCAAGTGGCCCTTTATTAGTGTGAAAGAATCTG
The DNA here is from genome assembly GCF_025265405.1 of Mesoplodon densirostris. Classification (NCBI taxonomy): domain Eukaryota; kingdom Metazoa; phylum Chordata; class Mammalia; order Artiodactyla; family Ziphiidae; genus Mesoplodon; species Mesoplodon densirostris. The sequence goes on from NC_082663.1 coordinate 165,007,552, forward strand.
CTACGTGGGGTAGCTGAAATGCTTTCTGACACCAATAAAATATCCAGACGTTTAAACCATATTTTCCCTCAGTCTATTCTTTTTAGCTGAGTAACCTAGACAACTATCTTTTTGAAAAGCTTTCATCACACCTCGGCGTATTCCCTGTATCTGTTTCTTATTTACAATTTATAGTGAAACCAGAAAAGACTCAGTCGTCTTGAATAATTTGAGCCTGCCACCCATTTCCATGCAGAACTGTTAATACGGTGCAGGTGAATGGGCAAAAGCAAATAAAATGGAGATTGGGGAACTTCGGCTTCATCCAGAGGTTTTCCCCAAATAAAGTACATTCGGGGGAAGATATAAGAATTGCTTATAACAATTCTTTCTTCCAAGGGGCAGGAATAGGAAAAGATCTCTTCTGGTGGTATCAATTATATTCCCTTTCTTAGTAGTCTGTTGCAAGAACTCTTGCAAGTATGCCCACAATGTGGGAACCAGCTTTATCCCAAATGGGGTTAATTAAAGAGTTAAACTCCACCCCAGCCATCATCACATGGGGGCGATTTCCGATTCTGATCCAGTGTTAAAAGTAAAAAAATAACGATGCCGAAAGAACTGAAAATGAGCACAGTCTGTGTCCCTCTAACTCAGACAGATTCAAGCCATAGTCAGCCCTTCTGGGTGTCCAGCCCCTCCTGGATCCCCGGGTCTCCTGCATCTGCTCAGTAAAATGAGAGTGATAGCAATGGTTTTAGCACAAACTCCCGAATTGCATCGCAGCCTAGAAGTCTGGATGGGAAGTTCACAGCTCATTCATTCAGTGATCCATTTATTCATCAAGTGTTGGTTATTTCTTGAGCCTTTAAAGACCAGGTACTAGGCTGGATTCTGATCGGCCTAGGAAGTAGATTCAGAAGAGACCCTAGCTACCTTACCAGTTAGGATCCCAGCAGGACAAATGAGGAGAGCTAAATAAAGATTTATTTGCAAAGGTGTGGGTGACATTAAGAGAAGCCAGGAAGAGTTAGTTGGCGCAGTTCCCTGGGGCTAGCAACAACGGTCACTAGTCCCCTCTGAGCCTCAAGGACCGGAGGGAGGGAGTGGTTACCTGAGCCCAGCAAAGGAAGGGGACTGCCTGTTAGCACCTGGGGTCTTAGGTAGAGGAATGCAGTCCACCTGCAGTGACTTGGCAGGGAGGGAGCTGGGAATAAATCCCCCACCTCACCCCCTCTTCTCTCACCCTCTCATCTCCTGCTGGTGATTCCCTTTGGCTGAACCCAATAGGAAACCAGAGTCAAGGAAGCTTCTTGATGAAGCTGGTAAAAGTTAGCCCCCCAGGGCTTGAGCAAAAAGGAGGAGGGACAGGTATCAACCATCCCTTCTACTCCCCTTTCTGGAAGAAGCTGGTAGTGTTAGATTAATTAGGACAGAACTGAGAGATTCCTCATGGGAGGTTGGAGTTAGACGCCTTCAGAAACCCTGAGGGAATGTGACACTAAGCCACCCTAGTGTTGCTCCTTGGAACAATTGGGAAGTAAGGACAGCAAGTTCTATGAGGGATTGATTGATAGTAAATACCCAGCTGAACAAACCCCCCGTCACAAATATTGAACTGGTTCCCTGTTTAGCGAGATGTGCTGGTGTGAGTCTACGAGCATTCCAAGGCCCTCCTGGCCATATGGCGGGATGGAAAAGGAAGAAAAGGGAAGGAAAAGAACATTTATTAAGCCTCTGATTGTACTCCAGATCCTGGGCTGGATAATTTATATACTTTATTCCACTTTTATTCTTACAAGGACTTATGAAATGTTTTATTTGCGCTATTTTACAGATGAGGAAACTGAGTCTCTGAGAGGTTGGCTAGACAGTTCAAAAGCACACCATCAGCTAGTAAGAAATCAGAAAAGGGATTCTCAACCAAATTTGATAAGCACACCAGATTGGGAGTTAGGTCCACCCTCACTAGCTGTGTGACTTCATACAAATAATTTCTCCTTGGGCAAGTCTCTTAACCTCTGTTCCTGGGAGCCCATGTATGTTAAGTGAGGAGCCTATATGAGACCAGCCTACAGGGGCCAGAAGGAACATAAACGTGTGAATCAGAGTGGATGAGGACTCTGGCCTCATCCAAAGTTGTTGATATTTGGAAATATCAGAGCTGATTTTGGAGTTTCTTCTTTGGGGTGTGTATGTGTGTGTAATATCCCAATTTTTTTAAATGTTTGCAACAAATTCACAAAAATATAACATATATCGTCGAGCCCATACAAAATATCCCCATCGCTCTGATAGCTGGAAACTTCATGTGTCCTGGACTAGCCTTTTCCTTGATGTAAAATCAGTATGTGCTGTGGTCCAACGTCCTCTTTAGTGTTTTATTCATTCACTACGTCTATGAAGTGGCTGCTGTGCTGGGCACCTGTGTTAGGGCTGGGACTGTGATGATGAACAGAAGACCTTACCTTCTTGGTCCTTAGGCACAGTGAGGAAGATGAACTTGAAAATCAGCACAAGGGCCTGAGTGTTAGGGGTTATGAAATATCTCAGAGGTGGAGGGCTGGCATGCAAAGAGTTATTCTGAAGTGAAGGCCAAGCTTCCTCAAGGCTACTCTTCCTTCCTTCTGCTTTTCTGTCAGGTGCCTCAGGGCGCCTGTCCTCCTGCCTGATCCAGAGGAACCCACAGCCCTTCTAATAAGCTCCACCTACCAAAGAAACATCCTTCAATCACAACTGCATCCCGGCTAAGTCCCATTCAGCCACCAGGGTCAGCCCTGGATGGAAACTATGCAGCCTCACTTCTTCTCTTTCCTACTGTTCAGCTAATCCATTTTAAGCTGCCATTTTTTTTTCAAACTTAGGGAAACAAATGTTTCATTGTCTGCTCAATTCTTAGGATATGCCACATGCATGCGTCAAAGTTTTAAACATCTGCTTGGAGGACTTTGGAGGTCAGCAGAGCCTGTGGCTGGGAGGACTTAGCTTTTGTGACCATCACCTTCATGTTGGGAGCAGCCAGGCCCTGGGCTTGTGGTGTTTCTGGCACAGGCAGGCACCCAACAATAGCTTCAGCCTTTCTACGAGGTGACCCAGAGAAAGAGTGAGCAGAGAAGGCCCTTTTCAATGAAGTATTTTTGAATCCTTGGAGGAGGGAGCTCCGAGGGAAGAGATGCTGAATATATGTGTGGTTTTTATAAGAAGCAGCTTTTACCTCTTCTTTTTCTGTGCAACATCCTGCAGTGCTTGGGAGGGTATTTGCTGAGAACATTCTTAAAATAGAGGCTTGGAAAGCAATCTGTCAGGTAGAAGTATGCAGGCGGTGAAACCCTGGTTACCGTGACACCAAGCTGGGATGTGAATTATCTTGTCCCCCCAGACTGATCCTGGCTGAGGGGGCCCATCTGAGGGTCGAGGGAGGGGCTGAGTGACCATGCCTGCATGGCCTGCAGCCTAGTACGAGGATCCTTGAGGCCCGCTTGTCCTTGACCATTGCTGCCTTTGTGGTTCCAGGCATCTGGAAGACAACCAGGTCAGCGTCATCGAGAGAGGCGCCTTCCAGGATCTGAAGCAGCTGGAGCGATTGTAAGTATAGCACAACCTCCTTTCTTGAAAAGCCTTATTTGTTTGTAAATTGGCTTCGTTGTAGCCTTGCTAAGAAAAAAAAGGGCTCCAATGTTTAATAAAATGTTTGCTATTGTATTTAAAGCACATTAGATGCCTGCTAAAGAGACACTGAAACCCATTTAAACTTTTTTTCTTTAAAAGATGCTAGAATTGGCACCTGGGGCTTGTTTTTCTGCTTCCCAGCCTTGAGCTCTGTCTTGGTAGCTGTACGTGGGGCTTGTTCCTGCCCAAGCCTCAGCCTTCCCTTCTCTGGGGGAAGAAGGACCTCAGTTAGCTATCCCTGTCATGGAAACTAGCATCAGAAACTCCCTACTCCTGTGCATGGGTAACAGGCTCCCTCCTCAGGCCTTCTCCTCGGGGCCCCCTCTGCCCCATTCTCACGGGAGAACAGGACAGGTGGGTAGGCGAGGCCTTCGGTGTGCCTGTATCTTCTCTGAGTGAGCATCAGCCTGTGTCAGGAAGCCCACATATTTCCATGAGAGAATGCATTGCCAGTGGTTTAAAAATAGGCCACTGTTCTGACTCTGACAGAGGGAGAAAGCAAAAGGGGTGGGGATGGGAGATGGATGGAGCCTCCATTCGTTTTGTTGATTAATGCTTTTGCAGAAAACTCTCGGGTCACTGTGATGAGGGAGGCTGCTCAGATAGTTAAGTGGGCAGCTTCCCCTTTCCTCAGTTAATCACATCTGGCAGCTCATAACATCTGGATATTTGCTTTCTGCCCTTTGAGAGGGGATTCTCCCCAGGAGCACTTAGTCATGCTGGTGGGCGGCTCTTTCCATGCTTCCTTCTGTATCCTGGTTGACCTGATGTTGCAGCCTCCTACTCCTTCTCCTGCATTCGGGGGACGGGCCTGCAGTAGCTCTCTGCTCCTCCAGCTTAAGGATCTTCCCATCTTTACCTGTCCCGTTTCCAAATCTCATCTACAGAGATAGGCTTGGGTAAAGTATAGGACTTTCCACCAACTTGTGAGCTTTGTAATCTGCCATCTTTTCCCTTGGAGTCATTCCATCTGGGGCAACCTGAGAAGGGGAAGGGATATTACCCAGCAAAATCCTTTACTCCCTGCTCTGTGTTGTGAACTGTCTCATTCATTGCTCTCCTTCTGGGTCAAAGGTCAGCATATGTTCTGTTGTTGGTTTGAAAGTATGACTTTAATTTCTTATAAGGGAAAATAGAGATAAAAATAATGAATGTTGCCTCTATACTTTTTTTTTTTTTCTTTGCGGTACGCGGGCCTCTCACTGTTGTGGCCTCTCCCGTTGCGGAGCACAGGCTCCGGACGCGCAGGCTCAGCAGCCATGGCTCACGGGCCCAGCCGTTCCGCGGCATGTGGGATCTTCCCGGACTGGGGCACAAACCCGCGTCCCCTGCATCGGCAGGCGGACTCTCAACCACTGCGCCACCAGGGAAGCCCTATCTATACTTTTAAGTTTCTTAAAATGTTAACTCTTCTCCTTATTTAGACCCAGGAAAAAAATAAATAAAAGTACTTGTTGAACCTGCTTCCTTTGTATGAAATACTCAACATTTATGTGGAAGAATAAATACAAAATCCTTTGTGAGAAGGCCACTTCTTGCTTAGTCTTCTGATTATAAATATAAATAAATTCCCAATTCATTAATTTCATGGTTGTTGGGAAAGAACTAATTGAGTACCTTGGACATGCTGGGAACTATGCCAGTTTATTATGTGCTATCTGTTATTTTATCCCCACAAAATTCCTGTGAGGTGTGATTACCCTCATTTTGCAGATGAAGAAACAGAGGCTGAGGGAGATGAAGCCAAAGAATTGTCAGTGGGGGCAGCCAAGATTCAAAGCCACATCTGTCTGACATCAAAGCCCACGTCCTTTCATATTTCTCTGCTGCAAGCATTCGATGAAGTGTGATCTTTAGCAATGGCCCTGCAAATAGCCTCTCACATACCCATTGAACTCCAGGGAATATCAGTGGAATAGTCTAGCAAAAGGCGCTTTTCTTTGGCTTAGTCAACATGGCTGAAATACCTTGCATGTCTGAGGGACTGAGAGGATTACAGTTGTAGGGTAAACCTGGCTGTTTCTCTGCTTTGGTGTATTAAGAGGGTAATGCTAGCGGCTGTACTAGATAAACCCTCAAATCTCATAGCTTAACAGGGTGGAAGTTTACTTCTTATTCATATAAAACCCAGTAAGGGCATTCCTGGTTGCTGGGCCTCTCTCCTCCAAGGGGAGACTTCGGGACATGGGCTCCTTCTGTTCCTTGGCTCCGCCATCTTTAAATCGTGGCTTCCAAGGTACCAGTGTTTGTCGGCATCAAGCTAGTGGAAGGGAAAACAGCAGTAAGGATTGTACATGGGAGGTTTTCATGGGAAAGACCTGGAAGGACTACATGTTACTTCTACTGTTACATACCTTGGGCTGGAACTCAGTCATGTGGCCACAGTAAACTTCAGGGGAGGCTAGGAAAGTAGTCGAGCTATATGCCCTGGAAGTAGAGCAAACAGGCTTAGTGAACAGCTAGCCAGTTTCTGACTTATATTGCAAGTGAGCTGAGAAGTACTTGGTCAGGAAGAAGAATGGAAGTATAGGTAGCTGGACTACTATGTACAGCTGGACAGCCTCTCTCATTTAAGGCCTTTCAGTGTCGGTGTGTGTGATGTGATCCTGACTAGTGTTTATCTGGTTTTGGTTATCCAGTCTGCCCACAGACAGAGGATTATAGAATGGGAAAATACAAGGTATTTGCTATTAACAACGGAACAGGTAGAGGGCTGATTGGGCCATCATCCCTGGCTCTCACTACTGGCTTACTTTACCTGTGTCTCTATATTTGGTAGTAAATTAATCTTTATTGATCATACTCTGAAAGAGGCTGGAAATTGTATCCTTTCTGTAATGTTTATTTTCACTTGGAATGGTCATTACGGGTGTAATCTCTTGAGGCTTACAGGGAAAAGGGAGAGAATCCTGTCCTTCAGGTCCCTACTCAGGAATTCTCTATTCCTCCGTGAAAGGACCTCTGTTCCAGGCTGAGTTAGGTGCCCCTTTCCTCATGACAACACATGATGGTCCATATCAGAGCACTTATGCCATATTTTAATTCCCTATTTGCTTGATTGTCTCTCCCCAGAACTATGAGTATTTGGAGATGAGGAATTATGTTCCATTTAACTGTTCATCTCTAAGCCTTGCACAAAGCATGATAGTAAGCACTTGTAGAATATTTATCAAATACTTAGGTTTTTGTTCTATACCAGTGGTTCTGAACTGGGACCAGTTTTCCCCGCCAGAGGACCCTTGGCAATGTCTGGAGACATTTTTGATTGTCAAAACTGTAGGATGTTAATAGGATGTATTGAGTAGAAGTCAGGAATGTGGCTAAACATCCTACAATGTACAGAATAGCTCCCACGACAAAGAATTACCCAGTCCAAAATGTCAGTAGTGTTGAGGTTGAGAAACTCTGCTCTTTCCCTGTTATGTGTCAGATGCCATCTTAGTCATGACATAGGCCATCTCATTTTAATCCATATAACATTATGAGGCTAGAATTATCATGTCCCTGATGTGACAAAATATAAATTTCAAAGCATTGGCTAAATATGCCTACTCTAAATCTAATTTAGCTCGAGCTCGCTTCTGATTTCCAGGAAGTGAACAGGATAGAGGAACAAGATAAATAAAACCAGGAGGAAACAAGCGAATCCTGTAGCTGGGACATTCTGCAAGATAACTGCCCTGGTCTCTTTAAAAAGTCAGTGTTACGAAGGAGGTGGGACTTGACTGTTCTATATTGAAAGAAGCTTAGGATAGAAACAGTAGCACAAAACTTGGAAAGGTCAATGGAGTTTGTGTTTGAAAATCTTTGAATTATGCAGAAAGTGATAATAGTGCTAATGTTTATTGCCTTATTAAGTCAAAGGTTCATTTTGTAATCTGTAAGATAGCTTTTGAAAAGAATAGTTTAAAAAAATTTAACCTAATAGAGGGAGAAATGACATAGAATGATACCAAAAAATGTGATTAATTCAAATAAGGGAACATAGAATAAAATGAGACAAAGAAAACAAATAGTAAGATAATGTATTTAAATAAAAATATATCATAATTATTTTGTATGAAAATGATTAATACTTTAATTAAAAGACAGATTGCCAGGGTGAATTAAAAAATAAATAATAATTATATGATTCTTTCAAAAGATGAACATTAAGCATAAGGAGAGAGAAAAGCTGAAAGTAAAAGGATAAAAAATGATACCATGAAAACACTAACCAATAGAAGGTTGGTGTGGCTGTATTAACACAGATAAAAGACTTCAAAACAAGAAACATTAATGGAGATAAAGAGGGATATTTCATAATGATAAAGGAGTAAATATACCAGGAAAGTACAGCAAATCTATGTTTGTATGTACTATTATGTATAGTACGTATATATGTATTATGTATAGTGTGCGTGTATGTGTTATGTATAGTGTATATTAAAAACATATTCTGAAAATACAGAAAACAAATATTGAACAGAACTAAATGGATAAATAGACAAGTTCATACTCGTTTAAGATATGGTTCCTGTAGTTGATGAACAAGCAGACAAAATTGTTAGTAACAATATAGAATATTTTAATGACAATGTTTGCAAACCTGACCTAAGTGAAACAAAGAGAACAATGCAACCAACAAGTGTAGAATAAACGTTCAAGTGCATACAGAACTTTTATCAAATACTGATCTAGAAATCAGGTCTCAACAAATATCAAAGGATTAAAATCATAAGGAGTATTTTCTCTGACCACAGTAGAAATACAGAAATCAACAAAAAGCAGTAAGTGCAAATTTTCATATTTGGAAATTGAATGATATTCTTCTAAATAACCTTTGAATCAAAGAACATTTCACTGTTGAAATTGGAAGATATATTTTTCAGAATGTTAATAAACACATAATATATCACAAAGTGTGGATTGCAGTCAAAGCCATGCCCACAGGAAAATGTATAGCCTTTAAGCATGTTATTTGACTTATGTAGAGTATATATTTAAAATGAAGTAAGGCTAAAATCTTTATTAAAATACCCATCATAAGAAGCTAGGGAAAGAATAACCAAGTAGAAGAGAGAAAATCAATAATACCAGAAGTATGTGAAATAGAAAAACCCTAAAAAACCAAACTTTCATTCTTGAAAAAATTATAAAAACCAGCAGGACTTATTAGTAAACAAAAAAGACAGAAGACTAAATTACTGACATAAAGGATAAAATGGGGGACATAACTATGGATTTTACAAAGATTAAAATGATAGTAAGAGCAGATTTTGAAGAACTTTATTTCAATGATTTTAGAGATTAAGTGAAATTAAAAACAAACAAGAAGGAGTAGAAAGTATGTATAGTCCTAAATCTAAGTAAACTTTTAATTAAAATATTTCACTAAGAACTTTCTAAGCTCAGATGGCTTCACCAGTAAATTGCACCAAAGTTTTAAGAAATAAATAGTATCAATTTACCATAAACTCATTCTATTAAAAAAATGACTTTTGTCATTTGGATAGCATAACCTTTATAGCAAAACCCAACAAGGCATTTCAAGAGACAATATCAACCAACATATTTCATGAATATTTATATGAATTTCCTAACAAAATATTAGTGAAATGAATTTGGCAGTACCTGAAAAGGATATATTACAACCAAGTGTGGCTTATTCCAGGAAGGCAGGGCTGGTTAAACATTTGAAAATCCCCCCTCTCAAATAAAAACATGCTGAACAACTTGGATAGCAAAACCAAAGACACACGGCATCTACAATAAAGCTAGTTGACGAAGTATCCCAGTAAACGCCTGTCTCCCGAGGGTACGTAGATGGGGGTGAAGGGGGCATAGCTGACGGTTATAAGACTGTTGCATTGTCTCATTTATGTGGAAGAAAGCAGAGGGAAGTCCTTGAGAACAGGAGATCGATAAAATTACCAACACGTACTCACTGGAAAGCACAGTGGTCAAACTGAGAAAAGCCGCCAAATCAGAAGGGAGTTTGATTAGATCCAGTTCATGGTGAGAACAAAGGAATCATGATGTGATAATGACTGATAGTACTTGGAGTATTCTGGGTCCTATAAATTCTTCAAACTAACAAAAACAAGGCTCTTTTCCAAAGAAAGGCCTAACGTTGATAAGAAAATCTGGGAACTAGTCAATCAGAACAGGTACAGTTGTAGAAATGAAAAGAAACCTTCTCGATGCAAGTGCTAGAAATCACCAAAAGAGGCAGATCTTAGAAAATATAGGGCCATGTTTTTCAATAGTTTAACAACAACAAACAACCCCAAGAATGAGCTCTCTAGACTCCTAAAGCTAAAAAAGCTATCACTTCCCACCCCTACCTCATAAAATTAAAGGAAATTTCTTTCATTTAAGAAATAAACAACCGGGACTTCCCTGGTGGTGCAGTGGTTAAGAATCCGCCTGCCAATGCAGGGGACACTGGTTCGAGCCCTGGTCCAGGAAGATCCCACATGCCGCGGAGCAACAAAGCCCCTGCGCCACAACTACTGAAGCCTGCGCACCTAGAGCCTGTGCTCCGCAACAAGAGAAGCCACCGCAATGAGAAACCCGCTCACCACAAAGAAGAGTAGCCCCTGCTCGCTGCAACTAGAGAAAGCCCACACGCAGTACCCAACACAGCCAAAAATAAATACAATAAATAAATTTATTTTTTAAAAAAGAAATAAGCAACCAAGAGGATTATGATTGAAGCTCATACAAAAATTTTTATAAGAAAAATGAAGAATAAGAAACTAGTAATCTCCATAGAAACAATGAAAACATGTAAGAAAGAGGTGCCCACAACACAGATGAACACTATAATAGATGGTTCAAAACTAGCTACACAAATTTAAGACTTTATAAACTCTAAAAGAACAACATAAATCTAAATTTTAAAAACTCAGAAATTAGATGATGAGAGAAGAGTAGGATTTGAAAGGAAGGGCAGAGAACTCAAGAAACAATTTAGAAATAAAAGAATGCATTTCAAAGTAAGTACTGCCAATACTGAAGAAGAGCAAACTTGGAAGAATTACACTATCCAATTTCAAGACTTACTACAAAGCTACAGTAATCAAGATAGCATGGTACTTGTGAAATATTAGACATATAAATTAATGGAACAGAATGCATAGCCTAGAAATAGACCCATTCGAAAATAGTCAGCTGATTTTTGACAAAGGAGCAAAGACAACTCAATGGAGAAAGAATAGTCTTTTCAACAAATGGTGCTGGGACAATTGGATGTTTATATACAGAACACTGAACCTACACAAACCTTACATCTTATGCAACATTTAATTCAAAATGGATCATAGACCTAAATGTAAAATGTAAAACTGTGAAACGTCTGGAAGAAGACATAAGAGAAAAAATCTACATGACTTGGGTTTGAGGATGAGTTTTTTGAGATAAAAAGCATGATCCATGTAAAAAAGAAAAGTTGATCAATTGAACTTTTTTTTTTTTTTGAACTTTTTAAAAATGAAAAACGTCTGCTCTGCAAAGGGCACTGTTAGGAAAATGAAGAGACAAGTCCGGACTGGGAGAAAATTTTTGCAAAGCATATATCTGGTAAAGGACTTGTATACAGAATATACAAAGAACTTTCAAAACACAGCATTCAGAAAACAAACATCCCTACCCACAGAAAAGAAAGAAATGAGCAAAAGATTTGAAGAGGCACAACGCCGAAGAAGATATACAGTTGGCAAATAAGCATATAAGGACATTCTGAACATCATTTTTCATTAGGGTAATGCAAATTAGACAACAGTAAGGTACCACTGCACATCTACTAGAATGGCTACAGTACTAAAAACTGACAACACTAATGGCTGCTCAGGAGGTAGAGTAACTCGAACTCTCATTTATTACTGATGGTAAGGCAAAATGGTCCAGCCACTTTGGAGGACAGTTTAGCAGTTTCTTACAAAGCTAAAGATAATTGTATCTTATAATCCAGATCAGTGGTTGCTAGGGGTTTAGCGAAGAGGAGGGGATGGAGGGTCAAATAGGTGAAGCATGGGAGAGGGGGTCGCTGAGAATGGTGAAACTATACTCTGTGATACTGACATGGCGATGCACAACATATGCATTGATCAAACCCATAAAATTTGACAGCACAATGAGTGAACCTTCATGCAAATTAAAAATATCATTTAGGAAGTTGGAGGATCCCACAATGGAATGCACACTGTGATGAATGTGTGAATCAACCTCACTGAAGGTGATGGGGAAAAAGGTGCTGACCAAAGTAGACTTGAAATGACTGGAGTCTGTGAGACTAAAGTCAAAAGGAATAGCACATAAGAACTGTACTCTAGTTGACAGAGTTGTTTCCCACAGAGGTATGGGTTAACAATTCTGAAATCACTACACATGTATATTGGAATTCAACAGTGGAAAGACAAGCAATGTCGTTACAGACTAGCAATGGGGAAAGCTATAATGACCCATGTGGTAATGGATTAGAGTTAGAGACACCAGTATGAACAAATGTTTAACCTAATATAGATACTTTTACTTAATACAGGTGGACATATACATAGAAATATTTATTGATATGTGAACATACATACATTTTTATACAAGCAAGTATTTTCTTGCTCTGTTAGCGAGAGGGCCTAGAAGCAACCCAGATTTTGGCTTCTAATCAGTTCTCCAATAAAAAGAAACTGAGGTGTCTTGGAAAAATGGGTTGATTCTAGGATGAAGGCATGAGATAAGTTGTGCCAGAAAGGAAGTGCTCAAAACAACAACAACACTACAATTATGGGGAAATGTCAAAAGGACATAGGAGCCAACTGAAAGAGCTCCTAATGGCCAAGGCTGAAACAATTTGAGCAACAAAATAAGTAAGTATCAGATCACAACCAAAGTATAAAATAAATATCTATGAGTTCATACTAATATAAATAAATGATTGAATAAATAAATAAATGGGGAGAGGAGAAATCACCCATCCAGAAGAATTCTAAGGAATTTATGTAGATTTTCTGCCCTCGAGAAGGTAGAGCATAACTCTTCACTCCTTATGTGTGGGCTTTGCATAGTGACTGCCTTCAAAAGAGTATGAGAAAGGGAGGGTGGGGAATAGTAACATTATAGTGGAGAAATATGACACACACTCCCTCAGCCAGGTGATCAAGGTCTATATCAGAAGTGATAAGTCATGTCAATAGTATGTATCTTTGACATGATGTAATGAACATAGCAGTTCCCATCTGTTATCTTCATCTCAAAAACCTATCACCTCAGTCTAATGAGAAAAACATCAGACAAATCTTAATCAAGGTCTGTTTCTAAAAAACATGTGAATAGTCTTCAATACTATCAAGGTCATCAAAAGCAAGACAAGTCAGAAACAGTCACGGCCAAAAAGAGCATAAGGAGACGTGACGACTAAATGTAATGAGGCATCCTGGATGGTATCCTAAAACAGAAAAAAGTCACAGGTAAAAATTAAGGAACTCTTAGTCTGCCTGCCGATGCAGGGGACACGGGTTCGTGCCCCGGTCCGGGAAGATCCCACATGCTGTGGAGCGGCTGGGCCCGTGAACCATGGCCACTGAGCCTGCGCGTCCGGAGCCTGTGCCCCTCAACGGGAGAGGCCACAGCAGTGAGAGGCTCGTGTACCGCAAAAAAAAAAAAAAAAAAAAAAAAGAAAAAAAAATTAAGGGACTCTTAATAAAGTATTAACTTTCATTAATAACAGTGTATCAATATTAGTTCATTATGGCAAATGTACTGTATTAATGTAAGATGTCAAGAATAGGGGAAATTGGGCGTGAGGTATATGAGATCACTCTGTACTATCTTCCCAACTTTTATGTAAATCTAAGTTAATATAAAACATTAGTTTTTAAAAAGTGGACTATGCCAAACTCTGCTTGAATTACAGATTCATGAGCAAAATAAATGCTATTGGTTTATACCAAAAACACATTCATGCATACTCACCTAGATGGAACTCAAGAGCAGATAAATGTAATGGATAATGCTTTAAGAGAAATGGATTATAGAGATGTGGATGGTCCTAGAGACTGTCATACAGCGTGAACTAAGTCAGAAAGAGAAAAATATCATATATTAACGCATATTTGTGGAATCTAGAAAAATGGTACAGATGAACTGGTTTGCAAGGCAGAAATAGAGACACAGATGTAGAGAACAAATGTATGGACACCAAGGGGTGAAAGCCGGGGGTTGGGGGTGGGATGAACTGGGAGACTGGGATTGGCATATATACATATATACACTGATATGTATAAAATAGATAACTAACGAGAACCTGTTGTATAGCACAGGGAACTCCACTTCGCTGTACAGTAGAAACTAACACAACATTGTAAAACAACTGTATCCCAATTAAAGAAAAAGAGAGAAATGGAAAATGGAAAGGAGTATTTTTAGTATTTTTTAAAATCAGTAAGAAACTAATAGGGAGGTAAAAAGGATTTAAGAGAAAGTGGTAGATATGGAAGCCAGTCAAAGAAGTTCTAATACACTTATAATATGAATCTCTGAGGAAGAAAACTAAAGCAGTGGAACAAAACTAATAGTTATGAAAATCTTTTGAAATAAAAGATGATTTGAAGGTACATACTGAAAGGACAACTGAACGCCTGGAAAAATAGACCAGGTTCAAACCTAAATATTCTAATAAAAGCATTTTGTATTTGAAAGAGAAAAAGAATCCTTAAGCATTCAATGGATTAGACACTTACAATGGAAAAGAAAATCAGATTGCTAGCATATTTTTGACACCAAAGCCAGAATACAATTGAATAATTTTTTAAGGAAATAAAACTGTGAAGCAGAGATTTTATAAAATGTGAACCAGAGCCCTACATATATTCAAAAGTAATGACTACAGAAAAACTACTATGAGCATTCAGGAACTCAGACATCATGGTTTTCATGGATCCCTTCTTAAGGAATCTCCCAGAGAACACGTTTCATACAACTGGAGAGGTATTGGCATTAAGGACAGATATGATATGCACCTTCCCAAACACGTGGAAGTTAGGTGGAGTCTTGTGACTGAATCTTGGACTTCCATGGAATGAGACTGGAAGTGCTGTGTTCTCCATGGTCCTCCATCCTTGCTCTCTTCCCCTATGGTGGCTAAATTGACAGGACTCTAAGAACTTAAAGGATGTAGAGACACAAAGTGAAAGGATTCTAAGCCCCTGCTGACATGCATGTGGCTCTGACACGAACAAGAAATAAATTTCTATTATTTCAAAAATAACAATGTATTTCATCCCATTAACAGAATAGATGAGAAAAGTCATTTCATCTCCATAGATGTAGAAAAAAATATCTGATGAAATTCAACACTAATTCATGATTTTAAAGTATTTAAAAGGCTAAGAATAAAATGGAACTTTTTTTACAAAAAAAACTAAATCAAATAACATTTTTTTTTTTTTTTTTTTTTTTTTTTTTTGCAATACGCGGGCCTCTCACTGTTGTGGCCTCTCCCGTTGCGGAGCACAGGCTCCAGACGCACAGGCTCAGCGGCCATGGCTCACGGGCCCAGCCGCTCCATGGCATGCGGGATCTTCCCGGACCGGGGCATGAACCCGTGTCCCCTGCATCGGCAGGTGGACTCTCAACCACTGCACCACCAGGGAAGCCCCAAATAACATTGTTAATGGTGAAATATTTAAAACATTCCTCTTGAGAGACACCTGTCATCATGACTCCCATTCAACATTGTATTGGAAATCCTGGTCGTGGCCATGATTTTAAAAAAAGAAGAAGAAGGAAGGAAGGATGGAAGAAAAGAGAAAGAACAGGTATAAGGATTAGAATAGAAGAAATACCAATGTCATTATTTGCAGATGATATGATTAAATACATGGAAAATGCAAAATAATCTACAGGTGAACTCTCAGGATTCCTAAGTGAATTCCTCAGGTCACTGGACACAATGTACCAAAAACATCAGTGTAACTTCTATATACTAACAACAAATGATTAGGAAATTTTAAAAAATGATGTGTGTTAACAGCATCGAAAAACATCAACTGCCCAGGAATAAATCTAATGAAAGATGTGCAAGGCCTTAACACAGAAAACAACAAACATTACTGGAAAAATGAAAGATGACTCAAATATATAGAGCAATACATTATGTTCATGGATTGGAAAACTCAATATCTCAGGGATGTCAGTTCTCTCCCAATTGATATACAGATTCAGGGCAGTCCTAATGCTAACAGGTTGTTGTGGAAATTGTGAAAATGATTCTAAAGTTTGTATGGAAAAGCAGTTGGCCAAGAAGAGCCCAGACAGATTGAAGACCCAGGTAACACAAGGACACTTGATTTGTAACAAAGATGGCACTGTGAAGCAGCTTGGAATGGATGATCTGTCTAATAAATTGTGATAGAATAATTGGATATGGAAAATGAATTATCTTGCCCCCGGCTCATACCATTCACAAAATCAGTTACAGATGAATTGTAGATTTACACATGAAAGATGAAGTAATAACACTTCTAGAATATAACATAGGATATCTTCATGGCTTTGCGGTAGTTGGTATTTCTTAATCAGGATACAGAAGACATTACTTTACAGGAAAAAAAATAGGTAACTTGGACTACATTAAAATAAATAACTTGTTCATCAAAATACATCACTAAATGAGTGAAAAAGCATGCCAGAGTGGTCAAAGATATTGGCAGTGCATGTAACTGACAAAGAACTTATATTAAGAACATGTAAAGAACTTCTGCAAATCAATAAGAAAAAGAAAAATGACCCAGTAGAAAAATGGTTAAGAGTTTCCAACAGGTACTTCAAAAAAAAGAGGATGTCCAAACGGCCAGTGGTCATATGAAAAGATGCTCAGTGTGTCATCAGTCTTCAGAGAAACGTAAAATAAAACCACAATGACATACACCACACACTCATCAGAAAAGCATTAGAAAACTTACACGTGTTTATGATGATGTGAAACAAACTACATTCATCATATACTGCTGTGGGACTCATTGATACAGTTACTCCAGAAAACTCTTCAACGGTGTCAGCTAGAGAAGAGCATACACATACCCCATGACCCAGCAATCCCACTCCTGGATTTACATCCCACAAAAGACATAAACAATAATGTTCATAGAAGCACTATTTGTAATAGCCCCAAACTGGAAATGAACCAAATGCTCACCAACATGAGAAAAAAATCAACTGTGGTACATTCACACCATGGAGGATGGAAACAACACATAAAAACTACTGCTACATGTGACACCATGAGAAATCTCAGAAACAGAATGAGCAACAAAAACAGGACATAAAAGAGTAGAAATTACTTGATTCCATTTATATAATCTTCAAGACAGGCAAAAGCAATCTATGGTATTAAAAGTCAGGATAGTATTTATCTTTGGAGGATTGTAAACGGAAGGGGACTTAGGTTTCTGAGGTGTATCATCCTCTGTTTCTAGATCTGGGTAGAGGTTTTGTGGATCTGTTCATTGGGTGAAAATGTTTCAAGCCATACAATTTTGATTTGTGCATTTTTTGGTATATGCGTTACACTAAAAAAATTATTTATTTTAAAAAGAGATTTTAGAGACAGATGTGTGAGAACCAACTTCACTACATGGCTCTTAATTGAAGCCTGGTTTGAAGAAATGAATGTATAAAATAAATTCTGGGGAGAAATGGAGAAATCTGAAAGTGGACTAGGTATCAGATGTTGTTAGGGAATTATTAATTTTGCTAAGTATGATAATGGTACTCTAGTTAAAGAAGAGAATCTCCTTAATTTTGGGGAGGGATGCATGCTGAAGTATTTAGGGATCCAGTGTCCTGATGTTGATAATTTACTTTAAAATGGTTCAGTAAAGAAAACAAACAAACAAAACCAAATAAAGCAAAATGAAAACAATTATTGAATTTAAATGGTGCTCATATGAACGTTCAAAATACATTTTTCCTCTTCTGTATTTTTGAACGTTTTATTGATAAAGAAAAATTTTAATGCATTTTTTAAAATGATCGTATCCTTTTCACAGAGGAAAAAAAAACTGAAGCTCAGAAAGTTAAAGTAACTTTCCATGCTGAGATTTGAATCCAGGACTATTCTGAATTTAGGAGTTAGGAAAAGAAACTGTGACCATCACAAACTGGAAGGAGATTGAGATATTGTATTATTCAGTTTCCTCATTTTGCAGACAACAAAACAGGCTAGAGAACAGTTTGACTTCCATGAAATGTTAATGCAGCATGCAGTGTTGGAAGTGTTGAACTGCCTTGGCATTGGCTTGGTTTTTCCAAAGAGCAGAACACAATGGTGTCCTTAGCTTTAACCCAGAGTTCACATCTACTATTTAATTAGATATGAAGTAAATAATTAGATTATATGGATATATTTAAATGCATATGTATAGCAAATATATATGTGTGTGTGTGTGTGTATTTAAATTACTGCAAGAGTTATTTTGTTCCTGGTAGATAGAGCCTTGCTTGTCCCACCATCACTAACATGTGTTATGTCCCTTAAGCTTATCATTTACAGGCCATATACCCTCCAACAGCCCATGAATGTGGCTTTTTCTTCATTCGGCCTCATTTATATCAACATCAAAGCCTGAGCATTGTTATTAACTCAGAATTATGGACAGGGTTTTCTTTGTGAAATTTATCGCCTACGGTGTCAACACTTAATTTACTCTAAGTCCTTAAAAAAAAAAAAAACAGTGTCTGTAAGGGTATAAGCTGCCAACACCAGAAAGACCACTGTGGACAGATTTTTGATTGGTTTATGTTATTATTCCTTATTCAAAACAAAACAAAACAATCTTCTGTCTTGGAATATTTTCTCCATTGGTTCCTTAAGAATTACAAGGCAGACTGAAGGGAAGCTATAAAACTAAGGAAGTTTTATAGGGGACTTCCCTGGTGGCACAGCGGTTAAGAATCCGCCTGCCAATGCAGGGGACACGGGTTCGAGCCCTGGTCCGGGAACATCCCACATGCCGCAGAGCAACTAAGCCAGTGCACCACAGCTACTAAGCCTGCGCTCTAGAGCCCATGCTCTGCAACAAGAGAAGCCACTGCAATGAGAAGCCCGCATAACAACGAAGAGTAGCCCCAGCTCACAGCAACTAGAGAAAGCCCGCACGCAGCCAAAAATAAAATTAATTAATTGATTATTTTTTTTAAATTACTTAAAAAAAACCCCAAATTAAGGAAGTATTAGGGGAAAAAAAGGCTGGAGAAGATTTTCAAGACCATCAGAAGGCCCAGGCAGGACTGTCAGCCTGCAGTTGTCAGCCAGTCCTGCTTGGTTCCCTCCACCAAGCTCACTTTTCTCTGGTTGCATTAAAAGGTCTAAGGCAGAAGAGGTTGTTGGAAGACTTAGGCCTAAACACTTCAAACTGCCATATAGTGGAAGATGGGGCTAGCTCCATGGAGAACAAAACTCAGGAATATAGGGTTGGTGGTGGCGGAAATTTAAGTAGCTACATAGGAAGAAAGTATAGCAGAGCAGTAAGGAAGCTGAGCTCTGGCCTGCTGGTTCACATTTATACACTGTTTGACACTGGACAAATTAATGAACCTCTTTGAGCCTCAGATGCCTCATTTATAAAACATCTGTGTATTTGCCTCATAGGGCTGTTGAAGAAAACTAAATAGCATGCACGCAAAGAATTTAGGATAATATTGGGCTTGTCATAAGTGCTCATAAGCATTTCGCTTCAGTCTCTTAAGCAGGACTGAAAAAAAACGACTGTTTATGTGGTCCTGGGGAATCTCTAAGAGAGAGATTTTCGTACTTCCTTTCAGCAACTTCTTCCCCCACCCACCCCACTGCAGCCCCCCCACCTCCAGAGGGGGCCTGCCCTCAAGGAGCTTACAGTCCACTAGCAAGGCAAGCGTGTAAACTTGTATCTTTTCAACATGGCGAATATTGAAGTTTCAGGAGTACAGAGGAAGTGACTGCCTCTCCTGGGGAGCTCAGGGAAAGCTTTACCAAGGAGGCATCATTTGAACCGAGTCTTGAAGATCAAATAAGAGTGTAAATCATGACCACCAGTTTAGCAAAGACTGATGCATTTGGGGTCATTCAGGATGGGTTATCTGCTCTCTGCATTTTCTACAGGGCTTTCGATCTGCTAATTTAGTTAGAGTGAATCTGTGGTGGACACTTAACCTAATGATTACAAGATGAAGAGCATGGACCCTAGAGTTAGGATAGACCTGGATTTGAACCTGTAGCCATCTTCTCATTTCACTTACCAGCTATGAGGCCTTGGGAAAGTTTCTTAATAGCTCCGAGTACCATCTGTTAAATAGAGAGAATCACTGTTGAGTAGAGTTGCCCTTTTTTTTTTTTTTTTTTTTTTGTGTGGTATGTGGGCCTCTCACTGTTGTGGCCTCTCCCGTTGCGGAGCGCAAGCTCCGGACGCGCAGGCTCAGCGGCCATGGCTCACGGGCCCAGCCACTCCGCGGCATGCGGGATCTTTCCGGACTGGGGCATGAACCCCTGTCCCCCGCATCGGCAGGCAGACTCTCAACCACTGCACACCAGGGAAGCCCCAGAGTTGCCTTTTAAACAAAGGCTTGTTTCTGAAGTTGGCATGAAAGATAAAAATGGAAAATATTCAAAATTATTGACAGTTGTCTCTCTCATAAACAAGACGTGTAGGGACCATTTTGTACCGAGAAGTACCTCTGGAATCCCCACCAACGACCATGAGCAGCCCACGAGGACTGAGAAGTTGTAGGGAGAGCAGGTTCACACCTCTCATCCAAGGTCATCTGGAGGTGCAGGTTCCTTGAGAAGAATGGCTGGTAGGACCCTCTGCACTGTATATTTTTCACCTTATTCTTCTTTAATTTTTGCTGAGTGCCTGCACTTCGGTTCACTCACAGGTTAAATGCATACATGGCGTGACTCAGTTAACCCACTTCACCAGAGTGTCATCAGATTATCTACGTGAAGTGTTTCACACAGTGGTTGGCACAGTTATCACAGTATCTTCAGCCATCTCCTGGACCGTCCTCCTCCTCCTTCTCTTCATCCTCATCATAAGCCAAGAGTGACGAATTAGGAAAGAGAGCGATTTCTTTGACCACGTGAACGAAATGACTGCATTTTCACTCACTGGCTCTCTTCCATCCTGAGGTCATACGCCCCAAGCCAAAAACATACCAAATCTCCTTCCTGTCCTTGTTCTGACATCAAAAGTTGTTGAACCATGTTTTTTCATCTGAAAAACGAGCTTAATCGTCTTTTCTGTCTGATAGGAGTGAGGGCTTGTCAGAAAGTGTGTATCTGCTAAAGCACTCTAAAAAGGCAAACAGCCAAAACAATGCAAATGATCCTCTTTTTTTCTATACTACTGTCCTTGTGGGGGTACAGCCACATCACCAGTTTAGAATTGTGCCCAGTTCTTCCCCTGAATGCCTTGAAAATCAAAAGAACCAATACTTTAGTTTTGTTTGTTGTATTCTCTTTCTTTACATCAATGTTGTTTGGCTAGAATTTTTTTTTAAATCTGAAGGATCAATTTTCTCATTTCGAAGTGTAACAAGGAGAATTGCTCTAAGCCTGGGAATATGTTAGCCAAGTTTTGAATCTCAAAATGCTAATGTCTCCCTCTGTCTTCCTCTCTTTGTGTGTATGTGTGTGTGTGTGTGGCTTTTCTAAGATGTGGAGGTTTTGAATAAAAATGGTAATTGACCTTTAACGAGAGAGCTGAAAGAATGGCTTCTGTATATTATATGGCTGTGAGCTGGATTTTAAATGTTTGATTAAGTTATTAGAATGTTTTTGCTTTGGCATAGTGTACTATAAATTTACAATTGCTGGCCAAGCAGTTAGTCAGTGGAGAAGAATAAATTGTTTTGAGAGGTACTTCAAAACCTGAATTTTATCCTCTTGGAAAGACAGGGTTTTAAATAAATCATGTAACACAAGTGAGAACTTCCATAATTAAGGTTCTAACCAGGAAGATCCTAAGAGCTTTCGAGTGGTAACATGAAGAATGACATTCCAGGATGCTTTCCTTTTCTTTTCCTTTTAAATTTATGTTTTGAGTGTGCTAGTTTACTTTTAGTGGCCCAAAGACCAAACAGCACAAAACAGGCACACATTAAATATATGTTGTTAAAGAATTTATCTATGAGATGTGAGTGCTGTAAGGAGATTGAGACCCTAAACAAATATATTAAAAAAAAAAATTGTCCCAGGACACCTTTGCTTTACGGTGCTTCAGAGGGTTAGAGGTCCCTGTCGGCTGCACCCATGTCATTACTTAGAGAGTTACTGTTTGGCAGTCCTTACTCCCTGTCACCCAGTAGTTTCACTCCCTGACAGCTTTTTTGTTTTCAGAGCATGTTCTCCTGGTCCTGTCATTTAGGAAATCTCTCTTAAATGGCCACTCCCCTCTCTTGGGGGCTCTCCCTGCCTCTTGGCCTCAGACCCTCTCCCCGAGATTCTTCCAGCTGTTTCCTCAAAGCCCCACCACCTCCTCTCAGCACGGCTAGGCTCTTCTCCCAGGAGCGCCTAAATAAATAAAATGTGATTAAATGTATGGGGTTGGTTCTTGTACTGCTGTATTTATTTGATCTGTGTACACACCAGAGAACTTTCTACTGTACAGTGTACAAATATACCATTTATACTTGATTAGGTAGGGCAGTTGTGGTCATTTCTGGGAAAGTATACCATCAGATTCTTCATTGGGAACCTGGGCATGTACTATGACATTGTTTCTATGGGATCAAATGAGACAACGTTGGGAATGCAGCCCTTTGTAGAAGATTGTAGAGTGCTACCCAAGTTGTATTGCTAAAATGACAATTTTCGATTTTTGTTGGAGGTTAGTGATTAGGAGCACAGGCTGTGTCCTCAGGCTACCTCGCTGGGAATCGCGGGGTTCTCCACTGGCCAGCTGTGCAGCCTTACGCAAGTGCCTGAATCTCTCATCTGTAAAAGAGGGTAATAGAGTTACCTACCTGCATTATTGAGAGGATTAAACGAAATAATGCATGTCTTGTGTGTCTAGCAAAGCATCTGACACAAAACAAAGTAGGTGCTTAATACATATGAACTGTTCATTACATCATCATCATTATGATCAGATTGAAGTGACATAATTTAGTTATAGAATCTCTTTTAAGAATGGAAGCAAGTGTAAACACGAGGATGGATGGTTCAGCTCTTCCCTCATTCACGAATGCTTATGTATATGCACGCGTCCCATGTGTGCTGATGCCCCTCCAGAGACAGCCATCCCCATCACCCATGCCTGACACTCCAACTCCCTGGTGGTCTCCATGCCTCCCATTTACCTGTGATCTTGTAGACCTGCTATTGCCCGGGTCCCACCCTTTCCTAAGCTGGTCCCCACTTCCTACAGGGTGGAGGCTGTAGTGACAGGACTAAGGATGCAGAGCCCAGGGATGTGAGGAGTTCAGATAAAGTCCCTGCCACTGCTCCAGTCTTAGTATCCAGCTCATGTTAAAATGCCCCTTCCAGCCTCCACTTTGTATGATACCAGAGAGAATTTAGGCTTGGATCTTAGCAAAAAATGAAGATGAATCTTGCTCGAAGCTTTGAGTATCCCAAGACCCACCATTACCACCTCTATAGTTTGTGACAAAGTGAGAAAAGGGGCTGAGGAGAATGACTGGCCTTAACCTCGCCTGTAGAATAATGAATAGCACTAACGTTTATTAAACACCTACTCAGGCAGACACAGCGCTTGGGACTTTACAGATACTGTCTGCATCTTCTGAGCTAGCCCGAAGGGCAGGGGTTATTATCAGCATTTTACAGATGAGGACACAGAAGCTCAAGGAAGGTGAATCACTTGCTTTCTGTCCCACAGAGCAGGGACTGGTGCCTGAACCAAAGCTTAAACCAAAGCAAGTGCTCCAGGTCTCCATGGGTTTTTGGTTTTGTACTGGGGACCGAGTGGGTGAGAAGCAGCGATAAGGCTGCTTCCTCTTCCATCCCGTGTTGGGGGGAAAGGGCAGGAAGAAGATGGAGGCTGAGGAGGAGTCCATCCTGCCTCCTAAAGGCATATCTAGGTGGCTGATTGTCCCCCGCACAGCCCACCATTCAGCTTCTCTCTCTAGTCCTTCCCCCCATCCCCCAAGAGCTCTGGGGTCTGCCCAGCTCTGTACCTCTGGAGCTCCCGTTGCCCAGCTAAAAGTGGTTAGCAGGTGCGGGTGGGGCTTCCACATGCACATCGCTGTACCGGGGGGTGGCGGGGACTGGAAGGGGGAATGCAGAGCAATGAGGGACATGGGCGGGGGCTGCCTCTAACTGTGGCTTCTCTCTTCTCCCCTTGTCTCCATCCCCACTGCCACTGAACTCACCCATGCCATCAGCATCTCTTGCTTGAAGGACCACAGACCTCTGGTCTTACCTGTCTGTCTCCACTCAGGCCCCAAGGAAAGTGTTCACAGTGGATCAAGCTCGAGTGAGCTTCTCAAATACAGACCGTGCTTAAAATCCTTCCTTGGCTTCCTTTGACTCTTAAAATCAACTTCGGTTCCCCATCGCGACCCTCAGGGCTGTGGGGTCTGGCGCCCCTCCCCCCTCCCTGACTCCTCCCCCTCTCCCCTCCTCGCCTAGTAACCACCGTTCACCTTTCAGCTCCCAGCAACAAGGTCACTTACTCAGGGAAGCCTTCTGTGCCCCTCCAGGTTGTTAAATTCCTCTCCTACACATTCTTGCAGGGTTCTGACCCTTTGCTCCTGTCTGTCCGTATTTATGATTTTCTTAGTGATGCTGGGTTGGTGTTGTCCCCCTCATTAGACTATTCATCCCCGAGATGGAAAGCGCGTGTTCGCACTCAGCTCAGCATCGCTGGCACCTGACATTGTGCCTGGGCAGAGCCTGTGCTGGGTAACATTGGTCGTGTGGGTGAGCGGTGTGACTTCTGGGCTTTGGAAACCCGGGTAGAATGCTGATAGAGGTGTGGCCAGACTCAGGCTCCTGTGGTTACCCCAGCCGTTTCCCTTCCACCTCCAGCTGGATAGGCTCTGCTGGGCTCTCCTCCACCCCACCCGCAATGGGAATGACAAACATCTAGAACTTCCTTTATTTACCTGTTACAGTCTTTCCCATGTGAGTCCATACACTTAGTCCAGTGAGGAGCCCGCTTGTGAAGCACCTCTTCTAGAACTGCCTTCACCTCTCCCCTGGCAGTAATGGAAAACCCAGCATGTAGTAGGTATTCTGGGAACATTTGTTGAATGCTCAGCAGCATGTTACTTTGAATATGCATTCTTCTTAGCAGCAATTTTTGAAATTGAGATTCGATTTATGTGAAATAAAATATATGCATTCTGAGTGTTATATTACGTGTTAGAGTTAATTGTGCATTTCATTAAAAAAATAGAGCCATGTGAAGTAATTATAGTACGTCAGTAAGCTGGACAATTTCCTATCATAGTAATTTTTTATATACTATCTAATTTCTGTAGTGATATCCCATTATGCGTCTTGCATTCATACATTTACTTCATTTTTTTTTTTTTTTTTGGCCGTGCCGTGCAGCACGCAGGATCTTAGTTCCCCGACCAGGGATTGAACCCGTGTCCCCTACAGTGGAAGTGCAGAGTCCTAACCACTGGACCGCCAGGGAATCCCCGTACATTTCCCTATTTAATGTTTACTGTAACCCTATGGAGTAATTATTATTATCCTCCCATTTTACCAGGGAGAAAACTGGGGTGCAGAGAGATTAAGTGATTTAACCAAAGTCTCAGTGCTATGAGAAGTAGAGGCACGATTAGAAAGCAGCTCTCATTGGCTCCAAAGTGGATATCTTGCCATTGCCTGCTCCCGTGCCTCTTCTTAAATCCTTAGTAACAGCAAGATGCCCGCTTGTTCTGTGTACCTGGTGAGCAGGCTCTGGAGGTAGTGCCAAAGGTGGAGGACCCATCTCTTAGCCTTCCCTGTTCTCTGCAGCCTCCCCCTTCCCTCCTAAATATCCCTGCAGATGGCCTGGGAGACACATACGCAGGCATTGCTACAGAAACGAATCTCTGAGTCAGCCCTGGAAAAAAAGAAATCTCTTTGTTGGTTTTATTTTTCTTGGTTGATTTATTTGACAAGGACCCGTTCTGTACATCATTTTGGAATTTCAAAATCTTTTTTTATCTCCAAAGGTCTCTCTCAAAAAGCTGAAGAAGAAATAAAAGAGAGGCTATGTATGCTACTCCCTTTCTAAACCCTGAACTCTGCCTTTTTACTTTAGTTTCTGACCCTGAGATCACACAAGTTGCAGAATAGGGGCTGAGCAGAGCTAAATCCCATCAGGTAGGAGTACGATTTGCACTAATCCTTAAAGACACGTCTTCATCAGGTTGTTTGACTTGGCAGGACACCTACGTTGCTAAACCCCGCAGAGGAAGAGCACAGGAATTATTCACTCTCAAATGGGGCTTCTCTGCTGAGATTAGGTGTTACAACCAGCCAGTGAAAGGAAATGTTCCCAGCTCTGGCTGGCTGCAGATTTAATTACTTTCGGGTTCTTACCTAGAGGTCCAAGAGGCCCCACTCCGAGACCTTCAGCAGAGATTCCAGTCCAGGGTTCCTGGGGTCACCGTGTCGGCAGCAAGTCCATTTACCAGAAGCATCCCTCATCCTGGCACATGGCATGTTAGATGCAGTCAAAACAGGCACCAGGCTTCCCTGGGAACTTTCTCCACTTTAACATGTGTTTCAGCTATGGGAAAAGCACAGGCGGAAAAAAAAAAAAAAAAAACTCTCAGGCTGAATTTACAGTTGCCTTTAATAACCCATGCAACTAAATTTATTAGGTCACCATGCCCCTTTGAACTGTGGTATGGAATTTTCCATGCACAGTCCCGTTTCTCCGGTGAGAAGGAGACCTTCCCATGCAGGTTTGTTGGTGTCTTTGTTGAGTGAACACCCATGCCTTGGCCATTTTGGTTAAGAACCAGCTTTGATCAAGAGTAGGCTGGGGGATTTCACCATGGCCCTTGATGCTTATAGATGGCTGAAGCACTGACATCCACCCATGCGCATTGCCATGCATATACCAGCTCTACATGAGGGGCCTGAATCTGCAGACATTCTTCCTCCTAAAGACACTTAAAGCAAAGTTCTGCATCATTGTTTGCAAGCTCCACTTTCCTGAGTGCTTTCTCGTTTTGCTAAGAATAACTTATGGCATAACTTTGTCAGTTTCCTTAGACCCTTCTAATTGAACCAAGAAGTTCAGGGCTAAGATGTTTTCTTCAGTAGCTTCCAGGTCTCAGGGCCTAGGAATCAGGGAAATAATTTGATTCTGGAATATTTTCTTTTTCAACACAATCCTGACAAGTTTGGTTAAATGGCACCTGAGATCAATTCAAATCAGCAATTTGATATTGAGCACTTATTGTGTGCAGGAGTCTTTGCTAGGAATGGTGGGAAATAAGAGTTCAAGACACAGTGGAGTCTCTTGACTTCTGAGTGATTATTTTCCTTCCAAGAGTGCCAAGGTGTGACAGTCATAACATTTTAATTTTCATGGATTTTTTGTGATGTATATTAGATAAATAGCTCTTCCAATGCATGGCCTTATGGGTATTTTTGCTTAGAATGAGAACGAAGCAGGCAGTTAAGTAAAATTAAAAAGGTGAGTTAACTTACAGAAATATACTAATTAAATAATAATAGAGATCATACCTAGAAATGATAACAAGGTGGTATGTGGATGATTAGAATCTCAAAAGCCAATATCCTAGATGGATAAACACACATCCCTAAGGAAGCAAGTCAGTTTATTATTCAGGGAGGTAAGCCAAGGGGCCTTTGAGTGTTTGACAGTACCTGATCTTTAGCTTGCGCGGCTCACTGCTCAGCTGAGCCATGATGGACTTTTTTTTTTTTTTTTTGCGGTACGCGGGCCTCTCACTGTTGTGGCCTCTCCCGTGGCGGAGCACAGGCTCCGGACCTGCGGCCATGGCTCACGGGCCCAACCGCTCCACGGCATGTGGGATCCTCCCAGACTGGGGCACGAACCTGCGTCCCCTGCATCGGCAGGCGGACTCTCAACCACTGTGCCACCAGGGAAGCCCCATGATGGACTTTTAACGAAACAGCTCTCACACACATCCTTGTGCACTTCCCACTGTCCATACAACGGTAACGTTGAGATGGAGACCACTCCCCACAACCTTGACAATCTGGATGTGGAGGAGTTTGGGTGGGAAAAAATAAGCTCCCTGTTAGACTTTGCACATCCCACTCTGCATTGGCGTTGAGAGGGGGATGGATGCTGGGGGCCTGGCAAAAGGCAGACACAGCACCAAGAGCTGATGGCTAGATGTCAGAGGAGGAGGGAGGGACGGGGGAAAAGGATGTCTTGAGGCATGGGGGCTGCTGTTCTGACAGCCCATACCCTGCCACAGAAGCAGCAAGGAAACCCAACCCACGTGCTCTCTGAGGAGCTTTAAAAAAAAACCCGTTCAGATGTGTAAGACTGTTGAATGCAGGGAATAGACTAACATCATCTTGGCATCTCTGCGGTGACTAATGTGTGGGCTCCCTGATTTTTTTTTTTTTTTTTGCGGTACGCGGGCCTCTCACTGCTGTGGCCTCTCCCGTTGCGGAGCACAGGCTCCAGATGCGCAGGCTCAGCAGCCATGGCTCACGGGCCCAGCCGCTCCACGGCATGTGGGATCTTCCCGGACCGGGTCACGAACCCACGTCCCCTGCATCGGCAGGTGGACTCTCAACCACTGCGCCACCAGGGAAGCCCGGCTCCCTGATTTTGTTCTGAACTAAGTGGTCTTTATGTTGCAGTTCTGGCAGCACCGAACAGTGATATACTGTGTCCATGATTCCTCCAGTTTAATGACAGCCTATTGAATGGGAAGAAATAGTGCGTAAACAAAGCAGCTGAGCCGGAGGGGAAGCACTTGTGTTCTGAGCCACGTGTGCTCTGAGTCAGTCATGCGATTTTCTTCAGTTGTTGAGAGCCGGGATTGTGGACCCTGATAGTACATAGGTTCACTTTACCCTTGCAGTTCCGAAGAGCTCCCGTCTGATTTCACAAGGGAATCACAGAAGCATCTTTGCCTGGTAGAGAAAGTGAGTTCTTGTGTCCTGATCCCTTGCAGTGACTGGGGTGGGGCTGCCTGGGTTTGGGATATTGGGAGTCGGCACAAGACATCACACTCTAAGGAAAAGCCTGAGGGCATTTCTTGGGCAAAGTCCTTTGTCCCAGGAAACCAGATCTGTTGATTAATAGAAAGACTGGGAGCAGGAAGTAGAGGCCTGGTGCAGGGTCAGACGCCAGAGGGGCTGGTATAGAAGGAAGCAGTTGTGGGTGACGAGATTGAGTTGGATGTGCGGGGTGAGGGCTCTTCCTCATTGTTGACACTGCTTTGTGCTTTGGGGGAAAAGGTTGGTCTGCAGAACCAGTTTAGAGAGTGAGCATGTGCCATGACCATATTTCTCTCACCAAACCCATGTTGTATTGTTATAATTGACTATTGTTGAAATTGAAAGTGGCAGGGACTACATAGTCATGGTACAGAATTATCAAGGATTAAAAGTCAGTAAAACGTGTGTCACTGCTTTACCTGATTCCTGGTTCCCCTTCCCAAATGTAGCCACTGTCTTGTTTCTTTTATATGCTTCCAGACATTATCCTTATACAAATTTATAAAAGTGTGTGTGTGTGTGTGTGTGTGTGTGAGAGAGAGAGAGAGAGAAAGAGAGAGAAAGAGAGAGATCTCGTACACCAGTCAGGGCTTTATCCATAGATGGAGAAGATAATTCTTTATTTGGTGTGGTTGAAGGAAGCCAGAAGGTCCCATAGCCAAAAAAATCATCCCCAAGCCTGCCATAGATCCAAGATCATTTTTTAACCATTTGAAAGTTATTCTTTAGATTTAAAAAAATATATATTAAGATTGTTTTGAGCACAGTTCTAGGTTCAAAGAAAAATTGAGGGGAAAATATAGAGATTTTCCCATATGCTCTCTGCCCCCATGTACGTGTAGCCTCCCCCATTATCAACGTCCCTGTAGAGCCGTGTGGGCTCCCAAGGACAGAGCCAGGGCTGAATGAGAAAGCCATGAGGCAACAGGAACCAAGGGCTAGAGTGATGCCAAGTCTGCGGAGGGGAGCCAGAAGGCTATGGGAGCCCTAGGACAGGAGCCCGGGCTCATTCTGATTGGCTGCCTGGTGTGCGAGCGAGCGGACGGTGGTCCAAGAGGCAGGCACGGAGCAGAGATCACAGCCTCCTTGTTTGCCTCTGCGTCTGTCTCAGTGCTCGCAGAGATAGTGGGTCTCTGCAACTAAAGACTTCTTGACAACTTGAGGTCTCAAAAGGCTAGAGAGCAACAGAGGAAGAGCCACTCAGTGAATGCTCACCTATAATTGTGTACTTTTGTGACACATGCCTGTCTTTGTGCTGCTTCTGTGATAAGCTGCTTCTGTGATTCCACATTTGAATCTCCTTGTTGCAGTAGAAGTGTCCCAGAAAGTGTCACTACTTGCTCGTAGCTGAGGCTGAGTGAGATGAAAAGCCCTCCCCCAGGCAGGGTCTGGAATCCATCCCTCCCAAGGTGGGGCAGCCCCTTGATGCATGCCTCAGGCAGCCTACCCTTGCCTCTTCTGGGGGTACAGATAGCTCCCGGCCATGCAGGATGGACAGACAGCAGGAGAGCAAAGGATGCTCAGTTAAGGCACAGATGAGGGGAGAGGCCCATTCTGTACCCCAACCGGAATCCGAATTCTGCCACTTACCAATGGTGTGTTAAGTTATATAACAAGTAACTGAAGTTCTCCAAGCCTCCGTTTTTTGGTTTTGGGTTTTTTAATTTTTTTGAAGTATAGTTGATTTACAATGTTGTGTCAGTCTCTGCTGTACAGCAAAGTGACTCAGTTATACACATATATATACATTATTTTTTAAATATTTGGAGATAGGATATAGTTCCCTGTGTTATACAGAAGGACCTTGTTGTTTATCCATTCCAAATGTAATAGTTTGCATCTATCAACCTGAGACTCAGTTTTATCACCTGTAAAATGAGATTAATAATGGTCTGTACCTTATAGGGTTATCCAGGTTTTAATTAGTGAAACCTATAAAGCTTTTAGCACACTGCTGGTAAACACTCCAGAAAGGTTAGGTAGTGTTGCTCTGTTCTTCTGGAACCTTATATTCTGTCTCTGTTGTCAGCTTGTGGTCTGGTCTGGGCTGGACTGGGTCAGTCCAACCTGTGGTCTTTCTGTTCCTTCTGGCCATAAACCCCGTTGGGCAGGGCCTGAGGTTGACCTGATTCCTATCTGCCTGCGTCCTCAGGGGAATGTGTCCTACAGTGGCCCTAGTGTGTTTGCTGATATAATCAGGAGAGGAATTCAGGGCCCATTCCTATGTTTATGTTGGCTCTGGGCCTAGTCTTGTCTATCTTGACGTTCAAGAAGATGGGCCTGATCTGGTTCGAGTACTCTGCAGGGTGGAGCCTCCCCAGCGCTTGAAGTGATAAATAAATGCATCTGGGGAGAGTGGCTGGGTTGCTGGTAGGTTCATGTTAGCTTTACCAATTCAGTCCTTGGAGAACATCTTGTTATCTAAAGAGTGGCCAGCTGCACCATCATTCTGCCTCCTGTCTAGGGCACTGAGGGTTTTTTTTCATATTTATTTATTTATGTATTTATTTGGTTGCGTCGGGTCTTAGTTGTGGCAGGCAGGCTCCTTATTTGCAGCACTCTGACTTCTTAGTTGTGGCACATGGGCTCCTTAGTTGTGGCTTGAGGGCTCCTTAGTTGTGGCTTGCTGTCTCCTTAGTTCCGGCACGTGGGCTCCTTAGTTGTGGCAGGCGGGCTCCTTAGTTGCAGCTCGCTGGCTCCTTAGTTGCGGCATGTGAACTCTTAGTAGTGGCATGCATGTGGGATCTAGTTCCTGGATCAGGGATCGAACCCAGGCCCCCTGCATTGGGAGCGTGGACTCTTAACCACTGCGCCACCAGGGAAATCCCTAGGGCACTGAGTTTTTAATGACTGCTGCTGTCATTAATTGGGCACTTACCAGTTATAAGCTCTGTGCTAACCACTTCCATATGCATATTCTTGGGTCAGCCTCAGAACCACTCGATGAGTCAGCTTGATTGTTTTCCCTTTGCCTAGATGAGGACATGGAGGCTTGGGGATGTTAAATCACTCGCCTTAAGGTCACAGATCTAGTAAGTGCAGAACCAGAACTTAAGCCGTCTGCCTGCAGAGCTCTAAGCGTGCAGACATTAGTGTTCTCATGAGTCACTGGAGATGTGGCTGACAGGCAGAGGCGGGTTCCACAGATCTGGGGCCTGGCCTGAGATGCTGCGTTTCTCACAAGCTCCCAGGTGATGCTGATGCTGCTTTGAGTGACATGGCATCAAACCAGGAATCCACACAGCTTGACGTGTTGTCTTGCTTGTTTTGCTGGGCCTAAGGGTTGACCTCACGCACCGCTGCCTGGCAGCCGTTGGCTTACCACACATGGCAAAGGTGGTGTCATGTGGGGCTCTCAGCAAATGAGGCACTAAGCCCTGTGAGGCTTTGGGGGATGTACTTGATGAGGCGGTTGTCCCGCTCTTAGAAGTTA
This sequence comes from Mesoplodon densirostris, assembly GCF_025265405.1. Lineage (NCBI taxonomy): Eukaryota > Metazoa > Chordata > Mammalia > Artiodactyla > Ziphiidae > Mesoplodon > Mesoplodon densirostris. Next base: position 165,039,789 of record NC_082663.1, read on the forward strand.
AGCAGGATAGCTCTTCTCCCTTCTGTGTTAAATCCATCCTACCTGACTGAGAGAGAGGGCCCCTCTGCACCCCTGGATGTGTCTATTTTCCTTAGTCTCTGCTGGGTTCCTGGGTCTGGGGTCCAAGGGAAGTCACCTGACCTTTATTTTGAACCCAAACCTCTTTCTCTTCCTGTGCTCCCCATCTCTGATCATGGTCTCATTTAGCCTTTCATTCTCTCCAGGATAAATCCTTTCAGGAGTCTTTGGTTCCTTCCTTAGCCCCAGCTTTCCTCTGGTTGTCAAGTCTCAAATTGATTCAACCTGCATAATACTGCTGACATCTGTGCCCTCCAAAACTGAGGGGAAGGGACAAGGCCCTGGTCACCTCTTCATAACATAAGCCATTATTTATTTGATAGCTTATACGTGGAAGTAAATTATTTTTTGGACCGTGTCCTGTGGCTTGTGTGATCTTAGTTCCCTGACGAGGGATCGATCCCACGCCCTCGGCAGTGAAAGCGCAGAGTCCTAACCACTGGACCGCCAGGGAATCCCCGATAGCCGATATGTGAATTATCTACTTCATTAAGCTCTCACCACTATCCAGTGAAGGTGCTGTTATTATTGCTGTTAGTCTGATGATGTGTACAAGCGTTAAGAGACTCACTCCAGGTCACCCAGAAAGTAAGTTTGGCTCTAGGACTGAACTCAGAGAGTCAGTCTTAACTTAACACTCTCACTCCTACCCCTTTGCAGTACTGCAGTACTACCACGTTCTCCTTTTTTTCCATCTCCGCTACAGCAAGAGGCATCACCGTCAAACACGTTTGATCATTTATTCATTCGACAGCTACCTGTTAGGCCTCTAGTGTGTTCCAGCACTATGTGAAGTGCTGGTAATACAGTGGAGAGTGAGATAGCCAGATTCCCTACTTGTATGGAGCGTCGTGTCAGTAATCACACAATTGCTACTTGCTAGCCGCGTGACTTTTATCAGGTTATTTAACCCAGATGGCTCGTTTGAACCTCAGTTTTCACAGTATAAATAGGGATCATTATTGTACCTACCCCATAGGGATGCTGCAAATATCAAATGGGGTCATGTATGCAGTACTTAGCCCTGGCAGATAGTAGATGGAAAATAATCTTACCTGAAATTGCATGTGAATTAAATCCAGGTTCCTCAGCATGCCATTCCAAGACCTTCATTCCAGATACCCATGAATCATTGCTCTTCCCCAGGCATGGCACGCTTTTGCTGATTCCATGACCCTATTCGAGTGCTATTTTCTTTTGCTGTTTATAACACCCTACCTCTTCTCCACTGTCAAACTCCTACCCACTCTTCAAAGCCCAACACAGAAGTTGCCCCTTCCACTAAGCCTTCACCAGTCTCACCTGTAAGAACAGCTTTCTATTCCACAGCACCCTTGTCCTCTATGCTCCCACGTAGCACTGAATCATGCTGCCTTGTGTTCTAGTGTAGAAGCCTGTCTCCTTTGCTCAGTCATAAGGTTCCTCACTCGTTCAGCAAACACTTCATGAGTGCTCACTCTCTGATAGGCACTGTGCTCCCCATGCATTGTGCGAGGGAGGTAATAGCTGTCATGGGGCCTGCTTTCACAGAGCATTCCGTCTAGCACAGCACTGTCCAACAGAACGTTCTGCAGTCATCGAGATGTTCCGTCTCTGCGGTGCCCAGCATGGCAGCCATTAGCCACTATTACCGTATGTTAATGCTACTGAGCCCTTAAAATGTCACTAATGTAGCTGAGTGACTGAATTTTTTTTTTTAATTAAAGTATAGGTGGTTTACAGTGTTGTCTTCGTTTCAGGTGTGCAGCACAGTGATTCAGTTATATTTATATATGTGTGTGTGTATATATATATGACTATATATATAAATATTCTTTTTCAGAATATATGTATACTTTTTCAGATTCTTTTCCCCTATGGGTTATTATACAATATTGAGTATAGTCCCTATGCTGTACAGTAGGTCCTTGTTGGTTATCTATTTTATATATAGTAGTGTGTATCTGTTAATTTCGAACTCCTAATATAACCTAATTTATCCCTCCCCTCCTTTACCCTTTGGTAGCCATAAGTTTGTTTTCTGTGTCTGTGGGTCTATTTCTGTTTTATAAATAAGTTCATTTGTATCTTTTCAAAAACTTCCTGAATTTTAAATTTTGCTTAATTTTAATGTAAATAGCCACATGTGGCTAGTGGACACTGCATTAGACAGTGCAGGTAGTAGAAGAGAGCTGTTAATCAAAATCACCAAAAAAATCAATGGAAAACCGCAGTTGTAATAAGTACTGGCATGTAGGAGTACACAGTTGCATAAAGGCATAGTGGGGGGATCTGACATAGCCTGGTGGTGCTGGTGGTCAGCGAAGGCTTTCCTGACATAGTCGTGATTGAGCAAAATCTGAAGCTACTCAAAAGAGTGTAGGCAGCATGAAGGCACACATGCAGATGAGCAAGCTGCATGTGCAAATGGTCTGTGGTAGAAAAGAGCATGGCCTATGGGAAGATCTCTGAGAGTCCAAGAGCAAACACCATTCTTCCCTCTTCCTTGAAATCTCCAAAGCACTTAGCACCACGTTCTGCACATGGTAGGCACTGAATTAAACTTCAGGTTTGGATGTGTGATGCCAAGGCCTCAGTTCCTATGCAGCCTCACCCATTTCTTCCTCAGAAATGCCCCAGCTGGGACTTCCCTGGTGGTGCAGTGGTTAAGAGTCCGCCTGCCAATGCAGGGGGCACGGTTTCGATCCCTGGTCTGGGAAGACCCCATATGCCATGGAGCAGCTGGGCCCGTGCACTACAACTACTGAACCTGCACGCCACAACTACTGAAGGCCGTGCGCCTAGAGCCCATGCTCCACAGCAAAGAGAAGCCACCACAATGAGAAGCCCGTGCACAGCAATGAAGAGTAGCCCCCGAGTAGCCCCCGCTTGCCACAACTAGAGAAAGCCCGTGCGCAGCAACGAAGGCCCAATGCAGCCATAAATGAATGAATGAATGAATGAATAAATAAATAAATAAATAAATAAATTTTAAAAAATGCAAATTAAAAAGAAAAGAAATTATCCAGCTGGAGAGCCAGGAAACAGGGCTCCCATTCCATCTCTGCTCTGGAGGTTCCAGTCAGTAAGGGCCCTTGTCTTTTTGTCTCAAGGAACCTTCTTTACCGTATATATGGCTGGTAACCTCCCGTCTCTCAGTATTGTAGGAAATACTCTTGTTGTAGTTTGGAAGAGGTGTGGCTGTAGGTATAGGGACTGGAATCCCAGTAGAATCTGTGTATCATGTCATTTGTTCTTTCATTCAACAAACACTTGTGAGTACCTACTAAAAGCAGATACTCTGCTAGGTGTCGAGGATGCAGTAAAGAACAAAAGAGATAATGCCCCTGACCTCACGGAGCTTATATTGTGGTGCGGACCCCCAGGTACCCCAGGCTGCAGCAGCCAGGGCCACCAGCTCTTCATGGAACCTGCAGTGTTTGAGGCAATGTGTCATGTTCTCCTGGGTCACTGCACGACTCAAACACAATCCCCAAACCCAGTCATCCTACACTGTGGTCCCAAATGTCTCGGCCATGGGGTTGAGCCCTAAGATTGCCAAGCACTTTGGCTGTGGACTATTGGGAACTTCATGTAATTTGTTATATATTCTCCCCAGGAACTCTGCCCTGCATCCAAGTGGGGAGTGTGTGAAATCCTCAGTCATCATCTTTTTTTTTTTTTTTTTGTGGTACGCGGACCTCTCACTGTTGTGGCCTCTCCCGTTGCGGAGCACAGGCTCCAGACGCACAGGCTCAGCGGCCATGGCTCACGGGCCCAGCCGCTCCATGGCATGCGGGATCTTCCCGGACAGGGGCATGAACCCGTGTCCCCTGCATCGGCAGGTGGACTCTCAACCACTGCGCCACCAGGGAAGCCCACTCAGTCATCATCTTTTAGGAAGAAGAAACAAATAACTCCTTGTTTACACCCCAGCTTTCGGTCCCCGCACCAATTCCTTATTCACACCCTTGGCTCATGAAAGAGCTTAAAGTTTAGTTCCCCAAGGCTGGGGGAAGGGTGGAAAGTCTAATTTTTTTTAACCTACTTGAGGTCTTGTCCAAATGAGTTGTCACCAAAAAATGAAAGCCAGATGTTTTTTTAGTGAGAAATAAATATGTGGCCAAGCTGCAGATTGAACCTGAGGTCTCCCTGGATGGTTTCCACGTGTGTTGGTAGCTGGACTCCCAGGTATCCGCGGCTCACATTCTTTCTCTTGTCTCAGCCGAGGTGCAGCATGCACAGATGGCTAATGAGCAATTAACATCCGAGCTGCGCATCCCGCCACGGAGATACCCATCGCCTCATAAGTCAGATTCAAACCAGAGCTGTGAGCTGCCGGGGGGCTGCTGAGTTCAGGGTGAAAGGCAGAGACCCATGTCTGGAAAAGGGAAGAAAAGACAAATTCAGACTCAAAGTGCTCCTTCCTCCAGCTTCTCCATGAGGGATCTGCTTTTGTTGGGAGCCCTTAAATTCTCATGGGGAACATACTTCAGATAACCATCGAGAAATTACAGATGAAATCAGGGCCAGCCACGGAGCAAAGAGCGGCCCTTTGGGGTTTAACATTACATCGTGTTCTTCCCCAAGTGTGATTCAATGGTGAGCTTTTCAGCCGAAGAAAGTGTTTTCGGTAATTGGCCGAATCTCCGTAGGAAGACTACTGAGCTTGCTACTGCTTCTATCAGAGCATTGCTCATCACTTGGATTTTTCTCACACTTTTCAAGTTCTAGATACAATCAGTTGTGCATTGGCATTTGAAACATGTCATGTTGGTATTAGAACTTCCTTGGAGGGCAGAAAAAAGGTGAGAGAGGGAAAAAGTGATAGAATGGAGCTCAAAGGGTCAGTGGGGCCCAGAGCAGAGATAAACCCTTAGGAAATAGGGAAGCAGCATCAGACTATAGATTGTGGGCAAGGGAATTAGAGGGTCAGGCAGGCAGGTGATCAGAATTAGGGATGTCCAACCCCAGGCTGGGTGCATGGCACATGGGCAGAGCCAGCCAAAGAGATACATGGCTTCAGGTGAACCACAAACACTCAGGCCAACCAAGGGGCTAGATTACAGGTACCGAGCGAGGGTCTCTAGGGAAAGAGGAGTCTGCCAAAGGCAAGACAGGGCCCCATCTTTGAGGAACCTCTCTGAGGTTTCCTCCTATGTAAATTGAAGGTAATAGTTCATAGCTTATAGGGTTATTTTGAGGATAAAATAGATTAATCATTATAAAGTGTTTAAATGACTGGCACTCAATACATTTGGTTATTATTTCCAGGCAAGGGTTTAGACATGAGGGAACCAGAAAAGACAGTCCTAAAACATGAGTATAAACATGAGTATATTATAGGAAAGAAGTTTTTCAAACTAGGTTAGCTTGTCCTTTGAAATGTGCTATTTATTCATTCACTTTCTTTTTTTTTTTCTTAGTTATTTAAAAAAAATTTTTAACATCTTTATTGGAGTATAATTGCTTTACAATGGTGTGTTAGTTTCTGCTTTATAACAAAGTGAATCAGTTATACATATACATATATCCCCATATCTCTTCCCTCTTGCGTCGCCCTCCCTCCCACCCTCCCTATCCCACCCCTCCAGGCGGTCACAAACCACCGAGCTCACTTTCATTCAATCGTTCCTTCTTCAGTCAAGAAATATTTGAGCCCCTCTGATGTGTAAGGCACCGTTCTAGGCCCAGAGATACAGTGACAACGTAGAGTGGGGGTTGGCAAACTGTGGCCCCATGGGCCAAATCTGGCTCAATGCCTGTTTTTGTAAATAAAGTTTTATTGGAACACAGCCATGCCAATTCATTCGTGTATTGTTTATGACTGCTTTCATGCTATAGCGGTAGAATTGAGTAGCCGTGACAGGCAGAATAGAGTCTGCAAAGCCCAAAGTAATTATCATCTGGCTCTTTATGGAAAACATTTGCTGAGCCTGATCTAGAGAGACCTTTCAGCGGGTCCTCAACTCTCTTGAAAGAGGCAAGTCAATAGGAAATTGCAGTATAATAAAATAATTTCTGGGAATCATGTATGTAGAAAAGAGGATCAGACAGGCTTCTTAGAAGAGATGCCCTCTCAGCTGAGACCTGAAGGCTGAATAGGAGTTAATGAAGTAAAGGAGAAGGGAAAATTGTTCCAGATAGAGGGATCAACATTAACAAAGGCTCAGAGGTAAGAGAGAGCAGGGTATGTCCAGGAGCCGAACGAAATTCATCATCACTGGGGGAACAAAGGACAGGTGACATAGAGCTTCACAGGTAGGAGGAAGTTTTGATGATTTTCTGAGGGCAGTAGAGAGCTATTAAAGAATTTTCAGCAGGGAAAGAACATAATTAGCCTTGTATTATAGGGAGATCAGTCCACCTGGAATATGGAGGCTGGATTTAAGAGCTGAGTGGAGGGTGAGGATCAAGACTGGGGTCAAGAAAGGCCAGTGGGGAGCCCATTTCAGTAATGCAGGGCAGAGCATGGTAGCCTGAACTATGGGGTAGCAGTGGAGTTAGGAGAGGAGAGCAGTTTGTAGACGTATTTAAAAGGCAGTGCTCGCAGCACAATAGCGAGTGACTGACTGCACATGGCGAGTGTCAAGTGAAAAGGAGGAAAGCATGGAAGAGAGTCACGCCCTGAGAAGGGGACCACACGGGCAAGAGCAAGTTTGGGGTGGAGGGAGATGACAGGGTCCATGTTGGACATGCCTGTGGGACGCCCATGGGGGGATAAGTTTCACAATTCAGTTTCTACTCTTCCCTTTTTTTGGCCCAAGATTGATTTTATAGCAGACCCTATTCATCCCCATCTGTACGCACCTGATGGTCAGCGCACCCCAGGGGTGTCCAGCCACACCCCTGTGCCTCCCTCTCCTTCCCCAAGTGACACGCTTCTACTGCCCCGGTGCCAGGAAATTAACACTCGCCAGCAGCAACCCTCAACTACTAACCGAATCGGTCTGTGAACACCCAATTCCCTCGCTTTCCTCCCGGGATGATCCTGAGGGTGTGTTTTGCACTGTCCCCCACAGCTGCCCCGCAGGACTGAGCTCCACATGCCCCCGGATGTAGCCTCCTAAATAAACCTCTCATAGTGGAACCCTTATTTCAAAGTCTGCTTCCGGGGGAAGCCAACTAAGACAACTATGAGACGTTTATTTAACCAAACATTATTGGACGCCTGTTGTATACCAGGCATTGAGATGAGCCAGAGGCCCTCAGGCCCTGGGTCTCACCCTCTCTCTTCCGCCTCCTCCTCACCATGGAAACCTTCAGGCCGTTTCACCCCCATTCTAGCCTACACATCAATTCCAGAGTCACCGTCAGGACACAGTTCTCATCACAGCCCTTTCCAGCTTAAAAACCCACAGTGGCTTTTCTCATGACCAAAAAGCAAGCTTCAAGCTCCCTAAACGGCCCTTGCGGAGCCCTTGACCAAGCCAGAGCAGCGCTCCCAGCAGACTTGGCTGTGATTCCTCCTCTTCCCTTTGTATACTGGGACCCAGCCTTCCCAGAGCACTGGGATGGGCATACGCCGGGGTGGAAAGCATGGGCTTTGGAGCCAGAAGCCTGGCTCTGCTAGCCAGTGTCAATACCAGTGTGATCTTGGGCGGGTTATTCCACCACCCTGTGCCTTAGTTACCGCATCTGTGAATGGCATAGCAGTGCCTACTCTACAGAGCCACTGGGAGGATTAGATGAGATAATGCATATAAAGCACATAGAACAGTGGCTGGGCACGCCATCAGGGCTAGAATTATCGGCAGTTTTGGAGAGCACACAGCAGCTGCCTGTGTCGTGCCCTGCTTGGATGATATCCCCCGTTTGGTCCATTTAAGAAACCCCTTCAAGACCCCACTCGAGTATTAACTTCTCAGTGCAGTTTTCCCTTACCAGCAACTCACACCCAACCTAAGAAATAATTGCCTTCCATTTTTCAGTTCCATGGTATTTTACATCTATTTTTTGTACTAACACTGTATTATGGTTAACTGAGCATGTATGTGTGTGTGTGTGTGTGTGTGTTGAGTCTTTTCAGAGCAGCCCACGCCATTCATTCCACTGCTTTAAGACAAGAGCCGAAGATGTTAGCCACTTGGATATCTGAAGGAAGTGTTTTCTAGAAAGAGGAAAGCAAGAAAAGGCTCAAGGGAGGGTGTACCCTGATGTGGCCCAGGAGTAGCAGGGAGGCCATATGGCTGGAGCAGAGTGAGCACGTGAGAGAGTGGAAGGAGGTTGAGACTGAGGGGTAAAGTGGGGGAAGGTGGACAGAGCATGTGTGGATGGTGGCCCATCACAAGGACATTCACTTTTGCTCTGAGTGATATGGGAACCATTGGAGGGTTTGAGCAAAGGAATGCCTTGATTAATGAGGGTTTTGGAAGGACCGCTGTAGCTGCTAGTGGAGCATAGGGTGTCGGGGAGCCGGGGTAGAACCAGGAGACCGGTTGGGAGACTACTGCAAATCTGAACGCACTTCCTCCTCCTCTGTATTTGTCAGTTTTCCCTTCTGTCCTAACAACCCTAGCATCTCAGTGGCTTGCCAAAAATAAACATTTATTTTCCTCACTGATGGGTCATGGTTTGGCCGGCTTTGGCTGATTGCAGCTGAGCTGAGCTGAGCTCAGCAGGGCTTGGATTCAGGCTGTAGATGGGGTTCAGGGTCTTTCCTGTGACTTATTCTCCTTGGCTTAGTGGCTCCCAGAGGCATATTTTTCTCATGGCAGATGGAAGAAGAGATGAGGTCCAACCAGGTCACAGAAGCACATTTAAAGCCTCTGCTCACATCACACCCACCAACCTTCTGTTGGCCAAATCAATGTACATGGCCAAGCCCGACATTAGGGGGGCAAGGAAGTATACACTGCCCACTTGAATGGGAGATACTGCGAAGACACATGGCCAAAGCCTGGGATGGATGATTCTGTAGTGCAGCAGGAGAGAAGAAATTAGAAACAATAAACCAATTTACCACATCCTCTCTATTGCAGTTACCCTCATCCAGTGTCGCCAAGTGTTGCCTGTCATCTTTCTGTTTCTTTCATCCATTCCATTTCATCCATTCTGGTCCCCTTCAACTCAGATACTGCCTCACACAATGGTCTCCTTCATAGAATCTCCCCCATCAACTCTTGTTTCTCCCCGACAACGCATCCTGCATGCCTCCGCCTGAGTTTTCCTCCTACAATGTTTCTTTCTTCACACTGATCCTGCTTGAGAAACTTCAGTGACCAGCCGTTTAGCAACACAGGGTTCCTCAAGTGCCAGTAATTTCTGTACCCTCTTCATGGTTTTGGTCAATCTGTAGAACACCTGTATTTTTTTTAAGATTTTTTTTTTAATGTGGACCATTTTAAAAGTCTTTATTGAATTTGTTACAATATTGCTTCTGTTTTATGTTTTGGTTTTTTGGCGGCAAGGCATGTGGGATGTTAGCTCCCCAACCAGGGATCGAACCTGCACCCCCTGCATTGGAAGGTGAAGTCTTAACCACTGGACCGCCAGGGACGTCTCCACCTGTATTATTATTATTTAATATTTTCTTTCATTTAACTTTAAGTCAACTTACTTTTTTTTCCTTAGCCTCGTCTTAAATCATAGTGACCATGAGAAAACTACATTTTTCTAAAAACATAAAAATACATTGTGATTAAAATAAACCTGCTTGTGCATTTACCCCCTGAAGTCACTAGAGGTATGATGATTACTTTCAGGGACCCACTTGCCTCCTGCACAGCTTCATCCCACCTGTCTAACCTTCACTCTCATCTTTGCATATTTCTGTTGCTGGGGTCATCATGGTCTCTTCCTTGTCTGTGCACCTGTCACAGAAGAGTGTTAGCCCTTAGCCTTGGTCAGACTGCCCTCGGAGCCTGGAAGACCCTACCTCTTTCTCTCTGCCTGTCTATCCTTCAAGATTTGTGCCTCTTCCACGAACCCCCTTCCCCCCTAGTTAGCTGGCTCTCACTTCTGCTTCGCTTACAGCCTAGGCCCATCACCCAGAGTCCCAGCTCAGGCTTTTCTCATCGTTTCACGTGTACTGATCTCACCAGCTTGGCTCACAAGTGCCCCAAGCCTCGCATGGCTTGTGCCTGCCCAGTCTCTTTCCATCCAGCCCTCAGGGATTCTTCATCCTTTACCCTGCATATTGAAACAGGTGCTGTTTCCGTGTGGCCCATCGCAGTCTTTGACTGTTTCCTCTCAGCCCCTTTCTCTGTCTTTCATCCCCTGGTTCATTCCTCCTTCTCTTTCGAGATGCTAATCAAATATTGCCTCCTCTGTGAAGCCACAAAGTCTCCTCCCACAACTTGCTGTATGTCCTTCTCTCTCGGCGTATGTCACATGTGCCCGTGGTCACCAGTGTACTTATCTCCCTTCCCCACTAGACTGACTGTAAGCTCCTTAAGGAGTGGATCTGTGTCCGAGAGCATGACATAAAATAGGCACTTAGGGCTTCCCTGGTGGCGCAGTGGTTGAGAGTCTGCCTGCCGATGCAGGGGACACAGGTTCGTGCCCTGGTCCGGGAGGATCCCACATGCCACAGAGCGGCTGGGCCCGTGAGCCATGGCTGCTGAGCCTGCACGTCCGGAGCCTGTGTTCCACAACGGAAGAGGCCACACCAGTGAGAGGCCCGTGTACTGCAAAAAAAAAAAAAAGAATAGGCACTTAGGAAACGTTGAATTTCACAATCAATTTAAATTTGAATTAAAGTGACTTGAACTTTGCTGTTTCAATGGGACTAGGCATTCTTTGAAGGCAGAGATCTTACCTTCTCTCTTTTTGCTCCCCCATGTTGCTTGCCCCAGGTAGGCAAACAGTAGGTGCTTATTAAGTTTGCAGCAAGATGAGTTTCGTAGGAAACACAGGAGGTGGCTATGGTTGACAATGAAAATTGGTACCAATTAAGATAGCTTAGCAATTCTAAGCTCTTTTAGGCCTAAGCTGATTTTGAACACCAAATGCATCATGATTTTGATAACTGAAGGCAGATGGAGCCGTGTTGGAGCCCTTTGCCTTTGCTCATGATTGAAAGGAAAGATGCAATTCATGTTAGGTACCTAGTCCTGTCTATTCTATATCAGCTCTGCATCTGGAGATGGTGTCAAATTCTTTTCAGGATGGAACTGGTATTGTGTGTGCGTGCGTGTATGTGTGTGTGTGTGTGTGTGTGTGTGTGTGTAAAACAGAGAAAAAGAGAGATAGCAGTCCAGATGCCAACACACCTGGAATCTATTTGTGAGGATCACTGGTTCAGTCCACAGCTTGGACCATTCATTTATTTCTCACTAAGTGAACATCTGGGATTCAGTTTGAGACACCATCAAGTTTGGATGGGATCTCAAAGCCATGGTTGGGATGAGGGACTGCTCGCCCGAGGTGGGAGTGAGAGAGGTGAGCAGGGGCTCTTAAACTATTCTGCAGACTTCAGTTCAAATGCAATAGCCAGAGGGTTGAGAAACCCTTCCCAGGCTGGAAAAGCATTAAAAAAGAAGCGGGGATGGGGTAGGGGGAAGGATAACCAAAGGAGATTCAGTCAGATCAAAGCAATAATGCGATCTGAAAGTACCCCCTTTCTCCTTTTACCCTGTTCCCTCTCCACCCCATAGTGCTAAAAATGTCCAGGTATCTTCCTTTTCTAGGGGGAAAAAAAAAAAAGAAGAAAAAAAAATTGGACGTTGACCAGAAAGGAAATGCTATGAGAAAGTAAAATTCTAATTAGTTATAGATGAGAATTGGTCACAGATAATTACTTGACATTCCTTGGCTCATGCCTGGGAGGGCTTAAAAGATCTTTTTTTTTGTTGCTAGATATGTAGACATATATCTAGATAACTAGATAAACACAGAGAGAAGCTCACCATCATTAACAGATCTTGCAGAGCGCAAGTGTTTAGAACAGAAATGAAAGGGAAATTTGTCATTCACAAGCCAGGAATGTTTGAATCGTTCGCTGTCAGGCCTCTTTTTTCTGTTCTTTCTTTCCTTTTTTTTTTTTTTTTTTTTTACTTCGAACTTTTTCAAAACAAAAGTTCAATGGGTTCAAACAGGATCATTTTAAACAGTACCCTTCCAGAAAATTTGTGCTGACTTGCACCTGCTCTTGGTGACATCTACCGACCAGAGTATTTCTCCTTCAATTTGCATCTGTCATTTTCCTGCCAGTGGGTTGAAGGGGTTGGAGACCCAGATGAAGGGCCTAGAATAATCCAGAGAGAACATGGAGAATCTGTAGTGAGTTGTGCTCATGCCATCCTATTTAGAACCAACTTTGCTGCATTGCTTTGAGGATTTTTAGGGTGGAGGAGAAATCCCATAGCTACCCCAAGTATTTTTCTCTTAATTCCTAGTAGAAATGACTCAACATTAACTCAAGGCTGCTCAAGGCATGCTTAATGTCTTGGAGGAGCATGTTTTTAGAGAACAACACTAACTTCTAAGGAATTCTCAATCCTTCTTCCCTATCCAACACAGCTCTCCCGTATTTATTCCCAGGCAGCACAGGCAAGAGAGAGTTAGCCTTTGGGGGTCTTCTGCCTTTTTTTTTTTTAATGTATTTATTTACTTATTTATGGCTGTGTTGGGTCTTCGTTTCTGCGCATGGGCTTTCTCCAGCTGCGGCAAGCGGGGGCCACTCGTCATCGCGGTGTGCAGGCCTCTCACTATCACGGCCTCTGTTGTTGTGGAGTACAGGCTCCAGACGCGCAGGCTCAGCAACTGTGGCTCACGGGCCCAGTCGCTCCGCGGCATGTGGGATCTTCCCAGACCAGGGCTCGAACCCGTGTCCCCTGCATTGGCAGGCAGATTCTCAACCACTGTGCCACCAGGGAAGCCCCTTGCCTTTTTTTTTTTTTAAGCACCTTTGTTTTACTAATATAGAAACCTCACTCTGATGCCCCACCTGGCGTAGGGACCCTTACCCTTACTCTGGCTTCACTTGGTTCTGAAACTGCCCCTGCTTGCCCCTCACCCTGCTGTACAATTCAGATGGCGTAGGCCTCGGACTCCTTATTCTCAGGACCCTCCTTCAAGCACTGTGGCAAAAGCGTTTAATTTATGCTATTGTGATTGCAACCCTCCTGTAACCTGGTTGCAGCACTCTGGAAGGTCTCTAACAGGCTACTCAGGTTTTAGTAACCAGAAGTGAAGTAGCCAGTACAGGGGTGTTGCGGCAGTTGCGTAGCAACTTTATAGTACTTTAAGTTTTCCACCAATTTAACCATCTTTATCTTCTTTGCTCCTCAGTAATTCCGTGAAGTAGGTATCACTCACTCATTCATTCATCCATTCAACCAACCAACTAAACAACTAGCAAATATTTATTGAGCACCTCTTAGTTGCTAGAAACTATTCTAAGCTCTGAGTCACAGTGAAAAAAAGAGACAAAGACCCTCTTCTCAGGGTACTTCGTCTTAGAATGGATATTCTAATTGAGATCATTATTCCCATTTTCACATGAACAAACCAAGAAAAAGAGAGAGGTTAAACCCTAAAGGACACACAGCTTATTTAGAGCTGGATTTAGAATCTAAGTATCCTAACCAGCTTCCAGAATAAGACTAGAATAAGGATCTTAGGACTCATCTCATCCAACCAACTGATTCTGTTGATACAGAAAACCAAGCCGCAGAGGGGGGCTGTGGTTCACACAGTCACACAGCTTTGGGGCGCAGAGCTAGGACCATAGCCCAGCTTCCCAAGTCCCAGCCCCGGGGCCCTGTCCATGAGTGCATGGACCCTGCAGTGGCCTAAGATACACCGGCTCTGCCATCTTGTCACTGTCACTCTGTCTTAGTCCATTCAGGCTGCAATAACAAAGCACCACAGACCGGGTAGCTTATTAGCAACAGAGATTTGTTTCTTACAGTTCTGGAGGCTGGAAGTCTGAGATCGTGGTCATGCTCTGGTTCTTCCGGGTTGCAGATTGCCAACATCTTGCTGTGTCCTCACATGGTAGAAGGGGCAAGGGATCTCTCTGGAGCCTCTTTTATAAATGCACTAATCCCATTCATGAAGCCTCTACCCTCATATCAGCTCTCCAAGGCCCCACCTCCTAATGCCATCATCTTGGGGATTAGGATCTCAGCATATGAATTTGGGCAAGAGGAGGACACCAACATTGAGACCATAGTGACCTCCCTTACTTCCTTAACCAACAGATCTCATGACTCCTTTTCCTAGGTACTATAAGCACATTCCCTCAACTGCCTTGCCCAGTCTTGCCTTCCACAGACTCTTAGTACCAGACCCGCCATACACTGTCCCCTAACCTCCGCCTTCCCTGTTCTTGCCACAGATGACCTGTCTTTGGCCCTGTCAAAGGCCACTGCCATCACTTGTGCACTGGAATCTCCTCTGTCACCTATTCAGGAGCCTCACTCTAAAAATTTTCCCCTCATCCCCTGCATCATTGATTTACCAGATCAGTCTCATCAGCATAGGAGCATGTTGCAATTTGCCCCATCCTAAAAAATAAAAACAAAACCTTTCTTCACCCCATTTCCCCTGCTGACTATCAACCCATTTTCTATTCCCCTTTATAGCAAAATCCCTCCAAATTATTATTTTCCCTTGACTTTGGTCCTCCCACTCTTTCTTGAACCACTCCAGTTAATAGTTGATGCCTGACTCTGTACCAAGCTGTTCTTTCTAAGTCACCGTGTTGCTCAGTTCAGTGTTGTCCTCATCTTTCTCTACCTCTTGGCTGCATTTGACCAACCAGTCCCTCCCTCCCCTTCTCCCTCCTTGGAGTCCCATTTTCACTTGGCTTCCACAATTCCACCTTCTTCTCTTGCTTCTCCTCCTACCACACTCTACCATTTACTCCTCCCTCTGGTCTCTAATGGATGGTGCAGCCCAGGACTCAGTCCTAAATCCTCTTCCCTTCTTTTCTTCATTTCTCATGGTGGCTGTGGTTCCTGTATTTAAATACCATCTACATCTCCATTTTGGTCTTATCCCTGAAGCCCAGATTTGCATAACCAATCATCTATTGGGTACCTCCACATGGATATTTATGGGCATATCAAATTTAACATGTCCAATCTGGCCCCTCGCCAGACATGCTCTGCCCACAGTCTTCCTCCAGCTCAGGTAACAACAGATCCACACTTTCAGAGGCACATGCCAAAACCTCAGCATCATCCTTCATTCTCCTCTCTCAAGCTTTACCTCCAATCCATCAGCAAATCCTGTCTGCTCCACCTTCAAAATATTTTCATCTTCACACCTCTGCAGCTACCACCTTGGTAGCAGGGTAAAGAGAGTTCCCAGAGAAGGGAGGAGCATGTGCAGAAACCCTGAGGCAGGGGAAGATGCAGGACTGGAGTATCCCTGAAGGAATAAAGGCATGATTCTTGAGTCTGGGGAGTCACCTGCCCTATTGGCCCCATTATGAAATAGGGTTGAAGCGATCGCTATGGGGATCTGAGTTTTGGCCACTGCCAAGCAGTCTGGCTGTCTGGAATGGATCTGGCCAGCTCTAAGGGATATACGTGATTCTGTTAATTGCATGTGTGTTACGTCTTCAGTGTATGTTGTGTGTGTGTCTCTGTGTGTGTGTTCATATGCATGCGTAAGTATGCATTTTTTCCCACTCCAGACATCTTTTCCTGGACTCTGAGCCATCTGTGTACTAATGTAGTTCCATGTCCAATCTACTGGGGGATCCCCAGAAACTCCTGCTCATGACTTGAGTCCTAGATGAAGCAGCCTTTTTTGTTCACAGACCTTTGGGGTTCCTTGTGTTGTTCTAGGCAAACATGACTTAGGCTTTATGGGTTGGTCACCGTGGAACAAGCTTCTCTGCAGAGCCAGGACTCCTGCCCTTCTTGCCCCCACCCTCTTTTCTCCTCCTGAAATCAGGGTCTTCTGGAGACAGGGGTATTTGGGCACATGGCAGCAGCTGGGACAGGGGTCAAAGGCAAGGCAGGCTCAGGCCACCGATGTGCTCTGTTTTATCCCTAACAACCGTGTAATTGTAGGAAAATTGGCCCAATGTGAGGTGCTGGAAAGTTCAAAAAGGGTTGTTTCAGGGTCTTTGTGCCTGTTTTCTTTTCATGCTGGAGTGTTGAGTTGGAGCCCAGCAAGATCCTGGGCAAGCCCCAGAGCTCTCTAGAACTGGACAGATATCTCGGGACAGAGTCACCTACCAGGGCAGGCAGGGGCTGAGAATGCCCTTGGGGAACATCTGAATAAACAGACCTTTTAGGTCTGAGAGGAGAAGAAGGATAAATGCTCTTAAGAGATGGCTCCGGATTCCTGCCCTCTGGCCTGGGGGCAGTGATTTCCTGGGACCCTCAGAGCCTTCGTCAGAAACCAGAGGGGCAGTATCGTTAAACAGGCTTTGAACGGTAAGGCCAAGGAAGCACAGGGTCAGTTTCCTAGTCTGCTTTGACTCAGTTTCTCCAGCTATAAAATGAATAAATACTCTTATTACTGGCCTCCCTCTTAGGATTGTTGGGAGGCCTCCTGGTCAACCAAGCACCAAAGAGTTAAGGAAGCAGAATAGTGAAGCAGTTCAAAGTTCAGGTTTCGTTGTCAAAGAGACTTCTGTCCAAACCTTGTTTATCAGCTGCGTGCCTTTAGACAGGTTTCATAACCTCTCTGAGCCTCAGTTTCCTTGTGTCACATAATGACATTAGCAATGTTGCTTTAAGGATGAGATGAGATAATGCATATAAAGCACTGCCCACAGCAGTTAGCCCACTGTAAGTGCCTTGCATTGATAGAAAGGAAGGAAGGAAGGAAGGAAGAACAAGATCAAAGAGATCCTTATTATTGCTTTGATTCTAAAGCGAGTTGGGTATTATGATAGTTCTCACCAAATATTCAAGTGTCCCTGTAGATGTCCCAGCTTCCTTTGCAGTTAGGTTTGGCCATGTGACTAGTTCTGGCCAGTAGACTGAGAGTAGATATGATATGAGTCATTGTGAGGTCAAGGAAATTAAGAGCTGGTGTGGCTCCTCCCTCCCTCTCATCCCCAACACACTGACCTTGGGGGCCACATGTTCTCTAGGGCAGCGGTCCCCAGCCTTTTTGGCACCAGGGACCGGTTTCGTGGAAGACAGTTTGTCCGCGGATGTGGGGGAGTGGGGAGGATGGTTCAGACGCTAATGCAAACGATGGGGAGCAAAGGGGAGCAGCAGATGAAGCTTCGCTGGCTCACCTGCCACTCACCTCCTGCTGTGCGGCCCGGTTCCTCACAGGCTGTGGACCGGTACTGGTCCACGGCCCGGGGATTGGGGACCCCCGCTCTATGGCATCTTAGAGATAGAGACAAGCCTTTCTGTGAGTGTGGAGTCTGTCCACTGTGTTAACCCAGTGAGATTTCGGAGTTTCTTTGTTACTGCTAATAGCCTTGCTGACCGATACAGTCATCTCTGAAGGAGAAATACATCTCCCCTATTCCTGACCTCCTGGAGCATCTAGGGATGATGATAATGATAATAACAGTGGCTGTAACAGCTACCATTTATCGAGCCTTTGAGAAATACTGCAAAGCCCATCGCAGATGTTAAACTATTCAGGTATCTCAGGAGGTTCATGTTTTGCTATTACATAATAATTGTGTTCCTAAAGTAAACTTTATTTTTTTAAAGGGTTCTCCTAAAAACTTCAGTGAGGAAAAAAACTGCTTAGGGCAAGAGTTTTAGACTATGACAACAAAGTTATTTCTCTTACAGAAATGTCAAAAGTAAAGGGTTTTCATTGCTATTAGGACATTCTGAAGTTACAAACTACAAATAACAGATTTTCAAAACTGACATAAGCCAACCTAAAGGTCATTGAGCAAATGCTGAATTCCATGGAAGACAAGATTCAGGTCAACTTGCTTCCAGACCATCAAAATAAATTGTGGCTTGGTCCAGAAGTGCTAGTAAAAAGGAAGCCCCATTAGATCTCAATAAAGCTGCTACCCTCCCCCGCCCCTGCAAAAAAAAAAAACACTAAAAATACATTATTAAAAAAAAAAAAAGGAAATCCCAATGGCAAAGAACAGCCAATCACCCACTAAAGTGGCCTGTGGGTGTTGAAGCTGGAGGCCAATAGGTTTTCCTCTGATACATGCAGGGATCCTTTCTGATCATGACAGTGGTGTATAAACCAACAACCAGCACAAATTGAGTTCCTTGCTGAACTGATCAGGTTACATCCAATTTGCATTATGAAAATTTGCATAGCAGGAAAAAGCCTGAATCTGACTTGTCTGGCAGATGAGGAAACCAAGAAAATATGAGGCCCTCAGTGGCTACAGTGAGCAACCACGGAAACAACCCCTATTCAAGGTTCTCTGCTTTTTTGACTCTGCTCAGCTCAGAGTTCCCCTGATGTATAGTGACATCTGCATATCCTCCTGAATGAGGGTGCCGTCTCTGAGCTGGGATTCGAGGCCTCTGAGTTTGGTTCTGTCCTTCTCTTGGGGTCTGCCAGGACGTCTTGCGCCTGTCCATCCCTCCACTTGGGGAAGGCCTGGAGCTTCCGCTCTGAATAGCAAAGCCGCTTTGGACCTTGTTGGTGTTTCTGAAAATACCAGTAGACCTGGAAGGTGTCCAGGCTGCCTAGGAAAGTGCCTGGAGAAGGGGATTCACTTGATTTCATTACTAAAGCAAACAGTCCTGGTGACCTTTGGGAATTAGCACATTTTGACTTCCTCCCTCCCTCAGGCCTTCGCTGGGCAGCTGAACATTCCACACCTCCCTGAGAAAGGGGAAGCACTTTGAGTGGGTGCTGGGGCCTCTTGCTGACTAAGCATGCCTCCTTCCGGCCTGGAGGCCTCTCACCCGTCCTGCACCGACTGAGGGGACGAACTGGCTCCATCCTTTCTTGCCTTGCTGCCCAGTAGGTCAGTAGTGAGGCAGGTGAGTCTGGAAGCCGAGTCTTCAAGAAGATTCTGGAGCATGTGGACAGATTCAAGAAACTGGGCCCTCGGGGAGTTCTCTTCACCTGCAAACAGGATGGCTCCCCTCACCCAGCGGAGGAAGGCTATTGCTTTTTCAGGCTCCCCTAATTGGCCATTCCCACCTTATGATTTACTCATGAAATTCAACAGGCCCTCACTGAAGGCCCCCTTGCATGCCTGAAGCTGTGTCCGCTCACAATGGGTCACTGAGTAGATATTAGACCTATTTCCCACTCTCAAGGACCTTCAGAACTTAACAGAAAGACGAGACCCACGTGTGAGGTAGTAAATCGCAACAGTCTGTAATGAGGGCTAAATTAAATACCCTCATTTTCCATGGTAGTTAAGAGTCCAGGTTTGGCATTAGGTGTCTGGGTTCAAGTCCCACCACCATCATTTTGGTTGAGTTTGGCTTTGGGCAAGTGCCTTAACCTTCTTAGGCCTCTGTTTCCTTATTATAGGTTGACCAAGGGTACTAGCCTCAAGCACTTCTGTGGGGAATTAAATGAGCTGGTACGTGTGAAGTGCCTTGTACAGTGCCTGACTCATGGTCTTAGGGTATTACCAGCTACTGCTACTAGTTGTCAAAATATACTTGAGGGACCCCAGTAGTTTAGAAATCCTGAATCTAAACACACCCCCGTCTGCATAATGGTCCTCTCGTCTTTATTTCTTTCAGCACTGATTGGTCATTTTGACTGATCAGTTACCCAAGCTGGAGCCCCTGGGGCCTTCATATGCATTTAATCACAAAACCCTGTTGATTAGACCTCACATCTATGTCCTCCACTCCAATATGACTCTTACCCTTAACTGGGTCCTCACACAGCCACACTGATTACTCAGGAACCCTCTTAACTGCTCACCTTGCTTTTGATTTCACCCTCTTCCAAACAAGCCTTACCACTACTCAAGAGAACTTGTTAAAATCCAAAACGGATTGTCATTTCCTTGCTCAGACTCTTTCTGTGGCTCCCTCTGACTCTCAGTAAACAGCCAAGCCCAAATCCTTGATCATGACCCACAAGGGCCCTCACTGATATGACCCCTGCCTACCTCTAGAGCTTCATCGCTTGTGTTTCTCAAGTCACCCCCAAGTCCCAGCAATGCAGCCCCCTGTACCCCAAGTTCTCCTCAGTCTCCTGGTCCTCCATGACCATGCACATACACCTCTCAAAGTCTAGAACCCTTTGTCCCTATCTCCTGAAGAGTCAAAATTATGCTTAAAAAAACAAAAACCCTCCAAACCACTTTGTTTGGGAAGCCTTCCTTTCCCAGGTCTGGGTTAGCTGCCCCTCCTCTGTGCTCCCACAGTAGCTTTGCTTACAAGATCCTGCTGCAGATTTTTGTTTTCGTGTCTATCTCCTTCACTAGCATCTGACCTTCTTCATCTACATCTTATTCATGCAGGTGCAGGAAGGGACTCTATCTTATTCGTCTTTGTATGTTCATATTGAAAAATGACTAGGAAGATGGATGGATGGATGGATAAATGGACAAATGGGTAGATGGATGGATAGGTGAATGGTTGGATAGAATAGTGGATGGATGGACGGACGGACGGATGGACGGACGGACGGACAGATGGACAGACAGATGGGTAGAGGGTGGATTTATGAATGGATAATGGATAGATAAATGAAGGAATTCAATAAAGTGGCAAAAACCTCTAATTAGGTCTTGCGGTCATCAGTGGTACTGCAGAGACAAGGCTCTCTTTCTTGGAGCTTCACAGTTCAGGCCAAAAAGCAGAATGACCTTGCAACTAGCAGCCAGTGGGTTTTTTTGACCTGGATGCTCCCCATTGTTCCAGCAGGAAGGCTGAGAAGGAGTGTTGATCCTAGAGGGAGAGAGGACACCCAGGTGGGCTTTATCCCATCATTGACCCAGCCTATAGCCTTTCTGCCGACCTCCTCAGGTCTGCCCTCATACGGGTCCCATTCCGTCCTTCTCTTCATCCGGGCATCATGGATTTATTTCCAGCTTGAGCTATGGCAGGTTTCCGCCTCTGATTCCAGGGTGAAAGAGCAGCAGATGGCATGAGTACGGAGGATGCCTTGACCAATAGCCGCTGTGTGCGGCCCAGCGCTTACCCGTTCCTCTGTCAGGAGAATAGCACGTTTCACTCTGTTCATTTTCCTGTTCAGGAGCTGCTCTTAGAGCAGCCACGTGAGAAGTTCACCTTATGCAGCTTGGAGCCTTTCTTAGCTCTTCGAGGAAGACCTTTCAGGCCGACTTGGTTCACTAAATAAACACAAATAAATCCTGGAATGGAATGAACTAGAAATGAAATGTCCTGTCGAGCTCCTCTTGATACAGAGAACCAGCATGCGGCCCGCCCAAGCCGAAGTGGAAAGACCCTGAGGCTTTTGGGAGAAGAGCCCAGCTCAGCCACCCTGGAATCCTCATTCAGGGTTTATGAAGCAGCAGGCAGCACACAACTGACTAAATTTGGTTGTGTTTTTATTTTTGTCCAGCCACAAATACCGGCAAAGAACTGAAAACGATTCCTTCCCTTCCTGGAGCCTCGGAGCCAAGCTGGTTTTATTTTTAGCTTCAACTCTGGTTTTGAGCTTTTAGGACACTCAATACCCTCCCCACTGCGGGCAGCGGTGGGCCGATTTCAGGACGTTTGCCTAAACTGGAGCGTTGGTTATCTGAGTGTAACTCTCACCAGGCTTTGTGCAGCTGTGGCAATAGAGGGTGGTTCCGGACAGACCCACCTAGAGACCCACTTCTACTCTTGGGGACTCCAAGAGCATCCTTTTCAGGGAGGGAAATGTACTCAGGGTGGATGGTTGTCTGGGCTGGGGCAGTGGAGGTGGCCACCCTGGATGAAAGGAAGCAGAGGCAAAGAGAAGACTAGGGAGGGGAGAAGAGAAGGGGAAGGCAGCTGTCACAGATTGAAAGCCTTCGAGGAACACAGTGGTTCAGAACCAGGCTCTGGAGGCAGACCCCCTGGGTCTACATCCTGCCTCCGCCACTTCCTGTCACAGTGGCCTTGCAGAATGGGCTCAACCGCTCCAGGCTTCGCTGGCTTTATCTGTGAGATGCGGGTAATTTTGACACCAGCCTCTGAGCTGCGCTGCCTGAGATCCTACCCCTCTAGCACGTGGCGTAGCGCCTGACACTCGTTTGTGCCGCAACTTATTTCAGTTATTATTGCCATGCTCTCATTGCCGTGCTAGACACGTATGCATACAGTGTGTCATTAAAACTTACTGTAACTCACTGAGTAGGGTTATTAGGCAGATGGAAAACAGAGGCTCAAGGAGCTAGGTGACTTCCCCGAGGTTCCATGGCGAGAGCATGATAGAGCCAGACCTGAACCCAGCGTGACCAACCCCAAAGTCATAGCACCACGCCTTCTCTGGGACCAGTGCTTCCCCGTGTTAGAAAGGGACTTATCACTGGCTCTGTGAGAGCTGCTCCAGACAAGGAGCTAGACTCCCCCTCCTCTCCTCTGGGCTCCCCCCTTTCTTCCCACTTTGGTGACAGGAACACACAAAGAGCAGGTACTGGGAGTGATCAAAAGAGCACTGGTCAAATCCATACAGACAGAAAATAGAATGGTGGCTGCCAGGGATGAGGGGAGGGGCCCTGGGGTGGTGTTGTTTAATGGGTACACCATTTCAGATTTGCAAGATGAAACAGCTCTGGACATCTGTTGCACAGCAGCGAGAATATACTGAACACTACAGACCTGGACACTTAAAAATGGTGAAGATCGTCAATTTTATGTTAGGGCTTTCGTTTTAACCACAGTTAAACAAACGAAAACAACACAAAAAAGAGCACAGGGAGTCAGGTCGCCGTTTCGGTGGGGCAGGGAATTTGAGCTTATCTTGTCCAACTTGCCAGCCTTTTCTCAGGCTTCCTTCCAGTCAGGAGTGTCACCAACAGCTCCGCCGGTCCACCCCTGCCCCACACCACGTGGACCCCTTCAGGGCTGAGCTGCACACTTCTGACTGGAGGTGGTGAATGCTCCTGTCACACGCTCTGCCCTTTCAAACTTCCTTCTAGTCCCCTGTCCTCTGGAGTTTTTGTCCTTTAACCTGGAACGAAAAGGGGAAAATAGCAATCCCCCCGCCCCCCAGGGGATCATGTCTGCATGATGTGGTGGAGGACGTGCGGGCTTTGGGGACAGAAGCCGGGAAGAAGCTCACCTTTTCTTCTCTTCAGTTCGCTTAGCTCTAAGATGGGATAATACATTTTTTCCACGTAGCCAAATATGCACAGTTTAAGCGGAGAAGTTCAGCCAGGCTGTAAACTGCTCTTTTGCACGAGGAGATTCTGAGGATTCTGGGGACAGGAGATTTGGGGACACTGGTTTGGGCTTCCCTGATTAGGCTGCGTAAAGATGCTTGGGCAGAGAGGCCTGGGAATGAGCACGGGGCAGGCTCTCCCTCTTGGCCTCACACTCCCAGGAGAGCAGGCTTCATGGAGACCACAGCGACTTACGGTCCCTCGGAACCTCAGGTGGCCTTCTTTTCTGTGGGCATCAGCATGGGCCGTTCTCAGGAGAGAGTCTGGCTCTGTTGCCACCACCCAACGTGGGACACCCCTCCTGGGCTGAGTTTTAACCTCTGGGTCTACACACCTAGACCGTGATCCCTGACCCAGGGCCGACTTTGCCATTAGGCACGGCGGGGACAGCACCCAGGGCTGACAGTACTTTTTAGGGACCCATGAAAATGGTTTAATTTCTTTTAAAATTAGAGGAAAGGAATGAGTGTTCAGGTCAAAGTAAATGTTATATAATATTAATATATTTGTTTTTATACCAACACAGTTATAAAATACAATATTTAATTTTTTTAAATAGGGGAAGGGGCCCACAAAGGCAAAAATGCCCAGGGTCCACGGCAGTCATAATGCAGCCCAGCTCTGGTCTGAAAAGCCAGGCTGGCAGGGATTCCATTTGGCCCTTTAACCCCTGGTGATCTGCCTCACCCTCTTCTCTGTTCCTAGAATGACTGCTATCTGTCCCACCTCTCCTCACCACTTAGGATCTGGAATGTTCTCTCTGGTATTTTGTTTATTTTTAGGGACCCATTTCACATGCCCATTCCATCACTTGGCAATAGCTAGCTACCACAGGCACATGTTGAGAAAAGTTCAAAAGCCTGTCTGAGGTTCGTGGGAAAGAATATCATGGTCCGCTAGTGATGCCCCTCCGAGGCTCGTGAAGGGGGGTGTGGCAGCAAGCATGTTGTGTTCCTGCTTCCGACTGACCTTTGCCTTTTTATCCCCAACTTGACTCCCAGCTCCGCAAGTTCAGAGTATGCCTTATACGTGCTGAGCATCCCACGTTGAAAGATCTAGAAGTCTCTTAATACCTGTTGATCGATTGACCAAAGGGGTGTGTGTAAATACTCTTGATCCCGTTTCATGTCCCCTTGACATCTTTTCATTCTTTCTTCCCCCTTCAGGCGCCTGAACAAGAATAAACTCCAGGTCCTCCCGGAACTGCTTTTCCAGAGTAACCCGAAGCTCACCAGACTGTGAGTAGAATGGAGTTTTGTTCCCTACCTGGTGTCTTGTCCGGCTTTGCTGATGCCGAGGATGCGGTTGCCTTAGCGTGGGGAGCCCTGAGCCGTGTGGACCTGGGCAGTGAGTCCGCGCACGTGGGCGCTTGGGGCCAGGCTTCAGCGTGCTGGGTCCTCACACTCCCCTCCAGACTGCCTTTCGTGCATCCGTCCTTCCCAGATCATCTGCTTAAGTGGCCTGTGAGGGCTGTGGACCTGTGGTAGTGCATCTCTCCTTTGCAAGGAGGGAGGAAACTCTTCCTTTTAACTTGGGTCTGAATTAACCTCAGGGAAATGCCCTGAGGGTAGGCTTGGAGGTGAATTGATTCACACAAGACTGCCAGTGGTCTCGGAGGAGGGCAGTGGTTTGGGTTAAGCATTTCAACCTCACCTCCTTGCTGGCTAGAAGGATTCCTGCCCTTTGCCTGCTTCCTACCGCTGCTAGTCCGGGAACCCTGGGTCTGGAGATCTGTGCTTTTGTGGGAAAAGAAAGAAACACTTTGAATTTTGCTTTATCTTCAGAATGGTCCAGGGTATAATGGCGGGTGGGGGGAGACTTGCAGATTCTCTGTGTATTTATTCAGCGTGAGAGTTTGGATACTGAAGAGCTGGAGATGCACGTCGCGATGGAGATTGTGATTCGTAGATTGGGGTTATTAGGCGAGTGCTAATTACTGACGGTGAACAACTCCATGACTTTGAACCTGAAAGTCCTACCGGCAGTAACTAGTGTACATTATGGGGTGAATTGGTTGCCCAAGGCTTGACTTTCTGGCTGGAGCAACAAGTGTCCGACTGCTTAGCAGTCAGGCAGTGAGATGTACGGCCTGGCTGGGAGGACTCTGACCTTACCGGGGAGGCTACAGAGTGGTAGCCACCCTTCTCATTTCCAGTGGCTGTGTTTAGTACCTCCGTATGCAATCCGCCGATGCATGTAGATAAATTGGGAAATATGAAACGCATGTCTGCATGTGCACTTAAGAATGAGTTCTGAATTAGGAATCTGTATCTCTCTCTGTACACACACACAGAGACCATATACATAAATGTACTTTCAAGGGCACTTGGCTGCAACAAGAATGGGCTGGGGTTGGCTGGTGTTTCAAGGGTACCGCGGCCTTGCTTGCCTTCTCTGCGGGACACCTGTACTTTGTCACGGTCTCCTCTCGCTGGTACTCCCTTTCTCTTGCTCAGTCCACCCGGCTGACTGTGCTAAATGAGGGAAAGAGCATGCCTGCCTTTCCACTCTTCGGCTCTGAATCCACCTTGATGGATGTGAGGGTGCCCGAATGAGCAACAGCAAGTGGGCAGACGGGGAAACCACTCTGGTTTTTAACTTCCTCTTCCCTTTACAGTTCTTCCCTTAAATGCTCACCTAATAGCCATCTCTCCACCCAGCATTACCTTGTGCTTTTCAACCTGCTTTTAACTAAATAACGCAGACTGTATGCTGTTCATCTGGAATCTCAGCATCACTTTCGAGGCAAGTAAAAGGTGCTTATGGGACTGGGGCTGCTGGGCAGCTTTGAGCGGGTAGGTCTGAGAGTTCCAGTTGCTGCAGGAGGTCAGGGGGGCTGATTCTTGCTCCCCACGGCCATCAGGTGAGGCCCATTTTAGGCGGGACTGGTCTTGATCCAGGCAGAGGAGGAGTTTCAGGCCGTGATAACAGGCCTCTGCCAGGCTGGGGGTAGCACAGGGGCATGGGAAAGTCCAGTGTCCTAAAGGCCACTTTCTAACTGAAAGAGGTCGGGAGAGCCACTTTCCCTTCTGTGCCTACATGTCTTCATCAGTAAATGGGAGACGCCTCATCTTCCCTTCTACTCACCTCACCAAGGAGCTGTACGTATCCAATGAGATTATGGTGCGCATGCATTTTCTAGGGTTTAAAGTGCTGTGTGAGTGCAATTACCAAGATGGCTATTGTTACTCCTACAATTCCCATCTTCACAACTTGTTTCTAATCTCCTTTCACTGGGAGACATGAAGAAACCAGGAGCTGCCGTGGGCCCTGAGATCTGTTACGTGGAGCTTTTGCCCTCAGGCCAGAGAGCTGCAGCTGGGAAGGCAGGGAGGACTTTCGGCTCATTTTGGTTTCTGTCCCTCTCCAGGTCCCCAGCCAGGACCAATGTGACACATAGGCACTCGGGAATGGGTGGATGAATAAAGGAATGATACAGGCCTCAGGGTATGAACCATGTTCTGAGGGAACTTTGAATCTTTTATCCACCATTCCTTCATTCACTCATTCGTTTGTTCATTCATTCGTTCATTCAATAAGCTTTTTCCAGGTGCTTGTTCCAGCCTGGCCTCTGTGCTGGGTGTTAAACTGCAGATATGAAGTTTGCCCAGCTCTCTATGTGCCCCATCATGACACATTCTGAATGGCTGCCAAAGAGCTGAGAGCTAAATACATATTCTTTTTCATTGAAGCAGCTCTGTTAACCCAGGTTTGGGCTATAATCAGCAATCCCTTTTTCTCTCTGGGCTTGATCTTTGATTTTTCTTAATGACCCTATTGTGTCTTTGTCTTATTTTGTCAGCCACTCCAGGGCCTTTTTGGAAGTAAGCAGGGTGCAGATTAGAAATCAATAAATGTGCAATCATGAGTGTGTATACATATGCCACTGGCTCTATTCTAAAAGAACACTGCATCTCAATAGATGCAGTGAGCCATTTTCCAGGGAATGCTAAATGGGGCTACTGGGTGGCTGTCTCCTCCACAGTCGGCCGTGTGGTTTAAACAGCAATTCTGACGCACCTTTTCTTATTAGATCTATAGGCAAAGACTGCTTAATATTCAATGATTATCTGAAAAATACCTTTTGGAAAGGCTGTGGTTGTATAATAAGACATGTAGTGATGGGAAAGGGAAACAATATTTATTGAGAACCTATTATATATATATATATATATATATGATTATAATATTATCACTAACTAGTAAGTGGCAGAAATGTGACAAATTAGTTTAACTCAGAGGGGAAATATGTTAATTAATGTGCATGGGATGGCCAGTGGTAGTTATGGTTGGCTTTAGGAACAGCTGGATCCAGGAGCATGGTGGTGTCCTCAGGACTTCATCTCACTCCCCCCAGCCCTAGGAAGAGTGCACAGGATGGCAGGCAAAAGCAGAAGACTCTGAGGGCAGTAACCTAGCAACCAGGGTGGAGAGGGTGTCCTCGACCACAGTCCTGCAGAAAAGAACTGAGGGTCGATTGCTTACCTTGGTCGCACGTCCAGCTCTGAGCAGATGCTGTTGCTGGTGAGATGGTGTCCTCTGATTGACCAAGTTTGGGCCATGCGTCCATCACAATTGTTTGCAGATGAGGGTGTGCAGGGCCTGGGAATGGGTTTCCCAAAGGGAAGAGTAATTCTGGTATCAGAGGACAGGGGGAGACATACTAGACTTGAACACAGCAGACATCTACAAGTTTGTTGAGCATCTAGTCTGTTCAGTTCCCTGTGCTTTCATTGAATGGCTTGGATCCTCACAATAACACTTCAAGATAACAACAATAGCAAACACATTGAGTGTCGGGTGCTCTTCTGAGCACTTTACATATAACTTGTTTGATACTCCTAATGATGCTATGGGGTAGGGACTATGAGTACTATTCTGTAGATGTGAAACTGAGGCTCAAAGAGGTCAAAGAACTTGCCCAGCATCATACAGTTACTCAGTGACAAAACCAGGAATCAAATGTGGGTAATCTGACTCCAAAGCCTGTGCTTTTTTCCTACTACAATTAACTCCCTGCCTCAATACTCCCATTTTACAGATGAGGAAACTAAGGCCCAGAGTTTAAATTTCGTATCCGTATATGCCGTATTTCTAAGCAGCAGCACTGGGCACTCTGCCTCAGTACTCAGATTTAGCCTTCACACCAGTCCTGCAAAGAGAATCATTATTAAATCTACTTCTACCTCCGCTCGCCGCAACTAGAGAAAGCCCTTGCGCAGCAGCGAAGACCCAACGCAGCCAAAAATAAATAAATAAAATAAGCAAATTTATTTTTAAAAAATCTACTTCTAAAGCTTAGAAGTGTTATCTGACTTACCCATAGTTGTATAACCAGGATACAACAGAATGGGGAAAGAAATGCATGTGTGTTGCTGCAAAGTACCTCTGTTTTCTACCATGCCACACTGCTGTGCTAACTATTGTGGAGAGCTGAAGTCATGCTGAAAAGGATTGGTGATGGACCTGTCATACATCCAAGTGCCTCTGTCAGGCCTTGGCGGGTTACCCCGCCCCACCCCCCTTAAATGCAGCACCATCTGATTCATTGGTGCATGTGCATAGTAGTGATGTATCTACCCTCTTACTCTGTCCTTTAGCGCATAGAGCACGAGCCATAGAATCCTAGAGCTCAGAAGTGCCCTGAGGCTTAGGTAATACCACTGTGGTCTGTAAAACACCCAGCAAGGTCTCTGTCCTGCTTTGGGCACTCAATAAACATTAGCTCACTCCTGTCCTGATGTATATTATAAGATTTTCAAGGGTCAGGACTGTACTTCTGCTCTTTCTAGGTTTCCTGTCACTCTTGACTGAGCACAGGAGATGGCAGTAAAGTGAAAAGGTTAAGGGGCTGCCAGTTACTTGCTGTGAGACCATGGGCAAATTACTTAACCTCTCTGGGTCTCAGGTTCTTCATCAGTAAAGTAGACAATAATAGAACCTACTTCTCCAGGTTGTTGTGAGGTAAATGGAAATAGCCCAGGGACAACCTTCAGCATTGACTATAGCCCATAGTAAAGTGCTCAGTGAAAGATGGCTATGGTTAACTTTTGCTGGCTGACCGATAGGAATGGTGCATGTGCTGGGGCTCTGGCATCTCTGGTGTAAACATTTCAGCACCTCACAAAGAGTTCAGGCTCGGGCCTCCCTGGTGGCGCAAGTGGTTGAGAGTCCGCCTGCCGATGCAGGGGATACGGGTTCGTGCCCCGGTCTGGGAGGATCCCATATGCCGCGGAGCGGCTGGGCCTGTGAGCCATGGCCGCTGAGCCTGCGCGTCCGGAGCCTGTGCTCCGCAACGGGAGAGGCCACAACAGTGAGAGGCCCGCGTACCGCAAAAAAAAAAAAAAGAGTTCAGGCTCCCAAATAAATGAGGGTTGAGGGAGCACTGCACCGGGAGTGGGAAGATCCTGATCCTCATACTGGCTCTGCCAGCCACAAGCTGTGTGACCTTAGGCATGTTACTTCATCTCTCTGGGCCTCATCTAGAGATGTTGGGATGAAGCATGGTCTGTTACATGGTCTGTAAGTTATTAATTTCTCCTTTTTTGGCTTCTCCTTCAAGCTTTCTCTTTTACCTACACATGGGGGAAGGAGGGAAGGATTTCTGGTGATTTGGAAGTTAAGTGGTTCATGTTGCCAGAAATTCCTTAGAAGAAGCAAAAGACAAGATGAAAACAGTAATTAAAAGCTGTCTGCCTTGCACCAGATTAGGGAGCTTTGAAGGGGATGAGAGGCACACAGTGGTTTACAACTGCTGTTTTTAAAAATGTGACTTTGCCGTGTGAGGATGAGCAGACCACTGGGGTCCTTCTGGTCCACGTCTCCTGAATTCATGTCCAAAGAGTCCGTTACATATTTGGTAGTGGTTTAAAGCCTGTTGCTGAAGAAGCAGTTGTGCTAGCAGCAGGACGGAGGCCCCCAATGATTCTTCACACAGTCCTACGAGGTATTTGGCAGATTTAAGACATGCCACTGGGGTTAAACCGCTGTCGCTCACCTGGGTCAGTGGAGTTGCAAGAGACTTGGGAAGTTAATCCCCAGGCAGCTGAAAGCAACATGAAATGTGACCGGCCAACTTAGCCCCAAGTCACTGGGGCTGCTGTCCTGGTGGGGCTGCTTCCCTCCCAAAGAGTTGTGAGACATCAGTTTCCAAGGAACTTACTTGCAATGAGTGGGCCGTCCCCTGAACTCTCATTTCTGCTAGCTTGTACCTCTCCTTCATAGTTACCATTTTCTGCCCTTGTCACCCAGCCGTGTGCATCCGTGCCCTGTATCCCCAAACAAGCCAGAAGCTGCATTCAGCAAGGTGATCTGATGTTTCTTTGAGGTAACCCAATATTAGAGCAAAGAGCAGGGGCTTTGGAACTGTCCAGACCTGGGTTTGGATCCTACCCTCTGGTGACTGACCCTGGGCAAGTGACCTCAACTTTCTCAGTCTCTGGTTGGTTAGCAATGCAATAGAGATAGTCATCATAGCTCCTGTCGTGGTTTGCTAGGGCTGTGATAAAGAAGTACCTCATTTTCTCCACACCCTCTCCAGCATTTATTGTTTCTAGATTTTTTGATGATGGCCATTCTGACTGGTGTGAGATGATATCTCATTATAGTTTTGATTTGCATTTCTCTAATGATTCATGATGTTGAGCATTGTGGCATGGACATATATACACTACCAAACGTAAAATAGATAGTGGGAAGCAGCCGCATAGCACAGGGAGATCAGCTCGGTGCTTTGTGACCACCTAAGAGGGGTGGGATAGGGAGGGTGGGATAGGGAGGGTGGGAGGGAGGGAGACACAAGAGGGAAGAGATATGGGAACATATGTATATGTATAACTGATTCACTTTGTTATAAAGCAGAAACTAACACGCCATTGTAAAGCAATTGTACTCCAATAAAGATGTAAAAACAAAAAAAAAGAAGTACCTCAGACCAGATGGCTTAAACAACAGAAATTTGTTTCCTCACAGTCTGCGGCCCGGAAGTTTCAGATCAAGGTTCTGGCAGGACTGATTTCCTGAGGGCTGTCTCCTTGTCTTGCAGATGATGGTCTTCTTGTGGCCTCTTCACATGGTCGTCCCTCTGTTCACGCTCACCTCTGGTGTCCTGTCCTCTTCTCATAAGGACACCAGTCATGTTGGCTTAGGCCCCACCCTAATGGCCACATTTAACTTAGTCACCTCTTTAAAGACCCAATCTCCAAATACAGTTACATTCTGAAGGACTGGGGGCAAGGGCTTCAACGTACGAATGAACACATTAGCACATAATAGTTCCCAAGTGTGCATTGCATATTTACTGTGGGTCAGGTGCTCTGCGAACTGCTTTTTAGATAGATTCTCTTCCTCAATCTCAGGCTTAGGAGGTTAGATAGACATTAGCCCCATTTTACAGATAAACACACCGAGTCCTAGAGATTTAGACAGCTTGCCCAAGGTCATAGAGCCAGTCACTGACAGAGCTAAACTTCAAACCCAGGCTTGCCTGACTACAGAGCCCACATCCTTACCACAATTTCCATACTTATGAGAAGTCAGTAACTAAAGGGCCAGCACCCCCTCGTAAAAGCTCAGTTAGTGCTCTAGTTCCTTTACCTCTTTGAAGCCCTAAATGAGACCAGATCTGTTGAATGACTGGAACCCTGTACCTCTAGGTTGTACCTTCTGCTACTCGGAGCTCCTTTTGTAGCCACCTTAGTCTTCCAATTCTGCACTAACCTTTAAAACATAACCACATACAATATGTGTCTCCGTAAAACTCTGTATGGATGTGAAACGATGCTATAAAAGTGAAAAATCAGTGGAGAAAACAAAAACCATACTATTCAGTTTTCCAGCAGAGCTGTTATCTGATGTGGTGAAATGATCATAGGACGATGGGAAAACCAATCCATCAGGACGATGGGGGCTTCAGAGACTGCCTGCCTGCTTGCCTACCTGGAGCCAGATCCCAGAGACCTGTCCCCGCCTCTGGTCTGGGCTGGCGCAGCCTTCAGAGGCCAGGGGACAGATGGTGAGACCAGCCTCACCATCACAGACGTAGGGTCACTTTTTCCAGGGGCACGGCTGCCTAAAGCTCATGGAAAAAGTCCCTGCAAACTGGAGCTCCATTTCCTTCTCCAACATTTCCCCAATCACCGAGCACTGCGGTGAGGCCAGCCTTCCGTTTGCTTTATGGCAGGCTTCATCACCTGCATGCTTCATCATGTGCTTGAAGACGGGTTTAGCTTTAATCTGTGTGTGGACAGATAATGGATTACAGTGGGTGCCCTGTCACTCTTGGGATTTCTGTTTTGTGTGAGTTGCACTCTCTGTAGTATCTGAAGCTGGAGCGGAGAAAGAAGGCAGGCAGGGAAGGTTTCTGTTCTTCTCTCCTCCACTGAGCCCTTATCCAGCTGAGCACAGAAGCCTGTTGCCTTATTCACAGAGTTGATTATAAGCCTAATACTTTGAATTGCCTTATGGACTCATACTACAGAATTTCAGAGCTAGGAATAAAGGTTATCTGGGCCAGTGTTTTTCAACCTTTACTGTGCATCTGAACACCTGGGAATCTGGTTAAAATGTAGACTCTGGTTCTGCAGGTCTGGGGTGGGACCTAAGAGTCTGCATTTCTACAGGACCGCACTTTGCAGAGCGAGGGTCCAGACTACAGTGGTTCTCAGACTCAGCATATAGAAAAACGAATCCCTTGAGGTTCTAATTAAAATGCTGATTCCCAGACTATGTCCCCAAGGACTCTAGTTTCATTAGATCTGGAATGGACGTAGGGATTTGACTCTGTAAGTAGGCACCCTAGGTGATTGTGGTGTATGTCACCCATGGGGCATATTTTGGGAAACACTGATCTAGTACAACCCCTGTTATGTGATAGATTTGGGATCAGAGGAGGAACCAAACATTTCATGAGCACCTACTGTGTGCTGCACACCTTATGCATTAGCCATCTTCTTTGGTCCTCCTTCAAGGTAGGTATGTTTATGCCCACTACACAGAAGATGAAACTGAGGGTCGAGGAGTTTTAACTAACTCACCAGGAATAAACCCAGGTCTTTCTGACCCCCAGTTCTGTATATTTTTCTGCTTTATAATGTGCTTCTTGTGCTGAAATACATCTTGAAAAAGAAGGTTGGGCAGACGGGAGAATAAGAGAAAAATCATGGACCTCTATAGCTTTCAAGGTTCAGTATTTGTACTTTTATGCTCATCTGAGCATATATGAACATATGCTCATATCTGAGATCTAGGATATTAAGACTTGAAACATTAAAAGAGAAAAATTTAGAGACTTAAATGCATGTTTGCAAGTAGACTTTTCTGAGTTCCCTACAATTTATCAAAGGTAGAGTGAGGTTTTACACCTTCAAATTCTTTAGCCCTTTGGGCCAGCAGCAGAATTTTCTAAAGTGATCAGGCAATACTTGTACTTGAGAACATTCTGCCAGCTTGGAAAGTTTTTATTTTTTATTTTTTTAAGAAAGAAAGAAAACCAAGCTGTGACTTTACAATGCTTTGGAATTACAGAATATGCTTGTAATTTTTACAATTCTGCACAGACTTCTTTGCCACATCTGGTTGATATTACTGGCAGGGATATATGGGGGAATAAACCATGGGCTGGAATGTGAAACATCCCACAAAATGAGTTTCTCATAGGTTGCTGTATAAAACATTTTGAGTCTCCCTCTCTTTGGAAGGGTGGCTTAAGTGATTTCATGGATTTAGTATTTTCTTTGGTTTGAAGGTAAGGGTTTTTGCTGGTCTACTTGGTGGGGATTCCAAGATGGTTTTCTGAGGATGTATGGAAAGGGTTAACGTTTGAGAGTCAGGCCATGGATCAGGGTGGAAAAAGCCACGCTTGCAGGAAGTCAGACCAACGTTTGGTGAAAAACACTGGACACTAGTGATGATGGTGAAGCCCGGATGCCAATTGAATTGCTACAGAAAAAGGAAAAATGTAGGGAGAAAGGGTTATCTGTGTAAGGGCTTCAGGAGACCGCCTGAATCTTAGCTCAGCTGGTTCATGGAACAGCTGATGGCGAGAAGAACTCAAGTTCTTGCAAAGCCGAAAGCCTTGGCTTTGCATTCTCTGTCCTGGATATGAAAACAGGGAGTTGGGAAAATGGAAAAATAAAACAAACACCCAGGCCGATACCTGGCATGTGGTCAATTCCCTACTGGGGACATTCTTGCCCAATTCCCAGGTGGAGACCTGTGTGACCAGGGGCAATTCAAGCATCCGTTGAACACCTACTGCGTGTGTGTGTCACTGCCATATGCTGGTTACTGGGATGCTGAGTCCAGAACGCAGACGTGTCTAATCTCAGCCCAGAGGGTGTGAGTGTGGGCTTCTCGCCACCTGGCTCCTTCTCACACTTCCTTGTCCGGGACCCACCTGCAGAGTTGGAACCTTTCTGCAGAAGAGCATGTGCTGCTCTCAGCACCCTGTGGCATGCGGTGGAGTTGGCCAGTCTCGGCCGGGCTGTGCGGACATCACCAAGGGTGCTCAAATAGAGACCGTGCTGTCCGTTGGCAACAAAGCCCTTTGCTGAAGATGAGAACCAGAGGCCAGCCTTCACCCACACCCTGGGGATCCTCATTCTCCTTATCTGGAGTTAGAAACTGTCAGGGGAATTGAAAATGTCAGGGAAATGCCACATTGCATATAGAAAAATATCAGCCTTTTGAGGTGGGCAGACCCCAAACACACATTCTTCAATTGCCTGAATGATGCTACTGTACCCGCATCTCATAATCTTGAAATGTTTGTTCTTGAATCACATTCAGCATCAACAGAAACCTTTCTAAAGGGCCTAATCATCTCTCATTTTCAGCCAACATTTGGGAATCTCTCCAGGGGACAAAGAGCATTTTAATTTGATGTCCTAAATTCTAGCATAATTTCAAATCACACACGTACACAAAAGTCTGTAACTTTGGCTTTCTTCTGGCTGTCCTGTGGGCTCAGTATCCTGGATTTTGAGCATTAATTTCCATTTGTAAGGTTTGCAGTCCATTTACAAAGTCCTGGAGACTGAAGCTTGTAATGAACGTGTTGACACAGTATTAACAACAGCAAAACTATGATAACACAGTACTGTCCAAACCAAATAGAAATGGAGAAGTTTAAGTAAATTTCACGCTCCTTGCCTGAATGTGGTGTGCTAGGCCTGAGTTTTTGATTCATGGTTTAGAAGAATATTTTAATGTTTTATTCATGATGTTCCTTTCTTCCCATCATTCCTTCTCTAATTCTCCTCACCCTGCTTATGGTGATGTAGCCTGCTTGGAAGTCTGGACTTGTCTTGATTGGTGCTGCCTGTTGTGTAGCCAAAAAATCCTCCCCGTGGTTGGCTAAGTGGAGTATTCAGCTATGGAACTGATAGTTTGGCCTCTCATTGGCGTGTCTAGGGCTCTGGACTCAAATTTCTCATCAGTGAGTGAGCTTTTGATTGAAATATACACAGAGTCATGCCAACTTTTCTCCCAGTGAAAAGCATCTTGACTTTGGGAGGTCAGAATGCTCTGTCTAGGGGAGAAAACTGCATTTCTAAGAGGGTGAAAGGGTAGCCGAGGACTGATCCCCTCTGTGTCAATTTCATTGAATTTGGGATTTAGGAAACTCTAAGCCATAGATCAAGATGCTCAGAGAGACCTAACTTTAATGATTTTAAAAAAAATGAAAATCAATGGTAGCAATATAGAAAGAAAGCCTGAATCATCAGTGTTATTAATATCACGGCCCCAATCATCTCCTTCCTGTGTCTCCACGTCTCCTCCTCTATTCCCCCTTTTATTTCAAAAGCACATGCACATACACATAACATACTGCACACAAACACATAAAGCCTTCTCTCTATATGAGAATCCCAGACAGATAAATGAAGATCCCTTCCAGGCTGTGGAATGAAAGCATAGATATAATTTCACTTTAGTGCAAGATACTGGCTTTTAAATTAGCTCAAATTATTGAGCAACACTGTGAGGAGATATCAGAGGTCAGAAAAGTGGCAGCGGTGGTGGAACAGGAGACACTTTGTCTCCTTGGCTCATATAATTGGTGTTTTTGGTGCACAGAGATGGTAGTGGCAGTTCTGTGTCAGAGACAGTAAATTATTAGTGTAAATGTTTTCTGGTCTCAAGAGAGAGCTCCTCTTTTCCCTGGAAGAGATGTGCATGGGTCAGGCTTCTACCCAAGACCTGAAGAGACTTTCATTCCATTTTACAACACAAAGCAGAGCTTTGTCGACTACCAGCTCCCAAGGGCTCAGCCACTGAACAAAATTATCTTAGGAAATAATTGTTATGGTTTCCACTGCTAATGGCGCTCCCTGCAGATCCTCTTGCCCTGTGCATGGCACTTCCTTTATTTAAGTGAGAGTGAAGGATGGGAGATCATTAGGCCTAATGAGGCTGGAAAAGCAGCAGCAGGGAAAGACCAGTTGCCCAGGGAGTACCCTACTGCCAGTTTTTCCCCACGTGGAGAGTCACTGATAGGAGTGGTGAGGCGACTGCACAGAGTTTGTCATTGTGCATTATCAGTTGTCTACCACCTGCTGCCATCACCCTGGTACATGGCACCGTCCTGTCTCCATGAGATGACTGCAAGGACCTCCCCACTAAATCTTCCTGCTTCTTCTCATGTTCGTTCATTATCCATCATCCATCCAGCAGCCGCCATGATTGGTCTTTTTTTTTTTTTTTTTTTTTTGCGGTACGCGGGCCTCTTACTGTTGTGGCTTTTCCCATCGCGAAGCACAGGCTCCGGACATGCAGGCTCAGTGGCCATGGCTCACGGGCCCAGCCGCTCCGCGGCATGTGGGATCCTCCCGGACTGGGGCACGAACCCGTGTCCCCTGCATCGGCAGGCGGACTCTCAACCACTGCGCCACCAGGGAAGCCCGCCATGATGGTTTTAAGACAAATCAGATCTCCTCATTCTCCCAGTTAAACCTCCCAGTGACTTCACACGGTCCTAAGAATAAACCCAAGCTCCCACGTTATACAGTCTGGCCCCACCATTCTTGCTAGCGCCATCCCAGGCCACGCTTCCCACATTCACCAC
This sequence comes from Mesoplodon densirostris, assembly GCF_025265405.1. Taxonomy (NCBI): domain Eukaryota; kingdom Metazoa; phylum Chordata; class Mammalia; order Artiodactyla; family Ziphiidae; genus Mesoplodon; species Mesoplodon densirostris. The sequence continues at coordinate 165,077,066 of NC_082663.1, forward strand.
GCCGCAGCCTCCTGGGCCTTCTTCCTGATGCTCCAACACTCCCGTCCCTTTCTCGACTCATGGCCTTGGCCTTGCTGTTCCTTCTGCCGGTACACGCTGACCCCAGATGTTGGCATGGCCAGGTCCTTCCTGAAATTCAAGTCCTGGCTCAAACATCCCTGCCTCAGAGAGCCTTTCCTGATCACCCTACCTACAGTAACATCCCTTCCTTCTCAGTCACTGTTTGTAACGTGACCCAGCTTTATTTTCTTCATAGCACTTATCACTACCCAAAATTCTTCTGCTCATTTATTTGTTTACTTTCTGCTCACGCATCCCCCAGGAGATGTTAAGCTTCCTGAGAGCCGGGATTTTGTCTGTCTTGTTGACTCTATAATTGCCTACCACTGTATCTAGCACACAGTGGGTACTTGGTAAGTATTCTATAAAAGAGTAAATGAGAGAAGGAACTTGGTCTCTCCACAATCCGCTTTTTACTCTCAATATATGGTCAAAGGCAGCTTCTGCTTTAAACCAGCACTCTCTCCTCATTGCCCTGAAGAAGCCCCAAATGATATTTAATAGGATGTGTGCGTATATATGCACACACAGTCATACACGCATGCACGCACACTCAACAAGCACACACGCAAGAGTGAAGATAGGGCCTCCCTGGTGGCGCAGTGGTTGAGAGTCCGCCTGCCGATGCAGGGGATACGGGTTCATGCCCCGGTCTGGGAGGATCCCATATGCCACGGAGCGGCTGGGCCCGTGAGCCATGGCCGCTGGGCCTGCGCATCCGGAGCCTGTGCTCCGCAACGGGAGAGGCCACAACAGTGAGAGGCCCACATAACGCAAAAAGGGAAAAAAAAAAAAAAAAAAAAGAGTGAAGATAAAACTAACACAGTGGACTTCTTCCCGCAGTTCCTAGCCTCTAGTTATTTCACTCTTTGCAAGACAAATTACTTGGGTTTAAAAAGTAGAAGGACCCTGCCCTGGGGTCCTGAGAGGGCCTTCATGGGATGAGCCCATCTACACACAGGTGGGCCACGCGGCATGGAGGTGAGCTGACTTCAAGGGCTACCGGGGTGGGATTTCAAACTCCCACCAAAGGGAGAGAAACAGCCCGTGCTGGGGTCCTCCACTAGCAGATGTGAGCCAGTGTCTGAGACTGAGTTAGGGAGGGAATGTTATTTTTTGACACTTTTTTCAAAGACCTGGGAATAATATTCTGTGATACAATGAAAGGAAAAGATAAACTGTGTTTGCTTCATCTCCAGGCCTCATTGATTGTTTTACTTCTAATGGGCATTGAAAGGAGTTGTCTAGCTATTGGAAGGCTCAGCTCAGTGAAGGCTTTCCAAAAAAGAGACCTGTGGGGACTCAAACAAAAACCAAATCTTAGTCTGGAAAAAAAAATAGAATAGATTACACTAATTTACTGGGCTTTGACCTAAACCTCCAAATTATTTTTTTTCTTGATCTGAGATCTAAAGCAGAGGTTGTTTGAAAGACATCTGGTGAATTAGTCCAAACCTGAATTCAACCATGTCTTCTAAAATAATTGAACCAGAACCACACTGGAACATCAAAATATTAATGCTTCCAAACGAACTGTCTCTGGGTCTCTGGCTGGCGTAGCTATAGCACCAACCCACTGTTTGTCCCTCTTCTCCCCCTCCCAGCCCTCTGCCCCTACCTGTCACTTCTCCTTTCTGCAAACCTGGCATCAATCAGCAATGGGTGATCACTGCTGCTGCCCTGGGAATGCAGACCTTTGAGACTCGCTTTACTGCTGCTGGGATCAGGAGAGATGCTACTGTTCAGAGTGACTTGACCCACTCACCACCTTTAATTCCATGTCATGAGGAAAAGAGGAGGGGTCTTTTCATTAGATGAGTGGGAGAAAGGGAAGATAGGATGGAGAGAAAGGAAGAAACCCTAGAATAAGGAAGAGAGGGAGGGAGAAAAAAGAACAACAATCACCAAAAAGTAAACATGGAACAGAGATGGTAAAGATACCATGAAGGAGCAAGGAAAGAAAGAAGATAAGAATCTTTGGGGGAAAATGTATCTCAGGGTTATTTTCATCTTTTTCTGGTTCCTCCTAAGGCAGCTGGAAGAATTTCTGATCACACATGTGCCTCTCCATTCTGTACCAAGCTCCGTGTCATCTCTTGTCTCTACAGCAACCCCTCAGAAGGCAAGAACATCATCCTCATAGAATCCCAGAGCTGGACAGCACTTTTAGAATTTCTAGAACTATGCCTTTCTTTCACAGTTGGAGAAATAGAGGCACAGAGCTGCAGGGAACTCACAAGCCCCAGCCCTAGGATTCCTCGTCTGGTGCTGTGGGCCCAGCCCAAAGATACGTTCTTACCTTTGCCATGATTTCTCAGGAAGTGGCAAAGAAGAAAAACCATGGAAGAAGGATCACTGGCTTACAAAGGATTAGGGATTGGTGTTTTCAGGGGTCAGGCTGCCTGGGGTAGCAGTTTCTCTTTTAAGAAAAGGGATATTCTGGGCTTCCCTGGTAGCGCAGTGGTTGAGAGTCCGCCTGCCGATGCAGGGGACACGGGTTCGGGAAGATCCCACATGCCGCGGAGCAGCTGGGCCCGTGAGCCATGGCCGCTGAGCCTGAGCGTCCGGAGCCTGTGCTCCGCAATGGGAAGAGGCCACAACAGCGAGAGGCCTGCGTACCGCAAAAAAAAGAAAGAAAGAAAAAGGATATTCTTTTGAAAGAGGTGATATTGGTGATGGATTTGCTCATCCAAGTAAGGATGAGCAGTTCTTGCCTGTGAAAGTGTTGTTGCGAGTTCCATGTGGTTATTATCACGACATACATGAGCAAGGGGATTGAAGGAACCAACCTCACCTGAGAGCCATTCCTCGAAAAGAATCAACAAAATAGGCAACCGAAAGGAAGGCATAGAGGCCGATCCCTAAGGTTTCCATCCTGCTGTTGGAGGAATGGCGGTACCATCAAAGGGAAGTGAAGAGGAAGGCTTCTTGGAGTGTGGTGACGGGGACTGCTTCCCAGAGCTGGCAGCCCTCCCAGGGACAGCCAGCCTGGTGCCTCTGAATTTCCACCTCCTAGGAATTTCAGAAGTTAAAAGGCCAGAGTCAACTTGGTATCAACTTCAACAACATTTTTTTTTTCCCAGTTCCAGGTAGTTAGTTACCTCTCTGAGGACACATCTTTATAAGGAGCCTGTTCACTTGAGAAAAAAGACCCCAGCCTGTCACTTATAACCCAGCAGCCACTGAAGAACTGACCAGGTTTTCCTAGTGGGCAGGGGCACCGCACCCTGCTTACCTGTCATATATAGCCATTTACCTGCAGCTAATTAGCCAGACTTCAGCACAGAGTCCCCAGTTGCTATGCTAATGATGGCAGCCGTCCCCTCCCAAGAAGTGCTGATTTCCCAGCTCAGCATGAGGGGCTTCAATAATCTCTCTTTCCAATGATATAATTTGATTCCTTCGTAGGAGGCTACTCTGGTCCTAGCTCACTTAGCACTAAATCTCTCGCTAGATACTCTCATTACTTAATCTTTTCAGGCCCCAGACCAGCCCAGGCCTCTTATTTATCTATCTGGGGTCCTGTTTACTTCCCTGTTGTCAATTACTTCTGGTTCCTGGCAGTCTGATCTCTGCAGTGATAGACTAATAGCTCGGAGCTATCGCATTTGCCTTGTGTGATGAGGCAAATAATATGCTTAACTTATGGGAGAGAAGTCCCCCCCTATTTATTTCGGGGGGGGGGAAATATCACTCAGGGGAAAGGGCCAAATCATTTACCTAATGGCTGCTGGTGTCATTACGGACAGGATTATGTGAACCAAATTGCCATGCCCATCGATCTAAACCTCCAGTGTCTCAAAGGCAGAGAGGGAATTTCGGCAGCTGGCATGGACTCTGACTCTCTGATAGGTGGGTTTCTGGGAGCGTGCTGGCAGAAAGAGGATGTCGGCAGGCTGGTTTGCTTGGCAAGGAAGATGCTGTTCTCCAGCCCCAAACTCTAAACAGCTAAGGCCAGCGTGGGCAAACCACAGCCTGCAGGCCCGTCCAGCCCACTGCCACCTGCTACTGTAAATAAAGTTTTATTGGAACATAGCCACAGCCACTCATTTTCCTACTGTCTGTGGCCCTATGTGTGCTACAGTGGCAGAGGGACCTAGTTCTTGGCAGAGACTATTTGGCCCCCCAAAGCCAAAAATATTTATAGTGTGGCCTTCACAGAGAACGTTTGCCAATCATTGCTTTGCCAGAAGAACCTTCAGACAAATCTTTTATATGCAGATGGAGAGGTTCATTTGGATCACTCCCCTTAACTTTCTTTTTTCAGACAATTCAATCCCATTTCAAGGAAACTGGATGGCAACTAGCATAGCCATCACTCGCTCTGCAGTGCTTCTGCCTCTACTCACGTGGCTTCTCTCAACAATTGTGTGGCTTAGTAGGGATTATGAACCCATTTGACAGAAGAGAAAACGGAGACTCTGAAAAGTGAAGTGTTTTGCCCAAGGTCATTCAGTAAGGACTTTGCAGAACTGGGATTCAGACCTTGCCTGTCTAGCTCCAAATTCTGTCTTCTTTCAGCTAAGCCTCTCTGCCTCTCAACAAAAAAGAAAGATGAAGGCATTGGCAGTGGGGGAGGATTTATCTCGGCCTTGCCTCTCTCTGCAGAAGGGCTGTTGAAAGGGAACATGTGAGCAGCAAAGTCACGAGACACACCAAAGCTCAAGGAGAAGTGAGGGGGTCTTGTTTCCTTCCATCCACACTCACTGTGGGGTGGCTGGTGGAGCAGAACCAAGAGTGCTTTATCATGTCGGGAAGCAGAACAATTGTTTGTCAGGCAGCAAGAGAAAACCAAAGAGAAGAAGGCCTGGGTGATAAAAAGCTTATTTCATGGCCTGCGTTGCCTGGGCGATGCTGACTGCCAGAGAGAGAGCATGGTCCATATGTCCTCCTCATGGGGGAGGTGGATGCCACCAGCTCTGCTGCAGCCAGGGTAGAAGGAGAGCCTTGGCTCTTGCACCCTCTGAGAGAAGTTCTTTCGGCTTTGGGGCAGCCTGGAGCCAGACCCAGATGCCCTGAACTTCTGCAACGGGTGTGGGAAAAGTGGTTATGTCCACAGGCCTGCAGACGTTACCAGTGTGCCTGGTGCAGCTGTAGAAATCTCAGGTTGAAAACAGGAGCAAAAGTACCTCTTGCAAAATAGGTTTTGGCCTCTGAACCTAAAAAGGCAAGAGGGTATAGTGGAAATAATAGTAAATAACACAGCCATGTCACAGCAGCTACCATTTGTTAAGTGTTTACAAAGCATCAGGCATTGTTCTAAACCCTGTCATCTTCATCATCTCATTGAATCTTCATAATCAGCTTGTGAGGTGGGTCTAACTACTCCCTTTTATTGAAGAGGAAATGGAGGTCAGCGATGATAAATAATTTGCTCAAGCTAATGCGTCAGTGGCAGAGCTGAGAACCCAATCTGCCTGACCATGTACTAGGGGTGGGAGGTAGGGGAACCACAGGCGTGGTCAAATGATCATAGACCAGCTCTGCCAGGTGAGCACATCATTTTTCTTTTCTGAGCCTCAGGGTCCAAAGTTTGAATGGATGTGCCAGCCAGGGTTGTGAAGACCGTCAAGGGTGATGGTGTATTTTCAGCATAAACCTGTTGTCTGACTCGTAGTAAGAGCTCAGTGGGCCCCTCCCCATTTTCTTCTCTCTTTCCATGGCACTAAGACACAAACCCAAGCTTTTCTATCACTACCATCATTGTCTATGATGTCCCGCTGAGCTCTGCAGGGAGTGAGATACACAGACCCAACCTCTCCCTTTGAGGCATTTTCTGTCTAAGATGGGTATATATTATATTTATCCATGTATCTGTGGATGTACAGTAATGGACCATGCGGCCAGGGAGAGAAGACATCCCACCAAATGGGAATGGAGCAAAAGTCATTTGCATCACATGCATGCCAAGGGAAGTTGCATTTTAGAGGAAAACTTTTTTGCAGTTCATTCATCTTTGCTGAACTTCTACTCTGGAGAATAGAAAGCAGAGAGAGATTTGGAAATATGCAGGTGGAACAGGTGAGGGCCAGCTGTCACTTCTCTTTTGATCAAGCTGTAAAGGTTCTTGGTTCAGTCTCCTCCTCTCCTGGAGTTGGCATGGATTGCGATGTACTGATGAGTTGGCCTTCTGTAGAAGAATTTGAAACACAGAAAATTAATGTTGTTTGGTGTTGTACTATGTTCTGGGCAAGTTCTTTCTCCAGCATCTTTATTTTTTTTCCTCCCAACCCTGTGAGGTGGGTATTAGTCATCTCCATTTGCATTGAGGGAAAGGGTTTAAAGAACTTATGGTCTCAGAGTGAAGAAGAGATAGAAGCAAGATCAGAACCGACTTCTTTCCAATTCTGGAGCTCATTATACACTACACATCAAATGATCTGTCGTCATACTGTGAGGAGGAGATACTCTCTTCCCTTCTTCCTAATGACATCCCACTGTCTCCAAAGACTTCTAGAAATGATTCCAGGGACTGTGTGTGGCTTCTTGGGGTCTGACCACTTCCACCCTAGAGGAACCTGGCTTTTTAGGACTCTCAAGATTACCGCTGACAGAAATCTGAAGCAAAGTAGAATACGGAAAAACAAACAAGTGTCAATGATGAGAACACAAAGCCACGATGTAGGACTGGTGTTAAAGGTCACCAGGACCCAGACCCGAAGCCCACTTGGTGTCTGCCGCTCTCCAAATGTCATCTCACATCTCTCTGCCTGGTAGCTTCGACCCTCATGTCCCCTTGTGATGCCCTGGCAGACTGGCACCATATCCTTACAGCTTTGTGACCAGAGAGCAAAGAGTCTTCCCTGGTGTTCATCCCAGAAGATTCTCAGGGCAGGACTCCCATTAGGCCTAGCTAGAGACATGTGCCCTTCCCTGGACCAATCATTGTGGCCAGAGGCCAGGGCCTATGATTTGCTCAGTCTGGGCCACATACTGGAAAAGAGCGGGCTGGGTTCTAGGCATCCAGAGACTAGAGCCAATATGCCTCAGCCAGGAGGAGCTCTGATCATGAGGCATGCCGATGATCGCAGCCAGCCTTCTGTCCAGAATGGTAGGCTGCTTCAAGACAGCAGTCATGCCTAGAATGCCTTGCAGTTTCATTCCCGGGTCCTCCCTAACATAGGGAAAACTCCTCTGCAGCTGTTCCCAGAAAGATCCAAGGGAGCTAAAAAAAAAAAAAAAAAAAAAAAAAAAAAAGATTGAGGAGACATCAAGGCTACTGTAGGATGAGTGAGCATTTGAATTCATAGGCTGAGAAAATAATGTGGAGAAGGGATGCAAAGTCAGGACAGCCATGCCTTTGTTTCCAGATCTAAGAGGCTGCATCCCTGAAGCGTGGCAGGACTTTAGGAGAACAAAGGAGACTTGATGGAATTCTGGATTTCACCTCCGCCTCCCTCTCTGGCTCTTACTCCTGCCATGTCCCTGTTCACTCCTTTCAATCCTGCTGTAGCTAGCCTTTAGCAGTTCAGAAATTCACCATGATTTGTTTTCTCTGCATCCTTATGCCTTCTTGTTCATACCTGGAAGGCATTTCTCACATCCTGTTGTCTAACTAAATTTCACTTTTTAAAACTCAGCTCTCATCTCTCCTCCTCCAGGAAGCCCTCCCTGATGATGATAGTCTTATTTATTAGAAAGACTGCCCCTGGGTCCTGCCATTTGAGCATCCACCATGCCAACTATGAGGCTGATATTTTGTCTGCCTTTCCCACCAGACTATGAGCTACTTGTGAGTGGGGAATTATATTTCCATTTTTTTATTAGCAGGGTTTAGTACAGTGCTAAACTATTTGGTTAATGGAAAAACTGAATAAATGGTGTCTTAACTCAGGCTGCTATAACAAAATCCAATAGATCAGCGGCTTAAATTCCTCACAGTTCTGGAAGCTAGGAAGCATGAGATCAAGGTGTCAGCATGGTTGGGTTCTGGTGAGAACTCTTCCTGGCTTGCAGAAGGCCATCTTCATGAGGTGTCCTTACATGGGAAGAGAGCTCGAGAGAGAAATCGAGGGAGAACAGGAGAGAGGGAGAGATGGAGAGAGAGAGAGTGCTTTCCGTTCTCTTCTTACGAGGGCACTAATTGCACGAATCCCAACTCGAGGACCACCCGCCATGACTTCATCTAAACCTAATTACCTCCCAAAGGCCCCACCTCCAACCAAATACCATTACATTGGAGATTAGGACTTCAACATATGAATTTTGAGGGGGACACAGACATTAAGTCCATAACAAATGGGAAGTAGGGCCAGAGAGCAGCTATTGATTTTATGGAACTCATACCTCAGAGGTATTTGAGGTAGAGGATCTGAACATCAGCTTCAAATCTAGATGTACCTTTCCCAAATGTGTGCCATCTCGATATGTGTTCAGAAAAAAGTATCCTCATCATGTATGTCTGGGAAATATTGTGCTAAAGGAAATATGGAAAGATTTTTGGTTGTAGGACTGCTCAGAACCTTTACAATGTTAATATGCGTTGGAAATTTCCAAGAGGTGAAAATTAGTACACAGGTAGTTCCCAAAATGTTTTTTGACTGTGGAATCTGTGTTCATGGCACATTTAGTGGGACTTGGGTTTTATAGGACTGGTGTTGAGAAAATGTGAGGTTAGAACTTTGTAAAAATCAGGTTAATTCATAGGTGAAAGGGCCATAAAAGGACTCTGAAAGAACTATCTGAGAGTAATTCAGTATTTCCCCTGGGAACCTTTTAATCAACGTGGATCAAAGATTGGTCAGTCCAGGTTCATGATTCTGAAGCCCCATTTCATTGTAATCTCAACTTGGCTCTTGAGAGCCTTCTTATTATTGGTCCTGATACAGTGGCAGGGTCCCTCTCTGGGTACTTCCTCCCGCTGAGGTCAAGAAGCATTTCAGAGGCTTTCTGAACATCCCACCTCTTTCTCAAAGCTTTCCCTGATCTGCTAAAGGAAAGGTGGCATTTCCCCTCCATGCCTACCCTGTCTGCACTCTCTGGTCCTCTCCCTCTCTCTCCTCGCCCACCACCTTCAGCACTTCCCCTTTGACTCTATCTGTGGGTGACTCCTTTGGCCCCAAGAGCAGAGAATAGCTGTAGGCCACTTTAGGCATTCTGGGTGGGTTGTTGGGATCCAGATCCCTGCCTGAATCCAACATCCCCACCCAACCCCGCCACTTTCCCTCCAGGGGTGGGGTGAATTCTTGCCAGCTGAGTCTGATGAGATGGATGCCTACAGATATTCAGCAGCTTCTCCAGAGCAATGAATATTCATGCCTGCACTTGGTGGGCTGCATTCCAGCCTGGGGACAGGGACCTTTCTCCATTCTGCCTCTCTGTTCCTCAGGACTGTGGTCTGACCCTTGTACCTCCCGTGAGGACCCCATCACAGGAGGGGGTACAGGATCAGGACCCCATCATCATCTGAGGACCCTCTTAGAAAATCTCTTGTCTGAGGCTTCAGGTCAGGGGAGTGCTCCACCAGCCTCAGGGCTACCACCCCTGGCATCTTGGTGTTGGACACCTGCAGAAGCACACGGGCACCAAGAAAACCTGCAACGCACACTCATGCTTCCCCCTGCCCTTACCCACACGCTTGTTGGACCCCTTCCTACCTCGCTGCTTTTGCTCGTGCCCATTTCCCCTGCCTGGGATGCCCTGCCTTCTCTTCCAAGGCCTTTCCAAATCTAGAGACAGTGGCTTAAGAGTGAGTTCTAGGGCTTCCCTGGTGGCGCAGTGGTTGAGAGTCCGCCTGCCGATGCAGGGGACGCGGGTTCGTGCCCCGGTCCGGGAGGATCCCACATGCCGCGGAGCAGCTGGGCCCGTGAGCCATGGCCGCTGAGCCTGCGCGTTCAGAGCCTGTGCTCCGCAATGGGAGAGGCCACGGCAGTGAGAGGCCCGCGTACCGCCAAAAAAAACAAAAACAAAAACAAAACAAAAAAAAAAGAGTGAGTTCTAAGTTAGAAGATTATTGTGAACGTTAAAAGAAGCAATCTTTTATAAAGCATTTAGCACACGGCCTGATGTCCAGTAAATGTCAGTTGCTTTTATCTAGTCCTCAAGCCTCAAATCCTCCCCATTCAGTGAAGACTTTGTGGCAGCCTCACCCCACATCAGTCCCCGCAGTTCCTCAGCACGAGCATCAGAACCACGTGGAGGAGACATTTAGTGATATTTTTGGCATCGTTCTGTGGACCGCTCTTCATCTCCGGTGTTATTAAACAGGACACTTTCTCTGTTTCTGCCTCTTTCTTTCAACCGCATGGTTGACGATCATGTTGTCTGCTGGGTTATGTGGCACAGAGTAGCTGGTTGATTTACTCGTTTGTTTAATCGAGCCACCTGATTGGCTAAAAAAAAAAACAACTCAAGGATTTGGAAAAATCACCCTCATTCTTCCCTTGCAACCAGTCTTGCATTTTAAGGGACTGCAAAATGGCGCTCCCACAGGTAGAATCCTGCCCACAGATGTATTGTGTTTGGCCAGCATAATTTGAAAAAAAATGAGTTGCCTATATTTAAAAATTGGGAGATTTCACATTAAGTATCCAGATTACTTATTCATGCCCCCAGAGTGGGAGCTCTGGCAGCTGCACGGGGCCCCGATTCCCGTATAGTAAGTCTTCAGAGCCGAGTTTGGGTGCCCTTTCCAAGGAGCACGCTTTCTCCAATGTGTAAAAATTCCCATCACTCTCACTGCCCCATGCTGGCCCTGCTCATTTACTTTCATAACCTTTGCAGTCTTAATATTTGGGGACCAGACCTTCTTCATTGCCCAGCAGCAATCACAGAAGAGGTGACTGGGGCCCACAAGGCCAGGGCCACCGATTGGTCAGTGATGGTGGAGACCATAGAGGGGGGCTGGCCATCAGGCTGCTTCTTTCTTCACGCCCCTGGATGGAGAGTGGGCCCCCATCAGGGCTCCTGTTTCCTTTGTTGGGTTTGGAAATTGTTGAGGACTCTACTGGACCTTTCTTTGATGGTTTCCACATCCCTTTCGCCCCTGAGAAGTGGGCAGAGCAGACATCATGATCTCCATCCATAGAATAGGATGCCCAGCAAAGTGGAGGTCCTCAGATGCTCTTCTTGGGGGTGGGGAGGCATCATGAGCCTTTCAAACGCAGGTGTCCTTGTAGTCTGTGGACTTTCACAGCATATCTGCCACCTCCGGTCCACAAGGCCGAATCCTGTCACGTGGGTGCAGTCAGGGAGCACAGAGAGAATTCTAGCTCGGCACCCCTCCAGGAAGCCCTTGGCCTGCGTGTACGTTCCCTCTCTGAGGAAGGGCACGCCTGAGCTGCCTGCCCCACATCACAGGCTTCCTTCCACCCAGGAGGAGGGCTGGACTCAGTCTCCATGGCTAGTCCATGCGGCCTCCAGCGTCACATGGTCAGGATAGACCTTGAAGCTCCTCTGCCTGGTGGGGCTTTGCAAATAGGGGGTTTAGAGAAACGGGTAGGTCTGTTTTTAATCGAAACAGTTACTTCACTTCATCCCAGCATCCTTTGGTCAGGGCCCTGTTTTTGTGGTGACACGGCTTCTCTCTCAAGTTTTAGGCGCCTCTGTCTCCGCATCTTAGTGCTGCTGTTGCTAGCAAGTATTTGGGGAGTGCTAATGACCGCCTGAACCGGCCAGCAGTTCTCTGACAGGGAGCAATTTGTGGTAGGGAGACTTCCATTGCCAGGGATGCCCTCTCTAATTTTCCGCATCGTGAAACCTTCTTCCATTCTCTCTCATTTGACATCTCTAGGTTCCCCGTGCTCAGGACCTTCTCATGGAAAGGTTTGGGAGAAGCCAGCTCATTTATTTTCCCGAGTTATGTCATTGAAAACTGACTCCGTTATTTCTTCCAGAAAAATGTGTGCTTTCATATGCTTCATGTGTAGACATACCATAAAATGATGTATTAATCTGGAAGGGCCCTTTGAGATCTCCTAGTTTAGCCATGGCAAATTGATTACATCTTGAATGCCAACCGTGATTAGATAAATGGTGCCCAGGGTAATATGTTGAAAAGGATTCTGAGGCCCATCCAAGCTCAGGAAGGCGCCCTGGGATATATTATGGTCCGTTGGCATGGACCCAAGACAGCGACCGGCAGGACATTTCCTAGGTACAGCCACCCCTGATGAAGTTCATGCTCCCCACTTTACAGGTGAGGAAACTGTGCCCAGAAACCAGAGGCAACTAGGGTTCTGCTAGCCCTTACAACAGTCCTGAGCTGGAAAAGGAGCCCCCCTCTGAGCTGACTGTGCTCCAGAGTCACGGGATTTGGGATGAATCTTAAGTGAATGACTTGTAAGAGGGTCCCCCAAAGCCACGGTGGAGCAGGGGCGGCGTAGAGCTGCGCGGCCCCCGACCCTCTGTCCCAGCAAGGTCTCTGGCCAGTGGCCGCATCCCAGGGTCCAGAGAGCTTCTATGCAATTTGCCTCCCATTTCTATTTCCCATTATTCCTCTTGAGGATGAAGGCAGGTCAGACACTGGCCATCGGCTGTTAGGAGCATCCATATAGGTGCTAACATCCTTATAGGCTGGAAGGGGAGTCTGTATAACTGAGTGGTTTGAGACTAAAAGCCAGACAGACCTGGGTTTGAATCCTGACTTTGCCACTTTGGGCTCCTTGCCCAAGTTCCTTTCTTTGCCAGAGATTCACTTTTGTTTTCTTTCGTTTGGAAGTAATGATACTAACACCTACTTCGTAGAGCTGTGGTAAAAATTAAATGAGATGATGCCTGTAAAGCTTCCAGCACAGTGCACAGCATTTAATTAACACTGTCTCAGCAAATGTTTGCTATTTTTACCATCTGCCTCCGTGGAGCACATTTTCCCCTGTCAAAAGTCTCCAAGGCAGAGAATTTACCAGATTATCGAGCAGTCCCGGGGCTCTGAGACTCTGCAGTCTTAGAACAATAGAAAACAAGATGGTTTCATATTTATACTTTTCTAAAAAGTTATTTTTCACCTAATTAAAAATGATTTGGGGGAACAATTTTGGAAATAAGTACTAAGTCACAGTTTTGTAAGACACGTAGCCTCCTCTCTGGAAACTGTTTTCATTACTGTGAGGTTGTAGAAGGGGGCTGACCCGTGCTCAGAATGAGTGGCCCAGGAGGATGTGAGGGATTTGGGTTCTGTTGACCTACGGGATAGAAGTGCTTGAAAAGATGACGAGGGGCTCCCACGGGATATTCCCTCATTACTGCCCGTCTTCGTTGCCAGAAACCTCAACAGAACATTAAAGTTCAGATCCTCACTGTGGAGAGGTTAGGAAGTTCTCAGGTAGTGTTCCAAGAGAGCTGTGTGCTCTCCCCACCAACCCAGGCCGGAGCACTTTGCAGAGTCCAGCCAACCTCTGCCCCTCCCCCCATCACTCATCTCTCCTTAGTGCTGCCCAAGGGTTGGTGAGGTCCCGGATGCTAGGCCGCAGGTGGGATGAGCAGAAGGACCAGTGCCAGAAGCTGGCCTGCCTGGATTTGAATCCTCTGCTACTGACCTCAGGCAGATTATTTAACCTCTTAGAGTCTCAACTTTGTCACCTGTGAAATGGGCGTGCGGATAGTACCTAGTTCACAGGATTGCTGTGGGCATGAAATGAGTTAATGCACTTAAGTGTGTGGAACAGAACCTGGAACCAAGTAAGCATTCCTTTCGTGTTGGCCTGTATCATTGTTCTTAACACCAGGGGGTGGGGGGAAAGGGAGGTAGGAAAGTCACTTTGGAGAATACTGCAGATTCACTAAGTGATTTGGAGACATACACAGACTTTTCTGGATAGGAAGTGTCATTTTTCTCATTTCTACCATTTCTGAGTTTCTCTCACCTGAACTTTCAGTGCTGGTTGTGAAATGAAGCAGAAACTGGAAAAGATGAGACCTGTAGCGTTAGGGAAGGCGATATTGGGCTGGGGGTCAGAGGGAGGCATGGAAATAACATTTATGGAGCACCTACCATGTTTCCAGCCCTTGGTTAAGTGTTTACTGCCAGGAGGGGTGAACTGACTTGACCAAGATCCCACAGCTACGTTGTAATAAGGTCTCACTAGGGTTCAGACTGAGCTGTGTGTGGCTCTAGGACCCAGGCTAGTTCTGACACCTTATATCCCTGCCCCGTTGCTCAAGAAGATCTCCACGGTCGTGCCAGCAATAATACTGCTATCGTGTACCTTGATGTGTCCACTGCTAAATGAAGCATCTGAGCATGAATACGCTGAGTGAATCATTTACCAGGCAGCAGTTTTCTCATTAAGAACATGTGTCAGCAAATGAGTCTGTATCTCAGCATGAACAAGTCTTTTGGGGGACTCATTGGTCTCCATGGAAAAGCAAGGTAGACACAAAAGCAGTGACCCCAGAAGAGGAGGAGAAGGAGGAGGAAGAGGATAAAAAATGGTAGTGTTAGTGCAGACGCAAAGCTTAGATCAAAAGGTGAAAGAATATAGAGCGTGGTTTCTGGAGTCCAAACCTGGCTTTGATCTTTACTGTGTGACCTTGGGCAAATTACTTAACCTCCCTGTGCCTCAGTTTCTTTATCTGTGAGACAGGCACGATGATGCTAATACTACCTACCTCAAGAAAACAAACTTATGGTTACCAAAGGGGAGAAGGGGAAGAGATAAATTAGGGGTACGGGATTAACAAATACATACTACTATATACAAAATAGATAAACAACCAGGTCTACTGTATAGCACTATATTCAATACCTTGTAATAATCTATAATAGAAAAGAATCTGAAAAAGAATAGATATATATTTATATATAGTATATATAAATATATATTTCATTAGGTTGACAAATGTCCATTGAACACCCACTCTGAGCTAGACACTCAGACTCTATTCTGTTCCAGGCGCTGGGGACATAGCTGGGAATGAAACAGAGCAAACTGTGAGCCCTCAGGGGGCTCGTATTCTAGTGAGGGATGCACAAGATAAACAAGTTTAACAAGTAAAACAACTGGTCCGTTGGGTAATGGTGCATGCTAAGGAGAACAAGTACACAGCAGAGATGCTTGCGGGTGGCAAGGTGACTGTTAGATAAGGTGGCCAGAGGAGCCCTTGCTGGGGAGGTGACATTTGAGTAGTGACTGGAAGACGGTGAGAGAGAGCCATGTGGATGTCTGGGGGAAGAGCACGCATGATTGAGTGAATGAATGAGTGAATGGATGGGGTTGTGTGGATGAAATGTAACCTTAACCTGTGTGAAGCACTAGGAGTAGTCTCTCACACATAGTATTTGCTCAATAAATGTTGGCTATTTTTATATTTAGCAGATGAAGCAGTGAAGCTGCTGCCGCTCCCCCTATTTGTGGCTTTCAGGAACGTCGTTTTCAAGATGTGCCAAAAGGAAGGCCACAGAACTTCCTCGGATCTGTTGGCAGACACTGTGCAATAGGACCTCTCTGGCCTCAAACTAAGACTCATCACACATACGTGAATCATAATAACGTTCCCTTATACGTGTAGCCCTCTGGAGGTTTTTCATGCTTTTACATATTTTGCATTACTTATTCCTTCCAACAGCCCTGTGGGGTAGGTAAGGCAGGTGCTCCCAGCTGCCCATCTAGCTTAGAAAGGGCAAAGGGATCTAGCGTTTCTTGAGCAGTTACTATGTGCCAGGTGTTCTGCAATTGCTTTGCATTTGCATGTCGCCTCCCTTAATCGTCCCTCAGGCCCAGGAGGACATTAGTTGTCACTACTGTTAGAGGTGGGAAAACCACGGTGCAGCTGGGTCTGCGACTGGCCCTGAGAGGCACAACAGCGAGTGCCCTGTGGGGCTGACCCCTAGGTGTCCTGTGGTGCAACATCCTTGCGGCTTGCCTGACCCCCACCTTGGTCCGCGGGTGGGGATTTGGGGGTGCCAGTTCGGGGTGGCCAACCGTGCATGAGAAACCAGGGGACAGGGTCTGTAGTCGGCTTGCAGTTAAGCGAAGTAGAAAGCAACCCAGTGAGACAGGCACAGATCTGCTAATCCTGATCGTAGGAATGCCAGGGATAAAAGCGGCCCTGGGCTCAGAGAACAATAGCTCCACATACCAGCAGGAAAGGGCACGGTCACTGCCCCCAACCCAAACAACAACTCTTGATCCAGCAGAGCCAGGGCCTGGAGGGTCTGGCTGGGTACAGCCCAGGAAAAGGCTGACTCACAAGAGATGAGAGCACAGCCCAGAGAAAAAGGGAAAATGCAGAAGCCAAGTTTGCCCCCAGTGGCATATACTTTGGGGTGAGTAATGTAGCAGACAATCAGCCCCTTCACCATCCCACCCAGAGTGGAAGCACACCCTGAAGCCACAGAGGTCGTTTGTACTGAAACAATCAAGCAGAAGGGAACCACAGACTCTGCTGCTGCTTCGGGAAAAGATTTCTGCGGTGCTGAGCCCCCACCCCCAGCTTCTAGAGTGGGACCTTTGGAAGCAAATCTTTCTCCAAGGGAAGTCAATGAGCAGGAAATATTTCAGATCACATTTTCCCTCCCATTGACTTGTGTTTACTGGTCTTGGTGGGGAGTCTGAGGGCCTTCAAGGGAAATTCTAAAACAATAGACTAGACTTTCAAAAATGTGGTCATGTTGAGATGTCTTGGGTTGCCTTACCCCGGCTTTGAAAAGGAGCAGCCAAAACATCTTGATTTGCTAAAATTCTCCCGGAACATAAATCACTGGGCTGAGGGTTGGAGGGCGTTGGGTGCTGTCCGAGCTCATCCTGAGATGGGCCCAGTGCCCATCTCCCATGGTCTTCCGGTTACACTCTGCTCTCCGCCCCCTGAGCTGCTCTCACTGGGCCCACAAGCCCCACCTCTGCCCGGCCCCAAAGGAACTAACTGGACACAGGTCTGAGGAGTTTGCCTCGGTGAGTTTGATAGGGAAACTAGCCTGCAAGTCACAAGATTGGGAGGGGGTGGGAGTGAACGTGCCACCCATCCTTCTGTGGTCCAGGAGATTGTTCCTGGACATCTTTAGTATTTCCATGTATGCCCCAGGCAGAGGTAAAATGAAGCTTCCAGACTTTTTGCCGTTGCTTTGAGCTAATAGCCGACGCTGCCTGTCTAATCACTTTTACGAAGGTTTAGGCCTCCAGAATAGCGAGGAAATGTAGAAGAATTGGAATTTCAATTTTCTTCGGTTACTTTTCTCAGCATGTAAGTTATATTTTAGATGTTCCTCCAGAGAATGTTCAGATTAAAAGGAGCAGCCATAGGGATATCCGCAGACCTCTTCCTAAACCCCTGGTGATTAAACAAGGCCTGACTTGGAAAGCCTGTGTCTGGGGCCGTGATACTCTGGGATCTTGAGTACAATTTGGGTTTCCTGTGTTTGTGTCTGCACACTCAAGGTGAAAGTCATGCAAGTAAGAGTGATTTGGCCTACTGACTCTTGGCCTGGTATGCCTTTTAATTTCCCTTTTGAATAATCAATGACACCATTTCCTTCTTTTCCCTTGTGTTCTGTGAGATTTTCACCCTGCTTGAAATCAAGCTCAAGTCCCCATTCTCTGTAAGTTTTCCTCCCTCAGTGCCACCCCCCTCCACCTTACCTTTCTGTCATGATTTGGCAATGAAACCCGTATCATCTGGTGACAGATCTTAACGACTCCAGCCATTTAGTAACTGAGCCCTGTACTATGTGCCAGGCACCATACAAGATGGTTGCCTTCATTTCATTTCATCCTTAGAGCAGTCCTGTGAGGAGGGTAGGGAAGCCGGACACAGCAAAGTCACGTGACTTCATTGAAGTCCCACCTCGTGAGAATGGAGGCCAGGATTTGCACCCAGCTCTGTCTGACTGCCCACAACCTCTGAATGCTGATGCTTTTGACTCCTAGCGTGGTCTGTGCTATTGGCTAACTTCATGCACGTGTTTATCTGAGCTTGATAATTAGGGAAGTATCTGCAGGCAGGAAGCTCACATTTCTTTGTGTCCTCATGGCCTCTAGCACAACACTTTGCACAGAGAAGACCTGTGTTTTTGTGTGTTGTTTAAGAGGTGTGTACAGCTTGTGTTCACTTTGTACCAATTACCACGTGACAGAAAACAAGGGAGACCCTGCTCCTGCTGTGAGGGGAACGTGGTGATAGTGCATCTTAACCTTCTGGTATCATGCGCTCCCGGAGGACTGGTTGGAACATCTTTGGACCCACCCCTAGAGATCCTGAGTCAGGAGGAGGTCTGGGTGGGACCCGATAATTTGCATTTCTACCAAACTTCTAAGAACCACTGTCATAACAGGAAGTACAACCCAAGTTCAAGTCCCAGCTCTGCCACTTACTGTCTGACCACAGGCAAGTTTCTACAACTCTGTGACATCCAATGGAGTTTTCTCTAAAGAGAGGATAATAACCTCATCAAGCTGTTATGAAAATGAATATCACATATATGCGCAGTATTTCTTTACTAAAAGCAGATATGACTCTTCCTATCCTTTACAAATGTGAATTCATTTAATACCCATGACGAGCCTAGGAGGTGGCCCTCATTTTCTTCATTGTCCAGAGAGGTGATTGAGGCCCAGAGACTTGCCCAAGGTCCCCTAGCTACTAAGTCTGAGGAACTGGGCTACAACCCTGCCAGCCTGGCTCCAGAATCCATGCACTCAGTGCTACGCAGTGTACAGTGCCTGCCCTGTGGTTGGCAGACATTCCTTCCCGTTCCCAGGTAGGCTAAGACTGAGCCCTCCAAAAGGGCAGAGATACTGCTTTTCTAGTTTGTAGGCATATTAACCAGAAATGACAAAGAAAAGACAACTGTTTCATGACCACAGCTTGAAAATCACACACTTGACTTCCCTTCTTGATATCAGTTTGGTCAGTCGGGAGTGGCTGTTTCTCTTTAAAGTTCCCTGGCACCAAGGTTTATCGTTGCTCAAGGTGGGGGGGGGTGGTGCTTGAAAGAAGCCTTGTGGGCTGAAGGAGTGTAGGAGGTGGGTTGCGGGTCAGTAATAAAAGTGGAGAGAGGTTTGCAGCTCCCCCGCTGAGGGCCTCAGGAGTCTGGCCAGTGGGCGGGTGCAGAGGTGCGGCCTAAGGAAGGGGCAGTGATGGACAGGGTGGGAGGGGAGCAAATAGTTTCAGCCTGGCTGGGTAACTGAAGCCGAGAGGGCAAGGAGTGGGAGAATTCCAGCTATGTCATGGGAAATGGCTATGGCCAGGGCTCTGATTAGCAGCCGACCACAAATCCCCTGGGACCCAGCCAGGGGTCAGGAGACTGGGGCACTGCTGGGATGCCAAATGGTTGCTGTATTTTATTGTCAAAGAAGAAGGAGGCGATTTTGACTGTTATCCCTGGATGTGAATGCTGGCACTACCAGGAGCCGAGAGCTGGGTGGGGACGTGGGAGTGAGAGGGAAGCTAGAAAAATCCACTTTTCATTCCGGGGAACATAGAGGAAAGACCAAGCCATGCTGCTGGGGCTTGGCATGATCTCAAAGCTTTTTTGGCCACCATCTCTGAAGCATTTCTGCCCTTTCTTCTCCTCTCTGCTAGGTGAGACATCAAAGTCTCCATTGCCATGTTAGAGACATAAAAGGGAAAAACTGAGCAGAATCCTCAAAGTGTAGATGGGATGGAACAGCGGGGCTTCTGGGAGAACTGACCTCACCAGTGAACCCCTGTAGCCTGCTTGTTTGACATCTTAGGCTTGGAGCTGAGCAATGAGATATGGAAAAATCAACTTTCAGAGTAAATGAACTCGGTGCCATAATGGGGACCCCTGGAGGAATAGGTTTGTCACTTGATTCATTCCCCTGACTTATCTCAAGGCCTGGCACCAGTAAGCCCTTAAAAATGTTTGTTGAATGAATGAGGGCTGATTGATTAATAGATTGATTATGTCCAAGAGGATAATGGATTCAAAAAGAATCTCAGTCAACATTTCAGAAATGCCTGATGAACACAAGCTTTCTCTGAGCTCATCATGGTTTTGTGTGATTATGGAAGGAAGCCTTTCAGCCAAGCCTCTTTTGAGGGGGAGGAGGTTTCACAGTACACTCTTGAGGTTAACAGCCCAAGCCCTAGAGTTAGACTAAACAAGTTTGCACTGGGCAGATGAGATGTGTGACCTTGGGCAAGTCACTTCACTTCTCTGAGCAGTAGTTTCCTCAGCATTATAAAATAAGGAAAAGAGTAAGTAGTACCTTCCTCCTCAGTTCATTAGAATAATCTTTGTGAAGGGCTTGGCACAGTGCTAGACCCATAGTAGCTCTCAGTACGTATAACTCTTTGGTATCGGTGAGGATTAGGTTCCACTGCAAGGAATAGAAAACCATGTTTAAACAGGGTTTAAACAGAGTAGAGATTTCTTTTTCTCTGAACTAAGAATCTATGGAGGGGAAGTCCAGAGTTGGCGCAGCAGCTCTGCTCTAACGAGTATTCAGAGAGCCAGTTGCTCTAGCTTTTTCTTCCATTATCCCTATGTTTTGGCCTTTCCCTAATAGTCTTAAGTTGGTGTGGCAACCATAGCATACATTTTCCAAGAAGCAGATGGAGGAAAACCCAAGAAGGCAAAGGGACATGTGCCAGCTGCCTTTTAAGGAAAGTAGCCACATAACAATTTTTCACACATCACATTAGCATATAGTTGAATCATGCTTCTTTAAAAAAATCAATAAATCTCTGTCTTTTAATTGGTATATTTAGACCATGTACATTTAGTGTAATTATTGGTATGTTAAGTCTGCCACTTTATGTTCTGTTTTCTGTTTGTTCTGGTTTTTGTTTCTGTTTTCTTTTTCCCTAAGTCTTCCTGTGGGTTACACAATCATTTTAAAAGAATTCCATTTTGATTTATTTATAGTGTTTTTCGAATGTCTCTTTAGGGTGGCATTTTTAGTAGTTACTCTAGGTATTATGTTATATGTACTTCCCACATTCTTATCACTGGTTTTGACAATTTACCAGTTTGAGTGAAGTATAGAAACCTTTCCTCCATTTATGTCCCTTTACTCTCCACAATTTAAAATCTAATTGTCTTAAATATTTCCTCTCTGTACGTTAAGAACCACACCAGGCAGTATTATAATTTTGGCTTCAACCACAAACATAATTTAGAAAACTTAAGAGGAGAAGGAAATAAATTTACTCATATTTTTACCTTCCCCATTATTCTTTTTCTTTTCTGATGTTGATTTCTATTTAGAGAATTTCTTTTAGCCATTTTTTAGGCTACTGGTGACAAATTCTCTTTGTTGTCTCTCATCTGAGAATGTTTTGATTTTCCGTTCATTCTGAAGGATGCTTTTGCTGTATAGAATTTGGGGTCAATAGTGCTTTTTCTTTCAGCCCTTGAAAAAATTTATTCCATTTCCTTTTGGACTTCATGGTTTCTGATGAGAAATCTGCTGTCATTTGAATTGTTTTTCCCTATAGGTAAGGTGGTGTTTCTTGCTCACTGCTTTCAAGGTTTTTTTGTTTGTTCGTTTTGTTTTGTTTTTAGTTTTCAGAAGTTTGACTGTGATGCGTAGGTTTCTTTGGGTTTATCCTGTTTGAGTCTGCTCACCTTCTTGAATCTGTGGGTTATGTCTTTTTCCAAATTTGGGATGTTTTCAGCTGTTATTTCCTCAAGTACAGCCCTGTTGTCTTTTCTTCTTTTGGGTCTCCCAGTGACACAAATGTTAGATCTCTGAGGCACTGTCCATTTCTTTTCAGTGTATTTTCTCTCTGTTGTTCAGATTAAGTCATTTCGACTGGCCTATCCTCAAGCTTACTTAGTCTTTCCTCTATTCATTCTATTCTGGTGTGGAGCCCAGCCATTGAGTTTTTAAATTTTGATTATTGTATTTTTCAGTTCTGAAATTTCCATTAGGTTCCTCTTTCATCTTCAGTCTCTTTGCTGAGACTTTCTAGGTTGGCATTTGTACCAAGCATATTCTTTATTGCTCATGGAAGCATTTTTATGATCGCTGCTTGAAAAATCCACATCAGTGTTGGCACCTTTTGATTGTCATTTCAAATTTAAGTTGTGGCTTTCCTTGTTCCTGGTACAGTGGGTAGTTTTTCTATTGAAACTGAACATCTGGGGTATTATGTAATGGAACTCTGGATCTTATTTAAGTCTTCTGTTTTATCTGGCTCCTGACCCTGCTGTGACAGTGGAAGGGGGTAACATTGTCTTGTTACTGCCAGAGGGGGTGGAAGTCCTGATTCGTTATTGATACCTGGGGGAGAGGGCTCCTTGTTATGGCTGGATGGAAGTGGGAATTCCACTCCCCCAGGCCTCTGTTGATACCACCTGGCTGGGAGAGCAAGAGTAACTTGTTACTGCTCCCCACATGGCTTCCCCAACACCATAGCGGGGTAAAGTTGGCCTCATTATCTCTGGGCAGTGGTGAAAGTACAGACCTTCCCTAGGACTTCCCTGTTACCACCCCAGTGGTTAGCATTAGGAAGAGCCATCTGGTTACCTGTCATCAGGTGAGTCTAGAAGACCAGGCCCGCCACGTGATCTCCACTGACATTGTGGGGAGAGATTTCATTACCATTCAGCAGAGATAACTTGGCCTTCTCTGATACTACCTCAGCAAGGGGTTGGGGTGCCTTGTCAGGCGGATGTGGGCAGAAGTCTAGGTTCCTCACTCAGCCAGTGCTGGTGGAGATGAAGCCACACACGTGGCTAGGAGTTTTCTGCTTGCTAGGCTGCCTCTGTTCTCCTCCTTTGACTAGGGTAGCAGGCTTTTTTGGTCTGTGCCCATTGATATCTTGGCGTTGCTGGCTTTACCAGTACCAGGTCTGGGATAGGGGAGGCAAAAAGAAAACCCAAGGAACTCACCATCATGTCATTCCTTGGGTTCCAGATCCCTAGCCAGACTGCCTTCTTCTCCCCACCTTTTAGAGTCTTCTGATATTTGTTTCGTATTATGTTGAGGGCTTTAAAATGAACTCAGTGGGAGAAATAAGGAAAACTATCTACTCCACCTTTCCAGAAGTGGAAGTCCACTAAGATGGCTTTTTAAGCATCTCATCAGGGACCTCAATGGTTCTGACAACACAGATCTGAGCCAGTTGACCAGAGCCATGGTTTGTTCATTTATAAATCCACCTCTAAATCCCCTAGCGATCATTCTTAAAGATTTTGCCTGGTGCCCATTGGAAAAGTGATGGAAGATGCTTTCCACTGAACTCATAATGGATAGCTGCCCTCAGGGAGAGGAAACAGCCCAGGGCAGAACAGAGAAGGGGTACAGTTGGGCCCTCCCATCTCCACAGCCTGGGGATGCCCCTCTTCCTGCTGATCCCAGGACCAGGCTGCTGGGGCAGGAAGACTGTTGACAGGTTGAGCAGGACACTTGTCAGAGAAGCCTTTGGGGGTGGGAATCAATCAGGGTGTCCTCAGTTCAGGTCTTAAGGGCCATTAAATGAGATGTTGCCTGGTCTGTGTGTGTGTGCATATGTACACGTGTGCTTTATGGCTGTCTGCAGGACAGCTGTCTTAGAGGAAACCATGTTTTCAAAGTGTTCCCTTTACCGTCATGTTGATTACTCACTCTCTGTGATGAGGGAATGAGCTGGGATGAGAGTCATTGTTTCTCTCTTTAGCAGTCAGAGGAATGAACTGGGCAGCTTATAATAATAAGCCTGCCATTTCCCAGAGTGTTTCCTGAAGCTTCTATAGGCTAGTAAATTAAGAAGTGCTGTGGCCGAAAACATTTGAGAAATTCTAGGTTAAAATCAGTGAAATACATTTCTTTCTTGTGGGACTTCTAAGAACGTTTAATGTGCTGACGTGCATTGTAAAATCTGCAGTGTTTCCCACATTTACCCAGTCATGGATCCATTTTATGATGGAGCATTGCTGGAGACTGGTGTCCTGGGGAGACATCTTATAGGAAGTGCTGCTTTAGACGAGGTTCAGCATTTCACAGCTTTGAAGAGAAAATGGTCCTTCTAACCAAGGTGCACAAGCAAACTCTCTCCCTATCTGTGCCCACCTCTGTGCCTTCAAAAAAGGCAGCCCCAGGGCTTCCCTGGTGGTGCAGTGGTTGAGAGTCCGCCTGCCGATGCAGGGGACACGGGTTCGTGCCCCGGTCCGGGAAGATCCCACATGCCGCGGAGCGGCTGGGCCCGTGAGCCATGGCCGCTGGGCCTGCGCGTCCGGAGCCTGTGCTCCACAATGGGAGAGGCCACAATAGTGAGAGGCCCACGTACCGCGGAAAAAAAAAAGGCAGCCCCAACTTGCATCTGTCACTTGGGGAATTGAGGAGTGATATCTTAGTCAGATCCATGTCCCCTGTAATTCCTTATTTAAAGGAAAGGAAAAGTCCCAAGACTCTGCCTTAGGTTTCTTCCAAAGAGCCCAGTCCCCCAGCTTACACAGCGGTGCAGGCTCATTCCTCTGCTGTGCAGACCAAGGTTTATATCCTCTTCTACCTTCTCTCAGTTGTAGCCCTGTATCCACATTAGAATTCAGATCTCTGCTCATTTAGGGACCATTTGCTCCTGTGATTTGATTTTACCTAGGACAAAGGCTTATACTTTTAGCAGCTTGTGGGGAATTGGGGTTTTCAATAAATTATTTCAGATCCAAATTGTTCGTGATGTGGCACCATGTAAACGTGACCTGAGCCAGGAGTACGGCTCTGATGCTATCAGTTGCAGACGCCGAGGTGTTGACAGTGCTTGGAACAGTCTCGCTTTGTCTGAGTAGGAATGCAACCTTCGAAAGCTGACCGCGTTGATAGGGAAGACTCGAGCACATTGTCCTTTTGTCGAGGCAAATATGTGGATGTGCTTTGTAAACTGGTCCTTATCTGACTCACAGGCGCAGGGCTGATCAGCTCAAACACCAGCTGCTGACACTAGGCTACTAAAAACTGCAGCTGCTTGTTTTGGTTACCTTAACCAGGTCTTGGTGAAGCTGGTAGGTCAAATGTTTTTAGTTTCTCAACCTGTTTGATTCTTAGAGCTGATCCTCTGTTAAGTTTCCTAAGTAAAGCATTCTTTTTGCCATGAGATATGGCCAAAAGACGGCTTGGTGTGGGATTGCTTTGAAGGTTAATTTGGAAAAGCCTTGATGAGCTTACATGTTCAAAAGGAACGTTCCCACAAATCATGCTCATTTTCTCTAATCCTCATTCTCAGTTTGCTCCAGATTTCAAGATAAATTTTAGAATTCCTGAATGTCAACACCACATAATTAACACAATAGCTACCATTTTTTTAAAATAAATTTATTTATTTTATTTATTTTTGGCTGTGTTGGGTCTTTGTTGCTGTGCGCAGGCTTTCTCTAGTTGCGGCAAGCAGGGTCTACTCTTTGTTGCAGTGTGCGGGCTTCTCACTGCGGTGGCTTCTCTTGTTGTGGAGCACAGGCTCTAGGCGTGCGGGCTTCAGTAGTTGTGGCTCGCGGGCTCTAGAGCGCAGGCTTAGTCGTTGTGGTGCATGGGCTTAGTTGCTCCGCAGCATGTGGGATCTTCCCAGACCAGGGCTCGAACCTGCCAATCTCCTGCATTGGCAGGTGGATTCTTAACCACTGTGCCACCAGGGAAGCCTGCTACTCTTTATTTTGCACTTAAAAGTTACCAAGCACCATGCTATCCTTTATAATCACTATCAGATTTAACTCCCTCGACAACTCTATAAGGCTATCTTGACTTTACAATGAGGAAAGGAAGGCACAGGGTGACTGAGGAACATGTTCAAGGTTGCCCAGCCAGCGATGCTCTGGGGCTGGGATCTGAAGCCAGCAGTCTAACCCTGGAGCCTGTGCATTCTCTCTCCCCTGGACATGACCTCACTCCCAGCAGTGAGATGAGACAGGCAGGCAGGCAGGGGCTGGACCCAGCACCCTAGGACTCTGCAGAAGGGGCGTCGGGCTCAGCTGAACTGGAGGTGATGGCAGGAGGCAGACCCTCGGAAGTGGAGAGTATGGTCGTGTAGGTAACGTAGGTAATGCCAAAGAGCTGTCAGCATGGGGAGGTAATTAGGAGTGATGGGAGCAGAACTCAGTGATGGAGAATCAGGAGTCAGTGTTCCCCAGAGATCTGGAAAGGCTGGCAGCATCAGGGGCCCTTGTCACGGTTTCAGCTGGGTGGGTAGAGCTTAGAGGTAACACCCGCAAGTGAAGAGACTCTGGTGCCACATAGTCCACCTTGATAGGCTCAGGCCAAAGGAAAACATCTGGAACCAATAACCAGAAGCAGAGTCCAAGGTGGAGACCAAAGGCAAAAGTTGAGCTAAAAGGCCAGGTTTAGAGCCAGAGTCAATGCTGTGTTGATGATGGGGCATCCCAAACTGTGAGGCAGAGATCCCAAGATCCTCTCTGCCCACATGATAAGTAACTCCTAGTATTGATTCAGGACCAGCCCCCAGGCAGAGTGCAAGCAGGCTGTGCCCGACACACAGCCTGTCCTGGAGCCAAAGAGAAAACCCAGGCCTGGGCGTTTCCAAAAAAAAAAAAAAAAAATGTCAAGTATCTGAATGTTGTCTGACAGTCTGTTAGTGGAGATAGGAAAACAGCAGGGGTGTTGCAATACCACCTAGCCACTCACTCAAATGAAACACTGTCTCTGCCACAGTTTACAGGATACAGTATCTGTTGAGAGAATGGGCCTTCTACAAAGGGACCTGTAAATTGCCCAATATAATTTCCATTGCTTTGTGAAGTCTGGAAGCTGGATGTAAGGATTTTGGACTTCAGGGGTCCTTCAGGGAGAGAAAAATCGTTGTTTGTCCATTTGCCAAAGACTGGAAACTTGCTGTGAGTCACAGTGGGATCAGGGAGTCCTCCTGCTCTCTTCTGGGCCCAAGTGGAGTAAGGGGTGGGCCGTGGACTTGAATTGAAGCAACTTGTTAGTCTTCAGCTGTGAGTTCAGGAACCCGGCCCACATGAGGAAAAATGATGTCTTATCCACACACACGCCATAGGAGATGTGAACTGGATTAAAATCAGAGCAGGGAAGGCTGTGGGACCTCAGAGCCTTCTGAAGGTATTTTTAGAATGCTTTTAACCTGAAAAAGGGAAAGTGCCCCCTTTATGGAGACCATGAGCTGAGAGTGGCTCATAGCTAAAGCAGGCTAATACATAATTGGGGGAAGCGCCCTAGCTGCTCCCTGGGGTTGGAGGAGGAGTCCCTGTTGCTAAGCTCTGGGAATATGACATGCAGGGGATGGCTGTAATCACAGCAACCCCCCACCCATTTAGCCTGGGACTGGGACACCGACAGTGTCAGGGTAGGAGATCATTATTCCCTGTGTTTGTGAATGTGGTTTACAAAGCCCGTGGACAGAGTTGATATCACTGGTAGCACTGGATCCACTGGTCAAGCCTATTGCCCCCCTAGTCTTCTGATGAGGATCTCGAGGTTCATGTCCTATGTCCTCACAGCTCGGCAGGAGACCCTCAGCCCCTACACTCAGCACATGAGGCCAGAAAATGATGTCTAGTCAAAATGACCCAGAAAAATAACACAAATCACCCCCAACCCCAAGAGCTGTGTCCACCCAGTTTACCCTCCAAGGTTGGAAGAGATCAGTTTCTTGAGTGGAGTGCCGGCTGAAGTAGTTGACTTGCGTTTTGAGGACATGTTTTATGAAAAAGGAGAGTTTCTTAGTTCTCAGCCTGCTGAGATGCCCACACAGGAGCATGGAGGAGCTGAGACACCTGAGGGAACGACAGGTTTGAGTCTCCCCTTGAATGCTCCCACCTCCGGGGGCATTGCCTTCTGAGCGGTGGGACAGGTGGCTATTTCAGCTGTTGACTTCCCCTCTCTTCTTCTTTGTAACAAATGCACGTGCTTGAATTTGCCCAATTGACACGAACGTGCGCTGGAAATGTGCTGTAAGTTACAGAGCAGGCATTCCAGCCAAGGTCCCCGACTTCAGACCTGGGCCTCTTTATACCTCCATCCCAGGGCCTCCCACAGTCCCATGTTACTGTTGTGTGCTGACCTTTCAGTAATGATGATGGTGATGATGACAACGGCAACGACAAGTATTGAGATCTCACCTTGAGCTAAGTGTTGTATATGTTTTTATCTTCTTTGCTCTTCCAGCAACACCCGGAGAGAGGCTCTGATTATCCCCATTTTATTGAAAGGAGAACTAAGGCACAGAAAGATCGAACAGGGTCCCTAAGCTTGAAAGCACCAGGGGTGGGTTTTGAACCCAGACCTGGGCAGCTCCCAAGTCCATACCCTTAACCACCTTGCTCTTCGGCCTCTTTCTCATCTTTTTCCTGACCACAGAGCCACGTGCCCACAAGCCCTTCAGAGGTAGAAGGATCAGATGTGAGTACCTCACCCTGGGCTCTCTGCCTTGCTCTTAGTTGGGACCTGCAAGAAGTTAGTAGCAAATGACCTTGTCATCTGACTAAATAAAGTTCCCGAGAAGTATGATAGTGATGCCAAGTGCAATCCTGGCCGTGCTGACAACATTCCTCAGATACAGCACGCTCTATACTCTGTACAGGAAGCTCACTTGGGTCCTGACAGGACGGTTGTCCCAGCATTCATTTTCCTCGCACCAAAGCTGTTATTCCAGACTGACTTCTAAAGCAAGGTAGCTCTTTGGAGTGAGTGCTGCACCTTCAGTGGAATTGGGCCGTTAGATCCGGGCCCCACAGTGCAGTGGGGGGGAGCCCAGGGAAGTCTCAGAAATGAGGGCAGGAGGTTTGATCCCAATAAAGGCCGAAGCAGGGCCATGCACAGCGGAGGGAACACACTCCCGGGCAGGGAAGGCTGCAAATTGTGCACTTAATGAAATGGCCACCTACTGTGCTGAGAGAGATGACGGTGGGCAGGCTAGGGGCCTCTGGCTCAATGGGAAGCAGCAGGGGGCACAGATGGCTGATTCTGTTGAAAACATTGATCCCAGTGTCTCTTACACTTAGCTTTTCTCCCTCATGCCCTGCCCTATTCCTGGCCTGCCACCTGCCTCCCATGTCCCAAGTTCTGTTGCTGGGGTTTCTTCTACTGCTGGACCCCTCAC
The DNA here is from genome assembly GCF_025265405.1 of Mesoplodon densirostris. Classification (NCBI taxonomy): domain Eukaryota; kingdom Metazoa; phylum Chordata; class Mammalia; order Artiodactyla; family Ziphiidae; genus Mesoplodon; species Mesoplodon densirostris. The sequence continues at coordinate 165,106,016 of NC_082663.1, forward strand.
ATCCAGAAGTCCAGCTGAAAGATGCTTACGGGTCCTCTCTCTTGGGGGAAATAAAGGTTTGAGTTTTGCTTTCTCCAAACTGCTGGGGACTCAGTTTCAGTAGATGTTTCCAGCATCTCTGGCATGAGTTCAAATTGCTGATTCCCAAAGCCACGTGCAAAGGGAGTCCTTCAAGAATGACAGGTAATTTACAGAGTGATATCTGGAAGCTGCTCTACATCTCTATGTCCTTTGGAGATGGGTAGATAGGACCACTCTTATTCAGATGGGAACTCTTGTTCAAGGTCTTGTTCAGGGTCACATTGCTTTAGTAATGCCCAAGAACAGAAGCCAGGTTATCTGATTCCCAGGCCAGACCTCTCACCTTCTATATCCTGGTACCTCCTTAAGACGAAGAGGTGACAGTGTACTCCACCCAAAATCCTTACATTCCTATGTGACGTGACATAGGTGTGTGTAGGTGAGAAAAGGTAAGTGTGTATATGAGAGAGAGAGAGAATGAGGGGTGTGTGTGTGTGTGTGTGTGTACATGTATGTGTGTTCATCAAGTGGATGGGAAATTGTTCCTTGATCCCAGCCTGGAACAGAGACCATTTTTCTTTCCTTATTTAGACCACTGTTTAGACCCAAGTGTCATCTGCTAGTCCCTGAGACCCTGCACAGCCTCACAGCTTTATCTTACTTTATATTTAACCTCATTAGCCATTTGCAGGCTTGCCTGGGCCAGATCATAAGGGCAGGCACACAAGGCAAGGGGCCCTGATGTTTATCTCAGCTGTGGAGTATCTGGTGTCGTGAGTAACTTCGAGAGCTTGAATATAACAAGATATGAGGGGAAAAATCAGAAAAGCCCATACTAATTTGCAGAAGACTTTAAAAAACAGAAACCAATTATTTGTTTATTTGTTGCTTGTATAAGGAATATTTGCAATATCTAATTGCAAATCCAAATGTAATGGAGAAGAGCCTGGTTTTGGTGTCTCAGGGCTAGGGTTGGAATTCCACTCACTGGCTGCGTGATTCTGGGTACGTTTCTTTCTCTCTCAGAGCCTCAATTTTGTCATCTGTAAAACAGGAATGTAAAACAAGGATGAAATGAGATACTCAGTTAAAGTACTTGGCACTGTCCCTGGCATACAGAGAAGTCAACTAAAGTAGGCAGTCCTGTCCAGCATGCCGTGGCCGTCCAGTGCCTGGTGGTACTCCTCATGCCTACAGCTCAGATTCCTCTTGAAGTGGGGTCATCTGACCTTGATCATTCCTGACTCAGGAGGAAAGAATCTGTTGGAATTTAATTGTTAAAGGAGTACCCCAAGACCTTCCTAGTTTGGTACACCATTGCATAACCAGATTTTTAAGATCATCTTACATTATTTGTGCCCCTGGTCTTTCAAGTTGTGCAATATCAGACAATTTGCCCCACTTCACTTTTATGGGCACAAGCAAAAATAGTTAAATAGTAGCCCCTTTCAGGTCCCAGTTTCTTAGATTCCCTGGGCTTGTGCTGATAGCCACTAGAGGGTGCACCAGAGGTCTCTGGAGTCTGGGTCTTCTGCTGATAGACTGAAAAGTCAAAAGTCAATCGTTGTAGAACCCTCATTGGGGAAAAGCCAGACTGCAGTGCAGATGATGGGAACAGAATTTTGGAGCTGGAATTAATAAAGGAGTCTTACCACACGATGAAAAGAAAGCCCGTGTTGTGTTCCTTTGTGAGGTTAGGCTATCTTTTTCTAACAAGAGCGTTTACAATGACTTTACCCCCAAACAATCATTGAGTACAAAATGCCCTTCTCTGAGCAATCAAATAAAATCTGTTAGTATCATTTCCTCTTAATTTGTCATGCAATTAGCGTGTGATTGGAATTTCCCAGGCTATGTTTCTTCTATTTTAGGAGGCTAGGTGGCTGGTGGTTGTGAACTTCAGAGTCAGAGAGATCTGGCTTCAAATCCCAGCTTCCTCCACCTACCAGCTGTTTTAGCTTTTGGCAGATCATGTAACCTCTCTGACCCTCAGTTTTCTCCTCTATAAAATGGGAATGCTGATATTCCTTTAAAGGACTTCTGTGAATAGTAGATATGCAGTGAGTACAGTGTCTGAGATTATAGTAGCTTTTCAATAAATGGCAGATATTATGATTATTTTGATTTTTTTCAATGCCACTGTTAGTCACAAACATCATTGATCTGCCTTGGAGAGCAACTTAGGACTTCCAGGATGTAATTGAACGTGTCAGTTCCACTCCATCACGATTTAAACTTGATCCATCCTGTTTACTTGTTAAGCATTTATTAGACTATTTAAGAAATAAGTATTTTCTATAGGATGCCTGTGCCAAGTCACAATTAGTGACGATTTGTATACAGTGCATAACAGAGGTCGGGAACTGTTTATGCAAGATGACAGCAGCCACCGAACAACATGCAAAGAAAATATTATGCCTTCTCGGCCATTCCTAACAATTCAAGTCAAGGTGTTGCATTTAATTACTCTCTAGAAGGTTTAAACTCAGACTTATTAAGAGCATTATTTTGTGAAGGCAAACAAACAGCTCTGCTAGCGGCAGGCAGCAAACATGTTTATTCTAAATAGTTAATTAAATTGTGTCAGTTCCTGCCCTGGAGCTTTCAAGCTATTCTGTTTTTCTACCCATGTGGACATTGTGTCATCGTTCATTTTTATTTCCTCTCCGGCCTTTTAAAAAGAGAAGCCGAGCAACAGCCCAAGCATGTGTGTAGTTGGAACATTTTGCAGAGTTAAATTGGTTAAATACGGGCCCGGAGCTGGCTGCTGGGGCCGCCTCCATTTTTCAAAACCCACTGGGGTTTTCCAGCAACATCAAAACGTACCTGAATGATCCTGACCCTGAACATGAGCAGCAATAGTGGACCAGAGCTTGGAAGGCTCTAGAAGTCCCTGGACCTTGGAGCTGCGTGGAAGGAGCAATGGAGACCAGACAGTGGGTGCAAGGAGACCTGATGGTTGGCTTCCAAAGCTGCGGACCCACATCTCTTCTTGTTTCACTGTGACCTGCAGAAATAGACAGGGATGTATCAGCTTAGGATCTTTCTCCAGAAGTACAGGGGCTTCCTTTTGGCTTCAGGAATGCAGGGTGCCAGCCCTGTGGGGGGCAGGGAGGACATGGAGGGAGGCAGAGGGAAAGGCCCACAGCTCTGCTTGCCTGGGCTGCAGTGGGTGGTGAGTCGGTGTCAGGAAGACTTCAGCGCATAGACACCCAAGGCCCAGGGACACTACACGTGGCGCAGGCTGGACTAGACACCATCCATGAAAAAGCAGGCTCCACGTCTCTCCATACTCCCACCCTGGCACCCCCAAAGGCACCAGGTTAGAAAGTGCAAAGGTTAGAATGAAAGGTGCAGAGGGCAGGTTCTCTCAAACTTGTCTGTCCACACGTAGATACAGGCTTGCAAGTCATACTTGCACACGAGCATCAGACATGGTTCCATCCCCAAAGAGCTGTAATCCAGTGTGACAGATAATGCCAGTGGCCATGGACTGAGCAGTGACTCTGAGCCAGGCACTAGGTTCAGTGGTTCCTCTGTGTTAACTGCAAACAACTCTCTGAGGTAGGCACAGTCACTATCCCCATTTTTCAGACAAGGAAACTAAGGCACAAAGAAGCTAAGCAGCTTGCCCAAGTTCCCACAGCTAGTAAGTGGCAGCTCAGGGATTCCGCTGCACAAAAAAATAATGTTCTAGTATCATGCATTAAAAAATAAGTAAAAAGGGCTTCCCTGGTGGCGCAGTGGTTGAGAGTCCGCCTGCCGATGCAGGGGACACGGGTTCGAGCCCTGGTCCGGGAAGATCCCACATGCCACGGAGCAGCTGGGCCCGTGAGCCATGGCCGCTGAGCCTGCGCATCCGGAGCCTGTGCTCCACAATGGGAGAGGCCACAACAGTGAGAGGCCCACGTACCGCAAAAATAATAATAATAATAATAAGTGAAATAATCAGTAAATCAAATACATATATATTTATGTGTATCAATACATATATTTATATCCACATACCAGCTTGGCAAATTTATGTGAAATTTGAAAAAACTCAGGACTG